>NC_087272.1:35288382-35888382 GCF_015220805.1 Pogoniulus pusillus | reverse complement strand
CTATTTTCTCTCCTAATAACCTGTACTACATCTTACTTTCTAAAGGCTTTCAACACCATGGATTTGGGAAGCAAATTTCTTTGCTATGAGCATTCATGCCTCTGGTGGAAAAAAATACTATTTAAGAGCACTGAAAAAGCTAATTGACTGGAAGATTAATGGGAAATATGTTGTGCTTTGCATAAAATAGGGTTAGAATTTCAATGAATGCAGGCTGGAAAGTGATGCCTTTTCAGGAGTTCATCTGCGATCTTATGACACTTTGAATCATAGAATCAAGCAGGTTGGAAGAGAGCTCCAAGATCATCCAGTCCAACATGAACATGAGCCAGCAGCAATGTGCCCAGGTGGCCAAGAGAGCCAGTGGCATCCTGGCCTGCATCAGGAATGGTGTGGTCAGCAGGAGCAGGGAGGTCATTCTGCCCCTGTACTCTGCACTGGTTAGACCACACCTTGAGTGCTGTGTTCAGTTCTGGGCCCCCCAGTTTAGGAGGGACATTGAGATGCTTGAGCGTGTCCAGAGAAGGGCGACGAGGCTGGGGAGAGGCCTTGAGCATAGCCCTACGAGGAGAGGCTGAGGGAGCTGGGATTGGTTAGCCTGGAGAAGAGGAGGCTCAGGGGTGACCTTATTGCTGTCTACAACTACCTGAGGGGTGGTTGTGGCCAGGAGGAGGTTGCTCTCTTCTCTCAGGTGGCCAGCACCAGAACGAGAGGACACAGCCTCAGGCTGTGCCAGGGGAGATTTAGGCTGGAGGTGAGGAGAAAGTTCTTCCCTGAGAGAGTCATTGGACACTGGAATGGGCTGCCCGGGGAGGTGGTGGAGTCGCCGTCCCTGGGGCTGTTCAAGGCAGGATTGGACGTGGCACTTGGTGCCATGGTCTAGCCTTGAGCTCTGTGGTAAAGGGTTGGACTTGATGATCTGTGAGGTCTCTTCCAACCTTGATGATACTGTGAGACTGTGATACTGTAACCTAGCACCCAGCCCTATGCAATCAACTAGACCATGGCACTAAGTGCCTCATCCAGGCTTTTCTTGAACACCTCCAGGGACGGTGACTGCACTACCATTTAAAAATAAATGGAGAGAGAGATGTATTCCCAGCATTTACCATATCTAAAGAGAGTAGTCTTTAAAGCAGAGAATCAAAAATGCAATGTGATGTGTTGAGGTAGAAGTTCAGCACTGTCCAAAGGCTTGATATTAAGAGGAAGTTCTTCAGGAAGGCGGCTCAGAAGTGACTGCATTGTTGTCTACAACTAGCTGAAGTCTTCTGTCAGGCAACCAGCAACAGAACAAGGGGACACAGTCTCATGTTGTGCTGGGGGAAGTATAGGCTGGAATTTAGGAAGAAGAAGTTGTTGGCAGAGAGAGTGATTGGCATTGGAATGGGCTGCCCAGGGAGGTGGTGGAGTTGCTGTTGTTGGAGGTGTTGAAGCAAAGCCTGGATGAGGCACTTAGTGCCATGGTGTGGTTGATTGGTCAGGGCTGGGTGCTAGGTTGGCCTGGATGATCTTGGAGGTCTCTTCCGACCTGCTTGATTCTATGATTCTAAGTGCCAAAGCTCACTGACCCAAACCCTTACCTGAAGGAAACCAGGAAGTCTCCTCCAGGTTCAGTGACCTGGTTTGCTGCAGTGGAATCAGCTCTAGCATCACTTCATAGCTGCTCACTTGTCTGTGTCAGTCTGCCAGCATAACAGTGGCTGTGATGCCAATTAGAGGCTCTTGTTTCAGGCACTTTTGATGGTGACAGCACCTAGCACGTGTGCTACAGCAGCCTGATATGAGAATGTTCTGAATAATGCTAATTACCTCCCCAGTAGGATGTTGCATGCAGTAGCTTGCATCACCACGTCTAAATTATATATAAGGATTCCAAGCCGAGAAAAGCAGAGAGCTACACTCCCCCAAAAAAGCAACAGATTTAGGATCACAGAGCTGAAACACGTCAGAAGAAGTTTTCAGAGCCTAATAAAAGAGCTGGCAATCTTGCTGTAGTTTTGTCCAGCCAGCTTTCAAGATTGCTTGCCAGAACACAATACTGAGGTCAGTAAACAAGGTGAAATAGCTACATCTGTGTGTTTACTTATGAGCATGATACCACTGTAATA
The DNA here is from genome assembly GCF_015220805.1 of Pogoniulus pusillus. NCBI lineage: Eukaryota > Metazoa > Chordata > Aves > Piciformes > Lybiidae > Pogoniulus > Pogoniulus pusillus. The sequence continues at coordinate 35,886,271 of NC_087272.1, read as the reverse complement.
TTTGTTTGCTTTGTGGGGGAAAAAGAATCCAGCAGCAGCTAGGCTGAGCTCTGTGTTTGTTTGTAATACCTAATTCTGTCATATGAGATGTTTAGAAAAAAAAAACCACAGAAAATAAGATGATGAGGAAGGGAAAAAAAAAAAAGAGGCACATAAAAACCATTAAGCATGCTCCAATGACTGCAGAAAGGATTTCAAAGGTAGGCTATTCACTCTTCAGTGTCAGGAAAATCATTTGTTTCTAAGTTTCCTCCTTCAGAGACCTTTGATCTGATTCCCATTTCCCCATCTTGCAACTTCAGTATGTATAATGTTGCTTCGTTATTTTCTGACATCTTGCCTCGTGGTGAGCAGGTGTAGCTTGGAAATAGTATATAAAAGTAATCTCTGGTGCTGCTTCCAACCCCTGCAAAATAATCTGTGCCTGAGCCACTCATTTGAAAGCAAAAGAACATCTTAGGTCCTTGAAGTTTAGAGTAACTCACTCTCCTGCTTTGAGATTTTGGCTCAGAAGAACCTTAAGTTTGGTGTAGCTACCTTATTTTGTTGCAGATATCTACTTACATGTTTGTAGGGCAGCTCCCACTCTGGGTTGAGTGCAGCTCCCACTCTGGGTTCATCACAGCTCCCACTCTGGGTTCATCACAGCTCCCACTCTGGGTTGAGTGCAGCTCCCACTCTGGGTTGAGTGCAGCTCCCACTCTGGGTTCATCACAGCTCCCACTCTGGGTTGAGTACAGTGAAGGAGAAAGGAGCTAAAGAAGGAAGCTTACCCTGCTTTCATTACTGGGCAGATGACTTGTGCCAGAATAGAGCTGTGCACAACATGTGTCTAGCACACTGTTATTACCCTGTCTATGTAGCTGTGACTTAAGTTATGCTGCCTACACTGATCTTCTGGTGTTCTCAGGCCAGAGCTGAAGTATTTGTGTTTATTGACATGTTCCCTTTCTTTTGGCACTGGTCTGATTCTTCCTGTTAAGAGATCTTGAGGCAGAGAATAAAGTAAAGCATACTAAAACAAAGTGAGAGGAGAGGAAAGGAGAAGGAGAAAGAGGAGAAGGAGAAGGAGAAGGAGAAGGAGAAGGAGAAGGAGAAGGAGAAGGAGAAGGAGAAGGAGAAGGAGAAGGAGAAGGAGAAGGAGAAGGAGAAGGAGAGGGAAAGAGAGAAGGGGAAAGGGGAGGAAAGGGAAGGGGAGGGAAGGGGAGGGAAGGGGAGGGAAGGGGAGGGAAGGGGAGGGAAGGGGAGGGAAGGGGAGGGAAGGGGAGGGAAGGGGAGGGAAGGGGAGGGAAGGAAAGGGAAGGAAAGGAAAGGAAAGGAAAGGAAAGGAAAGGAAAGGAAAGGAAAGGAAAGGAAAGGAAAGGAAAGGGAAGGAAGGAAAGGAAAGGAAAGGAAAGGAAAGGAAAGGAAAGGAAAGGAAAGGAAAGGAAAGGAAAGGAAAGGAAAGGAAAGGAAAGGAAAGGAAAGGAAAGGAAAGGAAAGGAAAGGAAAGGAAAGGAAAGGAAAGGAAAGGAAAGGAAAGGAAAGGAAAGGAAAGGAAAGGAAAGGAAAGGAAAGGAAAGGAAAGGAAAGGAAAGGAAAGGAAAGGAAAGGAAAGGAAAGGAAAGGAAAGGAAAGGAAAGGAAAGGAAAGGAAAGGAAAGGAAAGGAAAGGAAAGGAAAGGAAAGGAAAGGAAAGGAAAGGAAAGGAAAGGAAAGGAAAGGAGAGGAGAAGGGGAAAGAGAAGGGGGAGAAGGAGGAGGAGGAGGAGGAGGAGTGGGAAAGGGAAGGGGAAAGGGAAGAGGAAATGGAAGGGGGAAGGGGGAGGAGGATGGAGGGGGAGGAGGATGGAGGAGGAGAGGAAGGGGACGGCTGATAGGCTCTGACTCTGGCCAGCCTGATAGGCTCTCAGCAGCCTGATCTAGGGTAGGGTGTCCCTGCCCATGGCAGGGGGGTTGGAACTTGGTGATCCTTGTGGTCCCCTTCCAACCCTGATTGATTCTATGATTCTAAGGGGGAGGAGGAGGAGAAGCAGGAGGAGAAGGGGGAGAAGGGGAAGGGGGAGGAGGAAGAGGAGGAGGAGAAGGAGGAGGAAGAGGAGGAGGAGGAGGAGGAGGAGGAGGAGGAGGAGGAGGAGGAGGAGGAGGAGGAGGAGGAGGAGGGGGAGGGAAATCTGAAAATAGGCCATGGATCATTATGACAGTAAGAGATGTTTCTCTGAAGTCCTGGCTTCTGAGACTGAAAACATTTTGTCAGCTTTAATGTAGCAGATCTAAAATACTGAAGCACCCCAAGATTATTGACCTCCAGATGAACTGCACCTTCTTTTCAAGAGGAGGCTCTGATCAAAGCACTCCATTGTTTGTTAGCTCTATTCCAAGCCATGTCAGCAATGTATGCTGCATTTTGACCATCGTTTTGCAGACGATCATTACGAACCGATGGTAGGGATTTGGGGAGTTGGAGGGAGGAGAGGTTTGCTTCATTTGCTCTAACTTTAAGCCCAGGAGACATAAAGGAATTGGATGCCAGAGCCTTTAGGAATACTTGCAGAATACTTAATACATTGTATAATTTATTCATTTTTAATTTTTTTTTAATTAGGAAAATTAACTGATTTCCCCAAATTGTAGATACAGTGATCCAATCTGTGCTGGCATCCTGCCTGCAGTGCTTTTTTGACCCTGCTAAGATGACTTCTTTCCCCGAGCCAGAATATGTGAAAGAAGAAACTGATGCTTAACACATTGTAGCTAATATTGGCATACGCAAAACGCCTGCTTGCTTCGCGCTGTAATCTGCAAGATACCAGCACTACAAATGTGCTTTTAAGGCAGATTTAACTATTCTTTAGCCAAGCTGGGAATTAGAAAGGCTGAAAACCAAACTATATTGTTTTATGTCCAGAGAAGGGCAACAAGGCTGGTGAAAGGCCTGGAGCACAAACCCTATGAGGAGAGGCTGAGGGAGCTGGGGGTGTGCAGCCTGCAGAAGAGGAGGCTCAGGGCAGAGCTCATTGCTGTCTACAACTACCTGAAGGGTAGCCAGGTGGGGGTTGGTCTCTTCTCCCAGACAATCAGCAATAGAACAAGGGGACACAGTCTCAAGTTGAGCCAGGGGAGGTCTAGGCTGGATGTTAGGAGGAAGTTGTTGGCAGAGAGAGTGATTTGCATTGGAATGGGCTGCCCAGGGAGGTGCTGGAGTTGTTTTCCCTGGAGATGTTCAGGCAAAGCCTGGATGAGGCACTTAGTGCCATGGTCTGGTTGATTGGCCAGGGCTGGGTGCTAGGTTGGCCTGGATGATCTTGGAGGTCTCTTCCAACCTGCTTGATTCTCTGATTCTATGATTCTATACTAACATTCTTTTTTTATTATTCCCCTCCCCCCCTTTTTTAAGTGTTTATTCTTTGGAAGCGAATTCTCTGCCAGCATAAGGCAGAAATCCACTTCTATTTACAAACATATTTTCAGTGTTTGTGTTGATAACCATCCATGTGTTCATTCTTGTCGTGGTAGGCCTGATGGGACCAAAATAGGCTTATACATCTATTGGCTTACCCAGGCTTGTTTTTCTCCTGTGGCAAACAAGGCACACACACTTAGCTTGTGCCTGCCTTGTGCAAGGCGAGGCCTATGCTTTCCCCAAATTTGGGTAAAGCAAGTCTAGGGTTCACCTAATATAGTCAGGCTTGGCTAACTGCCATTCTGAATGGTTTTTCTGTGTCCAAAGGGCAATTAATCTCAGCCCACATTGATACAAAGAGATACGCAGATAAACAATATGCTCAGCTCTGCTCTGTCATGCTCTGCCATTCTATTTGGGCCTGCTGTTGCCTGCTGCTGTTGATTACTGCCTTATTGTTTGCCTGGAAACTCCACTGTTGTGAGTTGACCAGGAACAGGCTCTAATTGCCTCCACACGATTGGCCTGCATAGCCAGCCTGACATTGTGCTGAGACTGCATGTGGCAAGACATCCTGCCTGCACCTGAAAGTCTCCTGCCATGACAAGAAGTCCTGGAGATACACAGATCGTCCAGAGGAGCCAGGAGACAAGGTCAGACATTGTCTGCCTCCTTTCCCCAGAAGCCTGGGAAGAATCAAGTCTCAGCAGCCAACAAGACAGAGTTCCCTGAAAGCATTTGGGTGCTGTCTAGGACTGTGGCTAGCCCCCACGAGTTGGGTAACAATCATTTTGTGTGTAAATACCTAAAGCCTCTTTGTAATTCTCCATTGCCTGCTGCCATAAAGCAGAAAAGAGCTCCTTGAGTCCATCTAGTGGGCAAGCAGTGCATTGACTGAAGGCAGCATTGGACCACAGGAATCTTCTCTTCCACTTCAGTTAATGTTTATATATCTTGCTGGTTCTGACTAGATCTGGTTATTATCTGCAACATGTTTCCATGACAGTGTGAAGAACCCATTATTATTAAAATTAATGGTCAGGGGTGGTGAGAGTTCTGAATATCAAAATTAATAAACAATAGTAATTGGGGGAAAAATACCATCTCACATTAATTAATTTCCCCTTCATAGCAATTCTGCACCAATGTTTCCTCATGCTGGGTATGTCTGACAAATCTGGAAATAGCTTTGCAGGATGTGCATGGAAAAGTTAACCTGAATTTCAAAGTTAGAATCACAGAATGCTTTAGGATGGAAAGGACCTCAAAGATCACCCAGTTCCATAGGCAGGCATCTCCCACTAGAACAGGTTGCTCAAGGCCTCATCCAATCTGGCCTTGAGCACCTCCAGGCAGGGAGCAGCCACAACCTTCCTGGGCAACCTGTGCCAGTGTCTCACCACCCTCACTGCAAACAACTTCTTCCTAACATCTAGTTTAAATCTCCCCTCTGCCAGTTTAAACCCATTCCTCCTCATCCTGTCATTACAAGACCTTGTCATTAGTCATTCCCCAGCCCTCCTCTAACCCCCTTCAGATACTGGAAGGCCACTCCAAGGTCTCCTCAAAGCCTTCTCTTCTCCAGGCTGCAGAGCCCCAACTCTCCCAGCCTGTCCTCATAGCAGAGCTGCTGCAGCCCTCTCAGCATCTTGGTGGCCTCCTCTGGACTGGCTCCAACAGTTCCATGTCCTTCTTGTGCTGGGGGCTCCAGAACTGCACACAGGACTGCAGGTGGGGAGTCACTCTTTACAGTGAGGATGGTGAGACACTGGCACATGGTTGCCCAGGGAGGTTGTGGCTGGAAGTGTTCAAGACCAGATTGGATGAGACCTTGAGTGACCTGTGGTATTGGTAGGTGTCCCTGCCTATGGCAGGGAGTTGGAACTGGATGATCTTTGAGGTCACTTCCAACCTAAACCATTCTATGGTTCTCTGGCCTTGATAACTGCAGAGGGAGTTGGACTATTTGACCTTTTGAGATCATTTCCAAGCCAGACCATTCTGTGATTCCATGAACCAGTGTGATTGCAGCAAATGTTCTTCAAAAACCACTCAAACACTTCATTCACTGCATGTTAGCATATTTTCTCCTTTAAGATCACGAGTTGGTTATGGGAAGGTCTTAAATTGAAATTGAAGGTAATATAATCTGCTCCATGAGCTAATTAACCAATATTCATCGAGCAAATTATTTTCTGATTTTTATGGTTCCACAGCTGCATTCCAAGGATGATATTTGACTGAATGGAAATACTGTATTAAAACTTTTATTGCAGTTCAGCAAGAACATGCAGAAGGCCTCTTCTTCCAACTCATTACTGAGGAGCATTTCAAAAGAAGCACGAACGCTTCCTGCAGAATTAATCCTTTAAAAGTTCCCATTAGAAGGGTTTGAATTGAGCATCTCAAAGAATATTTTAATATTTCAGAAGTAAAGTAAGTAATTTCAGACTGGGGGAGCATTGCCTTCTTGCTAGAGACATTTAGTGTAAGTTCATTTCATAGGATCATAGAATCAAGCAGATTGGAAGAGAACTCCAAGCTCATCCAGTCCAACCTAGCACCCAGCCCTAGCCAATCAACCAGACCATGGCACTAAGTGCCTCAGCCAGGCTTTGCTTGAACACTTACAGGGACAGTGACTCCACCACCTCCCTGGGCAGCCCATTCCAATGCCAGTCACTCTCTCTGCCAAAAACTTCCTCCTAACATCCAGCCTAGACCTCCCCTAGCACAACTTGAGACTGTGTCCCCTTGTTCTGTTGCTGGGTGCCTGGCAGCAGAGCCAAATCCCCATCTGGCTGCAGCCTCCCTTCAGGTAGTTGTAGACAGCAATGAGCTCTGCCCTGAGCCTCCTCTCTGGTTCAATTAAAACCTTTCAGACAAAGTGAAAGCTTTTGCATGCAAGGAACCCATGCTGCTGAAAATAACCCTCAGAAATAAATAAGTGAATGTGCTGGTTTGAAGCTAGCTGGAATATTTTGGTGAGAAGAATTAGATGATAGGCTGTGAAAAGGAAACATTGGTGATGTCTACTTCACTCATAGTTGTCTAGGAGTGCAGACTCTTGCATTTCCCCTTGGATCATTTGATATTAGACTTCTACACAGATTTTGACAGTGGCTTAAGAGGCAACTGGCCTAACCAATAGGGACATTGCTGTATGGATGTAACTATTACTACTAAGCACTTCCCCAGGAAAAAAAAAACACAAAAGGCAATATAATAAATGTTGTCTAAACATCCAGAAACTCATCCAAATCAGCAGGTATTATAACCACCTGCAAAGTAAGTTTGAGAATCTGATTTTCTACATCTAGGGCAGCTATTCCAAGGGCTTAATTACACAAATTATAGTAAGTGTTTGGTTATGTTTCAGCAAGAACACTGACCCACTCTGCATAGCAGGTGCTCATTAAGTGTGGAAGATCTGCTATTAATAATCATTTACCCCTGGTGGAAACTGTGTACTGCATGTAACAGCCACTTAACACCCCCAGCAAGCTGTCCAAGGAAATATTTCAATGAAACCAAGTCGAAACTCTTTGCTTTTTCTTCACATATTTCTTCTCCTTGGTAGTTCTTCGCCATGAGGGTGGTAGGACACTGGGAACAGGTTGCCCAGGGAGGTGGTGGAAGCCTCATCCCTGGAGGTTTTCAAGGCAAGGCTCGATGTGGTTCCTAGCAACCTGATCTAGTGTGAGGTGTCTCTGCCCATAGCAGACTGGAGACATTCAATATGAGGCTTGACAGGGACCTAGGTGACCTGGGCTAGTGGGGATGTCCCTGATGACTGCAGGGGATTGGACTGGATAACCTCTAGAGGTCCCTTCCAGCCTGGACCAGCCTATAATTCTACGATACTATGAAGTGTTCAGAGGATGGCAAGTAAGCTGGTAGGGGGTCTGCAGAACAGGTCTGGTGAAGAGCAGCTGACAGAACTGAAGGTATTTAGTATGGGCAAAGGCAGGTTGATGGGAGACCTTCTTGCTCTTTACAACTCCCTGAAAAGAGGCTGGAGTGAGGTGAGTGTTGATCTCTTCTCCTTGGTAACTATCAATAGGATGAGAAGAAATGACCTTAAGTTGCACCAGAGGAGGTTTCAGTTGGATATTAGGAAACATTTCTTTACCACAAGAATGTTTTGGGTTGTTTTTTTTTTTACTCTAATATAGATTTCTCATCCAACTTATGACTCTGCTTCTCTGCATTACAAAAGAGTCTCTTCCTGCAGCTGCAGGAAACAAAATAAAACCAAGCTTAGGGGTGGGAAGATGTTTATTTCTTAAATTGTGCCTCTCCATGGTTTTATTCTTGTGTGTTTTAACATTTTGGAAGTAAATAAAGAACTTAGAGAAGCAACCAGCAACAGCAGAAAGGGAGACAGCCTCAAGTTGTGGCAGGGGAGGTCTAGGCTGGATGTTAGGAGGAAGTTGTTGTCAGAGAGAGTGATTGGCGTTGGAATGGGCTGCCCAGGGAGGTGGTGGAGTCACCATCCCTGGAGGTGTTGAAACAAAGCCTGGATGAGGCACTTAGTGCCATGGTCTGGTTGATTGACAGGGCTGGGTGCTAGGTTGGCCTGGATGATCTAGGAGGTCTCTCCCAATCTGCTTGATTCTATGATCCTGTGAACAGTTGCAGTGGTGAGCACAGGGCAGTCAGAGTTCTCTTTTAAGTTGACCATTCAAAACATTTGAATTCATTTGAATACATTAATTTTAACACACTTAGAGACAAAGAATGGAAGTTATGCCTTCTGATATGGATTCTCTCACTTGGCACTGGAAGAGAAAGGAGAGATTGAGATTGTAGGAGATAAGATTCAGTAGCTGTGACTCCTAGTCTGAAAAAGTCAAATTAGAAAGAGGCTTTTATTTATGACTAACCACGTGGAACAAAGGAACAAAGAAAGTGGCAAATGCTTCACTCCCTTTGGTCTTAAAATCAATTTACTAAAATGTTTACTCTGATGTATTGGACCAATGGTTTATGGGATGTAATACACAGCTCAAAGTGGACGATGGGATGGTATTTTCTGTCTCTAAAAATGAATCTCCAAGAAACCTGCAACACTTAGTTGATTTCAGCTCCTTCTGCCTGCTGTAGGTATGATAAGATTCAAAGCAGTGTAAGAATTTAAGCAGAATTACTCTGCCTTAACCTTTATTTCATAGCTTGTCAGGTCTCCTTTAGGCCTTCATTTCATCTTTTTCTTGTTTATAAATATTTGAACAAGCTCTCACAATTAGTCCAAATGGAAAAGTACAAAGCTTTACTCTAGGATAAATTAACTTACATCAAAAGCCCTAATTTCTGCTTTCTCAGACAAGAGATCTCTCTCTTCTCAGCTGTCCAAACCCCTAACAAGGACAGATCCAGAGCCACATTACTCAAAAAGCAAATATGGTTGTGCTGTGATCAGCCCTAGTGTCTTGGGTTCAAATGCAGGTTCCCAGAGACTCTTATAAATTTGGTAGACCCAATGACAATTTATAGGATTTATAGAGTTTATAGAGTGCCCTCCCCTCCTCCCCCTCCTTTCCCCAAAAGACAGGGAGAGAGATAAGAGGTAGGGACACCCCCAATAAATCAATCTCGACTCGATTTGGAAGTAAAAAAGGAAAAGTTTAACAATAACTTAGAAAAAAGGGATTGGAGGTAGGGGAGTTTACAAAGGATAAGGAAGGGAAAACAGCAAAATACAAAACAGGGATGGATACAACCCGAGTAGTGTGATGGTGTCTCTGCCTCGTGGCTGGTATGCAGTATCAGTGTGTGTGTGCGGTCATGAACGCAGGTAGGGAGAAAGAGGGCGAAAAGAGGAAGAGACAGGAGAACTCCTGTCTTTTATACCACAGGAAGTGGGGGGAGTGGGCTAACCATCACCTGGAGTGTGGCCCACCCCTGAGGAGGGGCCAAGACCCCTAGGGTCAGGTTCAGGGTCACTCCCCCAGGAGTGTTAACCCTATACATTCCACCCCTTGGTTAGACCACTTCCACCTTCCTAAGAACAGTCTTCTTCTCCAAAGATGGGAAAAGTGTCCATGGGTTAAGAGTTCGTGAAGTCCTTCTTGGTCCCCGGCTGTATCCCAAGGCGATGTGTTCCTCTGGTCCGGTGCAGGTTGCTGAGATGTGAGCAGGGCAGGAACGGAAGAAAAGTCAGTGAATCAGGAACAGTTCTTGTTGGTACTCAGGAAAAGAGTCTTTTCCCTCTGCGAAGAAAACATCAGGAACAGTCTCTTCATGTCTGGCATCAGGGGAACAGGTGTAGATGAGATGGCTGTAGACATCCTCTGGAGGGAAATCAGGAACAGTCTCTCACTGCAGGGCATCAGTGACGAATCAGATGCAGGGTTCTGGTTGGACGCCGTGGTGTGATGCGATGCTGTAGGACTCTGGATAGCTGCTGCTGTCATGTAGGTTCTGTTGGACGCCGTGTAGTGGTGAGGGTATAACTACAAAAACAACTTGTAACCCCTTATGAACTATGATACAAGTATTGCACAACTATGATACAAGTATTGCACAACTATAATACAACTATAATACAAGATAACCTGAAAGTATCTGGAACACATGGAATCAACTCTGAGATTTCAAAACCTTTTCAGCTAAAGAGAGGTTTCTCTGAGGGACACACTCGATAACACCAGTTTCCATCATCACCCAGTATGTGTGACCAGGACCCTCTGCAGATACCACCGCTTTGATAGGTTTTCCCCCACCAGAGGCAGGAGCAACCCACACAGTCTTTCCCAGTAGATTCCTTTCACAGACTACAGGAACTCCATCTCCCTCAACTATGGGCAGTAGGGCAGACTGAGCAGGACCAGCTCTGTTAACTGATCCCCTGCTGTTCACCAGCCAAGTGGCTTCTGCAAGGTGCTTCTCCCAGTTTCTGAGAGTTCCACCTCCCATAGCCTTCAGGGTGGTTTTCAGCAGGCCATTGTGTCGCTCAATCTTTCCTGCAGCCTGTGGGTAGTATGGGATGTGATAAACCCATTCTATCCCATGCTCTTTTGCCCAGTTGCTTACAAGGTGGTTCTTGAAATGGGTCCCATTGTCTGACTCAATCCTCTCTGGGGTACCGTGTCTCCACAGGATGTGGCTCTGCAGACCCAGAATGGTGTTACGGGCAGTAGCATGAGGTACTGGGTAGGTTTCCAGCCACCCCGTGCTTCCCTCCACCATGGTTAACACATACTGCTTGCCACTACGAGACCGAGGCAGAGTGATGTAATCAATCTGCCAGGCCTCCCCATACCTGTACTTAGACCACCTTCCCCCATACCACAAAGGCTTCATGCACTTGGCTTGCTTTATGGTGGCACAGATGTCACATTCATGGATAACCTGAGTTATGGCCTCCATGGATATGTCCACGGACCTGTCTCGGGCCCATTGGTATGTGGCATCTCTTCCTTGGTGACCAGAAGAGTCATGTGCCCACCGAGCTAAGAACAGTTCACCTTTGTGCTTCCAGTCCAGGTCAATCTGGCAGATGTGGGCAGCCTGGTCAGCTTGGTGGTTATGCTGCTGTTCTTCAGTGGCTCTGCTCTTTGGGATGTGAGCACTGATGTGTCGGATTTTAACTGGTAGTTTGTCCAGGCGTGCAGAAATGTCTTGCCAGAGATCAGCAGCCCAAATAGGCTTCCCTTTTCTCTGCCAATCATTTCTCTTCCACTCCTTCAGCCACCCCCATAAGGCATTTGCTACCATCCATGAGTCAGTGTAGATGTATAGCATTGGCCACTGCTCTCGTTCTGCAATGTCCAGGGCCAGCTGGATGGCTTTCACCTCAGCATACTGGCTGGATTCACCCTCTCCATCTCTTGCCTCTGCAACCCTGCGTGTAGGGTTCCAGACGGCAGCCTTCCATCTTCGCTTGCTGCCTATCAGACGGCAGGATCCATCTGTGAAGAGAGCATATGCCTTTTCCTCCTCAGGGAGGTCACTGTATGGGGGGGCTTCCTCGGCACGGGTCACTGCCTTCTCTTCTGCTGGCTTTCCAAAGTCAGTGCCCTCTGGCCAGTTGGTGATGACCTCTACAATGCCTGGACGTTCGAGAGTCCCCATCCTAGCCCTCTGAGTTATCAGAGCAATCCACTTACTCCAAGTGGCATCTGTGGCATGGTGCGGAGTCGAACCCTTCCCCTTAAACATCCAAGTCAGGACTGGAAGCCTTGGAGCTAAAAAGAGTGGTGACTCCGTCCCAATCACCTCAGAGGCAGCTCTGACTCCCTCATAGGCAGCTAGGATTTCTTTCTCTGTGGGGGTATACTTGGTCTCTGAGCCTTTGTACGCCTTGCTCCAGAACCCGAGTGGGCGGCCTCTTGTCTCATCAGGAGCTTTCTGCCATAGGCTCCAGCTAGGACCATTCTCACCGGCTGCAGTGTAGAGAATGTTCTTAATCTCTGGGCCGGTTCGAACTGGTCCCAAGGCCATGGCATGGACCACCTCTCGTTTGATCTGGTCAAATGCCACTTGCTGCTCAGGTCCCCACTCAAAGTTATTTCTCTTTCTTGTAACGTCAAAGAGGGGTTTCACAATTTGACTGTACCCGGGAATGTGCATCTTCCAAAAGCCCACAAACCCCAGGAAGGATTGTGTCTCCTCCCGGTTAGTGGGTTCCACCATAGTGGCCACTTTATTCACCACATCCATAGGGATGTGGCGTCGGCCATCCTGCCATCGAACTCCCAGGAACTGGATCTCTCTGGCAGGCCCTTTCACTTTGCTTCTCTTAATGGCAAAACCAGCATCCAACAGGATATTAATGATCTTCTCACCCTTCTGGAAGACCTCCTCTGCTGTCTCACCCCATACAATGATGTCATCGATGTACTGCAGATGTTCCGGAGCTCCACCCTTCTCCAGTGCAGTCTGGATGATGCTGTGGCAGATTGTAGGGCTGTGCTTCCACCCTTGAGGCAGTCTGTTCCAGTGGTACTGGACTCCTCTCCAGGTGAAGGCAAACTGCGGCCTACATTCTTCTGCAATGGGGATGGAGAAGAAAGCATTAGCAATGTCAATTGTGGCATACCATTTGGCCTCCTTTGTTTCCAGTTCATACTGCAGCTCCAACATGTCAGGCACGGCTGCGCTGATTGGAGGAGTCACTTCATTCAGGCCTCAGAAATCCACCGTGAGTCTCCACTCCCCTGTCTCCTTTCGCACTGGCCATATCGGGCTGTTGAAGGGCGAGTGGCTCTTGCTGATGACAAGCTGCTGCTCCAGGCGGCGAATCAGCTGCTGTATGGGTAGCAGGGAGTCTCTGTTGGTGCGGTATTGCCTGCGATGAACTACACGAGAAGCAATAGGTAACTTGACATCTTCCACCTTGTGGGTACCAACCACGGAAGGGTCATCTGACAAGCCAGGCATGATAGACAGCTGCTCTTTGTCTGCAGTCTCTACAGCTGCTATGCCAAAAGCCCACTTGTTCCCCTTCGGATCTTTAAAGTACCCTTCCCGGAGAAAATCGATCCCCAGGATGCAAGGTGCATCAGGGCCAGTTACTATGGAGTGCTTCTCCCACACATTCCCGGTGAGGCTTATCTCAGCCTGCAGCACAGTCAACTCCTGAGACCCCCCTGTGACTCCTGCAATTGTAACAGTATCTGTCCCCCTGTGGCTGGAGGGGATCAGAGTGCATTGGGCACCGGTGTCTACCAACGCTCTGTACTTCTCGGCTTCAGAAGTGCCAGGCCATTTCACAAACACGTCCCAATATACTCTGTTATCCCTGGCCTCCGCCTGGCTGGAGACAGGGCACCTCTAATTCTGAGCAGTGTGACTGCATGAGGCACATGGACCTGAGTTACTGGCTTCACCACCCCTTGAGCGAGAGCGCTGCCTGCGGGACACTGGGGCAACCCCTCTTCTGGAGGAGTTATTCCCTGTGTTTGTCCCCTGCAGTTCCCTTACCCTGGCCCATAGAGCTGAGGTGGGCTGGCCATGCCATCTATCCATGTTTTCCCCATGGTCACACAGTGTTCTCCAGAGTGACCCCCTGTGTGTACCCTGTCTGCTCTGGGCTGGTCTCCTGCGGGGAGGAGGAGGAGCACGGCGGCGTGTGTTCCTTATAGCTGAGACTTGCACCCATTCTGAAGGTGAAGAGCAGTCATCCTCTGCCTTCTGCATTTCAGAGAAAGAGGCTTTCAGCTCGTTCATTTCTTGGGTGAGGGTCTCTACAGTGGCAATTAAGGTTTTCCTCGACAAACTGTCTTCAAACTGTCTCAGGTCATTCACAAACTCCCTGATTGTGGGAAGGTTGTTGGGGTCTCTGCCCAGCAGCAGTGCTCCCAATGTGGGGGCATATGTGGAAGGGGCACACTGAGTCAGTTTCTTTAAGAGGGCTGGCTTCATGCGGACATCATCAGGGTCCGAGGGCCTCTGGTCGGCTCCATAAATTATCTCTTGAACCGCCATTTGCCTCAGGTATGAGATACCCTGTTCCATATCTGTCCATCTAAGGGGATGGAAAATCATGTCATCCTTAGTCGGGTACCTGTACCTCACAGCTATCAGAAGCCTGGCCCAAAGTGAGTGGGTACCATCGAGCCTTCCCAGCTCCTTATCCACACCTCCATCCCTCGACAAGGATCCCAGCTGCTTCGCCTCCCTGTGATCTAGGTCCACTGTTTCTGCTCCTGCATCCCAGCATTTCAAAAGCCAGGCTAAAAGGGACTGTCCGTTTGCCCTTGCATACTCCTGCCTTATGTGCCTGATTTCCTTTCTGGGCGTGGAGCTGATAAGGATCACTCCATTATCAGGTCCATTTCCAGCTGGTTGCTGTTGCTGGGGGGTGCTGGTTCCCGAAGAGGTCCCTTGCCCTGGATCGGTATCTGCGGGAGGGTTTTGATTTGATCTTGCTGGCCGCGTCGTAATTGGCGCTAGGTGAAGGGGGCTGGGCTGAGGGGGCAGGGTCCGGGGGGCTGCCCTGGGCGGGACCGGAGGCGGAGTTCGGGGCGGAGCCGCGCTAGGGGCGGTCTGCCCGGTCTGCCCTGTCGCCCATCCCCCGCATCTGCAGCTGGGGCAGTGAGGACCACCCCTCCCCCTAAGCACCCTAATGGCGGCGCCCACTCGATATTTCCACGTGTCCCAGTTCACCGCTATCTTATTAATTCCCAAACCCACATTTACACACAGTGAAATAACAGCTATCCAGTACCATTTCTCGCCCAAAATATCTGGAGCTTCTGTGCTCCAATGCATATACTCAGATTGATTCCATGTTCCAGAAACATTTCTAAACACAGTGATATTACTAACAGAATTCAGGAAATAGGCATAGACTCGGGCAGGCAAAAGCTTAGAATATTCCCAGAGCATATCAATGACAATCCAGAAGACATGGTAACTTATAAACTTTAACAGCCAGCCCCACAACAGCCATGCAAATGCGTTAATGATTAAGACTTTCAGAATATCCATTTTTTAACTTCCAAATCTTCTCTGAAAGAATTCTTTCTACCTAGCCCCACGTTGAGACGCCAAATAAATTGTCTTGGGTTCAAATGCAGGTTCCCAGAGACTCTTATAAATTTGGTAGACCCAATGACAATTTATAGGATTTATAGAGTTTATAGAGTGCCCTCCCCTCCTCCCCCTCCTTTCCCCAAAAGACAGGGAGAGAGATAAGAGGTAGGGACACCCCCAATAAATCAATCTCGACTCGATTTGGAAGTAAAAAAGGAAAAGTTTAACAATAACTTAGAAAAAAGGGATTGGAGGTAGGGGAGTTTACAAAGGATAAGGAAGGGAAAACAGCAAAATACAAAACAGGGATGGATACAACCCGAGTAGTGTGATGGTGTCTCTGCCTCGTGGCTGGTATGCAGTATCAGTGTGTGTGTGCGGTCATGAACGCAGGTAGGGAGAAAGAGGGCGAAAAGAGGAAGAGACAGGAGAACTCCTGTCTTTTATACCACAGGAAGTGGGGGGAGTGGGCTAACCATCACCTGGAGTGTGGCCCACCCCTGAGGAGGGGCCAAGACCCCTAGGGTCAGGTTCAGGGTCACTCCCCCAGGAGTGTTAACCCTATACACCTAGCCCTCAGATGGAGAGGCAAACACTTGTGCAAGGTGATCCTGTTCAATATCTTTATTGATGATCTGCACAAGGGGATTGAGTCCAGAATCAGTAAATTTGCAGATGACACCAAGCTAGGAGCAGGTGTAGAGCTTTTGGAGGGTAGGAGAGCCCTGCAGAGGGACCTGGCCAGGCTGGATGGGTGGGCAGAGGCCAATGGGATGACATTTAACAAGGCCAAGTGGAGGGTTTTACACTTTGGCCACAACAGCACCAAGCAGTGCTACAGGATGTGGACAGAATGGCTGAGAGCAGCCAGGCAGAGAGGGACCTGGGCATGCTGGTAGACAGTAGCTAAAGATGAGGCAGCAATGTGCCTAGGTGGCCAAGAGAGCCAATGGCATCCTGGCCTGGATCAGGAACAGTGTAGGACAAGGGAGGTTTTTCTGCCTCTGTACTCAGCACTGCTCAGGCCACACCTTGAGTGCTGTGTCCAGTTCTGGGCTCCTCAATTCAAGAGGTGCTGGAAGGTGTCCAGAGAAGAGCAGCAAGGCTGGTGAGAGGCCTGGAGCACAGCCCTGTGAGGAGAGGCTGAGGGAGCTGGGGGTGTGCAGCCTGCAGCAGAGGAGGCTCAGGGCAGAGCTCATTGCTGTCTGCAGCTGCCTGCAGGGAGGCTGTAGCCCGGTGGGGTTGGTCTCTTCTCCCAGGCAAGCAGCAACAGAAGAAGGGGACACAGTCTCAAGTAATGTCAGGGGAGGTCTAGGTTGGATGTTAGGAGGAAGTTCTTCACAGAGAGAGTGATTGGCATTGGAATGGGCTGCCCAGGGAGGTGGTGGAGTCGCCGTCCCTGGAGGTGTTGAAGCAAAGCCTGGCTGAGGCACTTAGTGCCATGGTCTGGTTGATTGGCCAGGGCTGGGTGCTAGGTTGGACTAGAATCAAGCAGGTTGATAGAATCAACCTGGTTGATTCTATGATTCTGTAAACTACCTCATACTTCCATCATGAGCAAGTGCTACAAGCACTACTGAATTTAAAGCTCATTACAAAGACTGACAAATAAAGTGCAGTGTAAGTACATTTTTTTAACATATTATTAGTTTTGCCTGCATGGTTGAAAATCTTTTCTGTGTAACAGAGGAGATACTGCCATGGTCAGAGAAGCAGGGAACATCCAGACCCATTTCCTGCAGCCTGTAAACATCAATGCTCCTGATTTTCAGGAA
Source organism: Pogoniulus pusillus (assembly GCF_015220805.1). Classification (NCBI taxonomy): domain Eukaryota; kingdom Metazoa; phylum Chordata; class Aves; order Piciformes; family Lybiidae; genus Pogoniulus; species Pogoniulus pusillus. Next base: position 35,869,635 of record NC_087272.1, on the reverse strand, counting down.
TCATCCTATCACTTTAGACCAGCTAAAGGTGAGCAAACCAAGCTGTAATTCTTACAGCCTTGCACTTTTGTTGCAAAGACCCTGATTAGCTTTGCCATGGGAAACATGGTCAAGGCCCCACAGATCAGTGTGATAGAAAGCAAAGCCACATAGACTCCAGATGATTCAATGTCAATTATGCCAGAGACCTTTATTGATCATTTTGTCTCTCAATATATCCCTCAGGGCATAAGACTCACACCTACCTATTAGCATAATTAGCCAAGGGCAACCCACTCCATCAGCATAAACCACACCTGTTTTTTCTCAGTAATGAGGTGTCTGTTATCTATCCCTTCTGAGATAAAGTAGCCAGCAGCTGGTGGGAACCAAGGTCAGCATCCACCTGTTATTGGCTGGGGGATAGGTTGGACTGGATGATCTTGAAGGTCTCTTCCAACCTGGTTGATTCTATGATTCTATGATTCTTTGCTTTGCATTGCCACACACTTTGGAGACTGCATCTTCCCAGCAGATAGTGTCAAAGAAATGCACTAACTTGCCTGAAACACTCTGACTGTGTTTTAAAAGTACCTCTAGAAATACTCTAACAAACCCAGGTGGCTAATGCAGCTAACAGATGTGCAAATTTTGCCTGGGGACTGAAAAAGAAGGAAGAAAAAAATACAGTTTATTAAATGTTGTCATTTGGCAGATGGGTAGGAGCTCAGTGGAGGCTTCAGTTGATTACTTCATAGGTTCTGCAGTCAGAGGGAAAAAAAAAGCCCCAGCCTGCATTTTTTTTTGCATGCTCACAGTTCCTGGGCTTGCCAGTTTGCATTTGTTAAAGAAACTAAACACCTCAGGGTTTCTCCAGGGGTATTACTGAACTCCAGGCATTGATTTCTTGTGTTTGGAAAAAGAATGAAATAGGGAAACAAGTGCTTTGGGCTAAACAGCTACTTCCTCTACTAAATCTGGGGATTGTATCTTACTGTTTCATCCTCTCTACAGAAAATGCACTTGAAACTTTGTCTGTTAGCTGTAATTACATTTTGGTAGCAGTATGAAGGCTTGGACAATGCTTCTGGTTTTAGAATATCTTCCACCATTTAATGGAAAAGCTCTCACTGATCTAATTTCCTCTTCTTCTTATAAGGGTCCCTGTATTTCTTGGTGACTCATAATCTTCCTGTGAGTTGCAGCAGACAAGATAAAGAGAAAAGAGGTTTTTTTTTTTGTTGAGCCAGCAAAACAGGTATCTCAAAAAGAATCATAGAATGGTTTCAGTTGGAAGGGATCTCAAAGACAACCTAGTTCCAACCCCCTGCCATAGGCAGGGACATCTCCCACTGCTTTATCCTGATAGCAGAAATTTTCTGCAGAGAATCATAGAATCAACCAGGTTGGGAGAGACAGTATCACAGTATCACAGTCTCACAGTATTATCAGGGTTGGAAGAGACCTCACAGATCATCAAGTCCAACCCTTTACCACAGAGCTCAAGGCCAGACCATGGCACCAAGTGCCACGTACAATCTTGCCTTGAACAGCCACCTGGGCACACTGCTGGCTCATGTTCAGGCGGGTATCAATCAGCACCCCCAGATCCCTTTCTGTTTGGCTGCTCTCCAGCCACTCCGACCCCAGCCTGTATCTCTGCATGGGGTTGTTGTGGCCAAAGTGCAGCACCAGCACTTGGAGCTATTGAACCCCATCCCATTGGACTCTGCCCATCTGTCCAGGTGGTCAAGGTCCTGCTGCAGAGCCCTTCTGCCCTCCAACCCAGCCACATCTGCCCCCAGCTTGGTGTCATCTGCAAACTTGCTGATGACTGACTCCATGCCCTCATCCAGGTCATCTATGAAGATGATAAAGAGGATGGGGCCCAGCACTAAACACTGACCTCCAAGATCATCCAGACCAACCTAGCACCCAGCCCTATCCAGTCAACTAGTATCTCCAGGTCCCTTTCTTCCTGGCTGCTCTCCTGACACTCTGTCCTCAGCCTGTAGCGCTGCCTGGGGTTGTTGTGGCCAAAGTGCAGAACCCTGCACTTGGCCTTGTTCAGTCTCATCCCACTGGCCTCTGCCCACCCATCCAGCCTGTCCAGGTCCCTCTGCAGGGCTCTCCTACCCTCCAACAGCTCCACACCTGCTCCTAGCTTGGTGTCATCTGCAATTTACTGATTCTGGACTCAATCCCCTTGTGCAGATCATCAATAGAGATGTTGAACAGGACTGGGCCCAACACTGATCCCTTGGACAAAGCCAGTTCTTGACTCAGCACAGAGTGAATCTGTCTAAGCCATGAGCTGCCAGCTTGGCCAGGAGCTTGTTGTGGCAGACAGCGTCAAAGGCTTTGCTGATGTCCAGGTAGACTACATCCACAGCCTTCCCCACATTCACCTGGTGAGTAACCTGATTATAAAAGGAGAACAGGCTGCTGAGACAGGACCTGCCCTTCCTAAACCCATGCTGGCTGGGCCTGATCCCTTGGCCATCCTGTAGGTGCTTTGTGATGGCACCCAAGATGATCTGTTCCATGACCTTGCCTGGCACTGAGGTCAGGCTGACAGATCTGTAGTTTTCTGGCTCCTCCTTTTGACCCTTCTTGCAGATGGGTATCATGTTGGCCAGCTTCCAGTCAGCCTATACCTCCTGTTCTATTACTGGGCACCACCAAAAAGAATATCCTGAAACCACTAAGGTGTTTTATGGTGGAAAGTTTTCTACCCTGAATAATGTAACGATTTAATTTGTTAGTGCAAGAGAAGTATGAAAAGTTAAGTCAATATTTTCCCCACCAGTTCCTGGAGTAATAGGAATTCAGCAAATGGCACAGTATAAATGGATCTAGGAGGAACAGCACTCTAAGAGTGCATCTCATCCTGCATGCAATTACCTATCTGTTTGTCACATTGCAGCTGCTGCAGCTAAGATTTCCCTTGTCAGCAAATTCACTTCCGACAGAATTTTGTCTAGGGAGTGTCTAAGAAAAATTGCTTCCCACACAAAATGTTTCTTCCTCTTCCAAAAATGGCAAGGAAGAATAATAATTGGTTTATCTTATATTGAGACCAGGAGGCTGTGCAATAGAATTTTCAGCCTATCACAGAATGGGAAGGGGCAGAAGGGACCTGTGGAGGTCATTGAGCTCTGTGGTAAAGGGTTGGACTTGATGATCTGTGAGGTCTCTTCCAACCCTGATGATACTGTGATACTGTGATACTGTGATACTGTGAGTCAAACTCCTCTGATAAAGCAGGATGACCTAGGGAAGGCTGCACAGGAATGTGTCCAAGTAGGTTTTGAATGAGTCCAGAGATGGAGACTCCACCAGCTTTCTGGGCAGCCTGATTACACAATCAAGTAAAGTTCCTCCTCATGCAGCTTTACAAGGCAAAAGGTCTATGCTGGACCAAGAACCATGCTGGGAGAGGAAAATGTAGAGTGAAACACAGACAATGAGGCTGAAAATAGGTGACAGGATGCAAAGATAAATGAGTTGTATAAAGATCTGCAGAATCATAGAATCATAGAATTGACCAAGTTGGAAGAGACCTCCAAGATCATCCAGTCCAAACTAGCACCCAGCCCTGTCTAATCAACCAGACCATGGCACTAAGTGCCTCATCCAGGCTTTGCTTCAACACCTCCAGGGATGGTGACTCCACCACCTCCCTGGGCAGCCCATTCCAATGCCAATCACTCTCTCTCTGCCAACAACTTCCTCCTAACATCCAGCCTAGACCTCCCCCAGCACAGCTTGATACTGTGTCCTCTTGTTCTGTTGCTGCTTGCCTGGCAGAAGATTCCAACCCCACCTGGCTATGGCACAGCAAGCATCCCACTGCTTACTAGTGCACAAATGAACTCTTCTATGCCAGAGACACTCCAGTTACCAGAGCCTGCAAATCCTCTGCTGAGGCATGGGACTCACTCTCCATTGGTACTGGCTCATACAAAGAGTGCAAACACCATAGGCTTTATCAGCTACTCCTCCAGCCACAGCAGCTCTGCTCAGGGCATTCAACCCTGCTCATGTATGGCTCAACCTGTTTAGAGTTTTCTTCCATGCCTGTAATCTCGCTGCCCTTTGTGTCCTGATTATTAAAGAGAGAGCAATCCCACCCTCTCATCTCACAGGCAGATTGGAAAATGATGTCTTTTCTGTCCTCAGAGCAGGGTCTGAAGAGTTGGCAGCAAATAAAGCAGAAGGCCACAGGTTGACAGTGAGGCTGGCAGGAAAAATAAATAAGCACTGCCACAGCCTGTTCTTCCCTACAATGTACCCAATGCAGCAAGAATCTGTGAAACAGAGTAGGTGATTATTCAGTAAAAAGCCAGGGGAGAGCAGAACAAAAAGGCTGTCTTAAGCACTGGACACTTTAACCTTCTGTGCTGTTGCCAGAAAGAATGGAAAGAATTCCTACAGATGAGGATTTAAACCTAGTTCTTACACTAGATTTGTTTTCCAGGCAAGTTTGCCTTTCTCCTTTGTCTGAGGGGAGACCCAGGGCAGGTAGCATCTCTAGACGTGTGCTATGCTTTGTGCATTTTCCTTTATTGATGATCTGGACCAGGGGATTGAGTTCATTTTCAGTAAGTTTGCAGATGACATCAAGCGAGGAGCAGGTGTGGAGCTGATGGAGGGTAGGAGAGCCCTGCAGAGGGACCTGGACAGGCTGGATGGGTGGGCAGAGGCCAATGGGATGAGATTGACCAAGGCCAAGTGCAAGGTCCTACACTTTGGCCACAACAGCACCAAGCAGTGCTACAGGATGTGGACAGAGTGTCTGGAGAGCAGCCAGGCAGAGAAGGACCTGGGCATGCTGGTAGACAGTAGCTAAAGATGAGGCAGCAGTGTGCCCAGGTGGCCAAGAGAGCCAATGGCATCCTGGGATGCATCAGGAACAGTGTGGCCAGCAGGACAAGGGAGGTTATTCTGCCCCTGTGCTCAACACTGCTCAGGCCACACCTTGAGTGCTGTGTCCAGTTCTGGGCTCCTCAATTCAAGAGAGCTGGTGAGGGGCCTGGAGCACAGCCCTGTGAAGAGAGGCTGAGGGAGCTGGGGGTGTGCAGCCTGAAGAGGAGGAGGCTCAGGGGTGACCTCATTGCTGTCTACAACTACCTGAAGGGAGGCTGTAGCCAGGTGGAGCTGGATTCTTCTGCTAGTCAACCAGCAACAGAACAAGGGGACACAGTCTCAAGTTGTGGCAGGGAAGGTCTAGGCTGGATGTTAGGAGGAAGTTGTTGTCAGAGAGAGTGATTGGCATTGGAATGGGCTGCCCAGAGAGGTGGTGGAGTCGCCCTGGAGGTTGTCCCTGGAGGTGTTGAAGCAAAGCCTGGCTGAGGCACTTAGTGCCATGGTCTGGTTGATTGTCTAGGGCTGGGTGCTAGGTTGGACTGGATGATCTTGGAGGTCTCTTCCAACCTGCTTGATTCTATGATTCTGTGATTTTGCTGTGTGCTATACTGCAGTTGCATAAACTCATTCTGCAAGAGGAAACGAAAAAGATTTTTAAACCCCAGTTATTAACAAGAAGAGGAAAAACTCCCACCAGTGACACAGAAATAAATCTTTTTAAAGCTCTTCTGCCATAAATGCTCTGTCAATTTTAATGCTACAGGAAGTTTGAAAAGCTGTCTCCATGCTTCTGAACTCAGCTGAGAGGAGTGCATGATTCGAAGCAGCACAAAGATTTCCTAAAGGATTGATTTTCAGCAACAAGACTAATTAATTTTTTTGCAAAAGAAATCCAATACCTGCTGATACTTTGGAAAAAAACCCAATAGCATTCTTTTTAATGTAAATCTTCCTTACCCACAGACCCATCTGGAAATACAAACCAGTCTTGCAGTAGTATTTTGAGAGCCAGAGGTGGAAGCTTTCTGAATGTGTTAAGAGCATCACAAGCAGGGCTGAAAGCATCGGCCTGACATTTCTTATCTGAAAGCAATTTTCCACATATGGCTCAGCAGAGAAACTGGGGAGGCACTTGAGACAAAAAAGAGACAGCAGCAAGTCAAAGGCTGGAATGACTGACCAGGCAGGAGCTAATCCTGCTGCAAGGCAGGTGGCAAAAAGCAAAGGTGCAGTGCTGTATTCCACAGTCTCAAGTTGTGCTGGAGGAGGTCTAGGCTGGATGTTAGGAGGAAGTTGTTGGCAGAGAGAGTGATTTGCATTGGAATGGGCTGCCCAGGGAGGTGGTGGAGTCACCATCTCTGAAGGTGTTCAAATAAAGCCTGAATGAGGCACTTAGTGCCATGGTCTAGTTGACTGGACAGGGCTGGGTGCTAGGTTGGACTGGATGATCTTGGAGGTCTCTTCCAACCTGCTTGATTCTATGATTCTATTAATATTTTTGCTAATCTCACACTCTAGGTTCAGGAAAAGACACTGCTCTGACAAAATGTACATGGGATACGATTTGAGAATCATAGAATCAACCAGGTTGGGAGTAGCTGGTGAAACTCAGCATTGATAAGTACAAAGTAATTATTCCCATAGAAAAGAGTGGATGAGGCACTTAGTGCCATGGTCTAGTTGACTGACTAGGGCTGGGTGCTAGGTTGGACTGGATGATCTTGGAGATCTCTTCCAACCTGGTTGATTCTATGATTCTATGGCAAAGTGTCTGCATAAAGTATGGTGCTAGAAAGGAAACCAGTGGAAAGGCTTTGAAGAGACCAAAATGGTGTTTGGTGAGACACTGGCACAGGCTGCCCAGGGAGGTTGTGGCTGCTCCATCCCTGGGTTGGATGAGGCCTTGAGTGACCTGCTCTAGCAGAAGGTGTCCCTGCCTATGGTGGGGGGTTGGAACTAGATGAGCTTTGAGGTCTCTTCCAACCTAAATCATTCTATGATTCTATGGTCAGATTGACGAATCTGCCTAGTCTGCAACATGCAAGGATGCAGCAACCACTTCTCAAGGATTCGTTTTTCTACCAGTGTGCCAAAAGCTCTTTGGAGAATTAAATTTGGTGGATGTGTTGTTCACCTGGTAACTGTAGCTTCCTTCCTTACAGATTCAGCACTGGGAAGAGAATTTTTGAGTGGAGGTCTTCAGGCTTCGAGTGAATATCACAGAATGTTGGGAGCAAAGGGACCTTCAAAGTTCATCCTGTCCAACCCCCCTGCCAGAGCAGGATCACCTCCACCAGATCACACAGGAGGACATCCAGACAGGTCTTGACTATCTCCAGAGAGGGAGACTCCACAACCCTGCTGTGCAGCTTGACCCAGGGTTTTGTCACCCTCACAGAGAAAAAAAATCCCTCCTCATGGTTACATGAAACTTCCTCAGCTTCCACTCATTGCCCCTTGTCCTGCCAACAGGCATCACCCAGCAGAGCCTGGCTCCATCCTCCTGCCACTCACCCTGCACATATTGATAACCATGAATGAGGTCACCTCTCAGGCTCCTCCTATGCAAGCAGCAGAGCTCCAGCTCCCTCAGGCTCCCCTCATAAGGAAGAGGTTCTGTCGGGGTCCGGCGGCTGGCGAGATGCGGGTTGGGGCACTGATGAGTTGACTCTGTAGCTTCTGTGCATCAGTGCCTTTTATTAAGGCAATACAGCAGCTTATATGCTACTTGGAAGAGGGTGCACAACTAATTTAGTTTGAGATTGGGACAAGTGGAAGGTACAGATTGGCTCAAAGTTATGTGTAAGGCACAGATGGGTTATTCCTTATCCAAACAGCCCGTGGTTGCACCTCAGGGGGCTGGCAGGGTCAGCCCCCTGGAGCTGTGTCCACCCCAGGGAACGGCAGATTCCATCCCCTATCAGGTGTGCGTGGGCTGCTCAGCTCACAGCCTAGCTTCCTTGGAGTCTGCTAAACTCCAAGGACATCTCCCATCACAAGGTCTCATGCTTACAGCTCATGCCCCGCTGCGGGAGAAATTCTCCCACAAGGTTCAACTCCCTTCATCATTTTCCTGTCACTGCACCGGACTCTTTCAAGCAGTTCCCTGTCCTAAATATGTTGTGCAGTATGACAAAGTCACTTCACTGGGCTCCCTGACTCCTTGCCATATTACTGGTGATCATGCTATGGGTTGGAAGGGAAGGTCTTTGGCTGAGATGATGTGAAGAGGAGTTTATTCAGGCAGTGCTTACTTCTTTTGCAAGCACTCATGAGGAAGGATGTCTCACAGACTGAACTGCAGGAATAACTGAGCAGCTTTAAGGAGGAGGATTGTTGCTCTAATTCTCAGTGAGGCTCGACTCCATCTCTCCGTGAACAGTAAACAGCTCAGCCTGTACAATGTGCAGCCCCATGAGAACGAGCAGCAGGGCTCAGATGCAAGAAGCTCCCTGTTAGCTCCTTTTTCACCCCCTGTTGTTGCAGGTTTGGCATCGACCGAACCAGCTCTGCAGGCTTTAACCTTTTCCACCAACAGAATCAGAAAGGAACTTTAGCAAGCTCAGCTATGGATCTCAAGCCAAGGACTCACCATATGGTGTTTTTGTTTCACACAAGGGGAAAGATTGCTTTAAAGACCAAGGGCCGAATTCATCCCTGGTGCAAGGCTATTAAGTTCAGTGGTGCTAGACCAAGCATGAACTCAACCACAAACTAATTCTGCGTGATGGGGAACAGGAGTCAAGGATGTATTTTTAATAGCCCAAGGATGTCTGTAAGGTAAACTCAGCTGAGCCAAGTTTATTTTTTTTATGTCTAACCAGCATCTGTTCACTGAAAGCCTGCAGCACACTGGAACCATTTCCCAACCTTTTCCCTCTTCTATAAGCACTGTGATCTTCTGTGACAGCCAGAGATGGCAAAAAGGCCTGTTTTAATATGAAAATGGCCACCACAAACGAGCTGGAAGTTATTACACTAACATACCCTGACTCTGCTTTAGTGATTTTTTTATTGAAGAAATAACTATGGCAAGAAAAGTTTCCAGCAACACATTCCAAATAGCTTTCTTTTTTCCCCTGAGTTTTATTGGAGATTTATTGACAGCAGAAGGATTTTAGCCATGTGCATTAAAGAAATGAGACCAGGGACAATAGACTGTGAGCTAGCCAAGCTACTGAGAGTCTAAACCCTTCTTCTACATTTGCAGAGCATTTGATGTGGAGATCAATTAGAGGGCTTATTTCAAGTCATCTTCTATAGCACAGCAGCTCTGACATGCAGAACTCCCAAAATGCAGCCATTCAGTAAAGTGCAGGTTGCTACACTTTTATCTTTACAGCATGTTATCTCACTTTTACAGGGAGATGTTACTAGAATGAACTGGTTCAAAGGTAAAAAGTAAATGAGGGACTTGGCTTTTAAACTTGATGAGCTATTAAATAGATGAGGGAGGGGAATAAATGTGGTTGTTAACACGAGTCAGGTTGTCTAACCTGACTGCTGCTGTGGGTTACCTTAGCAATAATACCTGAGAGAGGTTTTTTTTAGGAGAGATTCTGAAAGCCTGGGATAATGGCTGGCAAAGCTGTGCTCAAGGTAATGGCAGTCAGCACTCATTCCACAGAAGCCAGTGAAATCAAATAGCTCTAACTCCAACATTTAATTGGAATTGAGCCCAGTGTACCTTTTGTTTCATAGAGCAGGAGACCAAATTCAGGGGTAAATTGAGAAGTAAAGTAACATGGCAAAACCCTTTATGAGAGCGATGAAGGATAAGATCTGTCTGCAGAATCAAGTTGTGATTGTGTAGACAACCTGTGTAGACAGGTTGTGGCTGCTCCCTCCCTGGAGATGTTCAAGGCCAGGTTGGATGAGGCTTTGAGCGACCTGTTCTAGTGGGAGAGAGTCATTGGATACTGGAATGGGCTGCCCGGGGAGGTGGTGGAGTCGCTGTCCCTGGAGCTGTTCAAGGCAGGATTGGACGTGGCACTTGGTGCCATGGTCTGGCCTTGAGCTCTGTGGTAAAGGGTTGGACCTGATGCTCTGTGAGGTCTCTTCCAACCCTGATGATACTGTGAGACTGTGTCCCTGCCTATGGTTTGGGTTGAAACCAGATGATCTTTGAGGTCCCTTCCAGCCTAAATCATTCTATGTTTATAAGATACAGGTTTAATGGAAGAATAGTTTGTCCTGTGACTCTGTTGCTAAGTGGCAGAGTGGCTACACAAAGCTAAGAGCTGAGTGTACAGGATGGTCACTCTCATAGACTTCTCCCAGAGACTGAGAATGGTCCTGGTGGATGTAAATTATTTATGTGTTAATGATGTTATTGATTCTGGCCCTGAGCTCAACGTAACCAGAAAAAGGCAGGGCTGACTAAGAAGGGAAACAAGATCCCCTGAAGGTGCAGTCTGCTGGAGCAGGACATGATGCTAAGGTAAGGAACGAGGTCAGTGAGGCTAATGAGGATGTTGGGAAGAAGTTCTTCAGCATGAGGGTGGTGAGTGCCTGAAATGGGTTGCCCAGGGAGGTGGTGGAAGCCCCATCTCTGGAGGTGTTTAAGGCCAGGCTGGATGAGGCACTTGACAGCCTGATCTAGTGTGAGGTGTCTCTGTCCATGGCAAGGGGGTTGGATCTAGATAATCCTTGTGGTCTCTTTCAACCGTGAGTGATTGTATGATTCTATTCTATGATTCCATGAGGCCAAAGGATGCAAAAAGGAAGCAGATTTCACATAAATCCTCTAATGCCCTGGTATTCTGCTGGGAAAGTTAAGACACTCAAAGCTTTTTAGCTGTTGGTGGTTACTTTGCAACTGCCAGGGATCACTTTTATTTAGTTTCCAAGCTTCCATCCAGGAGATGTCTGTGGCTTCCTGTTCTGGCTGGTTCTCTGTGCCTCCCAAGTCTTACAGCACTGCTAACACAGAACTGCTTGGTTGGCTCCTGCAGCCTACCTTACCACCTTTCTCAATGTCACTGCACACTCACAGATCACAGAATAGAATCACAGAATCAGTCAGGGTTGTAAGAGACCACAAGGATCATCTAGTTCTAGCCCCCCTGCCATGGATGATATAAAGCACCAGCTTCACCCTAGACTTTTTTGAGTCTTCAGCAGACTGTGTTTCACCTCAGGAAACACCAGGGAGATGCAGATCCCAGGGAGCCCACACTCCATTGCTAATTGGGACTGAGAATAAGCTGTCATAGCAGGCTTATGCTGACAGCCTCAGTATCTGTATGCAGGAGAGGTTGTGGCAATAAGTCCATATTTTGCCTGACTCAAGGACAAGTGTTTTTTATCAGCCTGACATCTCATGCACTTTGCTCTTGTGCTCTTGTGCCAGATGCCCTAACAAGCATGTCTGCAACCAGCAGCTCCTGGAGCCTTTCGTTCAATTTGCCAACTGTACATTCGCAGCTGAAATATTATCTCTATATTAGTGAGGGGTAATGAATACATTTGGCAGGCACCTAAAGACTCTATAAATAAAGATATTAGATTCCTTTCACACTCAAGGACTTAGACAACCCTCCTTTTTCTGCCTGATCTTAGAAACACTGTGCTTTTGTTGAAGCTGCAGGAAACAAGGTCAGATATGCACATCAGAGGTGGCTTTCTTTGCTGAGATCTATCTGTCTTCCTTTCTGTGCTACTTTTCCCCCTCCTAGATATGTTATTTCCCTTCAATAAATTTGTGTTTTGTCTTCCCAGCTTTATTTTTTACAATCTCTCCCCAAGCCTTTGGATATTTTGGTTGTGCCCTTCCCTTTTTTTCCTTTCCATGGGTATGTTTTCTGTGTACCCTCTATATCATCGAGGTGTTAGAGGCACTGATAAATCATCCCAGGTATTGAACACAACCTGGATGGTACTCGTGAGAACAGCCTCTAAAGTGGGGAGCTGAGAGCAGTGGGAAAAAGGAAATGAAACAAAGGGTTTGGGATTGCTGAACACATACAAATATGTGCTCTGCTCCCCTGATGGCATCTGCTGAGACATAAAAAGAAGAGAAAGCTGTAGAAGCAGTCTGTGTAGGCATGCAGGCACAAACTCATTACATTTTAAAGGGAAGATTTACATAGTCTACAAAGGAGAGAAAGAGGAAACACTCCAAAAAATGTCTTTGTATATCCTTTAATCTGTGCTGGGCATAACTTCTTTTCCCTACTTTCCTCCCCGTCCCCCTTTTATCTTAGAGTAATAAAGCAGCACAATGCACAGGACTAAGGACTACTACTAGGGATCCACTTCATCTCTCCTGTGAATGCATCATTAACAAATTGGACACCATTTTTTCTTTCTAGGGTGTCTTGACATATGCAGAACAGAGGCTTTAGTTACTGGTGACATAGAATCATAGAATCAAGCAGGTTGGAAGAGACCTCCAAGATCATCCAGGCCAACCTAGCAACCAGCCCTATTCAGTCAACTAGACCATGGCACTAAGTGCCTCAGCCAGGCTTTGCTTCAGTACCTCCAGGGATGGTGACTCCACCACCTCCCTGGGCAGACCATTCCAATGCCAATCACTCTCTCTGCCAGGAACTTCCTCCTAACATCCAGCCTAGACCTCCCCTGGCACAACTTGAGACTGTGTCCCCTTGTTCTGTTGCTGCTTGCCTGGCAGAAGAGATCAACCCCACCTGGCTACAGCCTCCCTTCAGGTAGTTGTAGACAGCAATGAGCTCTGCCCTGAGCCTCCTCTCCTGCAGGCTGCACACTCCCAGCTCCCTCAGCCTCTCCTCACAGGGTTTGTACTCCAGGCCCCTCACCAGCCTTGCTGCCCTTCCCTGGACACATTCCAGCACCTCAACATCTCTCTTGAATTGAGTGGCCCAGAACTGGACACAGCACTCCAGGTGTGGCCTGAGCAGTGCTGAGTCCAGGGGCAGAATAACCTCCCTTGTCCTACTGGCCACACTTTTCCTGAGCTAGGCCAGGATGCCATTGGCTCTGCTGGCCGCCTGGGCACACTGCTGCCTCATCTTCAGCTGCTATCAGTACCCCCAAGTCCCTTTCTTCCTGGCTGCTTGGGGTTGTTGTGGCCAAAGTGTAAAACCCTGATCTAGTGTGAGGTGTCCCTGCCCATGGCAGGGGGCTTGGAACTAGATAATCCTTGTGGTCTTGATTCTATGATTGTGTGATAACTGTGTCCATTTACAGTTCCTAGATGTACAAACTACAAACCAGTGCTATCTTCACTGCAACATCTCTAAAATGAACTAGAAGTGTCTGTAGAATTAGACCTCCTCACAGCTAGCTGAAAAATTCTTTCACAGGTTTGCATCTTCTGCAGCATTTAATCATGACCTAAATCTTTTTAGCTTCTTAGCTCTGGCTAGAGAATGAATCTGCATTTCCAAAGAGAAAAGACAAATAATAATAATAATAATAATAATAATAATAATAATAATAATAATAAAAAATATATATTAAAAAAAGCTAGAGAACTGAAGCAAGAGACAATAGGAAGTGTAAGGCGAAGTTAATGAATGATTCTCTGACGCAGTAGAGTTCAATATGCACCTTCAGCAACTTCTGCTTTATCCTTTGCATCACTGCTTTTCTTCCTGTGCCCTGTACACACAAAGCAGGTGCTAGGTGAAGCACACATCCACATATTCCAGCTCCGTTCCATCTTTTAGAAGTGACAAAGGTTCTTCTCCAAAGGATTAAGCCCATTAAAATGGCAATTCTTTAGACAAAATTTTGGGTGGAGAAGAAACATGAAAGGAGGAAAAGGAAGATCTTTTCTTCAGCCTTTATTTTAAATACAGCTGTGGCTGCTCAGACTTCTGTGCTGTGTAAGTAGAGTATTTTTCCTCCAGTGCTTGATGTGAATCATATTTTTGTGGAGCTCATTGACACCAAATGGTGGGATTTCCCCCCCCACCCCCCCTCCACTTTCTTTATGTGTTCTTTTGTTTTCATCCTTAATACCAGCAAGGATTGTGCATGTGATCAAACAGGCTGTGGGATTGCATCTCTAAATACCATGGAAATGTTACCTGGGTGAGTTCATCTTACTCAGAAAGCAAATAACCAACATTTATGACAGTACTATCGAGCCCAGTTAGGCTCATTTTCAGACTCAAGTGAATTGTGTATCACTCCCTCATCAGTCTACAGTAAGCTGCAGCTTTTATCTCCATTACTTGGTAGTTGAGTAATTTTTGTTGTGATTTTCACTACCAGCTATGAATTTTGTCTCCATTAACACCCTTTTCAGCCTCATCTGCATTTCCATTGTCTGTTTTCTTCCCGCTGTGAGCAGTTTGTATGTCTTTAGTACCAAGCAGTGTTTACTGCAAATAGTGTCTCTTGCCTCCTACTCATAAGTCGCAGGGCCCCTGAAGTTTTTTCTCCTTTACAGTCTGCAATGCTCTCCTCTGCTTTGAGTGAAAGGAAGCTGTGTACCTGGAAAAGACATTCCTGTACTACATTCCTGGCCAAAACCATCATTTTGCTCTCTTATAGTCAAGAAAGCGAACTGTCCCATGGTCTAGTTGATTGGCTAGGGCTGGATGATAGATTGGACTGGATGATCTTGGAGGTCTCTTCCAACCTGCTTGATTCTATGATTCTAAAACATCCTTTAAAAAGTATTATTTAGAGTGCTTGAATATTCACACTTGTGAACAGCCACACATTTGAAATGCTACCCCAGCTCCCATGTCCTTCTAGTCCAATGAAGCAGAAAATGAAAGACAGGAAATGCTGCTGTAGCTACTTGCTTCTGAAAGTAATTAGGCAAGGAAAATTATCTCAGCATTAAGAGCCTGGAATTTTGCTGAATGTATGTATGGGAGTGGTTATTTAGCATTGCTGTATAATCAGCTACATAAAGCATTGGCCACTCTCAACAGTAAAGCTTTTTCTCTGTGTTCATTATGGTAAGTGGAGACAGCATGGAAGATTCTACAGGGAGATGTTAGGTTATGGTTGGACTCAATGATATTTAGGTCTGTTTCAGCCAAGCAGTTCTAGGTTTTATGACTTCTCTGATTCACAGATGGTCCATTTGGTTTGTACTCAGAAGAGCTTTACAAAGGGTAGAGCAAGAACATGAGAAGAGGTTTTAGACATCTATATCTATATACTCAGCATATGTAGGCTGAATATGAGCCAGTAGTGTGCCCAGGTGGCCAAGAGAGCCAATGGCATCCTGGGCTGGATCAGGACCAGTGTGGCCAGTAGGACAAGGGAGGTTATTCTGCCCTGTAGTCAACACTGCTCAGGCCACACCTTGAGTGCTGTGTCCAGTTCTGGGTCACTCAATTCAAGAAGGATGTTGAGGTGCTGGAAGGTGTCCAGAGAAGGGCAATGAAACTGGTGAGGGGCCTGGAGCACAAACCCTATGAGGAGAGGCTGAGGGAGCTGGGGGTGTGCAGCCTGCAGCAGAGGAGGCTCAGGGCAGAGCTCATTGCTGTCTACAACTCCCTGAAGGGAGGCTGTAGCCAGGTGAGGTTGGTCTCTTCTGCCAGGCAATCAACAACAGAATGAGAGGACAAAGTCTCAAGTTGTGCCAGGGGAGGTCTAGGCTGGCTGTTGTTAGGAAGTTGTTGTCAGAGAGAGTGATTGGCATTGGAATGGGCTGCCCAGGGAGGTGGTGGAGTCACCATCGCTGGAGGTGTTGAAGCAAAGCCTGGATGAGGCACTTAGTGCCATGGTCTGGTTGATTGGCCAGGGCTGGGTGCTAGGTTGGACTGGCTGATCTTGGAGGTCTCTTCCAACATGATTGATTCTATGATTCAATATCTGTAATGTAAATATTTCCAAGTATTAAAATATGCTTTTTTTTTTAGTGTAAAAAGTTAGTCACATACACGTTTATATGTAACATAGAATCATAGAATCAACCAGGTTGGAAGAAACCTCCAAGATCATCCAGTCCAACCTATCCCCCAGCCCCATCCAGTCAACTAGATCATGGCACTAAGTGCCTTATCCTTTCTTTTCTTGAACACCTCCAGGGATGGTCACTCCACCACCTCCCTGGGCATATGACCAAAGTGCTATCCCAGTTGTCTTGAACCTTCCTCCACCTGTAGTTCAGTCAACTAGGGAATTTTTTTACCATGTTGCTGCTTTTAATTGACCTTAGACTTCCATTTTCCAGCAGAAGATGAGGGTTTTGCCACGTTGGTAAGGGTGTCCTGAATGGTGAAGGGTTGGACTTGGAGATCTGTGAGGTCTCTTCCAACCTTGGTGATACTGTGATACTGTGATACTGTGATACTGTGACTGATTCTTAAGAGAACTGCAAAACTTTTTCTTTTTCCTTCTGATGCCATCTTAGACCTAAAGAGAAAAACAGAGTGAGGAAATTAAGATTTTCTGTGTGATCTGTACAGTTTATAGGATGCCTGCTTTTAAATACCTGGCCAGTGAGAATTAAGGTACCAATAGAACCCTGAGCACTTTGGGAGACATATCTAGAGATGGAAATTGATTTTTTAACAGCCAGCTACAAAACAAGGCCATTAAGGAAGCCCAAAGCTGTGACTAGCTGTGCAGACAGAGTTAGCAGTCCCACATGATGTATTTGAAGGAAACACTTCAAACTGAGTCAAGCTCATCACGAGCTGATACGCCTTTAGAGCACTGTGTAGAGAAATAAAACACTGCTTCCAGTAAACGAGTTAAATTGCAGTCAGAAAAGTATGGGTTTGAAGGCTTTGCAGAAGTTTTGTTTCCTTATGGCACTGAATATGTCTCTTCTGAGGAGAGAGGTGTCAAGATATGTGTTGACTTCAGCAAGGCCTTTGACACTGTCCCCCACAGCAAACTGCTGGCTAAGCTGTCAGCCCATGGCTTGGATGGCAACACTCTGTGCTGGGTTAGGAACTGGCTGGAGGGCCGGACCCAGAGAGTGGTGGTGAATGGTGCCACATCCAGCTGGCAGCTGTCACTGGTGGTGTCCTTCAGGGATCAGTGCTGGGCCCCATCCTCTTTAACATCTTCATAGATGATCTGGATGAGGGCATGGAGTCAGTCATCAGCAAGGTTGCAGATGACACCAAGCTAGGGGCAGATGTGGCTAGGTTGGAGGGCAGAAGGGCTCTGCAGCGGGACCTTGACCACCTGCACAGATGGGCAGAGTCCAATGGGATGGGGTTCAATAGCTCCAAGTGCTGGTGCTGCACTTTGGCCACAGCAATCCCATGCAGAGATACAGGCTGGGGTCAGAGTGGCTGAGAGCAGCCAGACAGAGAGGGATCTGGGGGTGCTGATTGATACCTGCCTGAACATGAGCCAGCAGTGTGCCCAGGTGGCCAAGAGAGCCAGTGGCATCCTGGCCTGCATCAGCAATGGTGTGGTCAGCAGGAGCAGGGAGGTCATTCTGCCCCTGTACTCTGCACTGCTTAGACCACACCTTGAGTGCTGTGTTCAGTTCTGGGCCCCCCAGTTTAGGAGGGACATTGAGATGCTTGAGCATGTCCAGAGAAGGGCGACGAGGCTGGGGAGAGGCCTTGAGCACAGCCCTACGAGGAGAGGCTGAGGGAGCTGGGATTGGTTAGCCTGGAGAAGAGGAGGCTCAGGGGAGACCTTATTGCTGTCTACAACTACCTGAGGGGAGGTTGTGGCCAGGAGGAGGTTGCTCTCTTCTCTCAGGTGGCCAGCACCAGAACGAGAGGACACAGCCTCAGGCTGTGCCAGGGGAGATTTAGGCTGGAGGTGAGGAGAAAGTTCTTCCCTGAGAGAGTCATTGGACACTGGAATGGGCTGCCCGGGGAGGTGGTGGAGTCGCCGTCCCTGGAGCTGTTCAAGGCAGGACTGGACGTGGCACTTGGTGCCATGGTCTGGCCTTGAGCTCTGTGCTAAAGGGTTGGACTTGATGATCTGTGAGGTCTCTTCCAACCCTGATGATACTGTGACACTGTGATACTGTGATATTGGAATGCATCCAGAGAAGGGTGATGAAGCTGGTGAGGGGCCTGGGGCACAGCCCTGTGGGGAGAGGCTATTTTTATTTTTACTTTTTTTTGTTTTTCATTTTTACTTGTAGTATTATTTTTTCTTTTTTAGTGTTTCTTTTTTGAATTTTTACTTTTACTTTTAGTTTCAATTTTTATTTTTCCTTATTTTAATTTTTACTTTGCAATAAATTTTCATTTTCATTTTAATTTATTTCTATTTTTAATTTTATTTTTTTACTTTAATTTTAATTTTCATTTTTGCTTGTATTTTATTTTTACTTTTTATTCATGCTTTTTATTTTAATTATTTTTAATATTTTATTTTACTTTTATTTTTATTTTTTATATTTATTTTTACTTTTAGTTTTCAATTTTAATGTTTATTTTTACTTTTTCTCTCAATTAATTACAATTTTAATTTTTGGCTTTATTTTATTTTAAATTTTTATTTATGCTTTTATTTTAATTATTTTTAATATTTGTTTTACTTTTATTTTTTATTTTTATTTTTACTTTTATTTTTCAATTTTTATTTCTTTATTTTTACTTTTTCTCTTAATGGCAATTTTAATTTTTGCTTTTATTTTATTTTTAATTTTTATTTATGCCTTTTTATTTTAATAGTTTTTAATATTTTATTTTACTTTTATTTTTATTTTTAATTTTTAATTTTAATTTTAATTTTTATTTTATTTTTCAATATTTATTTTTTATTTTTACTTTTTCTCTTAATGAATTGCAATTTTCATTTTTGCTTTTATTTTATTTTTAATGTGTATTTATGCTTTTTATTTTAATTATTTTTTAATATTTTATTTTACCTTTGGTTTTATTTTTTACTTTTTACTTTTTATTTTTACTTTTATTTTTAATTTTTATTTTTACTTTTTCTCTTAATTAATTGCAATTTTCATTTTTGCTTGTATTTCATTTTTAATTTTTATTTATGCTTATCATTTCAATTATTTTTAATATTTTATTTTACCTTTGGTTTTATTATTCTTAAATTTCTATTTTTACTTTTTTTTAAAATTTTAATTAATTGTAATTTTTAATTTTTACTTTTATTTTATTTAAATTTTTTATTTATGCTTTTTATTGTAATTATTTTGTAAATATTTTATTTTGATTTTCTTTTTAAATTTAAATTTTTATTTTTATTTTTAAATTTTTATTTTTATTTTTATTTCTATTTTTATTTTTAATTTTAATTTTTACTTTTAATCTTAATTAATCATAATTTTAATTTTTATTTATAGTTTTAATTTTATTTAATTTTAAATTTTATTTTACTTATTTTTATTTATGTATTTTTAAAACATTATTTTTTCTATTGTGCTCATAATTTCAAACTGTGGTTTTCCCAAAGCTGTCTATCTTTATTAATAATTTCAAAGGATACAGTTTAATTAATTAGTTGTCTTTTGGAAGCCTAATAGAGCTGCACAGTTAAATTATTTTTCACCTTTTCATTTTAATTGATCTCTGGTGTGATAAATATCTTAATGAAAGCCTCTTTCAGACTTCTCTTTATCTTCCCCACCTGCTTTGATCTCACACCTTTGTGTTCTGTAGAAGCTCTTTTCCACTCTGTGCTACTCTGTACTACAGGCAATTTCTAAAAGGATTCAAAGATCACAGAATCAAGCAGGTTGGAAGAGACCTCCAAGATCATCTAGTCCAACCTAGCACCCAGCCCTGGCCAGTCAACCAGACCATGGCACTAAGTGCCTCAGCCAGGCTTTGCTTGAACGCCTCCAGGGATGGCAACTCCACCACCTCCCTGGGCAGCCCATTCCAATGCCAATCACTCTCTCTGACAACAACTTCCTCCTAACATCCAGCCTAGACCTCCCCTGGCACAACTTGAGGCTGTGTCCCCTTGTTCTGTTTCTGGTTGCCTGGCAGAAGAGACCAGCCCCACCTGGCTATGGCACAGCAAGCATCCCACTGCTTACTAGTGCACAAATGAACTTACCTGTGCCAGAGACACTCCAGGTACCAGAGCCTGCAAATCCTCTCCTACCCTCCAGCAGATCAACATCTGCATTATAGCTTTCCCAAAGACATGGAGTTAGCTTCAGATGACATGAGATCTCCTTTCCCTCCTTCTCATAAGTGACATGCAAGTGAAAGGGTCTCATCAGGCCCTAGATTTACTTACAAATGCAGTCTAAATCACCTAATCCTCGGCATATTGCTGAGCCCAAGATTAAAGCTGACTGCCTGCTCAGCAAGGCTCTCTGCCTGCCCTGGGAATTTAAAGCAAGCACAAACCAGACATCTCCTGACATGTACTGTAAAATCTTCATCAAAATAAAATTGCCTCAGGGGTGGAAACACAGTTCAATGATCTGTTAGTGATCCACAACGCATTAGAGAAAGGTAAAGCTCCGGAGCACATCCAATTCATCGATGACATGTTGCTACCTGAGGGGTGGTTGTGGCCAGGAGGAGGTTGCTCTCTTCTCTCAGGTGGCCAGCACCAGAACAAGAGGACACAGCCTCAGGCGGTGCCAGGGGAAATTTAGGCTGGAGGTGAGGAGAAAGTTCTTCACTGAGAGAGTCATTGGACACTGGAATGGGCTGCCCGGGGAGGTGGTGGAGTCGCCGTCCCTGGAGCTGTTCAAGGCAGGATTGGACGTGGCACTTGGTGCCATGGTCTGGCCTTGAGCTCTGTGGTAAAGGGTTGGACTTGATGATCTGTGAGGTCTCTTCCAACCTTGGTGATACTGTGAGACTGTGATACTGTGACATCATTGTGTGGGGCCAAACTGCTGAGGAAGTCTTCGAGAAAGGTAACAAAATCATTGATGTTCTGTTGCAAGCAGGTTTAGCCAAGGTCAAAGGACTCTTGAATCTGTTATCCCAGTGCTTGAATCTTTCATCCTCAAGTTCTTAACCTCTCCCTTCACTTCCAGTTGCTTGTTTCATATGACTTCTGCTTCAATCTGCCACAAGAGTTACAGTGTCACCTTCCAGATGAAGGGCCTGGAACACAAACACTATGAGGAGAGGCTGTGGAGAAGAGGAGGCTCAGACATGACCTCATTGCCATGTACAACTACCTGAAGGGAGGTTGTAGCCAGGTGGGGTTGGTCTCTTCTGCCAGGCACCCAGCAACAGAACAAGGGGGCACAGTCTCAAGTTGTGCCGAGGTAGGTATAGGCTGCATGTCAGGAGGAAGTTGTTGGCAGAGAGAGTGATTGGCATTGGAATGGGCTGCCCAGGGAGGTGGTGGAGTCATCGTCCCTGGAGGTGTTGAAGCAAAGCCTGGCTGAGGCATTTAGTGCCATGGTCTAGTTGACTGGCTAGTGCTGGGTGCTAGGTTGGCCTGGATGATCTTGGAGGTCTCTTCCAACCTGAATGATTCTATGATTCTTTGATTCTAGTATACTAGTCCATGTTCCCAGATGGAAGGCATCCAGGGTGAGCAGGGTGGTGTCCTTTCAAGGCCACTTTCTATAATTTTGGAAAAGTGATGGAGATCAGAGGAGCTTCCTGAGCAACTGCAGAATGTCATCACCATGAATCATCCAAATCATAACTCAAGAATGTCAGGCAGCCACTGAAACTTTCCAGTTTTTTTTCCCTCTGTTTGAATGTGTTTACAAATTGCTACCAAAATTGCTTTAAAGAAAGGGGGTGGGGGGGGAAATCTTTCCACTTTTCTTATTGTTTTAACCCCAATTTGGACAAAAGGTGAAGATTTCTAGCTGCTGGTGTCCAAAGCATTCCCCTGAAGTCCTTTATTACACTGCTAGTGTAGCACAGCTTTTTAACATCTTGGCATGGAATCTCTACAGCCACATAAAGCTCCTCTGTAATTCCAGCCCTTGCTATTGCTCATATTCAATGAAGTGGAATATCTTAGGGAAAGACAATAAACTGTGTCTGTTTAATGCAGTATTTTCCACCAATGTTGAGCCTTTAGAGTTTTCTACCTTCTTTTATCAGCTTTGCATGCACCTGAAGGTGGAGGTGCCTCTGTATGCTCACGTTGATGCATTATCTCTGCCCATTCACTGCAGAGAAATACAGGTTGGAAATTAAGCAGAGGACAGTTTTAATTCTGAGTCCTGGGATCCTTGTACATTGCAACTCCTTGGCAAATGTCTTCAGCTTTATTTCTTTCCAGATCACTCCCTAAATGTGTTTTTTTGGAAGGCTCTCTGAAGAATAATCTTGCATTTGTTTAAAATTTATGAAGCTTCCTTTATAAAAGCTATGGAAAAGTTCAGATGTTCTAACTTGAATCTGTTTTCCCAGGGCACCATTTAATTCTAGAAGCTGGGTATACTTCCCCCCCTCCCCCATGACTTCTGATGTCCTTTTTTTGGAAGTTTCCAGTCCCCAGAAGTTAATTTCAGGATTTTCAGGATTGTATGTAATGGGAATTGCATTTTGTTTTTTCTTCCTTTGATTTTCATGTCTAATGCTACATCTACAAAAGAGCTTCTAATTCCATGGACCTACTTATTAACTCAGAGATTATTAACCTTTCCTTACTGAGGAGTATGTGAAGAGGCTTGGGAGCCTTGCAGAGAGGATCATAGAATCATAGAATGATCCAGGCTGGAAGAGACCTCCAAGATCATCCAGTCCAACCTAGCACCCAGCCCTAGCCAGTCAACCAGACCATGGCACTAAGTGCCTCAGCCAGGCTTTGCTTCAACACCCCCAGGGATGGTGACTCCATCACCTCCCTGGGCAGCCCATTCCAATGCCAATCACTCTCTCTGACAACAACTTCCTCCTAACATCCAGCCTAGACCTCCCCCAGCACAACTTGAGACTGTGTCTCCTTCTTCTGTTGCTGCTTGCCTGGCAGAAAAGACCAACCCCACCTGGCTACAGCCTCCCTTCAGGTAGTTGCAGACAGCAATGAACTCTGCCCTGAGCCTCCTCTTCTGCAGGCTGCACACCCCCAGCTCCCTCAGCCTCTCCTCATAGGGTTTGTGTTCCAGGTCCTGGTTAGGTTAGGTTACAGGCTGAGTTTAATGATCTCAGAGGTCTTTTCCAGCCTCAATGACTCTGTGATTCTGTGATTCTTTTGATAGTGCTCTGAAAAAAACCAATGAACATAAGGAGAGATGAGCTTCTAATTCCTTTGACAATTAGAGCACGCTGGGGTTTCAAATGAGATGAGAAACATCTCTTGGATTTACATAGCAGAAGCCTGCTTCCAAGACAGCTGCAGATATCAAACAGAATATAATTAGGGTGAATTAAATCATTCTAGGGCAATAATACCACATTCCCTAAATGAAGAAACAAACTATTTTAAATCAGCTTCTCTAATGAGTTATTTTTTCATGTACTGCTTCTTCAAGATGCCTGTTTGGGGACCATTTAAGTTTCAATATAGTATTCAGTGCTGCTTTACCCAGAAATCATTTTAAACACTTTGTATTTCTCTGATGAACTTACTTGCAGGATCAATAGAAGCTACTTTAACAGGTAAGGAGTTTTATGGTTACTCTACTCTTTTCTTTTGTTTTCTCTTATCTTATTTTCTCTTTTCTTTCCTTTTCATTTATTTTCTCCTCTTCTCTTCTCTTCTCTTCTCTTCTCTTCTCTTCTCTTCTCTTCTCTTCTCTTCTCTTCTCTTCTCTTCTCTTCTCTTCTCTTCTCTTCTCTTCTCTTCTCTTCTCTTCTTCTATTTTCTCTTCCTTTCTCTTTTCTTTTCTTCTTCTCTTCTCTCTTCAATTCTCTTCTTTTTTTTATCCTCTTCTTGTCTCTTCTTCTTTTCTCTTCTCATCTCCTTTTCTTTTCTTTTCTCTTGTTCTCTACTCTCTTTTCTTTTGTCTTCTCTTCTCCTTTCTTTTCTTCTATTTTTTCTTTTATCTTCTTCTCTTCTTCTCTTCTCTTCTCTTCTCTTCTCTTCTCTTCTCTTCTCTTCTCTTCTCTTCTCTTCTCTTCTCTTCTCTTCTCTTCTTCTCTTTTCTCTTTTCTCTTCTCTTCTCTTTTCTCTTTTCTCTTCCTTTCTCTTTTCTTTTCTTCTTCTCTTCTCTCTTCAATTATCTTATTTTTTTATCCTCTTGTTGTTGCTTCTTCTTTTCTCTTCTTTTCTTTTCTTTTCTTTTCTTTTCTTTTCTTTTCTTTTCTTTTCTTTTCTTTTCTTTTCTTTTCTTTTCTTTTCTTTTCTTTTCTTTTCTTTTCTTTTCTTTTCTTTTCTTTTCTTTTCTTTTCTTTTCTTCTCTTCTCTTCTCTTCTCTTCTCTTCTCTTCTCTTCTCTTCTCTTCTCTTTTCTTTTCTTTTCTTTTCTTTTCTTTTCTTTTCTTTTCTCTTGTTCTCTAGTCTCTTTTCTTTTGTCTTCTCTTCTCCTCTCATTTCTTTTCTTCTATTTTTTCTTTTATCTTCTCCTCTCCTCTCCTCTCCTCTCCTCTCCTCTCCTCTCCTCTCCTCTCCTCTCCTCTCCTCTCCTCTCCTCTCCTCTCCTCTCCTCTCCTCTCCTCTCCTCTCCTCTCCTCTCCTCTCCTCTCCTCTCCTCTCCTCTCCTCTCCTCTCCTCTCCTCTCCTCTCCTCTCCTCTCCTCTCCTCTCCTCTCCTCTCCTCTCCTCTCCTCTCCTCTCCTCCCCTCTCCTCTCCTCTCCTCTCCTCCCCTCTTCTCTTCTTTTCTTTTCTTACCTTTCCTTCCTTTTCTTTTCTTTTTCTGATATAAAGACTATCCCAGTGCCTCCCTTTGGGATGCTTACTTTCAAGCTTCCAGAAATGCAGTGATGTTTTGTGAGATGCAGCTCTATTTTTAATGCCTTCACAGGGCTTGTAGATATTTAGGACAAAATAAAAAGTTGAAATAGTTTGTTCAGGTTGTAAGTAACTGCAGAGAGATTGGCAAATTTCTGCAATGCTAATGAAAGAAAGAAGGAAGGATGTGAACATGCAGGAGCATGTCCAGAGAAGGGCCATGAGGATGATCAGAGGTCTGCAGCAGCTCTCCTATGAAGGCAGACTGAAAGGGTTGGGGCTGTTCAGGCTGGGGAAGAGGAGGCTCCCAGGAGACCTTCTTGTGGTCTTCCAGGATCTGAGGAGGGCCTACGAAAAATCTTCACAACCTCCCTGGGCAGCCTGTTCCAGGGTTCTGTCACCCTCACAGGGAAAAAAATCTTCCTCATGTTTACATGAAACTTCCTATGCC
Source organism: Pogoniulus pusillus (assembly GCF_015220805.1). NCBI lineage: Eukaryota > Metazoa > Chordata > Aves > Piciformes > Lybiidae > Pogoniulus > Pogoniulus pusillus. The sequence continues at coordinate 35,844,717 of NC_087272.1, read as the reverse complement.
TCAGCCTCCACCCATTGCCCCTTGTCCTGGCATTGGGCATCACCCAGCAGAGATTGGTTCCATCCTCCTGGCATTTACCCTTTGCGTATTGATGAGCATGAGTGAGGTCACCTCTCAGGCTCCTCTTCTCCAAGCAGCACAGCCCCAACTCCCTCAGGCTCTCCTCATAACAGAGGTGTTCCATTACCTTCTTTCCTTTATGGCTCTGGTCTGGAGTCTCTCAAGCAATTCTATGTCCCTCAGCCTCTCCTCACAGGGCTGTGCTCCAGGCCCCTCACCAGCTTTGTTGCCCTTCTCTGGACACATTCCAATATCTCAACATCTCTCTTGAATTGAGGAGCCCAGAACTGGACACAGCACTCAAGCTGTGGCCTGACCAGTGCTGAGTACAGAGGCAGAAGGACTTCCCTGATCCTGCTGGCCACACTGTTCCTGATCCAGGCCAGGATGCCATTGGCCTTCTTGGCCACCTGGGCATACTGCTGTGATTCCATGAAGTTATCCTCCTGGGACAATGCTCAGGATACATGCTGGAGAGCCAAGCTGCAGAGCAATATACTCCACCAGTGCTGGCTCAAAGCCCACATAGGCTCTGCTAAAAAAACATGAGGAGTTTGACCTTTTCTCTTTCCAGAGCATAGTGCTTGGTTTCATCCCATGAGAATAAACTCCTGTATGGGCTTTGATGCACCTTGAAAGATGTGGACCCCTACTGAGCTTTCACACAGCAACCTATTCCAAGGATCCAGCTTAGCTTGTTTCCCCTGGCAGCTCAGCTGGAGTGCTGGCATGATCTGTAGTCTGCATCTGTGAGGTTTCTGACACAGGGCAGAAGAGCCTTCTCCTAAACACACAAGTTTCTCACCACACAAAACAAGAAAGCAGCCCAGCATTTCCCAAGGGGCTCCTTAGAAACACCAGCACTAAGTCAGATATGCATCCTTCAGAGTCTCGTTAGACTACCTATTCATTTCATGTAACTGGAAGCAATAGGAGACTAAAACACTGCTCTCTGTGCAGCTAATGCAGGTGGATGCTCAGAGGAATGAGGAGCAGCTACTGCAGCTTGCCAGACATCAATCTTGGTCAAACAACATCTTGAGAGACAACAGATTTTATGCAATTTCTGTCTTCTGCTTTGCCTTCTTTCAATCATAGAATCAACCATGTTGGAAGAGACCTCCAAGATCATCCAGTCCAACCTAGCACCCAGCCCTATCCAATCAACCAGACCATGGCACTAAGTGCCTCATCCAGGCTTGGCTTCAACACCTCCAGGGATGGAGACTCCATCACTTCCCAATGCAAAGTTTTTACAGAGGTGTAAAGTTATGGATGAACATTCTTTGTTTTACAGGAGTTGATCACTTCTCAGTTTCTCCAGTTGCCTCTAAATTATCTCAACCTTTAGGTTATTTGGTAGGTTCCCATAATGGTTCTGTGTCCTCTTAGGCTAACCACAACTCCCTTTTCCAGCGTTCTTCACAATTGTGTTTGCACAGGAGGTGAACTTAGGAAACTTTACCTTTCCCTCTCATTTTTCTGTACAGTGAAAATGCAACTTGTGGTAGATCAACAGTAGAAAAATCAGCATTTGTCACTTGCCTCATCCCAGGATGCCCTGAAGTCAGATCAGCCTTTGTCTCCCAGAAAAATCCAGTGAGGAGTATGTTCACTTGAACATACTCAAGAATTACTGATCTAGAAGATTATTTTGTTGCAATTATTTTAGTACAATAAATTATTGTGAAGTTGTTAATCTCACAGAAGCTGGTGTTATGTTTTTATTTCAGTTCCTTGCATGTGCCTCCTCCTTCCTAGGAGCAGGCTCCCCAGAGAGACAAATGAGCCAGCAATACCTTTCTAACACAGACAACTGATACTACTTGACCAAAATTGGCTTTCATCGACCTATAGTGACCTAAGAATAATGAATCTGCCTGTGCAAACTGTTCCACAGCTGGAAGCAGAGGCTAAAAATCCATTCAGGCTCACAGATGTGTTTGTAGCCTCGAGTTAGGAAAGATCAGATCCACCTGAACATCAAACACTTTGTCTCAGGATAGACAAATGTATATTACAATACACTTTGAGTATCCCTTTTCATGCTTTGCTGTATTCATTTGGCTTCTTCTCATGCAGCAAAACCAATTAGAATTTAAACAATTCAATCTCTATAGAAAAAAAAATACCAAACATAAGAACCCAACTAATCTCCCAGCCTACCCCTCCAACCAAGAGAAGAAGCCAGGGAAATCATTTGAGCAATGGCAAGATCTCTAAGCTTTAGTTATTTAAAGTGGTTAGAAAATTAAGAAACATTCCTCAGATGGAGATAAAAATCAATTCTCTGTTTCTAAGAGCAGTTCTTTGGTAGGGAGGACATGAATTCCTTGAGCTCTGTGCTAAAGGGTTGGACTTGATGATCTATGAGGTCTCTTCCAACCTTGATGATACTGTGATACTGTGAATTGCCTCAAAGAGCTGTGGAGCACTTCCAGTCCTCAGAGATACTCATTTTAATCTACTGGCATTAGTTGTGCAATGGCACATTTCAGAGAATCATAGAGTCATTGAATCACAGAGTTATTGGGGTTGGAACGATCATCCAATTCCAATCCATATGGCATGGGCAGGGACACTTTCCACTAGTTTATGTTGCCCATCCAGCCTGGCCTTAAAAACTTCCAGTGGAGGCACCATCCCTGGAGGTGTTCAAGAAAAGCCTGGATGAGGCACTTAGTGCCATGGTCTGGTTGACTGGCTAGGGCTGGGGGATAGGTTGGCCTGGATGATGTTGGAGGTCTCTTCCAACATGCTTGATTCTATGATTCTATGATTCCAGCACCCCCCTGGGCAACATATTCCAGCATCTCACCATGCTCATGGTGAAGAACTTTTTCCTAATGTCTAATATAATCTTCCCTCCTCTAGCTTGCACCCACTCTCCCAGTCCTATCACTGCCCAGTATCCTAAAAAGTCCCTCACCAGCTATTTTGTATGCCCCCTTCAGATACTGGAAGGCCACAATAAGGTCTCCTTGGAGCCTACTCTTCTCCAAACTGAACAACCCCAACTCCCTCAGCCTGTCTTCATAGGAGATGTTTCACCCTACTGCAAGCCAGACAGAGATGTTAATGATTCACCTGCCCCACTTACTGCTGACTTTACTTCTATGTGCTGTTTTCATGATCATTATGTAAAGGGATGGATTGTGTCCTGTGCCATCCCTAGAATATTGCTGCCATTGAAGGTAAGTCCCTAACTCAGTAAAGTGACAAGGCTCAGCTCAGGAAGCAGTGACAAATGTCAGAGCAAGGCGATAAAACAGTGCATCTGCAGAGGTATAACTATGATCGATACACAGGCTTGCCACAAGGGACTTCTCATCCTGTGACCTCACTGAATGAAAGTGACAGTGTGAAAAGCAAAGAGCTGGAAAAAGGAAGATTTCCCCTCCCCATTTCTTGAGGGAAGTGACCCCAGAAATTACAGCCTTTCATGTTCGGTTTCCACTTACAGCCGGTGTTAGGCGAGGTATTGTGTTTAAGGATGTGAGTGACACCTAGCTTCCAAAACATGAACTCAAGAGCAGAGGGAAAAGGTGAAAAGCCTGGGAGATTGGCATCAATAGCCAAGAAAAGGGCCAACACTATGTTGCAAAGGGGAAAGGCAGTTCCTTTGGTATGTGATGTCATAGAATCACAGAATCATAGAATCAACCAAGTTGGAAGAGACCTCCAAGATCATCCAGTCCAACCTAGCACCCAGCCCTGTCCAATCAACCAGACCATGGCACTAAGTGCCTCATCCAGGCTTTGCTTCAACACCTCCAGGGACAGTGACTCCACCACCTCCCTGGGCAGCCCATTCCAATGCCAATCTCTCTGACAACAACTTCCTTCTAACATCCAGCCTAGACCTACCCTGGCACAACTTGAGACTGTGTCCCCTTGTTCTATTGCTGGTTGCCTGGGAGAAGAGGCCACCCCCCACCTGGCTACAATGTCCCTTCAGGTAGTTGCAGACAGTAATAAGATCACCCCTGAGCCTCTTCTGCTGCAGGCTGCACACCCCCAGCTCCCTCAGCCTCTCCTCACAGGGCTGTGCTCCAGGCCCCTCACCAGCCTTGTTGCCCTTCTCTGGACACCTTCCAGCACCTCAACATCTTTCTTGAATTGAGGGGCTCAGAACAGGACACAGCACTCAAGGTGTGGCCTGACCAGTGCTGAGTACAGGGGCAGAAGAACCTCCCTTGTCCTACTGGCCACACTGCTCCTGATGCAGGCCAGGATGCCATTGGCTCTCTTGGCCACCTGGGCACACTGCTGCCTCATCTTCAGCCTACTGTCTATCAGTACCCCCAGGTCCCTTTCCTCCTGGCTGCTCTCCAGCCACTCAGTCCCCAGCCTATAGTGCTGCTTGGGGTTGTTGTGGCCAAAGTGCAGAATCCTGCACTTTGAGGGAGACACTGTTGGGGAGGGGAAATTCATTGATGAGAGCTGATATTTTCCCAAATGAATGTTGTTTATTAATTTTGCTAGTCAGAGCTCTTGCCATCCCCCACCACTCATTTTAACAATATTTGGGTTCTTACATGGTCATGGAAACATTCTGTGGATAATCTCCAGATCTAATATAACCAGCAAAATATGGAAACATTAATTGAACTGGAAGAGACTATTCCCATGGTCAAATTCCGCTTGCCCAGTAGCTGGGCTCAAGGAGCTCTTTCTGCTCCATGGCAGAAGGCAGTGGAGAATTACAAAGAGGCATTCAAGCATTTACTCACAGACTATTATTATTATTGCCCACTCTTGGGGCTAGCCACAGCCCAGACAGTGCCCTAATGCTTTCCGGGGACTCTGTCTTGTTGGACACTGAGGCTTGACTCTTCCTGGCTTCTGGGGGTAGGACGCAGACAATCTCTGACCTTGTCTCCTGGCTTCTTCTGGATGATCTGTGTATGTGCCCAGGAATTCTAGACAGGACCTTCAGGTGCAGAGGCAGATGTGGTGCAGGCTCAGCACAGTGTCAGGCTGGCCACACAGGCTGATGGCATGCAGGCATCCAGGGTCTGCTCCTGGTAACTGGCGGCAGTGGAGTTTAGTAGGCAGCAATAAGGCAGTGTGCAGTGGCAGCAGGGCTGGGCACAGCAGAGAGAGCAGGCAGAGAGCAGGGAATCAAAGCAGGAGGCAAAGGCACGTTGTTCACCTGCATATCTGACTTGGCTAACTGCCAATCAATCTAAGGAACAAAGAAGGAGCAAGGGGAAAGAACCTGGAGCTTCAGTCGTTGTTTCAGTCCAAACCTGCTTAATTCAGTTTGGCACAAATGTACAGAAGAATTCCTGGAATGTGGGAAGCAGCAGCATCAGCAGCACTGTTATTCCCTTCTGTGTTCCCTTTTGTTTGGTTTTTTTTTTCATCCTTCTCCAGATTCCCTCCTTTCCACATAGCTCTTTGCCTCTGATAAGTAGCCAGCAGCACATTATCAGCAACAGCAATCTGAAACCACTTTGGACTCAACCTACAATCTTCAAACAGAAGAGAACTGCAGAATGGTTGAAGTTAGGAGTGATCTCTGGCAGCTGTTTTGTCCTACCCCACTGCTTGAAGACATCAAAAAATAACCTCAATGCCACTGATATTGCTAAGAAAAACTTTCACTTGCCCTCTTGGAGATAACTGTTTAATTGGGGTGATGGGGGGTGACTGGAAAAGGTTGTCCAGGGAGGTGGCTGGGGCTCTATCCCTGGAGATACTCAAGGTGATGCTCAACAAGGCTCTGGGCAACCTGATCTAGTTGGGGATGCCCCAGATACTCAAGGTGATGCTCAACAGGGCTCTGGGCAACCTGATCTAGTTTGGGATGTCCCAGATACTCAAGGTGATGCTCAACAGGACTCTGGGCAACCTGATCTAGTTGAGGATGTCCCAGATACTCAAGGTGATGCTCAACAGGGCTCTGGGCAACCTGATCTAGTTGGGGATGTCCAAGATACTCAAGGTGATGCTCAACAGGGATCTGGGCAACTTGATCTAGTTTGGGATGTCCCAGATACCCAAGGTGATGCTCAACAGGGCTCTGGGCAACCTGATCTAGTTCGGGATGTCCAAGATACTCAAGGTGATGCTCAACAGGGCTCTGGGCAGCCTGATCTAATTGGGGATGTCCCTGCTTAGTGCAGTGAGTTGGAATATATGGCCTTTGAAGGTGCCTTCCAACCCAGACCACTCTATGATTTTCTGGGGGTGGGGAAGCCATTAAGGACTGAATGTGCAGATTTGTGTATGTCTAAAGTAAAATTTGGATGAAATAAGGTCAGTAGTGCCTGCTTGTCAGCCTCTCATTGGGTGGATGCATGTCATTAGAGAATCCTTAAAACCTACACAATGCTTACAATAGAAATACAGGAGTTAGGTCCAATCTACTAATTGTCTGCATCTTTGTAAGGATTAGCCAGCTTGCTGTTTAGAAGAAAAGCTATGCCAGGACCATAGAGGCTGATTATGAGCCATTACACAAATTACCATGCTGTGAAGATAAGGTTTGGCTGATACTTCATTGTTTGATTTTCAAATACCCCTTAATTTCCTCCACCAGCTCAGTATGTTAGTGTCAGACCTGGGCAAACCCACTGTGGTTAAAGAGCCAAATTTTGCTCCTAGCTCTGAATCTGTCATTTGTAATTTTCTGTTCTATTGTTTCATCTTTTCTATTTCTTTTGTCCTCCCTGAGATCTCTGATACAGACCTCAAGATGGAAGTGTTTCTGCTGAGCTTCTAAATTGGTTATTACCTTTACGCAGCCTCACTTCATTTTATCTCTTTCAGAAGCTACTGGAGTAATAGAATCATAGGATCAACCAGATTGGAAGAGACCTCCAAGATCATCCAGTCCAACGTAGCACACAGCCCTAGACAATCAACTAGACCATGGCACTAAGTGCCTCATCTAGGCTTTATTTGGACACCTCCAGGGATGGCGACTCCACCACCTCCCTGGGCAGCCCATTCCAATGCCAATCACTCTATCAAGAACTTCCTCCTAACATCCAGCCTAGACCTCCCCTGCCACAACTTGAGACTGTGTCTCCTTGTTCTGTCGCTGGTTGCCTGGGAGAAGAGCCCAACCCCACCTGGCTACAGCTTCCCTTCAGGTAGTTGTAGACAGCAATGAGCTCTGCCCTGAGCCTCCTCTTCTGCAGGCTGCACACCCCCAGCTCCCTCAGCCTCTCCTCATATCCTTGATGGCAAGAAGACTAAACTAATTTTCCAAAAGAGAGCTGAGAAAAACATGTGTCAGACTTTTCCAAAACATTCAGTATGACTGAAAATCACAGCTTTGAAAGGATCTTAATGCTTCTCTGTATCAACCATACTCATGCCATTCCTCATAGATATTTAGCTTGCTCTTAAAGGCTTCTGTTAATGGAACTGAGTAGTGGCTTCTCTGACATCTTTGTGCTTTGTTTCCACATGGATACATGGAGGACTGGGTCCAGTTCTGGTACTCCTGTTACAAGAATAATATGGATGTGCTAGAAGGTGTCCTGAGAAGGGCCATGAGGATAACCAGAGGGCTGCAGCAGCTCTGCTATGAGGACAGGCTGAGAGAGTTGGGGCTGTTCAGTCTGGAGAAGAGAAGGCTCCAAGGAGACCTTATTGTGGGATACAAGAAAGCTGGGGAAGGACTTTTAGGGTGTCAGGTAGTGAGAGGACTGGGAAGAATGGAGCAAAACTAGAATTGGGTCAGTCCAGACTGGATATTAGGAAGTTGTTCAGCATGAGAGTGGTGAAAGCCTGGAATGGGTTGCCCAGGAAGGTGGAGGAAACCTTGCCTTACCTTACCTTTGTAATTTTCTGAGGTCATAAGAGAGATATGATAATCAAGTGGATAATCAAGACCCAACATCTTCATCCTACTTTGTCCTGTGACTGTTTTCAACAAGGATAGGGGAGGTCTGCCTGCTTCTGCTGTGCTGCTGCTTCTGTTAGCACATGGGTGAGGCAGGTATTGTTTCACAAGATGATCAACTTTAAAGTTCACTACTTTTTGTGAATGATTTTTGGCACCACTGGGAAGTAATAACCAAGGTTATCAAGTCACTAAACAGGTATTTAGCAGTCTGTAGCTAGAGCAGTCTAATATTGAGTTTTAATTAATAAATAGATTCACAGTACCCCCCCTGGGCTGTCCAACAAGGTGCATTCTATTAAAGATTTTAGTTCCTTTGTAATAATGAGATCAATTTGAAGTGTAAAAAATTGGATTCAATGCAGCTGCACATTTAGCTTTGACTACTGTTTTCGACACTTCCAATCTATTGTTCCTTCAAACATTTTCTCTGCCAGTTAAGGACATGATATGGATACTAGGAAATGACATTCAACAGTGCTAATTATCTATAAGCTCTTTAAAGAACTACTAAAGCTCTCTGAGCAGCTCAAGGCATTGTGTATAATTACCTTTACCAGGGGTGTCCTAATAGACAGGAGATTCACCTCCCATGGGTTGTGTTGTGTAACTCAACTAATGAGTCCTGAGTCCAGAAGTCCAAATGACTGCTTGGGCTGGGGGGAGGGGTATATCATAGAATCAACCAGGTTGGAAGAGACCTCCAAGATGATCCAGCCCAACCTAGCACCCAGCCCTGTCCAATCAACTAGATCATGGCACTAAGTGCCTCATCCAGGCTTGGCTTCAACACCTCCAGGGATGGTGACTCCACCACCTCCCTGGGCAGCCCATTCCAATGCCAATCACTCTCTCTGACAACAACTTCCTCCTAACATCCAGCCTAGACCTCCCCTGGCACAACTTGAGACTGTGTCCCCTTGTGTTGCTGGTTGCCTGGCAGAAGAGACTGACCCCCACCCTTGATCAGGATGCTCGTAGCCCCATCAGGCATGACCTTGAATGCCTCCAGGAATGGGGTCTCCACCTCCTCTGTGGGCAACCTGTTCCAGTGTTCCACCACCCTCTAGTAAAGAGCTTCTTCCTAATGTCCAATCTAAACCTACCTTGCCCTAAGTTTAAAACCATTGCCCCTTGTCTTATCACTACAAGCCCTTGTAAACAGTCCCTTCCCATCTTTCTTCTAGGTCACCTTCAGCTACTGGAAGGCTACTCTAAGATCTCCCTGGGGGCCTTCTCCAGGCTGAAAAGAGCCAAATATGGCCACATATTTATACCACACACACCTTTCTGAATTCAAGTAAAAAATAGATATAACAGAGCTGTAAAAGGTACAGAAAGAAAGATGAACAGAGTTATAGAACAGCCTCCCCTGGAAAAGACTGAAATGGATCAAGCTTCTCTGTCTAGAAGAAGGAATGGTTTGGATATGGCAGAAATCACTGAAATCATGAGGGAAATGGAGAACCCAGGAAATATTTAATCAGCATTTCAAGTAATATAACTCCAGAGGCATCAATGTTAATGTTCATATGGGAAGTTTAACATCAAAATTCATACTTTTCCAGGCAACATCTAATCATCAAAGCACTGCCAGAGAATGTGAGAGCTAAGCTTTTACGTGGTTGCAAAAGGTAGTTAGGTATAATCTTGGAATACAAAAAGAGAATCATAGAATTAACCAGCTTGGAAGAGATGTCCAAGATCATCCAGTCCAACCTACAAAAAAGCTGAGGAGGAACTTTTCAGGCTATCAGGGAGGGACAGGACTAGAGGGAACGGAGCAAAGCTGGAGGTGGGTAGGTTCAGGCTGTCTGTGAGGAGGAAGTTGTTGAGCATGAGAGTGGTGAGAGGCTGCAATGGGTTGCCCAGGGAGGTGGTTGAGGCCCCATGGCTGGAGGTGTTTGAGGCCAGGCTGGAAGAGGCTGTGGGCAGCCTGCTCTAGGGTAGGATGTCCTTGTCCATGGAAGGGTGTTGGAGCTGGCTGATCCTTGTGATCCCTTCCAATCCTGACTAATTCTATGATTCAAGGAAAGACTGGATGAGGCATTTAGTGCCATGGCTGAGATGACTGGCTAGGGCTGGGTGCTAGGTTGGACTGGATGAGCTTGGAGATCTCTTCCATCCTGGTTGATTCTACGACTCTGTGATTCACAGCAACCTATCACCCAACCCTGTCCAATCAACTAGACCGTGGCAAAATCATTGCCCCTTGTCTTACACACAACAGCACTATCTCTCATTTTCTTTTAATAGCAGTTGATTATCAATTAAAATCATTCATAAATTCAAGCAAACACTATTTTTTTTTTGGTCACAGCTTTTATGGCTAGCATAGATTATTCTGGCATGCTGACAATTCTGCAGTATAAATAGTTATGTATTAAACCCAGTGGTTTTAATACATAAAGCAGTCGATACAGCATCAATTTGGCACAGCTGAAAACAGCCCTGATACCAACAAATCCCTTTACCAGACTGCTTATGGGTCAGGACACCCTGCAGGAGGTAGAAAACTGGAAGCCATTTGCTCTGAAACAGAAGAAATAACAATAAATTATTAACTAAGCAAGATGGCTTTTCTTTTCTTTTTTTTTTCTCCTCCTGATGATGTTTACATATAAAACCTACAGACTACAAATGGAGAGGAAACGCAGAGCTGTGCCCCAGGTCAAACCTTGGGAATAAACTCAGTGAATTTTATTTCACAAAATAGTAACATGAAATGCTTGCCAGCCAAGCAGTAGCATCTATTTACATGCCTATGGAATATAAATGTCTCAACTGTCCAAAGTGCAACTCTGTCTTTACCAAAATGTTTGATGGAAGGAGTAAGAGGAGAGGCTGAGGGAGCTGGGATTGGTTAGCCTGGAGAAGAGGAGGCTCAGGGGTGACCTTATTGCTGTCTGCAACTACCTGAGGGGAGGTTGTGGCCATGAGGAGATTGCTCTCTTCTCTCAGGTGGCCAGCACCAGAATGAGAGGACACAGCCTCAGGCTGTGCCAGGGGAGATTTAGGCTGGAGGTGAGGAGAAAGTTCTTCACTGAGAGAATCATTGGACACTGGAATGGGCTGGCCGGGGAGGTGGTGGAGTCGCCGTCCCTGGGGCTGTTCAAGGCAGGATTGGACGTGGCACTTGGTGCCATGGTCTGGCCTTGAGCTCTGTGGTAAAGGGTTGGACTTGATGATCTGTGAGGTCTCTTCCAACCCTGATGATACTGTGAGACTGTGATAAGAAAATGCTATGTATCTTTTTGGTGATGGTGGTGGTGTGTTTCTGCTACGTGTCTGAAAGCAATTACTTCATCTCACCTACAGCAGAAGGAAATCATGGAAGCATAGAATGGTTTAGATTGGAAGGGACCTCAAAGATCATCCAGTTCTGACCCCCTGCCATAAGCCACTCTAAAAAAAAACAGGTTGCTCAAGGCCTCCTCCAACCTGACTTTGAACAGCTCCAGGCAGGGGGCAGCCATAGCCTCCCTGGGCAACCTGTGCCAGTGTCTCACCTTCATGCTAAAGAACTTCTTCCTAAGATCCAATTTCAATCTCCCCTCTGCCAGTTTAAACCCATTTCTCCTCATCCTGTCATTGCAAGATCTTGTCAGTAGTCCCTCCCCACCTCTCCTGTAGCCCCCTTCAGATACTGGAAGTTCACTCCAAGGTCTCCTCAAAGCCTTCTCTTCTCCAGGCTGCAGAGACCCAGCTCTCTCAGCCTGTCCTCACAACAGAGCTGCTGCAGCCCTCTGAGCATCTTTGTGGCCTCCTCTGGACTGGTTCCAACAGCTCCATGTTCTTTTTGTGTTGGGGGATCCAGAACTGCACACAGTTCATACTTGCATTAGCAGCACATTCCCCATTTCAGGGTGGTTCAAGGACCTGCTAATACCATTCAGGTCAGACCCAAGGGTCTCTTTCCCATGAAAACAGAAGTGAAGGAGCTGACTATCTTCTGTGCATGAAATGTCCTTCCATGCATGGCATGGAAAAAGCCTGCAGCCAGCAAATGCAAGCAGGTCTGGGAGCTGTCAGGCACTCCTGAGGCCTACAGAGTATCTGATAGCCTGGATTTAATGTACACTTGGCATTAGTCCTGGGCAGGATTTGATGCCTTCGTGCCTGTATCAGATACTCTGTCAACTGGGAAGAAGTCCTGAAGCATTCCCTTTTCAGTCAATAAGCCATCTGCACAGTTCTCAGACATACCTGGAAGCACTCAGCACTTTTGTTTGCATGAAATAATGAAACCCAGGTAGCTACTCTCTGCACAAAGCAGGGCAGCCTAACGGCTACAGTTGTGCCCCCAGGGCTGAAGGTAAACCTCTAATGCCTGCCATTAGACTTCTCAGGCCAAGCTAATGGTCATGCATAAAACACCAGCTGCTGTGCTGGCCATCGAGATGCAGAACGGTGGTGGTGTAAGTGGTGTGGCTGACAGGCCACATGGGACAGCTTCCTAGACAGAACAAATTGTCATTGATCCTCTGCTCTTAGCAGGCTCACCTGTCCAAATGAATGAGCTGATGCAAGAAACCTCCAATCAATTTCTCCATTTGTGCCTCATCTTTACAATGAGGCACTTAGTGCCATGGTCTGGTTGATTGGATAGGGCTGGGTGATAGGTTGAACTGGATGATCTTGGAGGTCTCTTCCAACCTGGTTGATTCTATGATTCTATGATTCTATGATGCACTGCAGCCTGGGAACGTGGTGGAACAGACCTGTTGGAAGATCACTTTGTTTCTCCATTGATGCTCTTTTATTTGCTACCCTTATTAATATTACAAGAGAACCAATGTGAGAAACCTTCCTCTCACACTGAACTTTGCAACACAGGTCTGTATGATGCCTGAGAGTGGACAAATGAGCAGGCAAGGGCATAGGAACATCAGGAGCAGGCAAACTTCTACCACCTTGAGTGCTCAGCAAGCTTGGAAGTCAAGGATTTTGTAGAATCATAGAATCAGTCAGGGTTGGAAGGGACCACAAGGATCTGCCAGTTCCAATTCCCCTGCTGTGGGCAGGGACACCTCACACTAGATCAGGCTGTCTAGAGCTTCATCCAGCCTGGCCTTAAACACCTCCAGGAATGGAGTTTCCACCACCTCCCTGGGCAACCTGTTCAGGGTTTGTGTCTTTGGGTTCATATTGCCCTTGATAGACAGTATGCTCCTGGCCTGGCTCAGGAGCAGTGTGGCCAGCAGGACAAGGGAGGTTATTCTGCCCCTGTACTCAGCACTGGTCAGGCCACCCCTTGAGTCCTGTGTCCAGTTCTGGGCCCCTCAATTCAAGAGAGATGTTGAGGTGCTGGAAGGTGTCCAGAGAAGGGCAACAAAGCTGGTGAGGGGCCTGGAGCACAAATCCTATGAGGAGAGGCTGAGGGAGCTGGGGGTGTGCAGCCTGCAGAAGAGGAGGCTCAGGGCAGAGCTCATTGCTGTCTACAACTACCTGAAGGGAGGCTGTAGCCAGGTGGGGTTGGGCTCTTCTGCCAGGCAACCAGCAATAGAACAAGGGGACACAGTCTCAAGTTGTGGCAGGGGAGGTCTAGGCTGGATGTTAGGAAGAAGTTCTTCACAGAGAGAGTGATTGGCATTGGAATGGGCTGCCCAGGGAGGTGGTGGAGTCGCTGTCCCTGGAGGTGTTCAATCAAAGCCTGGCTGAGGCACTTAGTGCCATGGTCTGGTTGATTGGACAGGGCTGGGTGCTAGGTTGGACTGGATTATTTTGGAGGTCTCTTCCAACATGCTTGATTCTATGATTCTGTGATTCTATGTCCCTACTTATTGCAGGGGGAATAGAGTAGATGGCAGTTAAAGGTCACTTCAAACCCAGTGCATTCTGTGGTTCTGTTCAGTGCTATAACCACTTCTGGTTTTCTCTCCAACATTTCCTTGGAGTTTTCTGCCAGGCTTTTTCTACAGCTTCCAGAGATTCAGATGATGTGTTTGTAATCCTACCCAAGATGTCTTAAAGATCTTCTTTCAGAGCTATAATGGTTAACTTAAAGCCCTTCATTAGGAATGTATAGTTTGGCTTAGTTTTCTAGGAGAAGAATTACTTTGTACTTATCAATGCTGAGTTTCATCAGCTACTTTATCACCTAGCCCCTCAGCATCCCGAGATGAATCAATGTTTCATGAATTTAATGACATATAATAAAGTGTTGTAACAAGAAGCTCAATTTAAATAGCATAAAAGACCACAGGAAAATTACTTGGCAATTCCACTGAATCAAAATGAAATCTGTTTCCCTATTGAGTGGCTTTTCACACAAAGATTGACTAGCATCCTAACGTCAATAGTTTTGGGGTGTAAGGAGCTTATCTTAGAAACAGCTCCTCAGTTGGTGTTTCAATGGCAAAGATGATGCCAGCTGGGATGTTTCAACAGCAGTTGCTGGGTTTGGAAGTGAGGGATCATAGAATCACAGAGTCATAGAATGGTTGAAGTTGGAAGGGACCTCAAAGATCATCCAGTCCCAACCCCCTGCCAGAGGCAGGGACATCTCCCAGTAGAACAGGTTGCTCAGGGCCTCATCCAACCTGGCCTTGAACACCTCCAGGGAAGGAGCAGCCACAATCTCCTTGGGCAACCTGTGCCAGTGTCTCTCCACTTCCACCATAAAGAACTTCTTCCTAACATCTTGTGCTAGTCTGAGCCTAGCTAGAATGTTTTGGAGAGAAGAATTAGATGTCAGTCTGTGAAAAGGAAACAATGGTGATGACTACTTCACTCATAGGCTTGCTGAGATGTATAAGATGTATATATACTCCTCTCTATCATATTCAAAAAAGTCATGGCAGTCTGGTGCAGTCCCCACTGACTGGAAAAAGGGAAACATAATTCCCATTTTCATAAGGGGCTCATCAGCCAGGGAACTCCAGGCCAGTCAGTCTGGCCTCTGTGCCTGGTTAGATCATGGAACAGATCCTCCTGGAGTCACCACTGAGACAGGAGAACAGTGAAGAGGTGACTGGATACAATCTGCATAGCTTCAGCAAGGGCAAATCCTGCCTGGCAAACCTGGTGGCCTTCTATGAACAGGTCACAACATGATTGATGAGGGGTGAGCAACTGATGGCATTTACCTAGAGCTGAGCAAGGCCTTTGGCACTGTCCAGCACCACATCCTGCTCTCCAAGCTGGAGACACATGGGTTTGATGGGTGGACCATGAGATGGATAAAGAACTGGCTTGATGGCAGCACCCAAAGAGTGGCTGTCAATGAGTCCATGGCCAAGTGGAGGCCAGGGACAAGTGGAGTCCCTCAGGGATCAGTCCTGGGACCAGCCTTGTTCAACATCTCTGTTGGTGCCTTGGACAGAGGCACTGAGTGCAGCATCAGCAAGTTTGCTGCTGACACCAAGCTGTGTGGTGCAGCAGCCAGGCTGGAGGGCAGGATCCATCCAGAGGGACCTGGACAGGCTGCAGAGGTGGGCACAAGCCAAGCTCAGGAGGTTCAACAAGACGAAGTGCAAGGTCCTGAATCTGGGTTGGGGCAATCCCAAGCACAACTCCAGGCTGGGCAGTGAGTGGCTGGAGAGCAGCCCTGAGCAGAGGGACTTGGGGATGCTGCTGGATGAGAAGCTCCACAGGAGCCAGCAGTGTGCACTTGCAGCCCAGAAAGCCAAGCAGAGCCTGGGCTGCAGCAGCAGCAGTGTGGCCAGCAGGGCCAGGGAGGTGATTCTTCCCCTCTGCTCTGCTCTGCTGAGACCCCACCTGGAGTACTGCATCCAGTTCTGGAGCCTCCATTCCAAGAGGCATGTGGAGATGCTGGAGTGTGTCCAGAGCAGGGCCAGGAGGATGTTCAGAGGGCTGCAGCAGCTCTGCTGTGAGCACAGACTGAAAGAGTTGGGGCTGTGCAGGCTGGAGCAGAGAAGGCTCCCAGGTGACCTTCTTGTGGCCTTTCAGGATCTGAAGGGGGCTACAAAAAAGCTGGGGAGGGACTTTTCAGGATATCAGGGAGTGACAGGACTGGGGGGAATGGAGCAAAGCTGGACGTGGGGAGATTCAGGCTGTCTGTGAGGAGGAAGTTGTTGAGCATGAGAGTGGTGAGAGGCTGGAATGGGTTGCCCAGGGAGGTGGTTGAGGCCCCATGGCTGGAGGTGTTTCAAGCCAGGCTGGCTGAGGCTGTGGGCAGCCTGCTCTAGGGTAGGGTGTCCCTGGGCATGGCAGGGGGGTTGGAAGTGGCTGATCCTTGTGGTGCCTTCCAACCCTGACTGATTTTGTGATTCTAAATTCTCAGGCAGGGTAACTTTGGCTCCTAGAAGTTTATCCAGAAGGATAAAGGAAGATTAAGATGGTTCTGGGAAAAAAACAAAACCAAACAACAAAAACAAAACCTAACTAAAACCCAACCCTGTCTCCTTCTGTGAGCAATTCCCTTTATATCCAAACATCTCTCCTCTCCCTGCCTAATTTTGGTACATTAAGAGTGTGCCTTGAGTATTGACTTTATTACAAATGAGTCACAAATCCATAATGCATACATTTCTGAGGAGATCTAAGGCTTCTGGGTTTTATTCCCCCCTTTCAGTCCAGTAGGAATAGGCTTCAACATCTCTCAGGCATACAATTCAGAAAAAATCACTGCCTGATGACCTCAAATAAGTTGCTCAGTTTTCCTCTGTGAAAAGCAGTCTGGCTGTACAATTAACATTCAGCACTGCTGTCGCCTCATGGATGAGAGAGGAGGGGGAAAAAGGAGAAACATGAGAAGAAAACTCTGCTCAAGGATCAATGATTTCCATCTCTGTAATTCTTCTTTAGGAAGAGTCCTGTGTCCAGTTCTGGGCCCCTCAATTCAAGAGAGATGCTGAGGTGCTGGAACGTGTCCAGGGAAGGGTAACGAAGATGGTGAAGGGGCAAACCCTATGAGGAGAGGCTGAGGGAGTTGGGGGTGTGCAGCCTGCAGAAGAGGAGGCTCAGGGCAGAGCTCATTGCTGTCTACAACTACCTGAAGGGAGGCTGTAGCCAGGTGGCATTGGGCTCTTCTGCCAGGCAACCAGCAACAGAAGAAGGAGGCACAGTCTCAAGTTGTGCCAGGGGAGGTCTAGGAGGAAATTGTTGGCAGAGAGAGTGATTGGCATTGGAATGGGCTTCACAGGGAGGTGGTGGAGTCGCCATCCCTGGAGGTGCTCAATCAAAGCCTGGCTGAGGCACTTAGTGCCATGGTCTAGTTGATTGGCCAGGGCTGGGTGCTAGGTTGGACTGGATGATCTTGGAGGTCTCTTGCAACCTGCTTCATTCTATGATTCTATGAATATTTTTGCTAACCCCACACTCTGTAGGTTCAGGAAAAGACACTGCTCTGACAAAATGTACATGGGATACGATCTGGGAATCATAGAATCCACCAGGTTGGGAGTAGCTGGTGAAACTCAGCATTGATAAGTACAAAGTAATTCTTCTCCTAGAAAACTAAGCCAAACTATACATTCCTAATGAAGGGCTTTAAGTTAACCATTATAGCTCTGAAAGAAGATCTTTAAGACATCTTGGGTAGGATTACAAACACATCATCTGAATCTCTGGAAGCTGTAGAAAAAGTCTGGCAGAAAACTCCAAGGAAATGTTGGAGAGAAAACCAGAAGTGGTTATAGCACTGAACAGAACCACAGAATGCACTGGGCTTGAAGTGACCTTTAACTGTCATCTACTCTAATCCCCCTGCAATAAGTAGGGACATAGAATCACAGAATCATAGAATCAAGCATGTTGGAAGAGACCTCCAAGATAATCCAGTCCAACCTAGCATCCAGTCCTATCCAATCAATCTATCACCCAGCCCAAAACAATCAACCTCTCAACCCAGCCCTACTAATCAACATGGCACTAAGTGCCCCATTCAGTCTTTTCTTGGACACCTCCAGAGTTGGTGCCTCCACCACCTCCCTGGGCAGCCCATTCCAATGCCAATCACTCTCTCTGTGAAGAACTTCCTCCTAAAATCCAGCCTAGACCTCCCCTGGCACATCTTGGGATTGTGCCCCCTTGTTCTGTTGCTGGTTGCCTGGCAGAAGAGACCAACCCCATCTGGCTACAGCCTCCCTTCAGGTAGTTGTAGACAGCAATGAGCTCTGCCTTGAACCTCCTGTTGCTTAGCCTGCAACTCCTAATGACTGCTTTACTTAGCCAGCAGACAGGTGCTGTACTTTCAAAGCTACTGATAAAAAAAACCCAACCAACCCACAAAACCACCTCTGAATAATTTTCCTGTTGAGGACTTCAGGGCTGAGAAGAAAAGCAGGATGTTATTTCATGCAAAAGCAGTAACTTCAGCATTTCATGTTGTAAAATCCAAGGTCAAAGTCATCATGGCAGTGAATTACCCTCTCAATTGTCTAGTTTATAAGTCTTAAGCTAGAAGCTCATAATTCCACTCACTAGTAAGCTGCAGTGAAGCCACATTTCTTAATCAACCCTTTAGGATAAACAAAAATATGAATTAATTAAGCTAATAACCACAACAAGAAGTTTTAAAGCATGGTTGAAAGCTAAAATCCTGGTCGAAGGGCAGGATGGAAGTGAAACAGAGTTCCAGCCATGAAGAACAGAAGAGAACAGATGGACTAGGTCAGCAAAAGCTGTCTGCTCCACAGCTTCTGTTCACAGGAGCACATTGTGCCTTGCTGGCATGGAAAAGCTTGCTCAAAAAATGCATGAAGGCAGAGTTAGGGACCTGGGCCCAGCTATATCTGCTCAAGCTGCTGAAAGGCAAAATAAGAAATCCCTAAGTCCTTTGTAGTGCTTATATTGGCAGAGAGAAGTTCTTTTTTTAATGGACCTATTTGAGTAGCAATTAAGAAGCAGCAATAAGGAGAATTTAGCTATGTTATAGCAGTGGTTCTAGCCTCTCACAACAGACAGATCTTCTCTGTTGTACCTGAAAAGTAGTGGCCAAAAACATGAAGTTCAAAATAAAATAGCATATATATATAGCATTACATATATATATCTATATATATATATAGCATATATATATATAGAGCATATATATATAGCATATATATATATATATATATATATATATATATATAGCATATATATATATAGCATATATATATAGCATTACACATATATATATATATATATAGTCATAGAATCATAGAATCAAGCAGGTTGGAAGACACCTCCAAGATCATCCAGTCCAACCTAGCCCCCAGCCCTGTCCCATCAACCAGTATCTTAAAAGGGCATTTTATACAACTTTACAAAGCAATTTGAAGAGGAATGTGTGCAAATTAATGTTTAGGAAGAGTTGTGTTCATCAAAAAGCAAAAGCTTTGGCCACACAACAAGCTCAAAACTCTTGAGAGAATAAGGGACTGTGGAAAATAGAATCATAGGATCAGAGAATGGTCTGGGTTGGAAAAGACCTCCAAAGTCATCTAGTCCAATGCCCCTGAAGTCAGCAGGGACATCCTCAACTAGATCAGGTTGCCCAGAGCCCTGTTAATGATCACCTTGAGCATCTCCAGGCATGGAGGCTCAACCACCTCCCTGGGCAACCTGTTCCACTAACTTCATGGTAAAGAACTTGTTCCTAACATGGTCACTGGACCCCAGGCAGCCTCCAACCACCACATCCCCTACCAGCCCCTCTCTATTTGTGAGCAGCAGGTCAAGCAGGGCTGCCCCCCTGGTAGGCTTATGTAACAGCTGGGATAAGAAGTTGTCTTCCACACATTCTAGAAACCTTCTAGACTGCTTCTTCTCTGCAGTGTCTAAGTCCCAGCAGATGTCTGGTAGGTTAAAGTCACCCACCAGAACAAGGGCAGGTGATCTTGAGGCAGCCTCCAGTTGTTTAAAGAGTAATAAATCAACCTCTTCTTCCTGACTGGGTGGTCTATAACAGACTCCAACCAGGATATCAGTCTTGTTGGCCTTCCCCTTAATTCTCACCCATAATGACTCAACTTGATCATCCTTGATTTCTATCCCCATGACATCCAGAGCATTCCTAATATACAGAGCCACTCCCCCACCTCTTCTCCATTGCCTGTCTCGCCTGAAGAGTCTGTAGCCATTGATTACAGCACTCCAATCATGTGAGTCATCTCACCACGTTGGACTGGATGATCTTGGAGGTCTCTTTCCAACCTGGTTGATTCTATGATTCTAACATCTGATCTAAATCTGCTCTTCTCTAGTTTGAAGCCATTGCCCCTTGTCCTCTCTGTCCTTCCCATAGGCTCCCTTCATGTACTGGAGGAATGGTGATGTAAATTTAGTATCACAGTAACTGCAAAGTCTAGAAAACAGTAGATGTAAATTGGACATTAGGAAATAGTTCTTTACTCTGAGAGTGTTGGAAGACTGGAAGAGGTAGCCCAGAGAGGTGGTGGAGGCCCCATGCCTGGAGACACTCAAGGTCAGGACAGCGCTGCTCTAGCAGCATGTCAGACAGCGCCGGGGGCAGGCAGCAAGGACAGGGTGAGCTCTGTCAGCCTTACCCTTGCTTCTTTGCTCTCAGCAGGGATGCAGCTCACAAAGTACAGAGGGAACTGTTTCAACATAAGAATGTCTGTTAACATATTGCTCAGCAGATGCTACCTGGATGCTGAGAAATGTGCCCTTCTCGCTGTAATGTTTATTGGTGGAACAGGGTGCTTGGAAAATTCACATCACTGCATCCGTTTCCATCATTTTCATCCCAGTATTCAGTCTCTATTTACTGCTCTTCCCCCTACACTCATTTTCCTCCCTTGTTTGCTTCCATTTCTGTGAAGAGCTTTCCAATCTTTTTCCTGTCCCCTCTCATTTTTTCTCTATTTTCCCTTTTCCCCCTCTATTTTCTCTTTTTTCTTCTTCTTTTTCTCTTTTCTTTTATTTTCCTTTTACTTATTCTTTTTCTTCTTTCTTTCCTTTTTCTTTTTTTTCTTTTTTCTTTCCTTTTTCTTTTCCTTTTCCTTTTCCTTTTTCTTTTTTTCTGTTTTTTTCTTTTTTTTCTTTTCTTTTCCTTTTCCTTTTTCTTTTTCTTTTTCTATTTCTTTTTCTTTTCTTTTTCTTTTCTTTTTCTTTTTCTTCTTTTTCTCTTTTCTTTTTTCTTTTTATTTTCCTTTTCCTTTTTATTTTTCTTTTCCTTTTATTTTTCTTTTTATTTTATTTCTCTTTTTCTTTTTTATTTCCTTTTTTATTTTTCTTTTATTTTTCCTTTTCCTTTTCCTTTTTTCCTCTTTCTCTTTTTCTTTCTCTTTCTTTTTCTTTTTCTTTTTCTTTTTCTTTTTCTTTTTCTTTTTCTTTTTCTTTTTCTTTTTCTTTTTCTTTTTCTTTTTCTTTTTCTTTTTCTTTTTCTTTTTCTTTTTCTTTTTCTTTTTCTTTTTCTTTTTCTTTTTCTTTTTCTTTTTCTTTCTCTTTCTCTTTCTTTCTCTTTTTCTTCTTTCTTTTTCTCTTTTTCTTTTTTTCTTCTTTGTTTTCTTTTTCTTTTCCTTTTCCTTTTTCTTTTTCATTTTTCTTTTTTTTCTTTTCCTTTTTCTTTTTTTTTCTTTTTCTTTTTTATTTTTTATTTCCTTTTCCTTTTTCTTTCTTTTTCTTTTTCTTTTTCTTTTTCTTTTTCTTTTTCTTTTTCTTTTTCTTTTTCTTTTTCTTTTTCTTTTTCTTTTTCTTTTTCTTTTTCTTTTTCTTTTTCTTTTTCTTTTTCTTTTTCTTTTTCTTTTTCTTTTTCTTTTTATTTTTCTGTTTCTTTTTCTGTTTCATTTCCTTTTTCTTGTTCTTTCTTTCTTTTTCTTTTCCTTTTTCTTTTTATATTTCTGTTTCTTTTTCTGTTTCATTTCCTTTTTCTTGTTCTTTCTTTCTCTTTCTTTTTCTTTTTATTTTTCTTTTTTCTTTTCCTTACCTATTTTTTTAAATTATTTTCCCTTTTTATTGTTATTTTTATTTTAAATTTTCCAATTTTTTTTCTCTTTTTTTTTTTTTATTTCTTTTCCTTGCAGTCTCTTTCTTACCCAGTCTCAGATTTCCTTTTGGCTCCTGCACAGTCAGACTTCCCTAAAGTGCACCTTTCCAAACACTGCATAGAACAAGATTCCCCTTGGATGCCAAAGGAACAGTTGTACCCTCAGTCCAGTAGAAATCTGTTAACCATCAGCAAGGTCAAAAGAGGAAGCATTCTAAGGGCAGTTGTATCTCACTCAAATTTCTATGGTAAAAAGTTATTGACCTTTTAACTGCAGAGTCAGTTGAAACAAGGAAAAAGCTGACACACTCCATCCCTTGCTAGAGCTGCAAGCCTCTTAGATGCTCTCAGCGGTGCCCACCTCCCACAGGAACCAGCAGAAGCTTGTTTGCATCAGACTCTGGAGGCCAGCACACCACAGCTGTTTTGGAGAGGAGCCAGAGAGCTTATTTACAGAAACATCCTCTTCACAGACAGCATTTAAGGGAATATAGCAAGAGTGTCCTGCCCTGCTGCCTTCTCAAGAAGCTCCATCTGATGAGGTGAAAATGTCTTTCATTTCCTTCATCCACTGGACAAGACTTGCAAAAATCACCACAAGAGTGAACAAAACAGCTGAACTGCAGCACTGCCAAGTATCCCAGAGAGCTCAGAAAGTGACTCTGGCAAATTAAATCACAGGAGAATGATGGAAAATAAACAACTCAGAAAAAGAGCCCCAAACGTCTCCCAGTGTCAAGAATGTGAGCAGTAACGTAAATAATAATTGTATTTCTTTAGCAAGTCGTCTCAAAAGAGAGGGATGGCACAGTGGTAAATAACTGAAGGACCCAGCTTGTGGTATTTCCAAAACATTTTGTAGAGGGAAGTGTTTATACAGGATTTTTCAGCTGGCTAACAACTGAAGGTTAAGCCCAAGAGCCTCCTGTGCGAAAATTCCCAGTGCCACCTATTGGCAGAGAGGACAAACGTTAGCCCTGAAATACACTTTTCCTCTGAAATAGAAAGGAGGAAAGTAAATGTTTGCACTTCACATTTAAAACACTGTTCTGGGTTAGAATGAAGAGGCCACACATAAAATGCTTGTTTCTGATGAATGCATTTACTTCCCAGTGCTGCTGCTGCCTGTCAGAGGAAGGCAGTGGTAAATGATGGCTTGGAATCACAGAATATTAGGGCTTGAAAGGGGCCACAGAAGACCATAGAATCATAGAATCAACCAGGTTGGAAGAGACCTCCAAGATCATCCAGTCCAACCTAGCACCTAGCCCTGTCCAATCAATTATTCCTTAGCAGTAAATGCATCATCCAGGCTGTTCTTGAACACCTCCAGGCACGGTGACTCCACCACCTCCCTGGGCAGCCCATTCCAATGCCAATCACTCTCTCTGCCAACAACTTCCTCCTAACATCCAGCCTGAATCTGCCCTGGCACAATTTGAGACCACGTCCCCTTGTTCTGTTGCTGGTTGCCTGGGATCATCTAGTCCAAGCCCCCTGCCAGACCAGGATCAGCTCTACCAGAATGCATCCAGGTGGCCCTTGAATGTCTCCAGAGGAGGAGACTCCACAGCTATTCAGTTCAGGGCAGCCCAATACGAGAGAGATGTTGATGTGCAGAGGTGAAGAGCCTGAAGAGTAAATCTAATGAGGAGCAACTGAAGGAGTTAGTGATGGTAAGTTTGAAAAGGATGAGGCTGAAGGGAGACCTCATCGCTGTCTACATCTACCTGAAAGGACACTGCAGAGAGGTTGGTGCTGGTCTCTTCTCACAGGCCATTAATGGAAGAACCTGGTTGATTCTGTGATTCTAACAAGAAGGAATGGCCTCAAGCTGCCACTGGGTAGGTTTAGACTGAACAATAGGAAAACTTCTTTACCCAGCAAGAGTGGTCAGGTACTGGACTGAGCTGCCCAGGGAGGTGGTGGAGTCACCAAGCCTGCATGTGTTTAAAAGTTGTTTGGATGTGATCCTTAGGGATATGGTTTAAGGTGAACCTTGTAGAGCAGGGATATCAGATGGACTTGGTGATCTTTCCAACCTGAACGTTTCTGTGACTGTGTGAACTCCTCTGGGCAGCCTGTTCGAGTGTTTTGTCACCCTCTCAGTGCAAAAGTTTTCCCTTGTGTTCACATGGAACCTGCTATGCTGCAGCTTGCAATCTTATGTCCTGAGCTATCAACCTAGACCGAGCTGTCCAGTGCCCTGGGGGGAATTCTGAGGCTTCTGCTTCATTTTGTATGATAAATAGCATCCATTTCTTTTCCCTGACATAACTCATAACTGAAAAGCTGTAATGAAGCCTTGCACAGCATATGGTCCTTGCCAGGAACTAATTTGCAGTGAACTTTTTAAAGAGCTCTGCTGATGCCTTTTTGTGACAATGCAGTTAAGCCTGGGGAAGAGAAGACCTAAGAGCAGCCTTCCTGAAGGGAACCTACATGAAGGATGGAGAGATACCGTTTAAAAAGCTCTGCAGTGACAGGTTGAGGGCAATGGCTTCAAAGTACAGAAGAGCAGATTTAGATTGGATGTTAGGAACAGGTTCTGCACCATGAGGGTAGTGGAAAACTGGAATGAGTTGCCCAGGTTGGCCCCATCCCTGGAGATATTCAAGGTGAGGAACAACAGGGCTCTGGGCAACCTGATCTAGTTGAGGATGACCCTGCTGACTGCACAGGGGGTTGAACTGGATGACCTTTGGAGGTCTCTTCCAACCCAGATTATTCTATGACTATGATTTTAAGATTCTCAGTAACTATAATATCTGACTAAATGTCTACTACTACCTGTTTACCTGATCTAGTTAAGGATGTCCCTGCTGACTGCAGAAGGGGCAGGACTAGACCACCTTTGGAGGTCCTTTCCAACCCACATTATTCTATGACTTCAAGATCACAGAATCACAGAATCATAGAATCAGTCAGGGTTGGAAGGCACCACAAGGATCATCTAGTTCCAGCACCCCTGCCATGGCCAGGGACACCCTTCCCTAGAGCAGGCTGCACACAGCCTCAGCCAGCCTGGCCTTAAACACCTCCAGGGATGTGGCCTCAACCACCTCCCTGGGCAACCCATTCCAGCCTCTCACCACTCTCATGCTCCACAACTTCCTCCTCACCTCCAGCCTGAAAGATTCTAAGCAACCACAATGTCTGTCTAAATGTCTACTACTACCACCTGTTTACCTCAATATTTTGACATTTGAATAAGAATTTTCATGTTTATTCTTTTACCTCTTAGAAAGAAAAAGCTTTGTATATTGTACCTTGATTGCAGTGGTGTCCCCTTGTTCTGTTGCTGGTTGCCTGGCAGAAGAGACCAACCCCACCTGGCTACAACCTCCCTTCAGGTAGTTGTGGAAATCAATGAGCTCTGCCCTGAGCCTCCTCTTCTGCAGGCTGCACACCCCCAGCTCCCTCAGCCTCTCCTCACAGGGCTCTGCTCCAAGCCCCTCACCACCTTTGTCGCCCTTCTCTGGACACCTTCCAGCACCTCAACATCTTTCTTGAATTGAGGAGCCCAGAACTGGACACAGCACTCAAGGTGTGGCCTGACCAGTGCTGAGTACAGGGGCAGAATAACCTCCTTTGCCCTGCTGGCCACACTGTTCCTGATGCAGGCCAGGATGCCATTGGCTCTCTTGGCCACCTGGGCACACTGCTGCCTCATCTTCAGCTATTATCTTCCAGTACCCCCAGGTCCCTCTCTGCCTGGCTGCTCTCAGCCACTCTGTCCCCAGCCTGTAGCACTGCTTGTGTTTTTGTGGCCAAAGTGCAGAACCCTGCACTTGGCCTTGTTCAATCTCATCCCATTGTCCTCTGCCCACCCATCCAGCCTGGCCAGGTCCCTCTGCAGGGCTCTCCTACCCTCCAGCAGCTCCACACCTGCTCCTAGCTTGGTGTCATCTGCAAACTTACTGATGCTGGACTCAATCCCCTTGTGCAGATCATCAATAAAGATATTGACCAGGACTGTGCCCAGCACTGACCCTTGGGGCACACCACTAGTGACTGGCTAGTGGGATGTATTTGGCATAGTTGGTAGACTTCAAGGATTTTGAGAAGACAAAATGCTTTTCTTTACTATAGCTACTGCTCTCAGATTTCAGCACTGCATCCTAAACTCCAAGCTTTGGTGGAGTCAAATGCTGTAAAACTTGTATTAATAAATATATGCCCCATAAGTATTTTATTTGCACAATGCATTAGCTCTGTATTTAAAACAGACTTCTCAAAGGCTTTAAGAGCAGCCTCATTAATTACATGTGCTGACTCTGAGTTCAACCTCTTGGACAGCTGAAAGAGGACTTTCTGTGTAGCCTTGAAGTTAATGTGAGTGCACTTAACCATTCTTACCAGATTGGATTTTAATGAGCATCGAATTAGAGATCCATTTAATATTTTCCTAGGTTTGCATTAGCTACCAGATCCAATCTAAAGGAGGTTTTGGAGCCTGCAGAACAAAGATAAAAGATAAATGGTAAGAGGTGGGCACGCTCTGATTCACCTATGGCAAAAGCTTGCGGGTGCTGAACGTACACAAGCAAACCTCACAGCTGCTGATGATATCTTCTCTGTTTCACTCTTCAATTTGAGTTTCTTCTGAATCTCCTGGGAAATAGCTGTGACTACACATTTATCTGAGGTGCACAGCTACTGGATAGCCACACAGCAGTCTCACGACCCAGCAGCCCCAAGGCACTAACAAACATTGCTGTAGGTGTGCGCACACAGCATCCTCAGAGATGATATTTCCAAGCTGCTGCTGCTGATATTTCTTGTCCATTCACAGTAAAAATGACAAATAATTATTCATTTAGTCCTCATCAATTAAAGCTTGTGAACAGCAATATAAAGGGTGAGTGCAATCCTTGCTGTTTCTCTTCCTTCTGGTGCCAGGAAAGAAGTAAGATAGATAAATCAACCCCACAAGTATATGAAAACAAAATAACTTGTAGATACAGTAGTGAATATTGCTATTGTGTTTTCTAAATCATTGGTGATCTGGATGAGGGGATTGAGTCCAGCATCAGTAAGTTTGAAGATAACACCAAGCTAGGAGCAGGTGTGGAGCTGTTGGAGGGAAGGAGAGCCCTGCAGAGGGACCTGGCCAGGCTGGGCGGGTGGGCAAAGGCCAATGGGATGAGATTGAACAAGGCCAAGTGCAGGGTTCAACAGTTTGTTTTCAAAAACACAAGCAGTGCTACAGGCTGGGGACAGAGTGGCTGAGAGCAGCCAGGCAGAAAGGGACCTGGGGGTGCTGGTAGATAGGAGCTGAATATGAGCCAGCAGTGTGCCCAGGTGGCCAGGAGAGCCAATGGCATCCTGGCCTGCATCAGG
Source organism: Pogoniulus pusillus (assembly GCF_015220805.1). NCBI lineage: Eukaryota > Metazoa > Chordata > Aves > Piciformes > Lybiidae > Pogoniulus > Pogoniulus pusillus. The sequence continues at coordinate 35,817,556 of NC_087272.1, read as the reverse complement.
AACAGAGTGGCCAGCAGGATGAGGGAGGTTCTTCTGCCCCTGTACTCAGCACTGGTCAGGCCACACCTTGAGTGCTGTGTCCAGTTCTGGGCTCCTCAATTCAAGAGAGATGTTGAGGTGCTGGAAGGTGTCCAGAGAAGGGCAACAAAGCTGGTGAGGGTCCTGGAGCAGAGCCCTGTGAGGAGAGGCTGAGGGAGTTGGGGGTGTGCAGCCTGCAGAAGAGGAGGCTCAGGGCAGAGCTCATTGCTGTCTACAACTACCTGAAGGGACATTGCAGCCAGGTGGGGGGTGGCCTCTTCTCCCAGGCAACCAGCAATAGAACAAGGGGACACAGTCTCAAGTTGTGCTGGGGTAGGTCTAGGCTGGCTGTTGTTAGGAAGTTGTTGTCAGAGAGAGTGATTGGCATTGGAATGGGCTGCCCAGGGAGGTGGTGGAGTTGCCATCCCTGGAGGTGTACAAGAAAAGCCTGGCTGAGGCACTTAGTGCCATGGTCTGGTTGATTGGCCAGGGCTGGGTGCTAGGTTGGACTGGATGATCTTGGAGGTCTCTTCCAAACTGCTTGATTCTGTGATTCTGTGATTCTACCTGAGCTGGATCACGTATTCTTCAGAAACCTCTTGTGATTCATATTTGAGGTGCATTTAGGATACTTTCAATACCAACTGGGTTGAGACACTTAGTGCCATGGTCTGGTTGATTGGCCAGGGCTGGGTGCTAGGTTGGTCTGGATGATCTTGGAGGTCTCTTCCAACCTGCTTGATTCTATATTTCTCTAATTGTAAGACTCTCAGCTCTTACTTGTTTACTTCAGACTTTGAGAACATCCAACTCTTCCCTTGCGACATCGCAAGCTTTGCTTGTTGTTTGTTTTTATGCTGTTTTTCAGCCTGGTACCATCTCTGGCATCTTTTTAGCAGGCTCTTGCTCTTTGTGATGAAGCCATTAATACTAATTGCACAATTTTCATGGGGGAAAGATAGATTTATTATGCAACTGCTGTTCTCTAAACAGAATGCAGAGCCCTCTTGATTTTGTAGCAACAACCTGCAAGCCAACAGGCAGAGTCGATACCAATCTGCAGATAAAAATCAATCAGCCATACTTGACTGGGCTGTTTAACTGTCCTACCATGCTTAACCAGGCTTGTAAAACCACCACTTATCCAACATCCCTGCTTTTATTTACATAATCCTTTTCCTTTTTTTTTCCTCTCCTTTTTACTTTATTTAGTTAGTTTTGGGGTCAGTGATTTGAATACTCATGAAAGCTAAGTCATTTCTTACACCAGAATTAAGAGTGAAGGTAGCCTTTTATTATGTGTAAAATTGTCAGTCTTTATCCCTAAGGAGGGGGAAAAAAAACAACCTACCCAAACCCTTAACTTCTAACATTCTGTTTGCTTTCAGAAGAAGATGCTCAAATACTTTGAGAAGTATTAGAGAACTGAAAAAGAATCATCACAGAAGCATCACAGGATGTCAGGGGTTGGAAGGGACTCAAAAAGAGCATCGAGCCCAACCCCTCTGCCAGAGCAGGACCATGCAATCTAGCTCAGGACACAGTCTCAAGTTGTGCTGGGGTAGGTCTAGGCTGGATGTTAGGAAGAAGTTCTTCCCAGAGAGAGTGATTGGCATTGGAATGGGCTGCCCAGGGAGGTGGTGGAGGCACCATCCCTGGGGGTCTTCAAGAAAAGTCTGGATGAGCACTTAGTGCCATGGTCTGGTTGATTGGACAGGGCTGGGTGCTAGGGTGGACTGGATGATCTTGGAGGTCTCTTCCAACCTGCTTGATTCTATGATTCTAAGGAGCAACATCTACAAACTGGAACAGAGAAGATTTCAGCTCAGCATGAGGAGAAATTTCTTTCCATTGAGGGTGCCAGAGCCCTGGAATAGGCTGCCCAGAGAGGTTGTGGAGCCTTCTTCTCTGGAGACTTTCCAAACCCACCTGGATGAATTCCTGTGTGAACTACCTTAGGAGATCCTTTTTGGCAGGGAGGTTGAACTCAATCTCTGGAGGTCCCTTCCAACCTCTAAGGTTCTGTGATTCTGTGAATAAGCACAGACATTGAAGTAACATAGGGAAGCACTGGAATTAGAATCAGTCAGGGTTGGAAGGGACCACAAGAATCATCCAGTTCCAACCCCCCTGCCATGGCCACGGACACCCTATCCTAGACCAGGCTCTTTCAGCCTGGCCTTAAACACTTCCAACGATGGATCCTCAACCACCTCCCTGGGCAACCCTTTCCAGCCTCTCACCACTCTCCTGCTCAACAACTTTCTCCTCAAGGCCAGCCTGAATCCTGTTTTCAAACTCCTTTATCATCAGCTTGCTGATTATTTTACTGCATAGTTTTATGTGCATGAAATCCAGCACACATTTAAAGTATCTGGGCTCATCCCAGCCTCTGCTGTGCTAAGAAATAATTTTTACCACTGTATTTCTGGGATGTGACACAGAAGATTCTTTACACCCATAAAATCGATCACATGGGTTTTTGCAAGAGCATTTTGAGTTGCACAGCTGAAAATACCTGTCAAGTAAGTTTATATAAATCCCATACTTTGTCAAGAAAAGAAGACTCTAACATAGCATTTTTATTAGAACAAGGAGGTGGAAAAGAGGCATGGAAGAAAATCCAGAGAGGACTTAGTTTAAGTTGTGTAGAAATTGAAGCAGTTTTTTAAACCAAAGTTTAGCTTAAATTACTCTGCTGGATATGAATCATGGAATTGTCAGGGGTGGAAGAGATCTCAAGCATCATCCAGTGCCAGCCTCCCTGCCATGGGCAGGGACACCTCACACTAGATCAGGTTGTCTAGAGCCTTATCCAGCCTGGCCTTAAACACCTCCAGGGATGAAGCTTTCACCATGTCCCTGGGCAACCTGTTCCAGTGTCTCACTACCCTCGTGGTAAAAAATGTCCTAACATCCAATCTCAATTTACTCACTTCCAGTTTTGTTCCATTCCCCCCAGTTTTATCACTACCTGACATCCTAAAAAGTCCCTCGCCTGCATCTTGTAACCCCCTTCTGAATATTGGAAGGCCACAAGAAGGTTTCCTTGGAGAAGAACCAGAGTATAAAACACTTTGCAGAATGGGATTTTGGGAAGAGAAGAGCCACTGCAGGGAAAGGCTTGGCTCTTTGAGCTCTATTCCTCCCTGCACCAGCCATGAGAACAAGGACTTTTGCTGCTCTCGTTCTGGGGTCCTCAAGCAGCTGCAGAAGGTCTGTCTTGCTGGAGCAGCTGAAGATCTCATAGAATCATAGAATCAACCAGGTTGGAAGAGACCTCCAACATCATCCAGTCCAACCTAGCACCCAGCCCTAGCCAATCAACCAGACCATGGCACCGAGTGCCTCATCCAGGCTTTGCTTGAAGACCCCCAGGGACGGTGCCTCCACCACCTCCCTGGGCAGCCCATTCCAATGGGAAATCACTCTCTCTGTGAAGAACTTCTTCCTAACATCCAGCCTAGACCTCCCCTGGCACAACTTGAGGCTGTGTCCCCTTGTTCTATTGCTGGTTGCCTGGGACCTTTCAGCGTTGTGTCTCTGAGCATGTACTGTAACTGATGCTTCACAGAATGTCAGGGGCTGGAGGGCATCTCCAAAGCCCATGCAGTCCACCTCCCCTATCAGAGCAGGATCACCTGGTGATCCTAGGCAGCCAGCTAGTAGCCTGGTTTGCTAAATAATCCTTTTATTACATATCCTTATTTGGGCATCTTCCCATACCATGCCTAAAATTCTTTTGCAAGGCAATGGCTCAGAAGCAGTACTCAAACAGAACTGCCTCTTACCTGCAGACTGCCTCCTTCTTTGCCCTCCCAACCTCACAAAGGGAGCTTTTGTTTAGGTTTCCACACTCCTCACTGATTATACTTAGTCCTATTTGGGGATTTTAAAATCTATATCACTGCTGTCCTTTGAAAATTCTGTCTTTGGAAGCTGTTTCCTAGCAACAATGTATTTATCATTCTCAGGCAGGGAAATGACATATTGCTGCTCACATACACTAATTGTCATCTTTTTTCCCCCTTTATTTCTTATTTTCTTTTTCTTTCTCCTTTTTCTTTTCATCTTGTTTTATATTCAGGCAGGGAAATAGCATGCACTCAAGGGAACATTAAATTAGAAGGAACAGATTTTGAAAGTCATAATGGCAAACACAGTTGGGCTAAAAGCTAGTCATATTCATTCATGTAAGATGCAGGTTTGGTTTTGGGTTTGTTTGGTTTTGGTTTTTGGCTTTTTTTTTTCACCCAGAGAGCATGAGGCTGGCATCAAAACAAACTAATAGACTGAGAGAGTTGGGGCTGTTCAGTCTGGAGAATAGAAGGTGACCTTATTGTGGCCTTTCAGTATCTGGAAGGGGTCGACAAGAAAGCTGGGAAGGGATGTAGGACTACCCTGACCAGGGCAGGGATGTTGGGTAGTGATAGGGGTGTAAGGTAGTGATAGGACTGCCCTGACCAGGGCAGGGATGTAGGGTAGTGATAGGGGTGTAAGGCAGTGTTAGGACTGCCCTGACCAGGGCAGGGATGTTGGGTAGTGATAGGGGTGTAAGGCAGTGTTAGGACTGCCCTGACCTGGGCAGGGATGTAGGGTAGTGATAGGAGTGTAAGGCAGTGTTAGGGCTACCCTAACCAGGGCAGGGATGTAGGGTAGTGATAGGGGTGTAAGGCAGTGTTAGGACTGCCCTGACCAGGGCAGGGATGTAGGGTGATGATAGGGGTGTAAGGCAGTGATAGGAGTGCCCTGACCAGGACAGGGATGTAGGGTGATGATAGGGGTGTAAGGCAGTGATAGGAGTGCCCTGACCAGGGCAGGGATGTAGGGTAGTGATAGGGGTGTAAGGTAGTGATAGGACTGCCCTGACTTGGGCAGGGGTCAGGGTGTAAGGTTCTCCAACCCAGTGGAGAACAATTCCACTAATCACAGAGTCACAGAATCACAGAAGGTGAGGCACTTAGTGCCATAGTCTAGTTGATTGGACAGGGACAGGTGACAGGTTGGACTGGATGTTCTTGGAGGTCTCTTCCAACATGGTTAATTCTATGTCAGAGGCTGGAAGGGACCTCCAAAGGTCATCCTGTCCAATCCTCCTGCCAGAGCACGATCACCAATACCAGATCACACTGAATCACATCCAGGTGGATCTTCAATATCTCCAAAGAGAAAGACTTCACAACCTCCCTAGGCACTTTTCCAGTGTACTGTCATCTTCACAGGGTAAAAAAAACCTCCTGATGTTTATGTGAAACTTCCTAATCCTTGCTTTTTTTTTTTTTTAACCTCTTGTTTTAGCCTTTTTTTGGTCCTTCTGGCTTTGTTTTGGTTTTGCCTCTGTTTTAACACTGAGGCCTGGATATCTCCCATCAGGCAAGGTGTCTGATCAATACAAATTTGATGGCATTTATCTATCTGAAGTTATAGAGGGAGTGTTCTGATAGCAGAATCACAGAATTAACCTTTCATCTCAATTTTCCTTTTCCCCCCATCTTCCTTTTTTCATCTTAATCTCTTCCCTTTTCTCCCATCTTCCTTTCCCCCATCTTCCTTTTTTCATCTCCATCTCCCTCCTTTTCTCCCATCTTTCTTTTCCCCATCTTCCTTTTTTCATCTCCATCTCCTCCCTTTTCTCCCATCTTCCTCCTTTCCTCTCCATCTTCCTCTTTCCCCCATCTTCCTCCTTTCCTCTCCATCCTTTCCCTCCCCATCTCCCTCCTCTCAGCACCACCTGCCCCTTCCCCACCCCACACTTCTTTCCCCCAAACCCATAGCACCTGAGTGCTGTTGGAGTCTCCTCCCACCCCAGCTGTGACCACTTTGCCCTCCCTGCCCTCTCCCCTTTATAATCAGCTCCAGGAGCACAGTAGCCCCAAGCTTGCCCATCTGGGCAGAGGATCCTCCTCGGATCATCCCCGGTGAGTGCCCATGGTGTGCACTGGGTGAATGGTGGAGGGGATCTAAAGGCTGGGGGGCCTGCTGCTGGCCCCCCGGTCAGGTAGGGTAGGAGCTTGATCATCACTGTGATACCACTCATGGGTGCTGGCTGAGCTCCTCTGTGTTTAGCTGCTTCTCTCTGCTCCCTTGTGAAGCTGCAACAAGGATGAGAAGGAATCTGTGAGATGTTTGAACAAGCATGGAAGAAATGTCTGAGAGCCTCTAATGAGGAAATGGAATAAAACTCAAACCTCATTGATGCTCTTCTATGTCAGAGTGGCTAAAACTCTCTTGTTTTGTAACTAAGTTAATAGTAGTTTCATTCAGTAGGAGGTGAAATCCTGGCTGTGTTAGGCCAGGGCAGAAGATGGTTGTGATTCACAATGTCAGGGGCTGGAAGAGATATCAAATGCTCATCCAGTCCAACCCTCTTGCCAGAGTAGGATCACCTAGAGCATGTCACACAGGAACACACCCAGACAGGTCTTGAGTGTCTTCAGAGAGGGAGACTCCACACATGCACCCCACACCTTCCAGAGAGCATGTTCCAGGATTCTGTCACTCTCATAGTGGAAAAAATTCCTCCTCATGTTTCCATGGAACTTCCTATGCCTCAGCTTCCACCCATTGCCCCTTGTCCTGTCATTGGGCATCACCCAGCAGAGCCTGGCTCCAGCCTCCTGGCTCTCACCCTTTACATATTGATGAGATCTCCCCTCAGTTTCCTCATCTCCAAGCAAAAGAACCCCAGCTCCCTCAGGCAATCATAGAATCAACCAGGTTGGAAGAGACCTCCAACATCATCCAGTCCAACCTAGCACCCAGCCCTAACCAATCAACCAGAACATGGCACTAAGTGCCTCATCCAGGCTTTTCTTCAACACCTCCAGGGACGGTGCCTCCACCACCTCCCTCGGCAGCCCATTCCAATGCCAACCACTCTCTCTGTGAAGAACTTCTTCCTAACATCCAGCCTAGACCTACCAACTTGAGACTGTGTCCCCTTGTTCTATTGCTGGTTGCCTGGGAGAAGAGGCCACCCCCCACCTGGCTACAATGCCCCTTCAGGTAGTTGTAGACAGTAATAAGATCACCCCTGAGCCTCCTCTTCTCCAGGCTAAACAGGCCCAGCTCCCTCAGCCTCTCCTCATAGGGTTTGTGCTCCAGGCCCCTCACCAGCTTTGTTGCCCTTCTCTGGACATGTTCCAGCACCTCAAAAGATATTCCATACCCTTAACCATCTTTGTGGCTCTGTGCTAGACTCTCTCAAGCAATTCTAAGTCCTCTTTGAACTGCAGAGACGCTCCTAGAACCAACAGCACGGTAAGGACGTTCATTCTCCAATCTATTTAAGAATGGTTTATTATGCTTCTTATTCTACTTTCCTCTACACTGGCACCAGACTGAAGCTCATTACATGAAATCATTTGATCTCAAATGTTTAGCTGTAGCACACTGGACCTTGAGGTTTGTGTTTCCTCTTTTTTAACCCAAGCTTTTCCACCCTTCTTAGCGATCAGCGAGGCACACAATTTGTGTAGGCGTCAGGAAGCGAAGCATTTTGGTGGGGACCAGTGGGAGAAAACCCAATTGCTTTTTAAACAACAGGACAGAATTCATTAGGGGTGGAAGAACAAATATTATTTCTGTATTTCTTGTTAATTACACAAATCATCACTTCCAAACTGCGCTCATCACGTTAGCCTGACTGCTGCACAGCCAGAAAATTAAGTAAGGAAAAGTTAAATAACTTTCATTTTGTATTAAAAATAGCTCACAATTGTTTTGTCTTGTTCTGGTGTTTGGTTTTTTTTTTTTTTTTTTTTTACCAACCTCTCTTTCTTTGTTGCTCTTCTTTTTCTCTGCAGGGAAACAGGAGGAATATTGAAGCAGAATCCAGCTGTGAATTTTGAACCTCGAGAGGTGTGGTATCCATAAGCAGGCTAATTGGACACAAAATTCATCAGTACAGACAGATTATTTAATGTTTAAACTCAAACAGCTTTGAATAGTATGTCAAATACCTCACAACAACAGTACAAGTCTGTACTGGTTTGTACTGATAGATAGTAGGCTAAAGATGAGCCAGCAGTGTGCCCAGGTGGCCAGGAGAGCCAATGGCATCCTGGCCTGGATCAGGAGCAGTGTGGCCAGTAGGACAATGGAGGTTATTCTGCCCCTGTGCTCAGCACTGCTCAGGCCACACCTTGAGTCCTGTGTCCAGTTCTGGGCCCCTTAATTCAAGAGAGATGTTGAGGTGCTGGAAGGTGTCCAGCAAAGGGTGACAAAGCTGGTGAGGGGCTGAGGGAGCTGGGGTTGTTTAACTTGGAGAGGAGGAGGCTCAGGGGGAACCTCATTGCTGTCTACAACTACCTGAAGGAAGGATGTAGCCAGGTGGCTGTTGGCCTCTTCTCCCAGGCAACCAGCAATAGAACAAGGGGACACAGTCTCAAGTTGTGGCAGGGTAGGTCTAGGCTGGATGTTAGGAGGAAGTTGTTGTCAGAGAGAGTGATTAGCATTGGAATGGGCTGCCCAGGGAGGTGGTGGAGGCACCGTCCCTGGAGGTGTTCAAGAAAAGCCTGGATGAGGCACTTAGTGCCATGGTCTGGTTGACTGGACAGGGCTGGGTGCTAGGTTGGACTGGCTGATCTTGGAGATCTCTTCCAACCTGTTTGATTCTATGATTCTAAGTCTCTCTCCTGGCATCAGTGTTGAAGAGTTAAGTAATAATAAGAGTTCACAGAATCATAGAATCAAGCAGGTTGTAAGAGACCTCCAAGATCATCCAATCCAACCTAGCACCCAGCCCTGTCCCCATTATATGCTTTATTCAGTGCAGCTCTTTCATATCTAATGTTATTAATCAAATAATTGAAAAACATAATTCATGACCTACCTTTTTTTCCCCCACTTGCAGTCTCTGTATATGAAATGGGAACTGGTTTGCCTTAGCACACTTCAATTCCTGCATTTGCTAACTAATTCTTAGTGTCAGCATTCTGATTCAAATCCTTCAGATTATGATTTTTTGACATTGGCTTCCTGGCTTTTCAATGTGCTCATTCAAAACTTGTTCTTTTGAGGAGCTTGATTTCATTTAAGTGAATCTGTTAGAAGATTTGTGGGAAAAGGGAAGGCTTGATCAGAGTCAAAGAAAATAATTCAAAACCAAGAGATGCTTACAGAATATGTTTTGTAACACTCCACCTGAGATGTTGCTTCAGTTTCTGAGGCTTTGTTAGGTGATAGCTTGCAGAGGAGGAGAGCTGTTCAGAAAATGCACTGAGACAGAGATGAAAACTGCATAGAAGAGAAAAGGGTTTGGATTTTAATTAGTCTGTAGCAATGTATCAAGGATGTTGATGGATATAGAAATAGACCCAAAAAAAATCCCCTAAACCCATCACAGAAACATTCATGTTGGAAAAGACTCTTAGCATCACCAAGCCTACACCAATAACCCTGCTCTACAAGGCTCACCCTAAACCATATCTTCAAGGACTTCATAGAATCAACCAGGTTGGAAGAGACCTCTGAAATCATCTATTTATTTGTTTTTTAAAGAATAAAGGCACCCAGCTCTGTTCAGTCAACCAGACCATGGCACTAAATGCCTCATCCAGGCTTTGCTTCAACACCTCCAAGGATGGTGACTCCACCACCTCCCTGGGCAGCCCATTCCAATGCCAATCACTCTCTCTGACAACAACTTCCTCCTAACATCCAGCCTAGACTTCCCCTGGCACAGCTTGAAACTATGTCCCCTTGTTCTATTGCTGGTTGCCTGCCTGGCAGAAGAGACCAACCCCACCTGGCTACAGCCTCCCTTCAGGTAGTTGGAGACAGCAATGAGCTCTGCCCTGAGCCTCCTCTTCTGCAGGCTGCACACCCCCAGCTCCCTCAGCCTCTCCTCACAGGGCTGTGCTCCAGGCCTTTCACCAGCTTCGTTGCCCTTCTCTGGACACCTTCCAGCACCTCAACATCTCTCTTGAATTGAGGACCCCAGAGCTGGACACAGCACTCAAGGTCTAGCTAAGTTAAGAGGGAATTGAAAACATTTCATAAGCTGCCACATACTGAATGATCCAGTGTATAAAATCTCCTATGAGCCCAGTAAACTAATAAATGTGAATAAATTACAAGCTTCTGATTGAGTTGGTGCTTTTTACACATGAAGTGGGAAAAAGAATGGCTGCACAGCATCACCAGTTTGTGCAACTGAACGATCTTCATTGGCACATAAGCGTATGTGTGCAGGGTGAAGGGAACTCAAGCAGCGCAATGTGATTTCATGGGCGTTGCAAGCTTTACAGTCCCAGGTGATTACTGACAGAATAATATCTAGTGTCAGGAGGAAGGAAAAACCTGAAAGGACTTGGCAGGATAATCTGGTTTAACTCTGCCTCAGCTCATGCTTTGTGTGGAGCTGATGCCAAACTTACTCTGTGCTGTATGTCTCTGTTTTCATGGCAGCTGCCAAACAGGGGGGAGAAAAAAAGAGTCTCTTTGAAAGATTCTTTTCCTCACATTTAAATACAGCAGGAATTGCAGAAACCTCCCCCCTAGTTAAAATGTTTGCATAGTAAGCATTCTAGAGCTGATGGATTTCTGAGGCTGAAATGATCTTCTTGCATTCTTCTGAGTGCAGAGAGGGGAAAAAGCAGGAGGTGCCTGAGCCAACTTCCCTGCAGAGCACATCAAGGATGGCTGCTGGGGCATTCTGTGTATTGAAAAATCTAGTTCAAAAATCCTCTATGCTGCTCCCAAAGCATCTCCTATTCCCTGGCTGCAGCCACAGGAAGGACTGGAAGGCATCCCTGTGAGAAGATGAACGCACCAGGTCTCAACTTGCAACTGCCAACAGGTAACAGAGCTTAAGCAACATGGTCTGCAATAATCAGAAGGAAGTTCAAAACGCTGTTGAATGTCACCATCCTGATTCATTCTGGGTTTTTTTTTCCATGGTCCATAAGTGGTAAAGATGCTTAGAGACTCAAATTAATTGAAGAAATAAGTCCTCCTGTTTGAAAATGTATAAAATGGAGATAAAACATCTCATAATGTAAATGTAAAGTGATTTACACTGTGCCTTTGAGTGCTGTTGCATTTATGTGGATCCATACAGGCTTGGGGTAGTGCAGCTGGAAAGCTGTCAGCAGAAAGAGACCCGGGGGTTGTAATAGACAAACAACTCAATATGAGCCAGCAGTGTGCCCAGGTAGCAAGGAAGGCTAATGGCATCCTGACTGGGATTAGAAATGCTGTGTCCAGCAGCAGTAGGGAGGTGATTTTTTTCCCTGGTACTCAGCACTGGTGAGGCTGCACCTTGAGTATTGTGTTTAGTTTTGGGCACATCATTACAAGAGAGATGTGGAGGTGCTGGAGCAAGTGAAGAGGAGGGCAGCAAACCTGGGGAAGGGCCTGGAGAACAAATCTGATGAGGAGTGACTGAAGGGACTGGGGATGGGTAGTTTCAAACAGAAAACTGAGGGGAGGCCTCATTGCTGTCTACAGCTACCTGAAAGGACCTTGTGGAGAGGCTGCTGCTGGGCTCTTCTCACAGGTAATTAGTGATAGAACAAGAGGGAATGGCCTTAAGATGTGACTGGGTAGGTTTAGACTGGACATTAGGAAACATTTCCCCAGCAACAGTGGTCAGGCATTGGAATGTGCTGATGGAATCACTAAACCTGGATATGTTTAAAAGTCATTTGGATGTGGTACTTGAGGATATGTCTTAAGGGTGAACTTTGTAGGATAGACATAATGGTTAGACTTGATGATCCTGGGAATCTTCTTCAACCAGGATGTTTCTGTGATTGTGTAACTTTTTTCTGGTGGTACCAACCCATTCTAAGTCGCTGCTTTTCATCTCCCATTCTTGAAGTCTAGAAACTTCACTGACTTTTGTTCAAGCTGCCAGATGACTTTTTTACTGTCTCCTGTGGCCACCAAAATGATAGTTGATTTTGTTTTTATGGAGGTCATTGCAGGATGAAAGAAAGGCTCTGGTTTATGATCACCTCCCTCTCCACAGCTACCTAAAAGGAAGTTGTAGTCAGGCACAGGTCAGGCACTTTTCCCAGGCAACTAGTGGCAGGACAAGAGGCACATCTGAAGCTGCTCCAGGGGAGGGTTATATTGGATATTAGGAAGCTCTTCCTCCTGGAAAGGGTGATTAGCCACTACCCAGGGAGGTGGTGGAGTCACCATCCCTGCAGGTCTGTAAGAAAAGTTTGGATGTGGCACTCGGTGGCATGGTTTAGCTGATGTGGTGGTGGGGTCATGGGCTAGACTCGATGATCTCAGAGGTTGTTTCCAGCCTCAATGACTCTGTGATATGTGGGGGTAAGAAACAATATGAGTGCTTTGGTTTCTATTCATGCACATGATTCTTTTCAGAATGTAAGCATCCAGAGAAGGAAGTAAATGAAAGTTCCAGTGATGCTCAGAGGGAACACATTCACATAGTACAGTGCTTTTCTCAGTTGCAATTGACTTTGAAGATTCATGTTTAAGAGTAAATGACTGGCAAAGCTATCTGGAGTGGCCAACCAGATCCTGGGCTACATCGGGAGAAGTGTGGCCAGCAGGGCCAGGGAGGTGATTCTCCCCCTCTACTCTGCTCTGCTGAACCCCCACCTCGATAACTGCATCCAGTTCTGGAGCCCAAATTACAAGAGGGATGTGGAGATGCTGGAGTGTGTCCAAAGAAGGGCCACGAGGATGCTCAGAGGGCTGCAGCAGCTCTGCCGTGAGCACAGACTGAAAGAGTTGGGGCTGTGCAGGCTGGAGCAGAGGAGGCTCCCAGGTGACCTTCTTGTGGCCTTCCAGCATCTGAAGGGGGCTACAAAAAAGCTGGGGAGGGACTTTTCAGGCTGTCAGGGAGTGCCAGGACTGGGGGGAATGGAGCAAAGCTGGAGGTGGGGAGAGTCAGAGTGGAGGTGAGGAGGAAGTTGTTGAGCATGAGAGTGGTGAGAGGCTGGAATGGGTTGCCCAGGGAGGTGGTTGAGGCCCCATGGCTGGAGGTGTTTCAGGCCAGGCTGGCTGAGGCTGTGGGCAGCCTGCTCTAGGGTAGGGTGTCCCTGGGCATGGCAGGGGGTTTGGAACTGGCTGATGCATGTGGTCCCTTCCAACCCTGCCTGATTCTATATTGTCTTATTCATAACAGAGCTTTCTCTGACTTCTTTACTCACTGCTAGGAAAGCAGAAATTACAAGTAGCTGCAGGAAGGGTTTAAGAGCACTCTGCTAGTAATGGGTTATCTCATGTCAAGTGCATGAATTCTCATCCACTGGAAGCCTCAGCATTCTATCTGCAAGAACTTGAGCACTTTTAAAGTGGCATTGGCTATCAATTACAGGACTAATCTTTATGAAGGGTAACCAAAATCCCCCAGGATGAAATTCCCTTACGGATTAGCACCAGTAATTACATGGTTTGTGGGCTAAAGATGCCTTTGACAGTAGCTACTGTGCTTGCTGGCATAGTGGGGTTTTAATTCAGTCTCTCACAACACTTTTAGCATAAATGAGCTGATTGGTCCCAGTAGACCTGAAGCTCTGGTTTTAATCTGAAAAACTATCTGCTTCCTCTGAGGAACCAAAGTGAAACCATGCCCCATTGGGTTGGAATATGCAGAGTTTCCAGCATTGGGCAGGCTGGCTTTTCATGATGCAGCAATTGTCTTTTGGGAAACCTGCTTTTTCATCAGGTTCTGTCTAGGGAGTCTCTGAAATTCAATTTAAGATATTAGCTCACTTTTCCTATTTTATTGCTCTAACTTTGCATGAGGATCCAGGTTTGGTTTGCTATTGCAGCCAAGGTTGTGTGCACTTCTTTCAGTTCACTGATAGTTTGCTGACACCCAAATTTTGGCATACATGCATTTTGCATAATGGCTGGGACTGCAGTTTGCAAACTATAAAAGCCACTGAAATATTCCTGTCATTACTGAGACTCAATTATTTGCAGCATGGTTTTAATATTCCTGCTTTCTTACATAAGTAGTATAAGTATGGTCCAGATAGGAAGGAAACCAGGCAAGATATTTATTAAGAACAATCAGTGGCAGAATTAGAACCTCCTTATCTGGATTTCTTCCCTGTTGGTTTTAATATTCCTGCTTTCTTACACAAGTAGTATAAGAATGGTCCAGATAGGAAGGAAACCAGACAAGATATTCATTAAGAACAGTCAGTGACAGAATTAGAAATAGAACCTCCTTATCTGGTTTATTTCCCTCCCTACCATCTCCAGACACACAGAATCACAGAAACATCCACATTGGGAAAGCCCATCAGGATCACCAAGTCAAGAGAATTACTTGCCATAGGAATGGGCTGCCCAGGGAGGTGGTGGAGTCACTATCCCTGGAGGTGTTCAAGAAAAGCCTGGCTGAGGCACTTAGTGCCATGGTCTGGTTGATTGGCCAGGGCTGGGTGCTAGGTTGGGCTGGATGATCTTGAAGTCTCTTCCAACCTGCTTGATTCTATGATTTTATGAAGTCCAACTTATAACCCTACTCTACAAGATACACCTTAGATTTTATCTCTTAACACCACACCCAAAACAACCTTTAAGCTTATCCAGTGTTGGTGACTTAACCACCTCCCTGGGCAGATCATATTCCTTAGCATCACACCCAAATGACCTTTAAACACATCTAGGATTGATGATTCAAACACCTCCCTGGGCAGTTCATATTTGCTATCAGAAAGCAACAGGTATTTGATTCTATGAAGTCCAACCTAGAACTCTACTCTACAAGATTCACCTTAAACCATACCCCTTAGCACCACATCCAAACCACCCTTAAACACATCTAGAACTGGTGACTCAACCACCTCCCTGGGCAGTTCATATTTGCTATCAGAAAGCAAAAGGTATTTGATTCTATAATTCTATGAAGTCCAACCTAAAACCCTACTCTACAAGATTCATCTTAGACTATATCTCTTAGCACCACACCCAAAACAACCTTTAAGCATATCCAGTGTTGGTGACTCAACCACCTCCCTAGGCAGTTCATATTAGCTATCAGAAAGCAACAGGTATTTGATTCTATGAAGTCCAACCTAGAACCCTACTCTACAAGATTCACCTTAAACCATACCCCTTAGCACCACATCCAAACCACCCTTAAACACATCTAGAACTGGTGACTCAACCACCTCCCTAGGCAGTTCATATTTGCTATCAGAAAGCAACAGGTGTTTGATTCTGTAATTCTATGAAGTCCAACCTAGAACCCTACTCTACAAGATTCACCTTAAACCATACCCCTTAGCACCACATCCAAACCACCCTTAAACATATCCAGGATTGGTGACTCAACCACCTCCCTGGGCATCTAATATTTGTTATCAGAAAGCAACAGGTATTCAGATCCCTTTTAAAATGAAACATTGCTAAATATCTGAACTTAAGCAAGCACTTGCATGGTACTCACAGCTTTGTAGTTCAGGATTGTCTTTTTCAGCTCTTCATGACTGAGCAAATCCACATTTGAAACCTTTAGCTGGTTCTTGCATGGCTCTTGCTAACAATTTAATAACATTAATAATTTACCTAAGCCAAATTCCACAGCTAAAATCTGGCAGTCATGTAGATTGCTTTCATTTGTGACAAATTATTGCTCCCCTTGCTCTGCAAATCCTCTAATCTCAGCAGTTTATTGTTGATGAAAGATACCACTACATTAAGAAAGCTATTAATTTCCTTTCTTCTGTATATTTGCCATTAAAAGGGAGGGGGGGAAAGTGATTAATAGTTATTAGAGACAATGAATCCACACCATTTGACTTAATCCACTCTTGTCTTGTGAGCTTAGCGTTAAGTAATTTTCCATTTCACTACCAAAACCTAAGATTCTTCCAGGGGATCTGTGCTGCTGTCAGCTCACATCATTAATTATCTTGCACCAGTGAGGGAATTGCACCTGCATGCCACAGAATGAAAACAATACCATGCTTAAAGTTTTAATGCAATGAGAGAAATACTCTTTCACAATGGATTTGGTTGCAGTGTTATCTCCTCCTTCCCCATTCCAATGCCAATCACTCTCTCCGACAACAACTTCCTCCTAACATCCAGCCTAGACTTTCCTTGGCACAACTTGAGACTGTGTCCCCTTGTTCTGTTGCTGGTTGCCTGGCAAAAGAGCCCAACCCCACCTGGCTACAGCCTCCCTTCAGGTAGTTGTAGACAGCAATGAGCTCTGCCCTGAGCCTCCTCTTCTGCAGGCTGCACACCCCCAGCTCCCTCAGCCTCTCCTCATAGGGTTTGTGTTCCAGGCCCCTCACCAGCTTCGTTGCCCTTCTCTGGACACATTCCAGCACCTCAACATCTCTCTTGCATTGAGGAGCCCAGAACTGGACACAGACTCAAGTTGTGGCCTGACCAGTGCCGAGTACAGAGGCAGAATAACCTCCCTTGTCCTGCTGGCCACACTGCTCCTGATCCAGGCCAGGATGCCATTGGCTCTCTTGGCCACCTGGGCACACTGCTGGCTCATCTTCAGCTACTCTCTACCAGTACCCACAGGTCCCTTTCCTCCTGGCTGCTCTCAGCCACTCAGTCTCCAGCCTGTAGTGCTGCTTGGGGTTGTTGTGGCCAATGTGCAGAACCCTGCATTGGCCTTGTTCAATCTCATCCCATTGGCCTCTGCCCACCCATCCAGCCTGGCCAGGTCCCTCTGCAGGGCTTTCTTACCCTCCAACAGCTCCACATCTGCTCCTAGCTTGGTGTTGTCTGCAAACATACTAATACTGGACTCAATCCCCCGGTCCAGATCATCAGTAAAGATATTGAACAAGACTGTGCCCAGCACTGATCCCTGGGGCACACCACTAGTGACAGCTGCCAACTGGACGTGGCACCATTCACCACCACTACTACTGCTAGTGAAAAAAAGAATACATTTATATAGAAAAATGTTCTCTGAACAAATTCAGAGGAAAAAAAACCAACCAAACAAATGAAACCAGACAGCAAAACCAATCCAAACCAAAACCCAAACCAACCAATCAAAGAAAACCCCAAATGCAAAGCACTTTAGATTTCCTTCCAGAACAAAGTGCAAAAGATGTTTTATTGAAGAAAAAGCAACGTGTGCTAAATAAGTTTGACTTCAAAAAGTGTCATTTAACAGATTCTGTGGGAATTTGAAGGATTTGGGTCTGTACATTAAGGGTGCCTCTGTGCACCTCTGATGAGTCAGCTGGCCCATAGCGCCTCGTTCGTGTGCCTAAGCCCTTGTGCCTAATCCATGCTGCACAACCCATTTGTTTTAGTGCTGCATGAGAGTGTTTTATTCTTTCCAGTTAGTGCTCATACATGAATAATAGAAGAGCTTCTGGTGACATATACTGGGGGGAGGGGGGAGGGAAATAATTGTTTATGTGCACTAAGAGAATGTTTGACATTTTATAGGGTAGTGAGCTCTTCCTATCACACAGATATACATCATCATTATTATTGGTGATCTAAGTACATGAGATCTTTATTAACACTGCTAGCATCTGTTTTATCATCATCTTCTTTTATAATCTTCCTACCACAGCAGCTCTTTGATCTGCAGCATTTGTCAAGGGAAGAGGAAAGCTTCTACCTGCTGCATTGTTCCAAGCCCTCTCTTTAGCTGAAACAGCAGGGGAGAAAAGATTGAGTCAGTGGAGGACTAGAAGGAACCCTTCACTTGTGAAACTGTGCCATGGCAGATTTGTGCTATTCACTGGGGTAACAGATGAAGAAAGAAGATCTTTTGGGAATAAAAGCAATCCCAGAACCTACCAAAGTTTCAGGAAGGGCTTTTAAAAAAAACAACAGAAGCAACAAATTACAGAATCACAAAAACATTCAGGTTGGAAAAGCCCCTGGGGATCACCAAGTCCAACCTATAATTGCCTTCATGCAGTTTCTGCAGTCTCAATTCAAGTGTACTAGTTTAGGTTGAAAGAATTAAACTTCCTATTAAAAAAACTATTAATGCAATCTTGCAGATGCTGCTGTCCTGATTGTGTAGATCTGGGGCCAAGTTCAGGTTGAAAGAGTTAAACTTCCTATTGAAAAAGCACTAATGCAATCTTGCAGATGTTGCTCTCCTGATTATGTAGATCTGGGGCCATTACCAAATCCTTCAGTTATGTTTCAGTGCTCTTTAATCATACACTGCTACTTGGGTCAGCACGTTCAAACCAAATCCATGTGCTTGGATTCATGCCCTTCTGCAGTCTGTGGCTGAGGTCACAAAAAGGTGGTTGCTGACATCTCTGTGTTACCCACGAGCTGTGTGGGATGTGACATGACAGATACAGCTGAGCATCCAGTGAGATGAGAAGAATTACCTGAAACATTGCTGTTTTGTTCTCCTTTCATGCCCCTTCTTCCCTCATTAGCAGAAGAAGGGAGAGCAGAAAAACATGCCTGGGTAAGCCAAGACATATTTAGGCCTATTTTGTCCTTCCACAACAGAAACATAGACTGAAGCATGCTCAGTCTTAGCCTACAGTGGATTTTTCCTTCCCTCAGCAAAGCATGGCCCCTGGTGCTGTCCTAAACTGCACTACAGGAACCCAAGAGGCATACTCCAGATGCCTTCAAGAGGACAGGTTTTATCTTAAGAATCCTTGCATCTAAGACTTGGCTATCTGCTCTTTCTTTTTCAAATGTCACTTTGAAGAAAACAACCCCAGGGATAGAGCATGAGTTCCAAGGCTGCTACAGGGCTAAACTCACCTTGAACCATTAAATAAAAAGTGGAGTTTTGTGTTTTCACAGCATGGGCATAGCCAGCTCTGCTCTCTTGGTCACAGAATCCTAGAATCCAATAATGTAAAGGGTTAGAAGGCATCTCGAGAAGTCATCTGGTCCAAACCCCCTGTGGTGAGCAGGTCCTCTCCATCAAAACTGGGCTATGCACTGTAAGAGGGAGGAGTTGGTTTGTGTGTGCTCAGAAGTTACAAGGAGCTGATAATCACTAGGTTACTAAAGATAAGGTCTGGGGTGGGGGGGTGGGGGAGAAGCAGGGCTTACAAGTATGCATGTGAGCAGTAGGGAATGATGGTATTCCGAAACAAAGGAGGAGTTTGGTTAGCCTTGGTTCAGAATTCTGGGGTGCACTGGACACACACCACAGATTCTGAACACATATAAGCCGAGAGCATGGGTAGGTGAGTTGGAGTGGCACCAGTCTGACCACCAGGATGGTGCAGTTGCTGATGGAGATGCCTACCCTCTGAGACTGCAGCTGACCAGCTCTGCTAGCTACACATCTTGGGAGCTCTGCTGGCCAGGGGTATAGGCTGAGTACAGCCTGCCCTCTGATCAATAGAGCTTCTTGGGATTGTTTGTCATGTCTTTTTCAGCAGTGTAGTTTCTCCCTATGGCTGTAGCAGGTGTATTGTGTATATACCTTTCTCATGATGGTTTTAATGTTTAAGCTATAATAAAAGCATTGAAACTGCACCCAGAGTGGGGTACCCATGTGTGAGAGCATTCCCTGGTCCCAGAGAACTCACTGGAACATGCATTTACTCTTCCTTGGCTTGCCTCAAAGTCCTGTATGCCTGAAGAGGATGTTCACTGACTTTGCCACAGCTGGCAACAGGCCTATCACAATCCATCTGCTCCTATCACAATCAACCTGCTCCACATTTATGCAAGAGCACCTAGCATTTATGCTCTCACTGAAAGCACAGCCTGCAAGAGATGTGTGTCATACACCAGTCACTGTGCTCTTCTTTCCAACAGAGCTGCATGCTGTGCAAGAGCTAATTAGTTTTCAAATGATTCTTAATATTTTTTGCTAAATTCATAGAATCATGGAACCAAGCAGGTTGGAAGAGACCTCTGAGCTCATCCAGTCCAACCTAGCACCCAGCCCTGTCCGATCAACTAGACCATGGCACTAAATGCCTCAGTCACTGTGCTTTCCAAGATTGCTGCATGCCATGCAAGAGCTAATTAGTTTTCAAGTGACTCTTCATATTTTTTTGCTAAATTCACAGAATCACAGAATCATAGAATCAAGTAGGTTGGAAGAGACCTCTAAACTCATCCAGTCCAACCTAGCACCCAGCCCTGTCCGATCAACTAGACCATGGCACTTAAGTGCCTCAGTCACTGTGCTTTACTTTCTAACAGAGCTGCATCCTGTGCAAAAGCTAATTAGTTTTCAAGTCACTGTTAATATTTTTTGCTAAATTCATAGAATCATAGAATCAAGCATGTTGGAAGAGACCTCTAAACTCATCCAGTCCAACCTAGCACCCATCCCTGGCTGATCAACTAGACCATGGCACTAAAGTGCCTCAGTCACTGTGCTTTTCTTTCCAACAGAGCTGCATCCTGTGCAAAAGCTAATTAGTTTTCAAGTGGCTGATAATAATAATTTTCTGCTAAATTCCCCAATAAATCCACCCAGGTCTGGGTTATTTTCTCACAGATGATGGCTGAAGTCGTGTGCCTTTATCAGTTGTCAAAGGCTGCCCCAGCAAACGTCGGTCTCACCGCGGCAGAAATCATGGACAGCAAATCTGTCAGTGCTCTGCAGATGTGTATCTAGCTGCCTCTTTTCATGTGGGATGTCTTATCTCTCATGATTACAGCCAGACTTCTTGGAAACTTGCAGACAAATTAAAACACAATTAAACAGGCTGTGTTTTTCAAGTGCTTGAATTGAAGACAGCTCTGGGCTAGCATCTTCCCCCCCCCCCCCAATGGCTTTCACTCTTGAAAGTCTCTCTTGCCTCTTTTTTGACTTGTTTGATGTAGTAAATCAGACACCCAAGAGACAGAGGGGAACTAGGACAGGCTTTTCAAATGCAACAAACAGAGCAAATGGAGCTGGGTTAGCCCAGTGGCAATTCTCAGTGCCCCAAAGATTAGAGAGCAACACTTTTTCTGAACTGGCAGAGAGAAGGGGTGGGGGGGGGGGGGGGGGGGGGGGGGGGGGGAAGAAGTGAACAAAAAATAAAAGAACATTAAAGAAAAAAAAAATTAAATATCTCTCTCTAATTCTTCTTACTTCTGCTAAAGTTGTTGCCATGGGAACTCCCTGCAGAGGATATGGGGCGCTGGACCTGATGGTTTCTGAGAGCTAGTTCAGCCCCAACTGTTATCATAGAATCAGCCAGGGTTGGAAGGGACTGCAAGAAGTGTGAGTGATAAGCATGACTGCCTCACTTCTTGACCTTCTGTTTTAGTGTCATTGAAGCTGAGGCACACTCTGGGAGGTGCTTGAGCTCATTGCAATAAATGCAGCTCACCTGTTAGCTCCATGGAGGAGTGAGGTTGTGGTATTTTGGAGTGGGCTCCTTAAAATCATAGAATCAGTCAGGGTTGGAGTGGACCACAAGAAATGTGAGTGATAAGCATGACTGCCTCACTTCTTGACCTTCTGTTTTAGTGTCATTGAAGCTGAGGCACACTCTGGGAGGTGCTTGAGCTCACTGCCATAAATGCAGCTCACCTGTTAGCTCCATGGAGGAGTGAGGTTTTGGTATTTTGGAGTGGGCTCCTTAAAATCATAGAATCAGTCAGGGTTGGAAGGGACCACAAGGATCATCTAGTTCCAACCCACTGCCATGGTCAGGGACACAGTACCCTAGATCAGGCTGGACAGAGCCTCATCCAGCCTGGCCTCAACCACCTCACCTGTTGGGGCAAACTTGTCTTCTATCTTGCAATAGGGAGAATTAGAATATAAGAAATGCTTTATTTACTTCTGCTTCCAAAGGATAAGCTCCTTAAAGCCGCAAGTTGCCAGCTCTGCCTGCCATGATGCCTATTATCTTCACTTATTATTACTGGGTCAGTGTCTCTGTAAGAAAAATGGAGTGGAAAAATCATCAGAGAGAGACAGCAGCTGAAAGCTTCTATGCCACTGCTAGTTCTGTGCACACCCAATCTGAAGAGACATTAGATCTTGGTATTCCTGAGAGCTGGCAGCTGGTCCTGCTATGGCTGTTGTTAGATTGCCTGAGAGATGATTTGACACTGCATGTTTTGTATAATACAACCCATCAGAAATGAACCTGTACATATTTCCTGAGCAACGAGGGGAAGAAGCCTATGGTTGTTTTCCAGGGATAATTGTGGTACATCAGCCCTTGAGAGCAAAATGCATGCAGCAATAGAATTCTTTGTGGTTCAAAGAGCATCCTTACCTTGCTATGTGAATTAAAGTGCAAGCAGAAGACTTGAAATTATTAGTTCATAAGATCAATGGGAGATGCAGCCTCTAACCATTAATACCAAATGTTTTATTAGGCCAGTCAGGCTTCAAAGCAAATTAAATATGTAATGTGAAAATTGCTTTGGTGAAAACTAGTAAGCATGACATGGAATGTGATAACTGGAATCAGCTGTAGTCTGGAGAATTGGCTACCTAAGCATATTCTGAGGGCATAAAAAAAGAGTGTTGGTAATTTCCTGAAAGCCTTAACAATATCCTCACTGTGCAGAAACAAAGCCTGTTCATTTACAAGACTAACCTGATACTTCCTGTGCTCATTCAAATCTCTTTTCTTTTTTTATTAACATAGCAGGATTCCTTCACAGAAGGTGAAAAGTTTTTGTGGCTTCTCTGCTGGAGAGCAGCCCTGTGGAGAGTGCTGGTGGATGAAAAGCTGTCCATGGCACAGCAATGTGTCCTCGTGGCAAAGAAGGCCAGTGGGATCCTGGAATGTATTAAGAATGGAATAGAATCAACCAGGTTGGAAGAGACCTCCAAGATTATCCAGTCCAACCTAGCACCCAGCCCTATCCAGTCAACTAGACCATGGCACTAAGTGCCTCAGCCAGGCTTTGCTTCAACACCTCCAGGGATGGTGACTCCACCACCTCCCTGGGCAGCCCATTCCAATGCCAATCACTCTCTCTGACAACAACTTCCTCCTAACATCCAGCCTATTAGACTGTGTCCAGCAGCTCAAGGGAGGTTCTCCTCCCCATTTACTCTCTCCTGGTGAGGAATCACCTGAAATATTGAATCCAGTTCTGGGCTCCCCAGTTTAAGAGGGACAAGGATCTGCTGGAGAGGGTCCAGAGGAGGACTATGAGCATGATGAGGGGACTGGAGCACTGCCTAATGAGGAGAGGCCAAGGGAGCTGGGGCTGTTTAGCCTGGAGAAGAGAAGACTGAGAGGGGATTTAGTAAATGTGTATAAATATCTGAGGGCTGGGGGTGGGACAACCTCTGCTCACTTGCTCCCTGGGATAGGACAAGGAGCAATGGATGGAAAGTGCAGCACAGAAGGTTCCAGCTCATCAAAAGGGGAAACTTCTTTACTGTAAGGGTCACAGAGCACTGGATGAGGCTCCTCAGAGAGGTTCTGGAGTCTCCTTCCCTGAAGACTTCAAGGCCTGTCTGGATGTGACCTGAGCTAGACTGTGTGGTCCTGCTCTGGCAGGGGGTTTGGACTTGATGATCTCTTTGTGTCCCTTCCAACCCCTAACATCCTGTGATCCTGTGAATATGGCCTAGTAGAAGGGGGTTTTATCTGTATATCTCTGTTTTTGTTAACACTGTGATGGTGGATTTTATCCCTTTGCAGAGGATGGTCTCTAATATTTGAGTTCTAAAACTTCAAAGGATCTTAAAAGCACCTTGGGGTGAATTGTAAACACAGACCTCACTTTTTCCCATCAAATATTATAGGAAGCAATATAGAATCATAGAATCATAGAATCAGTCAGGGTTGGAAGAGACCTCCAAGATCATCCAGGCCAACCTAGCACCCAGCCCTATCCAGTCAACTAGACCATGGCACTAAGTGCCTCATCCAGGCTTTGCTTGAACACCTCCAGGGACGGTGCCTCCACCACCTCCCTGGGCAGCCCATTCCTATGGCAAATAATTCTCTTGACTTGGTGATCCTGATGGGATTCAGAGTACTGTATCCACTTTGGGGCTCCCCAGTTCAAGAGAGACAGGGATCTGCTGGAGTCCAACAGAGAACTGTGGAGATGATGAAGGGACTTGAACATCTCCTCTGTGAAAAAAGACTGTTTAGTCTGAAGAACAGCTGGAGGTGTTCTAAGTGCCTCATCCAGTCTTTTCTTGAACACTTACAGGGACAGTGACTCCACCACCTCCCTGGGCAGCCCATTCCAATGCCAATCACTCTCTCTGGCTACAACTTCCTCCTAACATCCAGCCTAGACCTCCCCTGCCACAACTTGAGTCTGTGTCCCCTTCTTCTATTGCTGGTTTCCTGACATAGCTACTTTTATTCCAGAAGCCAAATGCATAACAAAACTGTACTAAGAAAGGAAATTTGAGCATATTTCCAGATCCCATTTTTACCTCTGTGATGCTCATGAATCAGAGGGGAGATGTCAGTCATTTCCTAGTGGGAAGAAATTACTCCGCCATGGTCTTTATCGAGTTTACTTAGCTCAAGGTTTGTTAGCCATAATTGTTGTGGTAGGTATCACCACAGTGGAGGTATTCAATCTACCTCCTTTCTGTGAGGGATGTATTATGCTGCTGCTTAATTAATTTGGTGCCTTTCCCTAACCCTGACTTAAAATGGGAGCTCAAGCATGAAAAATCCTTATGTGTGGAGCAGTTACTGTGTGCACTTGACTCCAGGTTGTCAACCACACATTTGCCTGGCCCATAAGTGAGCACAAAGAGCTTCTTTCTCAGGTATATGCAACTTTTGGGAAGCTTTAAAAGTAGATCTATGTATGCATGTTGTGCTGCAGACTCTGAACAACAGACAGCGACAGACAATTGTGCAGGGTTCTGCACTTTGGCCACAACAACCCCAAGCAGTGCTACAGGCTGGGGACAGAGTGGCTGAGAGCAGCCAGGCAGAGAGGGACCTGGGGGTGCTGGTAGAGAGTAGCTGAAGATGAGGCAGCAGTGTGCCCAGGTAGCCAAGACAGCCAATGGCATCCTGGCCTGCATCAGGAACAGTGAGGCCAGCAGGACAAGGGAGGTTCTTCTGCCCCTGTACTGAGCACTTCTCAGGCCACACCTTGAGTACTGTGTCCAGTTCTGGGCTCCTCAATTCAAGAGAGATGTTGAGGTGCTGGAACTTGTGCAGAGAAGGGCAACAAAGCTGGTGAGGGGCCTGGAACTTGGCCCAGGCTCAGCTCCCTCAGCCTTTCCTCACAGAGCTCTGCTCCAGCTTGCGGTTGTTGTGGCCAAAGTGCAGAACTCTGCACTTGGTCTTTTTCAGTCTCATCCCAGTGGCCTCTGCCCACCCATCCAGCCTGGCCAGGTCCCTCTGCAGGGCTCTCCTACCCTCCAACAGCTCCACACCTGCTCCTAGCTTGGTGTCATCTGCAAATTTACTGATGCTGGACTCAATGCCCTTCTCCAGATCATCAATAAAGATACAGAACAGGACTGGGCCCAGCACTGATCCTTGGGGGGCATTATGACATTACTTAAATACTACCATCAACGACCTGTTCATATTACTTAGACTCACAAAATGCATTAGGATGGAAGAGACCCAGAAGGTCCCTGCTGGGCTCAGGGCCCCCTTCAACTAGACCAGTTTGCTCAGGGTCCCAGAGACTTTGGATGTCTCCAGGGATGAGGCCTCTGCCACATCCCTGGGCAAATAACTATGATATTCTTTGAAATGTTGAGAGCTTGGTAGAGTTGATCTTATAAATGCTCAGTCTCACAGCTTTCACTTTCATTCCAGAACCAGACAAATTTAGGGAAATTTAGGCTGGAGGTGAGGAGAAAGTTCTTCCCTGAGAGAGTCATTGGACACTGGAATGGGCTGCCCGGGGAGGTGGTGGAGTCGCCGTCCCTGGAGCTGTTCAAGGCAGGATTGGACGTGGCACTTGGTGCCATGGTCTGGCCTTGAGCTCTGTGCTAAAGGGTTGGACTTGATGATCTGTGAGGTCTCTTCCAACCCTGATGATACTGTGAGACTGTGAAATCCCACTTTATGGGTAACAGTCTCATGCTTCCATGTCTAGTTTTGTTATTCTCCCCTAGTGTGGGATGTAACATATTGAGAGCTGTACTTATTGAAGCTACATGGAGGAATCAAGGCAGGCTACAGTCAAAAAATAACTCTAACCCACTTGTAATAACCTAAATAACTACCATCCTGAATTAGTGTCATGTGAAAAATGTCCTGTGTATGAAACACACAGTAGTTACTTCTACCTGTAGCAATGGTTGCTTCTGAGTATGTCAGAAGCAGCTGGAAAAGAGTTGAATATCCTGTGTAAAGCTGTAACAGTTAGGGGATGTGCTAGTTTGAGCCTGGCTGGAATGTTTTGGTGAGAAGGACTAGATCACAGGCTGTGAAAGGGAAAACAATGGTGATGTCTACTTCACTCATAGGCTTGCTGAGATGGATAAGAACAAGAATCCAAACACAGATAAGGCACTTCTGCTAGGGAGCTCTGGGCTGCATTTCTCTCTCTGGCCTCTCTGCCGTCTCTCTGGTTAATCCACTTTGCTACCTAACCCCCCTGGCAGAACATCCATTCTTCCTTGGGAGGGGTGGGAGAAGGTGGAAGGGTGGTTGGGAGCCCCTCCTGGGGACTCAGGTTTCTGGGAGGTCTGCTGTGTTTCTGCATTATCTTTTACCTTGTATATTTCTGTATATAACTGCATATACTGTAAATATAGAATCATAGAATCAACCAGGTCAGAAGAGACCTCCAAGATCATCCAGTCCAATCCATCACCCAGCCCTATCCAGTCAGCTAGACCATGGCACTAAGTGCCTCATCCAGGCTTTGCTTGAACACCTCCAGGGACAGTGACGCCACCACCTCCATATCTGCTGGTATATTGTGCTAGCTGTAAATATAAGCTTCATTCAGATTTCCATAGCTGACTGAGTCTAGTCTGAGCGATTTCCAAAGTGTGGGGGGGTGGGGAACACCCAAATCACTACAGGAAAACAGCCTTAAGGTCACCTGTGTCATGGAGACAAAAAAAGAAGGAAGAATAAATGGAGCTGCTTCTAAAGAAAGAAGAGCTTTGAATTATTAAAGGCAGAGGTCTGACTCATGTGTCTTTTGTTGCTGCACTATGTCAGCTGAATGTTTACTTCACCCACATCAGACAGGGCTTTTAAGAGTGGGAGTTATTTATTGTGAGAAAGTACCTTTAAAGGTTTTTGGCTAAAGAAAAGTGTTACACTGGGGCAGACACTGAAAGAGTTTTCTCTTTGCTAGAGGAATGAACTTGACCACCCTAATACTCTGCTTTCATTTCTAACGTCTCCCTCCACTGTTATTCTTACATTATCCCACACATAACTAACAAAACCCTTTTAAATTACTAACTGCACAACTGTGGCCTCTTCAGTGCTGTTATTTTTCCCTTAATGAAGTGCTGACTCTTTCCATTTGCCATTAGTTGTAAGAAACACTTTTTAGCCTGGAGAAGAGGAGGCTCAGGGCAGAGCTCATTGCTGTCTACAACTACCTGAAGGGAGGCTGCAGCCAGGTGGGGTTGGGATCTTCTGCCAGACAACCAGCAGTAGAACAAGAGGACACAGTCTCAAGGTGTGCCAGGGGAGGTCTAGGCTGGATGTTAGGAGGAAGTTGTTGTCAGAGAGAGTGATTGGCATTGGAATGGGCTGCCCAGGGAGGTGGTGGAATTCCCATCCCTGGAGGTGTTGAAGCAAAGCCTGGCTGAGTCACTTAGTGCCATGGTCTAGTTGACTGGCTAGGGCTGGGTGCTAGGTTGGACTGAGTGATCTTGTAGGTCTCTTCCAACCTGCCTGATTCCATGATTCTATAGTACTTATCCATGCCTAACATTAAAGACCTGCAGGCTTGAAACTACCACAGGCATCAAAAGGGCAAGAATCATTTGGAAAGTGGTTTAAATATATATGGTCTTCCACAGATTAAGACATCTCAAGCTAAACAAATACCCATGAAATATACAAAGTAGAGAAAACAAAAGCTGCATCCAAATCTCAGCTAGATCTGTTTCATCTTGTTAATGCTACTGAAACTTCACTGATTTAGTAGGTTCATTCAGCAGTCCCCACTCAGAGTGATTGTTACTGCAGATATAAAGTGGATGCTGTTACAGACAATGAAATGTATGGGAAATAAAAGATAATTTACACATTAGTAGAGATGAATGAAAAAAAAAACCAGAAATAAAGTTGGCAAATGTTATTAAACATAGGAATTCCATACTTTAGTATCACAGAATTGCCAGGGACAGAAGGGACCTCCAGTTTCAGTCCTCCTGCTGTGGGCAGGGACACCTCACACTAGATCAGAGTCACATCCAGCCTGGCCTTAAACACCTCCAGAGATGAGGCTTCCACCACCTCCCTGGGTAACCTGTTCCAGTGTCTCACCACTCTCATGGTGAAGAACTTCTTTCTCACATCCAGGCTGAATCTACCCACTTCTAGTTTTGTTCCATTCCTTCCAGTCCTATAACTACCTGACATCCTAAAAAGTCCTTCCCCAGCATTCTCATAGCTCACTTCAGATATTAGAAGGCCACAATAAGGTCTCCTGAGAGCCTTCCTTTCTCTAGACTAAATAACTGAAGCTCTCAATCTGTCTCCATAGCAGAGCAGCCCCAGCCCTCTGATCATCCTTGTGGCCCTTCTTTGGACACACTTCAACACATCCAGATCTTTCCTGTAATAGTGGTTCCAGAACTGGCTGCAGCACTCCAGGTGGAGTCTCACCAGAGTGGAGTAGAGGGAGAGAATCACCTCCCTTGTCCTGCTGGCCACACTTCTGCTGATGCAGTCCACGGTACAATTTGCTCTCTGGGCTGCAAGTGCACACTGCTGGCTCATACTGAACTTCTCATTCACCAGCACCCCCAAGTCCCTCTGCTCAGGGCTGCTCTCAAGCAAGTCACTGCCCAGCCTGTATTTGTTTTTGGGATTCCCCCAAACCAGATATAGGACTTGGCTTCCTCATCTACCAATCCAGATATAGGACTTGGCTTCCTCATCTACCTTCACTAACAAGACCACTACTTCCTTTGAGTTCCACCTATCATGGCAAAAGCCTTTTCCATAAAATATAAGCTTGTTTTTTTTTTTTCATGTGGAGTGACCTATATTTTTTGTATGTCATTTAAACTGAGTGAATTTTATTAAACCTATTTTTTTGTTTTATGAATCATAACACACAAGTGTGTATTAGAATATCAGAGTATCATAGAATCAGTCAGGGTTGGAAGGCACCACAAGGATCATCTAGTTCCAGCCTCCCTGCCATGGGCAGGGACACCTCACATGAGATCAGGCTGTCTACAGACTCATCCAGCCTGGCCTTGAACACCTCTAGGGATGGGGCCTCAACCACCTCCCTGGGCAACCCCTCCAGGCTCTCACCACTCTCATGCTCAACAACTTTCTCCTCACATCCAGTCTGAACCTACCAACCATTTAAGTTTCCTGAACCAAGAATCAAGAATTTCATAACCTGCAAGCCAGGCTTTTGTGGTGTGGAAAATAAGCCTGTCACAAGTGAGATGATCCACAATTCATAACAGATTATTCCATCAATTCAGCCAGGCTCTGTAAAATATTCCTTTCAGTGACCAAAACACAAAGAGACTGGATCTGAACTTCTGAGCCACGTATTGGTGCTGCTTCAAGATCTGTCTTAATGTGTGCTGCTGAATTGTTCTTGCATAAATGATGCCATTACAACAGCAATCCGTTTAAAAGTGCCATCAGAAATGCACTTCTTAGGTAAGAATCTGCAGTACAATTGCTGGGAGTGACATGTCACAGCACTCTGTGAAGAAAAATAGCATTGGGAGAAAGGGCTTTAGAATAATAAAAAGAGAAGGGAAAAAAGAAACAAAAGGAAGAGATGTGGGATCAGTCTTAGGCTGCTGCTTCATTCTGCATCCATTTCTTGATGAGATTTGGGTGGGCTTGCCCTTAGCCATTAGGATTTGAGTGAAAAAGACAAAGCTGAGTCACAGGAAAAACACCAATAAGTGTGTTGCTAGTTCCTCATCTCCCAACATTTCCCTGTGCTACAGCAACCCCTAATTCTAGAAGCTATCTTTGTTGCAGGAAGATTTAGGTTTCCAGCAACACTAGGTACATTTGGACCTGGGTTTCTCATTTGAGAATTTCCCTAGTCATGTCTGACCAAGCATAAATGCCAGGAGAGCAGTTGTCCCTAAGCAATCTCATTAAGAAAACTCATTTAGTTAGCTCATTTAGGAAGCTCATTTGATCTGGAGGCCAGGTATGTAAGTGAAGGTCAAGATGCAAAGCAGCTCTTGTGAGGAAGGATTTATTTGTGTAAGTTTCCTCAGGATGCACTAAATGCTTTGTGCATGTTTGTTTCTTCTTCCATGTTGTGCTCAGCTCTGATTCGACACCTTTGAAGATCTCACAAATCTTTTCAGATTTGTATTCAGGGAAAAAATGCACTTTCAGAGGATCACAGGATGTCAGAGGTTGGAAGGGACCCAAAGAGATCATTGAGTCCAAACCCCCTGCCAGAGCAGGACCACACAATCTAGCTCAGGTCACACAGGAATACATCCAGACAGTCCTTGAAAGTCTCCAGAGAAGGAGACTCCACAACCTCTTTGAGGAGCCTGTTCCAGTCCTCTGTGATCCTAACACTAAAGAAGTCTCTGTGTTGAGGTGGAATCTCCTATGCTGTAGCTTACATCCATAGCTCCTTGTCCCATCACAGGGAGCAAGTGAGCAGAGCCTGCCCCTGCCTACAGTGGGGGAGTTGGAGCTAGATGATCCTTGAGGTCCAACCTTAACCATTCTTTGATTTTACAGTTCTATGATTCCAAACTGGTTGATTCAATGATTCTATCATACATATTCTATTTCCCAGCCTCAAGTTGTGCCAGGGGAAATATAGGTTGGATGTTAGGAGGAAGTTCTTCACAGAGAGAGTGATTGGCATTGGAATGGGCTGCCCAGGGAGGTGGTGGAGTCATCATCCCTGGAGGTGTTGAAGCAAAGCCTGGATGAGGCACTTAGTGCCATGGTCTAATTGACTGGATAGGGCTGGTGGATAGGTTGGACTGGATAAACTTGGAGGTCTCTTCCAACCTGGTTGATTCGATTCTATTCTATTCTATTCTATTCTATTCTATTCTATTCTATTCTATTCTATTCTATTCTATTCTATTCTATTCTATTCTTACATTGCTCTGCTTCATTCTCCTGGTTGTAATTGCCCAGCTTCCTGACTTTCCTGCCCTTTTGCTCCTACGTGCAGTAAGTGAGCTGGGGGAAACCTGCCTCTTCCGCTGGGAACTCAGCAGCAGCAAATGAACCACTCTTTGGCAAGCCTCCATAGATGGTGCCAGCAGAATTTCAGCCTAAGTCAGTAAGAAGAAGGCAATTTGAAAACATTAAAAATGCATTGACAGCAAAGGAATAAAAGCAGTCGCTCGGGTAGAAGCCAGAACAGTTAAAAAGCTTTTGGCAACCCTATTTATTTATTTATTTATTTGGATGGATCCTTACTTTGCACAAAGAACTCTGTAGGCAGAGAAAGGCAGAGCAGTGCCTTCTCAGAAGTATTTATTGGGAAAGGGGAATATTTCTGGGGGGAAAAGAGAAAAAAAAAAACAAACCCAGAATCAGAATAAACACTGAAAGCTACTGAGTACATCACCACTTTTTGTTTTATTTATGACGATTTCAGATCTCCCCTCTCCATGTAACAGCCACCTGAAACCTATTGTCTCGCATCCAGGGACAAATGAATTTCGTTCTGACTTCCAAAGCCATCCATTATAGATGAACAGCTATGCTATGGCTGCTATTGAGGAAGGAATTAGGCAGAGTGTTTCTAAAAGTAAAGCAGCTCTATAAATATTTGTCCTGAACTGGGACCTCATTACGGTGTTTATTCCAGGATTGTGTGAAACGCAAGGATTTACAATCACAGAATCATAGCACCAGGCAGGTTGGAAGAGAACTCCAAGATCATCCAGTCCAACCTAGCACCCAGCCCTAGCCAGTCAACCAGACCATGGCACTAAGTGCCTCAGCCAGGCTTTTCTCAAACACCTGCAGGGATGGCAACTCCACCACCTCCCTGGGCAGCCCATTCCAATGCCAATCACTCTCTCTGACAACAACTTCCTCCTAACATCCAGCCTAGACCTCCCCTGGCACACCTTGAGACTGTGTCCCCTTATTCTGTTGCTGGTTGCCTGTCAGAAGAGACCAACCCCACCTGGCTACAGCCTCCCTTCAGGTCGTTGCAGACAGAAATTATTTCACCTCTGAGCCTCCTCTTCTGCAGGCTGCACACCCCCAGCTCCCTCAGCCTCTCCTCATAGGGTTTGTGTTCAGGCCCCTCACCAGCTTTGTTGCCCTTCTCTGGACACCTTCCAGCACCTCAACATCTCTCTTGAATTGAGGAGCCCAGAACTGGACACAGCACTCAAGGTGTGGCCTGACCAGTGCTGAGTACAGGGGCAGAAGAACCTCCCTTGTCCTGCTGGCCACACTGCTCCTGATGCAGGCCAGGATGCCATTGGCTCTGCTGCCCACCTGGGCACACTGCTGCCTTATCTTCAGCTCCTATCTACCAGTCTCCCCAGGTCCCTTTCTTCCTGGCTGCTGTCTTTCTGCCCATCAGTTCCTTTAGGAATGCATTTACTGCTCCTCTTAAAAAGACTTCTTTTGTTTGGATTACTGTTACCTCTGGTGTACATTTCTTTAAATCTCCATCTTTTTGAAATTACAGAATTCCAGCAGTGTAATGGTTTGGGTGTTCCCTGCCCCTGTCTCCCCCCCCCCCCCCCCCCCCCCCCCCACTTGTGAAAAATCACCCAGACTCGACTCAGTTGATTTGGAAATTGGATGAAGCTTTTTACTTACAGCTTAGCACAAGATACAAACAGGTATTCACTATATATATATATATATAGACACACATACAGAAATAGACAAGTTAAAAAGTAATACAGAAACACAGCAGCCCTCCCAGAAACCTGAGTCCACAGGAGGGGCTCCCAACCATGCTTCCACCTTCTCCCACTTCTCCACCTTACCCCAAACTTTGCCTTACATTCAAGGTGAGTTTGGAGAATCAGACAAGGGGATTAGGAAGCAGAAGGGTTAGTCAGGCAGCAAGTTAGAGAGGAAAGTGCATCCTAAAGGAGACTCCCTTATCTATGTTTGTGTTCTTGTTCTTATGCATCTCAGCAAGCCTATGAGTGCAGTAGCCATCACCATTGTTTCTTTTTCACAGCCTAGCATCTAATTCTTCTCATCCAAATATCCCATCTAGGCTCAAACTAACACAATCAGCTGAAAGGATGGAAGGTAAAGAAGCTGGGGAAGGGCCTGAAGAATAAATCCCATGAGGAGTGACTGAGAGTGCTGGGGATGGTTAGTGTGAAAAAGAGGAGGCTGAGGGCAGACCTCATTGCTGTCTACAGTTACCTGAAAGGACCTTGTGGAGAGGCTGCTGCTGGGCTCTTCTCACAGGTCATTAGTGATCAAACAAGAGGGAATGGCCTCAAGCTGAGACTGGGAAGGCTTATATTGGATATTAGGAAAATGTTTTTCACAGAGAGAGTGGTCAGTGTCTGGGATGAGCTGCCCAAGGAGGTGGTGGAGTCACACCCAGTGAATGTGTTTATGGATGGTTTGGATGTGGTGCTTAGGGATATGGTTTAAGGTGAATCTTGTAGAGCAAGGTTATAGGTTGGTGATCCTGAGGGGCTTTTCCAACCTGGGTGCTTCTGTGAGTCTGTGAATGTGTGACCCTGTGATCTAATATCCATAATACATAAGATGAGCTAAGATCTGATGAATCATTCGTAGAGAAATGTGCCTTTCCTTGACAATTTAGATGATTTCAGTGTTTCCAAGTGCAATCATTTTTTAAATGCTGGCTGACAGGTAATATATTAGGGTGTTTATTCTGTATTTAAGATGTCCATGTTTAGCTGAGTCATCTGCTCTCTTTGATTTGCCACAGAGAGTGGAGAGGCAGCAGGATAAAATTGCTTGTCTCTGATCTCCTGACAGTTGTGTCAATTCCCAGGGAAATATGTGAATTATCTTACTCATAATTGCATGTCCTTAATGTTACCTAAGAACAACCTCTGCAAGCTAGAATATTCTCTGTGAATAAGTCAGAAAAGTACCAGAGCTCTTAGGGATGAGAAGATAACAACTCCACCTGGAGTTATTGCAATCAGTTCCTGGAACTCATTTCCATAATGTCCCACCTCTTTGCCCATGCTCATTGCCACCTGGTGGTCACCTTTTGGGGTCTTTGGGAGGAAGGCTGATGTCTTCCTCACTCTGACCTCTCTAACTTTTATCCACCTGGCATCAGTTGTGGGCCACATTCTTGGCTGAAGTCTCCAATGTTCTCATCTTTGAATGCTGTAACCTTTTTGTCCATGAGAGTCTTTCAAGACCCTCTCAAGCTTAACCCCCCTCCTTTGTGTTTATCTGATTGATGATGCTTTAAATCAGTGCTCACACAGTTAATGATTTAACTAGGTTCCTACACTCTATCTTCTCTATCCCTTTTCCCATATCACTACCTTATCCCAGACTTTGCCTTACATTCAAGGTGAGTTTGGAGGATTGACCAGGGGGGTTAGAAGCAGAAGGATGAGTTACACACACAGCAGGTTAGGGAGAAAAGTGCAGGTAGCCAGAGAAACACAACAACTGTGTTGTCTATGTTTGTGTTCTTGTTCTCATGTGCATCTCAGCAAGCCTATGAGTGAAGCAGACATCACCATTGTTTCCTTTTCACAGCCTAGCATCTAATTCTTCTCACCAAAATATCCCAGCTAGGCTCAAACTAGCATAAAACAGGAAGGGATAGGCTGAGGAGAAGAAAATGCAGTCTCTACCTTCTTGGCAAAAAACATTTCACCTCACATCACAGAGAGAGTTGTTCACAGGAAGAGTGATTTGCCATTGGAGTGGGCTGCCCAGTGAGGTGGTGGAGTCAACATCCCTGGACATGTTCCAGAAGAGACTGGATGAGACACTTAGTGCCATGGTCTAGATAATTCGATAGGGCTGGGTGCTAGGTTGGTCTGGATGATCTTGCAGGTCTCTTCCAACCTGCTTGATTCTATGATTCTATGAATGGGCTGCCCGGGGAGGTGGTGGAGTTGCCATCCCTGGAGGTGTTCGAGAAGAGATAGGATGAGGCACTTGGCGTCATGATCTAGTTGATTGGCTAGGGCTGGATGCTAGCTTGGACTGCATGATAATAGCTCCAAGTGCAGGGTGCTGCACTTTGGCCACAACAACCCCATGCAGAGATACAGGCTGGGGTCGGAGTGGCTGGAGAGCAGCCAGACAGAGAGGGATCTGGGGGTGCTGATTGATACCCGCCTGAACATGAGCCAGCAGTGTGCCTAGGTGGCCAAGAGAGCCAGTGGCATCCTGGCCTGCATCAGCAATGGTCTGGTCAGCAGGAGCAGGGAGGTCATTCTGCCCCTGTACTCTGCACTGGTTAGACCACACCTTGAGTGCTGTGTTCAGTTCTGGGCCCCCCAGTTTAGGAGGGACATTGAGATGCTTGAGCGTGTCCAGAGAAGGGCGACGAGGCTGGGGAGAGGCCTTGAGCACAGCCCTACGAGGAGAGGCTGAGGGAGCTGGGATTGGTTAGCCTGGAGAAGAGGAGGCTCAGGGGTGACCTTATTGCTGTCTACAGCTACCTGAGGGGTGGTTGTGGCCAGGAGGAGGTTGCTCTCTTCTCTCAGGTGGCCAGCACCAGAACAAGAGGACACAGCCTCAGGCTGTGCCAGGGGAGATTTAGGCTGGAGGTGAGGAGAAAGTTCTTCACTGAGAGAGTCATTGGACACTGGAATGGGCTGCCCGGGGAGGTGGTGGAGTCGCCGTCCCTGGAGCTGTTCAAGGCAGGACTGGACGTGGCACTTGGTGCCGTGGTCTGGCCTTGAGCTCTGTGGTAAAGGGTTGGACTTGATGATCTGTGAGGTCTCTTCCAACCCTGATAATACTGTGATACTGTGATGATCTATCTTCTGATTCTTCTCAACAAAATATTCCAGGTAGTTTCAAACTAGCACATCTCTTCATCCAGTTTCCACCAGTACTGAGCAGGATAATCATTCATCTTCAGCTTAAGGAGTGTTCTGCATTTCATGGACATGCTGAAGTAATTATGGAGAAGCTACGTCAAATAGTCAAACCCAGCACTGCCAAATAATATAAATATCAATTAATCTCTTTTTTTCCCTAAATAATTTAGTTTTGGTGGCCTTCATCTTTTAGTAAAAACCAAACACAGATTTCCAGAAGGAAAAAAAGAAACTCTTTCCATTTTTCTAATGCTGTGACACTGCACATCTAAATTAAATCAGCAGCTTCTTAGCTGGGACCTTGTATGTTATGAAATTACCAAAGGCTTCTTTCTTGGAGTTATAACTCAGGTTAAATTAAAAAAAAAAAAAAAAAGCATACAATAAAAAGGACAAAAGTCAGAGAGTTATAAGTCAGGTTTAAAAAAATAGCATATGGAATACAGTCATAGACAGCTTATCTGAATTGTGATTCTATGAAGAGAGGCTGAGGGAGCTGGGGTTGTTTAGCATGGAGTAGAGGAGGCTCAGGGGGGACCTCATTGCTGTCTACAACTACCTGAAGGGAGGCTGTAGCCAGGTGGGGTTGGGCTCTTCTGCCACACACCCAGCGACAGAAGAAGGGGACACAGTCTCAAGTTGTGCCAGGGGAGGTCTAGGCTGGATGTTATGAGGAAGTTGTTGTCAGAGAGAGTGATTGGCATTGGAATGGGCTGCCCAGGGAGGTGGTGGAGTCACTGTGTTCAAGAAAAGCCTGGATGATGCACTTAGTGCCATGGTCTAGTTGACTGGCTAGGGCTGGGTGCTAGGTTGGACTGGATGACCTTGGAGGTCTCTTCCAATCTGTCTGATTCTATGATTCTATGGCAAGAATATGAGCTTTTTTAACTATGTTTTTTTTTCACACAGCTAATTAAGGAATATTATGTTAAATTGAGTAACAAAAATGCTTAAATCCCATTTCCTCATGGAATCAACACTGCTTCCCAGAGATGTTTGATGCTGTTCACTCCAAACACAGGGAAACAACGAGATGTGGACCCTAAATGATCACTTTAGGCTGTTTATATCTATACTGCAGAATCACAGAATGCCAGGGGCTGGAAGGGACCTCCCAAGCTCATCCAGTCCAAGACTCCTGCCAGAGCAGGATCACCTATATCAGATTACACAGAAACATATTTAGGCAGGTCTTGAATATCTCCAGAGAGGGAGACTTCACACCCTCCTTGGGCAGCCTGTTCCAGTGCTCTGTCACCCTCACAGGGAAAAAATTCCTCCTCATGTTTCCATGGAATTTCCTATGCCTCAACTCCCACCCATTGCCCCTGGTCCTGTCATTGGGCATCACCCAGCAGAGCCTGGCTCCAGCCTCCTGGCACTCACCCTGCACATAGTGATAAACATGAATGAGGTCACTTCTCAGGCTCCTCTTCTCCAAACTGTATCCTGCAGATGTCATAGCCTGAAAGATCTTTGGTGTTTTTTGACTTGTTAGCAGTCATTTAACCATTAGTTTAGGGACCCTCACTGGTCAAACCAATTTGCTTTCTGGAGATACAAATCCTGCCAGAACAACAAAGGGAAGAAATCTGCCCAGGCCACATTATTGCCTTCTACTGAGGTATTAAGATCTCTCTATGATAGAGGCTAAAATTAGAACACAATCTGGTTTGGGATGAACCAATGTTTATCTTTTCTTGTCTAATACTTTGAATTAATTGAAAGGTAAATTGAAACACTGTTGAAAGTGTTTGTTGACAGATGCAACTTGCACATAAAACCACAAAAGCATAGGTACAGAAAATTGAAAGTGACTACAGCCAGAGCTACACATGAGCTCTTGAGCTCTTCTCATCACAGTTTCATTCAGTGAGAGCAAATTATTACCACAGCCTGGTTCATTCACTTTCCCTAGGAAAAAATATGATGTATTGACAGAAAGCCAAGATTGAAATTTGAGATCAGAATGGTTATAAAGTGGTTCATATCAGGGTGATCAAAGGGCTGGAGCTTCTGTGCTATGGAGATGGACTGTGAGAGTTGAGGATGGTTCAGTTTGGAGAAGAGAAGGCTCCAAGGAGACCTTATTGTGGCCTTCCAGTATCTGAAGGGAGCCTGTGTAAGCACTGCTCAGCAACAGCTCAAACATCTCTGAATTATCCACACTGCTTCCAGCACAAATCCAAAATCACAGAATCAGCCAGGTTGGAAAGACCTTTGAGATCATCATAAGTTGTGCTGGGGCAGGTATAGGCTGGATGTTAGGAGGAAGTTATTGGCAGAGAGAGTGATTGGCATTGGAATGGGCTGCCCAGGGAGGTGGTGGAGTCACTGTCCCTGGAGGTGTTGAAGCCAAACCTGGATGAGGCACTTAGTGCGTGGTCTAGTTCATTGGCCAGGGCTGGGTGCTAGGTTGGACTGGATGATCTTGGAGGTCTCTTCCAACCTGGTTGATTCTATGATTCTATTATCTAACACTTTCTAGTGAACTAAACCATGACACTAAATGCCTCATTCAGTCTCTTTTTAAACACCTCCAGGGATGGTGACTCCACCACCTCCCTGGGCAGCCCATTCCAATGCCAATCACTCTTGCTGTGAAGAACTTTTTCCTGACATCCAACCTAAACCTCCCCTGACACAGCCTGAGAATGTGTCCTCTTGTTCTGTCACTGTGAAGCAAGTTAACTCTATCTAGCTAAATCCACCACAGCCTCCAAATTGGAACATTTGAAAACTTGAGGACAGCTGGACTGAAATCATAGAATGCCTTAGATTGGAAGGGACCTCAAAGATCATCTAGTTCCAACCCCCTGTCATAAGCAGAGTAGAACAGGTCACAGGATGTCAGGGGTGGGAAGGGACCCAAGGAGATCAACGTGTCCAAATCTCCTGCCAGAGTAGGACAATTCTATCCAACACAGATCACAGAGGAACACATCCAAACAGGCCTTGAAAGGCTCCAGAGAAGGAGACTCCACAACCTCTCTGGGGAGCCTGTTCCAGCGCTTTGGGACCCTTACAGTCAAGAAATTCCCCCTTGTGTTGAGGCAGAATCTCTTTTGCTGGAGCTTATGTCCATTGCTTCTTGTCCTAAAGGACATCCAACCTAGCTTTGAACACCTCCAGGGAGGGAGCATCCACTTGTCTGAGTGAATCTTTATCTTTTGCAGATGCTTTTCGGGTCAATTCAAGTGGTTCAGTCTGATGATTATTTATGCCTCTGCCTTCCTCCTGAGTTTGTACAGGAATAGAGTGGGTGCTATTAGAAATTAATATGGAGCTGTAATAAATGTTCACTTGATACAAAGGAAACTTGCAGACCTTAAATGATACAAAGGAAACTTGCAGACCTTAAAATATGTATGAAATGAGACCATCAATTCTTCAAATGCTTGGTGGGAAATCACCTGAGCACAAAACCATCCTGATCTAATCTCAAAGTGCATTTTGAGTGAGTTCTTTTGCTTTTGATTAATCTCAGACAAAAAGGGAGCTCCACCATTATTAAAAGTGGCATAATTAAAAGCACCTCAAATATAATTAAGAGTCCTCATGACTAGATTAAATGAAACTTATTTCCTTGTGAAAGCACTCAAATCTAGAAAGTGAAAGGGTCAAGGGCAAAGACAATTAAATTAAAAGTACTCCACCCTTTACTGGGTTCTTTTTCATTCCACTCTGGTTGCTCAACAGGCTTTAGAAAGCTGCTAAGCTCTTGAGAAGGAACATTAAAATTGCTGCTGGCTATAGTTAGCTTTTTCCCCCCAACCCCCCTTTAAAACAAAATGTGCAAAGTCCACAATGCTTCAGCCATAATAATAAGGAAGAGAACAGTGTTGTTCATATTAGTGCACCACCAGCTACTGTGTTTTCCTTATGGTCTGAAGGGTGAAAACATTTGGAATTACATCCAAGTCTGATTCTCTGACCTCTGAGCATACAAAATTCCTTTAATGATGTCTCCTGGAAATCAGAATATTCCTTTATCATCCTCTAATGAAAGCAGTCCAGTGCTGTAGAACAGTCTCTACTTTACCCTCTCTCCTAGAACTCTTCTTTTGGCCACAACAACCCCAAGCAGTGCTACAGGCTGGGGAAAGGGTGGCTGGAGAGCAGCCAGGCAAAAAGGGACCTGGGGATACTGGTAGGTAGTAGGATAAACATTAGCCAGCAGTGTGCCCAGGTAGCCAAGAGAGCCAATGGCATCCTGGCCTGCATCAGGAACAGTGTGGCCAGTAGGACAAAGGAGGTTATTCTGCCCCTGTACTCAGCACTCCTCAAGCCACACCTTGAGTGCTGTGTCCAGTTCTGGGCTTCTCAATTCAAGAGAGATGTTGAGGTGCTGGAAGGTGATGAGAGAAGGGCAATGAAGCTGGTGAGGGGCCTGGAACTGTGGGGAGAGGCTGAGGGAGCTGGGGGTGTGCAGCCTGCAGCAGAGGAGGCTCAGGGCAGAGCTCATTGCTGTCTGCAACTACCTGAAGGGAGGTTGTAGCCAGGTGGGGTTGGTCTCTTCTGCCAGGCAACCAGCAACAGAAGTAGGGGACACAG
Source organism: Pogoniulus pusillus (assembly GCF_015220805.1). NCBI lineage: Eukaryota > Metazoa > Chordata > Aves > Piciformes > Lybiidae > Pogoniulus > Pogoniulus pusillus. Next base: position 35,777,025 of record NC_087272.1, on the reverse strand, counting down.
TCTCGAGTTGTGCCAGGGAAGGTCTAGGCTGGGTGTTAGGAGGAAGTTGTTGTCAGAGAGAGTGATTGGCATTGGAATGGGCTGCCCAGGGAGGTGGTAGAGTCACTGTGCTTGGAGGTGTTCAGGAAAAGCCTGGATGAGGCACTTAGTGCCATGGTCTGGTTGATTGGACAGGGCTGGGTGCTAGGTTGGGCTGAATGGTCTTGGAGGTCTCTTCCAACTTGGTTGGTTCTATGAATTCTATGAATTCTTCTGCTAGCAAAGCTAAAAGCCAAAACCATCAACATGCTCAGTGTAATTCCTCTCCTTATGTTAGCAAATCCCTGAATTTTTTTTTTGCCCTGCTTCTTCAACCAGAACTTTTTGTCTGTAATCCTTCTACTTTGACATAAATATATATTGTACTCCAGATGTGGCCTCACCACGGCAGAGTAGAGAGAGAGCAGAACCTCTTTCAACCTACTAACCACAGTGTTTCTAATTCATCCCAGAATGGCATTGACCTTCTTGGCCACAAGAGCACATTGCTGACTCATGGTCAACCTCTCATCCACTAGGACTCCCAGATCCTCTTCTCCTTTGCTGCCTTCCAACATGTCAGTCCCCAACCTATACTGCTCCCTGGGGTTGGTTTTTTTTTTCAGGTGCAAGACTCTACACTTGCCCTTGTTGAATTTCACCGAATTTCTCCCTGTCCAACCTGCCTGGAGCACAAATCCTATGAGGGGAGGTTGAGGGAGCTGGGCCTGTTTAGCCTGGAGAAGAGGAGGCTCAGAGGTGATCTTATTACTGTCTACAACTACCTGAAGGGGCATTGTAGCCAGGTGGGAGGTGGCCTCTTCTCCCAGGTAACCAGCAATAGAACAAGGGGACACGGTCTCAAGTTGTGCCAGGGTAGGTATAGGCTGCATGTTAGGAAGAAGTTCTTCACAGAGAGAGTGATTGGCATTGGAATGGGCTGCCCAGGGAGGTGGTGGAGGCACCGTCCCTGGGGGTCTTCAAGCAAAGCCTGGATGAGGCACTTAGTGCCATGGTCTAGTTGATTGGATAGGGCTGGGTGCTAGGTTGGACTGGATGATCTTGGAGGTCTCTTCCAACCTGGTTGATTCTATGATTCTATGATTCCAGCCTGTCTTTTTATGTGTTATTAAGTGTGCTTCCAAATTATTCAAGCCATTTTGACTTGGGCAGGGACTGAAATTCAGCAGAGAATCTGGTGCATTGCACATGCTCCTGTTCCATCAGAGGGTCAGAGATGCAGAGCACTCCATCCCTGCCTTCACAGCTTACATTGCCCCAGTCTCTGGAGGTGATGGGAGCAGTAATTCATTTTCTCATCAAGTCAGGAGCCTGAACGAGTTGTGACAAATTCTTCCCCCCTTGTGCTCAGCTCGGAGAAGCGTAGCATTTTCATGCTCACTTCCAACATGTCAAAAGCATTCTACTTTCTCCTCAGCTGCTTTTAGGTTAGTAAAAATGCTTACCCCTATTTTCACCCAGATCATAGAATCGTAGAATCATAGAATCAACCAGGTTGGAAGAGAACTCCAAGATCATCCAGTCCAACCTATCCACCAGCCCTATCCAGCCAACCAGACCATGGCACTAAGTGCCTCAGCCAGGCTTTTCTTGAAGACCTCCAGGGACGATGACTCCACCACCTCCCTGGGCAGCCCATTCCAATGCCAATCACTCTCTCTGTGAAGAACTTCTTCCTAATATCCAGCCTTTACCTACCCTGGCACAACTTGAGACTGTGTCCCCTTGTTCTATTGCTGGTTACCTGGGAGAAGAGGCCACCCCCCACCTGGCTACAGATCTAGGGTAAGGTGTCCCTGCCCATGGCAAGGGGTTTGGAACTAGATGACTCTTGTGGTCCCTTCGATCCCTGACTGATTCCATGATTCTATGATTCATCACTAGTAGCAGAGACAGAGAATGGAAACTTCCAACCCATATGATTAGTTTGAATAATTCTGAATATCCAAGAACAAGGTCCATGAGTTGAAGGCATATCTGTAGTTTCACCCTGTTTACTACAAATGAGAGTGATTTCCCATTGGAATGGGCTGCCCAGGGAGGTGGTGGAGGCACCGTCCCTGGGGGTCTTCAAGAAAAGACTGGATGAGGCACTTAGTGCCATGGTCTAGTTGATTGGATAGGGCTGGGTGCTAGGTTGGACTGGATGATCTTGGAGGTCTCTTCCAACCTGCTTGATTCTATGATTCTATGATTCTATGATTCTGCTTTTGCTGTTTCACCAAAGCTTTGCAGACACAAAATGTAATAGAAAACAGCGTTGGGTTGGGTGGGTTTTTTTTCTGTCTTCAGTGGTAACATTTTATCACAAACTGAGTAGGAAACAAAAATGAGACAAGCAGAGAAAATAATGAGAAAAGAAACAGTTTGAGGTCCCTGTGTCGGCAGAAACAAACTGTCTGTAGCTAATTCAAATTACCTAAATCTCACAAAATTCATACCACAACTCATTATCCATCATCTCCCAGGAGGAATATTAATTTACCTGGATTTATGTTCCATTGTCTGCATGAAAAAAATGTCTATGGTATTATTATTATAAGCTCAAGCTGCTCAATTTGAATACCAAACAGAGAATACAGAGAGCAATAGCTCTGTAGATGTGCAATGCAAGTACCTGAGAAAAGAGTGGTTTGCATCGTTGCTCTTCAGCTATCTCACTGTACAGTCTGATCTGCTGTAAATTTATCTCTTACATTTAATAACATTCACATCTTTTTCCTTCATATATGGTGGAACAATTTGGATTTGGGCCTATAAAATAGTGGCAGAATGGATAATTTGCATCATAGAATCATAGAATCAAGCAGGTTGGAAGAGACCTCCAAGATCATCCAGGCCAACCTAGCACCCAGCCCTAGCTGATCAACTAGACCATGGCACTAAGTGCCTCAGCCAGGCTTTGCTTCAACACCTCCAGGGATGATGACTCCACCACCTCCACCATGGTGGAACAGTTTGGATTTGGACCTATAAAATAGTGGCAGAATGAATAATTTACATCAGAGAATCATAGAATCAAGCAGGTTGGAAGAGACCTCCAAGCTCAGCCAGGCCAACCTAGCACCCAGCCCTGTCCAATCAACCAGACCATGGCACTAAGTGCCTCATCCAGGCTTTGCTTGAACACCTCCAGGGATGATGACTCCACCACCTCCCTGGGCAGCCCATTCCAATGCCAATCACTCTCTCTGTCAGCAACTGAAATGAGACTGAAATGAGAGCAAATTGTACTGTGCAGAGTGCCTGGACAGTGCTGATATATGTTTCTTATTTAGTTATTGCTGAGCTTTTTGCCTCACTGATGTGAGATGGCTGTAACCCATCCTCCTGATCTGCCTACAATCAAGCCTAATTTGGAGGAAAAGAGTAAAGCCAAAACCCAGAGCTTTCCTCCTTCCCTCCCCAGCCAGTGAGGTGAGAAATAATCAAATATTTCTTAGACTAAATGGCTACTCATGAGCTATTCCCAAATGACTCCCAAAACAGTGTCCTATGCTCTGCCTTCCTCTTGGAGGATGGAAGCTCATAGGGAGAGCAATCACCTGAAATTATTGTACCTGAGCCCTAGCAGTCTACTTGGGATCTGAGGAGGTACCTTTGTTACTGCTGTCATTCTGCCACATGCCAGGAAAAGACTCCCTACTCTTTTCTCCACTGGTCCAAATCAAGCAATTAAACTAGTATCAGATTTTCCTACTTACATCCTGGTGTGAAAAACAGTAAAGCTGTGACAGTGATCTGCATTTCAAACATTTATTTTCCAAGATGATTGTGATAAGATCCTCTGATAACTGAGGCTTTTATAAGGGTTTATTTTTCCACTGAATCCTCCTTATTTTGCAGAATCACAGAAACATCCAGGTTGGAAAAGCCTCTCAGGATCACCAAGTCCAAGCTATAACCCTGCTCTACAAGATTCACCTTAAACCATATCCCTAGGCACCACATCCAAACCACTCTTAAACACATCCAGGGTGGGTGACTCCACCACCCCCCTGGGCAGCCCTTCCCAGTGCCTGGCCACTCCCTTCATGGAAACTTTCTTCCTAATGTCCCATCTAAACCTCTCCAGGCTCAGCCTGAGGCCATTCCCCCTTGCTGTCTGTCCAGTTTCCTGTCAGAAGAGCTCAGCAGCAGCCTCTCCACAGTGTCTCTTCAGGTAGTTGTATACAGCAACTGAGGTCTCCCCTCAGCATCTTCTTTCTCACACTAACCATCCCCAGCTCCCTCAGTCACTCCTCATCAGATTTATTCTCCAGGCCCTTCCCTAGCTTCATTGCCCTCCTCTGGAGCTGCTCCAGCACCTCCATATCTCCCTTGTATTGCAGTGGCCGAAACTGAACGCAGTACTCGAGGTGTGACCTCACCAAAGCTGAGTCCCAGGAGGCAACCACCTCCCTACTCCTGCTTGCCAGAGCATTTCTAATCCCAGCCAGGATGCCATTGGCCTTCTTGGCCACCTGGGCACACTGCTGGCTCATATTAAGCTCCTGTCTGTTACAAACCCCAGACCCCTTTCTTCCAGGCAGCTCTCCAGCCACACTGCCCCAAACCTGTAGCATTGCTTGGGGTTGCTGTGGCCAATTTGTCTTCTATAAATCCAATTTTTCATCTGTCAGTGCTAAACTTGCCTGAGTCTGAGACTCAAATGGTTGATCCAAGCACTGCCAGCAGGCATGTTAAATGCATCAGATATGCCAAAGCTGTTCTATGGGGTCAGCCCTGCAAAACTGCTCATCCTCCCACTGTGGTCTGGGGAAACTGTGGCTTGTGCTGACCTCTGTGGGTGTCACAAAACCCACAGCTACAACGAAGCTCAAGATTCACTTCACTCATCTGCTTCACCAGGGTGCTGTAAGGATTAATTAGCCAATGTTTATAAAGTGCTTCATAAAAGTAAAGTACTAAACATTATTGTCACATTAAAGACAAGCTGGAGCCCCTTTGACAGTTACTGTACTATCTGGGCTCTTTGTGCAGATAATTAGACATGATAAGATACTCATAATTGTATCAGCAATTCAAGACACCAAATTCACACTAGATGAAGTCATCAGATGCCCCATTTCCATTATGCAAGTCTTCTCTAGAGCTCCAGCTGTTATGTGATCCATTAAAGGTAGGTTCTCCTTGCATGGAGAACACAAACCATTTCAAACCACTCTGATGCTTCGATAATGGTGCACTATAGAATGAGATCTTTTCATAACAGTTTATGTATGGCTCACCCTTAATTTGTCTGATTCTTTGTGGGACTGCAAGAAAGAAAAAATAATGAGCTGAGTAGAGAGTGAATGGCCTTGGCTCCTGGGGGTTACAGGTGCTTCTCCATGGGAGAGAAGCAGAGGAAGAGATAATGGGCCAGGTCTCACAGAAAAAACAGGAGATGAATCATAGAGTTAACCAAGCTGGAAGAGACCTCCAAGCTCACCCAGTCCAAACTATCACCCAGCCCTATCCAATCAACTAGACCATGGCACTAAGTGCCTTACCCAGTCTTTGCTTGAACACCTCCAGGGTTATGGCTGAAGGCAATGATTTTAAGGTCTTATCCAGACAGGTGGTTCTGTAATTCTTGTGGTTTCCAGTCTACAGATAAAATTCCACATATCCCATCTACAATATCCTGCAATGGGTTCTTCCAACCCTGCTCTCATTCACATCCTGAGCCAAGACATGTGAATGTGTTTGTTTCTGTGTGCCATTAACAGAGGCTGTGCAAAAGCAGAAATCAAGAGGCAGGATGGAAATCAGTAAGGCAAGTGAGAGGTTTCTTCATGGTTCCACTTTTCCACACTGTCCCTAGGACAGTAATGATATCTCACATGAAGAAAGATCATGCCTTGGTTGTCTAGAAGCTGAGTTCAAGTCCTCCACTTGTGCTGGAATGCAAGTGTCTTAAGCAGAAGCACTTAGACTGGCTCTTAAGAGATGAACATCAATCTCAGCTGGCAAGCAAGAAAGACCAGATTGCAAGAGAAGATCCTCAGCATACATCAGTAACTGGAACATCTGGGAAAGGATACACTTAAGGGACTTCACATCATAGAATCATAGAATGTCAGTGGATGGAAGGGACCTCCAAAGATCACCTGGTCCAGCCCCCCTGACAAAGCAGGATCACCTGGAGTAGAACACACAGGAGCACATACAGATGGTTCTTGAATATCTCCAGAGAGGGAGACTCTACAACCTCCCTGGGCAGCCTGTTCCATATTCTGTCAACCTCAGGTTCACATGGAGCCTACTATGCCTCAAATACAAACCTCATTTTGGGAAGAACTCATAGAAACACAGATATTTGGTGTTGTCCCATCACATTACAGGCCAAAGCCACCCAGACAGGATGAAGAATACCCAGCTCTGAACTCAAGACCACATAAGGTTGGTAGAGAAGGTCCACAGCAGCTTTCTTGTTATTTCCCAATCATTGTGTGCTGTGATTCTGCACAGGAAATGACACAGTGGTTTTCTGCAATATCTATGGATCTTAGAGAGTCTAAAGCCATTCTTATAAGCTGGATGTGAGGAGGAAGTTGTTGAGCATGAGAGTGGTGAGAGGCTGGAATGGGTTGCCCAGGGAGGTGGCTGAGGCTTCATCCCTGGAGGTGTTTCAGGCCAGGCTGATCTAGGGTAGGGTGTCCCTGGCCATGGCAAGGGGATTGGAACTGACTGATCCTTTTGGTCCCTTCCAACCCTGACTGATTGATTCTACAATTCTATGATTCTAATAATTGTGTCCCTCTCTTTATTTTGACAGTCAGCAAATCACAATAAATAAATAAATAATAGAAATTAGCTGTTCCTTGCCAGAAAACAGCAGTGAGGAGTAGCTACAGAAAGCTTTTCAGCAGGCAACGTGTGTTAAATTGCTCTAAGGTTACAATGCATGGGTAGAACCTCAACAATGTCAAAGCTGTCTCAACTTCCATGGAGAAATTTCAAGTGGAACAGCTACTGCTGTACTTTTAGAGCATACTGTGGGCCAAAAAAACACTCAAAAAATGAGGTTACAGGAAAGTGGATGTCAGTCTCTTTCCACAAGAAGCAAGGAATAGACAAGAGGAAACAGCCACATGTTTTGTCTAAGGAGGTTTAGATTAGACATTAGGGAAAACTTCTTTGCCCAAAGGATTGTTAAGCATTGAAACAGGCTGCCCAGGGAACTGGCTGAGTCTCCATCCCTGCAGGTAATCTAAAGGCATGCAGATCACAGAATCACTGAATCATAGAATCAAGCAGGTTGGAAGAGACCTCCAAGAGCATCCAGTCCAACCTAACATCCACCCATATTCAGTCAACTATCCATCCATCCATCCCTATCCAATCAACTACACCATGGCACTGAGTGCCTCAGCCAGGCTTTGCTTCAACACCTCCAGGGATGGCAACTCCACCACCTCCCTGGGCAGCCCATTCCAATGCCAATCACTCTCTCTGACAACAACTTCCTCCTAACATCCAGCCTAGACCTCCCCTGGCACAACTTGAGACTGTGTCCCCTTCTTCTGTTGCTGGTTGCCTAGGAGAAGAGACCAACCCCACCTAGCTACAACCTCCCTTCAGGTAGTTGTAGACAGCAATGAGCTCTGCCCTGAGCCTCCTCTTCTGCAGGCTGCACACCCCCAGCTCCCTCAGCCTCTCCTCACAGGGCTGTGCTCCAGGCCCCTCACCAGCTTTGTCACCCTTCTCTAGACACCTTCCAGCACCTCAACATCTCTCTTGAATTGAGGGGCCCAGAACTGGACACAGCACTCAAGGTGTGGCCGGAATGTGGTACTTGAGGACATGGTCAGTGGTAGACTTGGCAGTGCTGCATTAATGGCTGGCTCAATTATCTTAAGGGTCTTTTCCAACCTAAATTATTCTATGAACACAATAATGTCTTCAATGGATTTATAAGGGAAGTTCCCAGCATAATTAGTGGCTTAAATCTGCTTCAGTAAAAGTCACAGAACTCACACATGACCTTTACTACAAGGAGATTTGATTTAGCATTGAGTTCCTCATAAAAATTCCCCTCCTTTAATTGTACAGTATTTCTAAGTAGAACTAAAAGAGACTTCCAAATGATATTTCCCTGAGACTGAAGCACAAAGCAGCAGAACTCCCATATTCTTGTAATCACTTTAACCATCCACACACTAAAACCTTCAGCTATTGGTTTCACCGCAGGAAAATAGAATCTTAACATGGCTAAGGCTGGGAAAAAGAAAGGGGCGGACTGAGTGATCTTGTAGTCTCTTCCAAAGTGGTTGAGGTGCTGGAAGGTGTCCAGAGAAGGGTGACAAAGCTGTTGAAAGGCCTGGAACACAAACCCTATGAGGAGAGGCTGAGGGAGCTGGGGATGTGCAGCCTGCAGAAGAGGAGGCTCAGGGCAGAGCTCATTGCTGTCTACAACTACCTGAAAGGAGGCTGTAGCCAGGTGGGGTTGGTCTCTTCTCGCAGGCAACCAGCAAGAGAACAAGGGGACACAGTCTCCAGCTGTGTCAGGGGAGGTCTAGGCTGGATGTTAGGAGGAAGTTGTTGTCAGAGAGAATGATTGGCATTGGAATGGGCTGCCCAGGGAGGTGGTGGAGGCACTGTCCCTGGAGGTGTTGAAGCAAAGCCTGGCTGAGGCACTTAGTGCCATGGTCTAGTTGCTGGGTGCTAGGTTGGCCTGGATGATCTTGGAGGTCTCTTCCAACCTGCTTGATTCTGTGATGCTATGATTGTTACTATAGGAGACAAAAAATGTTGACTGATGGCTGTGATGTATTCCCCTCCTCCAAATTCTGTCCTTTTAAATTACTGTGCCCAAATATGACTTCCCAGAGATATGTATTTTTCCCATCAGATCATTAACAGTGAAGTAGAACAGTGCCTCTTTATTATCCCCAAAGATATATTTGCTGAACTTTTCACACTGTTAATCTGTAGCTCATAAAAATTGCTCTAAGGAGAATCAATGCTTTGTTTGATCAACATTTCACTGAACAGTATTCACTCCCTCTCTTTGGCCACTTTATCAAGGAGATGTTTTACAACTTCCTCCAATAAGTATCAATTAACATCCAGCATCATTACACTCTTAAAAGCATGAACATAATCTATGTAGTAGCTTTGGCAAATGGGAGTAATAAAATCTACTGAAGAAAACTTTGAGTAGAATCAGAAGATGCTTCATCAGCATTTTTTTCTGGTTACCTACCATAACCTCTAGACAAAAGCTATGATTAGCATCTCTAATATCACCTGCTGCAGAAACAGCCAGTTCTGGGTTAATATTAATGCACTCTTTGCTATGAATGGGAAGAAAGATAAGGTAAAATCTGTCCAGAAAATGTTAGTCCTTATCATTTGTACAGAAGTGATTATTTGAAACCTGAGAAAGGTTTTTCAGCATGGTCCTGGGCTTCTAGCAAAGGCTGAGGGATTCTCCTGCAGTTCTGCACCTACAACTCTGCATTGACTGTGGTGATTAAGCACTGAATGGTCTAGCAAGCCTTTTGTGAGCAGAAGGGACACTCTACCCACACAAGCCTTAATTGCTAGGCTGTTACACTGTTACAAGACTAATCATAGCATCAACCAGGTTGGAAGAGACCACTCAGCCCTATCCAGTCAACTAGACCTTGGCACTAAGTGCCTCATGCAGGCTTTGCTTCAACACCTCCAGGGATGGTGCCTCCACCACCTCCCTGGGCAGCCCATTCCAATGCCAATCACTCTCTCTGTGAAGAACTCCTCCTAACATCCAGCCTAGACTTCCCCCTGGCACAACTTGAGATTGTGTCCCCTTGTTCTGTTGCTGGTTGACAAAACAAGTGAAATTTAAGAGCAACTTACCCTTTCAGGCAGCACTTCTGTATCTCCAGTTCTGGGAACTGTGGGCTTCCCTCTGGCTCTCCACTCTGACATTTTGCAGCATCACAGAATATTAGAAGTTGGAAGGGAACTCTCAAGATCATCCAGTCCAACAACCCTGCCAAGGCAGGATCCCCTAAGGTAGTTCACACAGGAATCCATCCAGGTGGGTTTGGAAAGTCTCCAGAGAAGGAGACTCCACAACCTCTCTGGGCAGCCTCCTCCAGGGCTCTGCCACCCTCACTGTAAATAAGTTTCTCCTCATGTTGAGCTGAAACCTTCTCTGTTCCAGTTTGTATCCATTATTCCTTGTCTTATTGCTGCAGACCACAGAAAAGAGATTGGTCCTATCCCAGAGTACCACAGATTTGTTCAGAGCCCAGGTAGCTAAAAGGTCTTCTCAACTAATTATCATTTGCACTACTGCAGCTTTAGTGCCATAGGCTAAAAACAAAAGGTAAATTTCCCCCCTTGCCCTCATGTTGAATCATAGAATCAAGCAGGTTGGAAGAGACCTCCTAGATTGTCCAGTCCAACCTAGCACCCAGCCCTGTCCAATCATCTAGACCATGGCACTAAGTGCCTCAGCCAGCCTTGGCTTCAACACCTCCAGGGACGGTGCCTCCACCACCTCCCTGGGCAGCCCATTCCAATGCCAATCACTCTCTCTGTCAACAACTTCCTCCTAACATCCAGCCTAGCCCTCCCCTGGCACAACTTGAGACTGTGTCCCCTCGAGGCCAGGTCTGAAATGAAATATCAACATTCAGAGGTCTACAACATTTCCCAGAAAATTAGCAGTTCTTATCCCATTTTCCCTGTAGTCAGGGACTGTTGAGGAGCAGCATTGACAGCAGAGTACAAGGGTGGTTTAATGTGAAAATGTGTCAAAACTCCTCTCAGAGATGAGCACCACTCCAGGGCTAGCTAGGGAAGATTAAAGCAGAAATACCATTGTAGACCAATTTTTCTTTCCTGCAATATGGCAGAAAATGTAGCAGTCGAGACTGTAAGAAGTGAAGGCATCAAGTCTGTATAAAGAGGTGTTGTGTTTAATCTCTTGGTGTGGAATAATGGGTGAAAGGAGCTTGCAGGCAGATCTTTTTTTAAACAGAAGAAAGTCCAGGAGAGATAATCAAAGAGACTAAAGCAAGATACAGAATCACAGAATGACAGAACATTAGAGGTTGGAAGGGACCTGCAGACATCATCAAATCCAACCTTCCTGCCAAAGCAGCATCTCCAGGGTAGTCTGCACAGGAATGCATCCAGGTGGGTTTGGATAGTCTCCAGAAAAGGAGACTCCACTATCTCTCTGGGCAGCCTCTTCCAGGGCTCTGTCATACTCACTGTAAAGAAGTTTCTCCTTACGTTGAGCTGAAACCTTCTCTGTTCCAGTTCGTAGCTGTTGCTCCAGCCTAGGCAAGGCAGGACACGTCTAAGCCTATTTTGGACCTATCAGCCCAACCACAACAGAGGCACCAGAATCCAGCTGTCAGGACACTGAGCTTTGCAGCTGGAGACTTGTAACACAGAAACTGGAAGGTGAATAGGAAGATTATGTCAGATTATGAGGATCCTGAGGCAGTATTTAATGGTTATAGGAAGCCCTCACGTAAAACTGGCAGACAAAGTCTCCCCCCATAGAACTTGGGCCTGATAAGAGCAACTGGTCAGTCAATCAATACATTCCTCTTGCTGTGGACAAGTATTAGTGTATTCATAACGCAGGAAGAGCTTTCTATGGAGGTCAAAGTCTTAAGATGTATGGATCTTCTGTTCCAGAGGCAGCATCATATAGCCCAGTGTGATTTGGGGACAGCAACTATTATATGTTTAATCAAGATCCTTAAATGTTGTGTTTAGAGGCATAACCTACAGAACAAAGATTAAAGGTTCACTGCAATTAGTGAAGAAATTGAGATTACAGAATCACAGAGTCAATCAGGTTGGAAAAGACCTTCAAGATCATCCAGTCTAACCTATTACCTAACACCTTCTAATCAACTAAACCATGACACTAAGTGCCTCATCCAGACTCTTTTTAAACACCTCCAGGGATGGTGACTCCACCACCTCCCTGGGCATTCCATTCCAATGCCAATCATTCTTGCTGTGAAGAGCTTCCTCCTAACATCCAGCCTGAAGCTCCCCTGGCACAGCTTGAGACTGCATCCCAAAAGGTTTTGAGTTAAATAAAGAAGTTAAATAAAAAAGACACTTTCCCTGGGAAGCTGACACTTGTAACTCATCCTAGTGGTGAAAGATGTCACAGCTGTAAGCTTGACTTTGGCACCAGGATTTATTTTCAGCACTTTTTTGCTTTTAGGACATTTGCTTCAGCACTGCAGGCCTTCAGAACAGACAGAAAGACAAAATCACTCCGAGGTCCACACATGAAGTATTATTTCTTTTAAATCACATGAGGAGAGAACATGACAATGCTTCTTTCCATCCCTTTTTATAGCACTTAGCCGTGTTCAATTTTCTCTCAGTGACAGATCTATATATTCAGCAGCTGGGGCAATGCCCTGACCTCCATGTTCCTGTTGAAATCCTGGCACTGTGTTGGAAAGAGTCAGGATTTATGGGGTAAAAGAAAGTGCCTGAAAGAACAAGACCTAGAGACACCCTCATGGAGGGCACTGAGTGGAAAGAAGGCATTAATTTCTGGTCCCTGCTTCTAAGACTGGTTGTGCATTTAGCATGAAGTATTCATGAGATGAAATGCATGATACTGTTTTGTGGGCTTGTCCAAATAAATGACCTACTATTAAAATTTGTCCTGGTGAAGCTCTGTAGATTCCTGCTGAACATATAAAGCTGAATATATTCATTTCATAGGACTTCTATGGTTTTGAATCTTAATCACAGTTGGGAGTTTTGCCAAAAACCAGTACCCAAAATATTGATGTTATATCCTGATACACGACAGAAATAACCAAGCCCTAGAGATCTTCTTAAAGAAGCAAGGAAGTGTGAAAACTGATCCTCAGCACTACCCTAAATATTGTTTGGAATCCCCCATTTCAGCCAGCTATTCATGTGCAGGATGTGGTGGTGCTGGTGAGTGTTGTGAAGGGCTTTGTCTGGGTTTTGGGGGAATGAAATATGAGGCCAAATTTTAAAAGGGTTTAAATAATTTAATATTATATACACAAGGAATCCTCCTTCCCCAAATTTATTTACAGTTACCCCACACAAGTTCTTTGTATGCTGTGCCGAGATTATATTGCAGGTCATTCTGCCCCTCTGCTCTGCACTGGTTAGACCACACCTTGAGTCCTGTGTTCAGTTCTGGGCCCCCCAGTTTAGGAGGGACATTGAGATGCTTGAGCGTGTCCAGAGAAGGGCGACGAGGCTGGGGAGAGGCCTTGAGCACAGCCCTACAAGGAGAGGCTGAGGGAGCTGGGATTGGTTAGCCTGGAGAAGAGGAGGCTCAGGGGAGACCTTATTGCTGTCTACAACTACCTGAGGGGTGGTTGTGGCCAGGGGGAGGTTGCTCTCTTCTCTCAGGTGGCCAGCACCAGAACAAGAGGACACAGCCTCAGGCTGCGCCAGGGGAGATTTAGGCTGGAGGTGAGGAGAAAGTTCTTCACTGAGAGAGTCATTGGACACTGGAATGGGCTGCCCGGGGAGGTGGTGGAGTCGCCGTCCCTGGGGCTGTTCAAGGCAGGATTGGACGTGGCACTTGGTGCCATGGTCTGGCCTTGAGCTCTGTGGTAAAGGGTTGGACTTGATGATCTGTGAGGTCTCTTCCAACCCTGATGATACTGTGAGACTGTGATACAGAATGTCTATATACACCAAAGTTGGGAATTCAGCAGAGGTTTGAAAGGATTTAGGAAGAGAGTCTGTGGCATGAAAGTGCCACTGGTAAGCTTTTGAGGGTTTATGCTGGCTTAGATCAAGTTTGCTCAGTTACTCACTGGCTGGAGTCAGTTTCGATGGTCCCAGATATCGTGGGTTTGAATAGTTCAGCTCAGGGGTTATTGGGGTGCGCTGTCTGGAGCTTCCATGGGCACGGCCAAGCTGGGAACGGCATCTGGAGCGGCAGCTGGCCGGGAACACCTTGCTCAGTTCCCTGGGCTGGTGCTGTGGGCTGGAGTCATGCAGCAGCAGTGGTCCCCAAAAGCGGCTGGAAGCGGCTAGCAGCAGCAGGTGGAGGAGGGTGGCAGGATAGGAGCGAGGTGCGAGATAGCAGGGACATTGAATTGTCCCTTTTTATGAGATTTGACCCCGATATTGATGGTCCTTGGGCCACAATTCTGTCCAATGAGGGCTTGGCAACAGGCCAAAACACACCAAATAAGGTGAAGTCCGAGGGTCCAGTACCCCCAAATATGGAGAGGGCTCAGGTGGATTACCCACCCTGGGCGCGTGAGCTTACACAACGTGTTTACTTCAACCTTCAAGCAGGCAACCCAGACTCGAAAGCACCAGTGCTATTGTGCTCCTTTGTCCCCCTTAACTTGTTTACCCCAAGTTTAGGCAGGGACAACATGTCCCGGCATGAATAGGTTTGTAAACATAGTCATTTGAGGTCTGTGCAACCCTCCACCACAGTGAGGACCCCAGGAATTGTTTAGGCACTGCAAATTCCCTTCCCTGCCTCTTTTACTTCTTCATAGATGATCTGGATGAGGGCATCGAGTCAGTCATCAGCAAGTTTGCAGATGACATCAAGCTGGGGGCAGATGTGACTGAGTTGGAAGGCAGAAGGGCTCTGCAGCGGGACCTTGACAGCCTGGACAGATGGGCAGAGTCCAATGGGATGGGGTTCAATAGCTCCAAGTGCAGGGTGCTGCACTTTGGCCACAACAACCCCATGCAGAGACACAGGCTGGGGTCAGAGTGGCTGGAGAGCAGCCAGACAGAGAGGGATCTGGGGGTGCTGATTGATACCTGCCTGAACATGAGCCAGCAGTGTGCCCAGGTGGCCAAGAGAGCCAGTGGCATCCTGGCCTGCGTCAGCAATGGTGTGGTCAGCAGGAGCAGGGAGGTCATTCTGCCCCTGTACTCTGCACTGGTTAGACCACACCTTGAGTACTGTGTTCAGCTCTGGGCCCCCCAGTTTAGAAGGGACGTTGAGATGCTTGAGTGATACTGTGTGAAAACACAAACCGAGCAGCAGAGGCATGATTGGAATTTTAAGATGCCTCATCCTGAAACCTCCTGCTTTATTTGAATGCATGGTATGGATGAGCTTTTCTGAGCAGTAGCTCTCTTGTCAGGCAATGCTTTTATCAGCAAACAACTAGCTTTTAGGAGAGGTTAATACGAACACTGCACCATGTTATCTCTCCATGCTTCTTCAAACTCCACGGAGGGAATTTGGCAGTAAGTAACAAAAGCCTTTTGGAGCCTTGTTTCTTTGTCAGGTAACACAGAAGTGCCATTGTCAGGGTATCACTCAACATGTTAAAATTAGCAACCTATTTTAAGGTGCATGGGGCACACCAAAGTTCTCATTTAGACTCCTGCCAACAAAGTTCTTGCATTCTCTGTGGTGACAGCAAAGAGATAGTAGAAGGATACTTGTTGTGGTAGGCTTGATAGGTCCAAAGTAGGCTTATCCATGTCCTGCCTTGCCTAGGTATGTTTTGCTGCTCCACCAGAGAGGCAAGTGCAGGAAATGGACACAAAAGAACCTGGAGCCACTGAGTCTGGCCTGCCCAGGGTCCTGTGGTGTAAGGTACACACACTTAGCTAGTGCCTGCCTAGTGCCAGGCTTGTGCTTTGCCCAAATTAGGGAAAAGTGAGCCTGTGGCTTTGCCTAATGTGGTAAGGTTTGGCTAACTGCCATCCTGATTGGCTGTTCTGTGTCCAAAGGGCAATTAATCTTGGCCTACATTGATAAAAGGAGATGTGCAGGTGAACAACCTGCTTTGGCTTCTCTGCTTTGCTTCCCTGCTCTTTGCCTGCTCTCTCTGCTGTGCCCAGCCCTGCTGCTACTGCACACTGCCTTATTGCTGCCTGCTACACTCCACTGCCGCCAGTTACCAGGAGCAGACCCTGGATGTCTGCATGCCATCAGCCTGTGTGGCCAGCGTGACATGGTGCTGAGACTGCACCACATCTGCCTCTGCACCTGAAGGTCCTGCCTAGAATCCCTGGACACATACACAGATGGTCCAGAAGAAGCCAGGAGACAAGGTCAGAGATTGTCTGTGTCCTGCCCCCAGAAGCCAGGAAGAGTCAAGCCTCAGTGTCCAACAAGACAGAGTCCCCTGAAAGCATTTGGGCACTCTCTGGGCTGTAGCTAACCCTATGAGTGGGCAATAATAACCTGTGAGTAAATGCTTAAATGCCTCTTTGTAATTCTCCACTGCCTTCTGCCATAGAGCAGAAAGAGCTCCTTGAGCCCAGCTACTGGGCAAGCAGCATGGTGACTGCAAGCAGCGTTTGACCATGGGAACCTTCTCTTCCAGTTCAATTCATGTTTGTATATTTTGCTGGTTGTTACTAGATGTAGTTATTATCCATAGAATGTTTCCATGACCGTGTAAGAACCCAAATATTATTAAAATGAGTGGTGGGGGGTGGCAAGAGCTCTGAATAGCAAAATTAATAAGCAATATTGGAAGATATCATCTCACATCAATGAATTTCCCCTCCCCAACAATACTTTTTGCCACGCTCTGTCAAGCAACTGACCTGGTGGAAAAATAGACATTGCTCTGTGTCTTGTATAAATCCAGATGCTTCCTTCAGGGGCCTTATGGCCCTTCAAGCTCTGATGTCAGGAAGACACAAATCTCTTTATTGCCAGTGGTAATACCCTGTCAGAAAAAAAAAAAAAAAACCAAATAAAACTTTATCTTTCCACAGCAAATAAAGAGCTTTGGTGCAGGAACACAATCACAGAGAAGAATTTACATGCAGAGCATGTTTCTGACATCAGTGTGGACCTAGAGAGAGGTGGCAGATTTGCTAGTTTCCAAACCACTCATAAGCTCAGCACGGCTGAGGGCAGATGTGAAGTCCTGCAGTAAGTGGAGTCTGTTTCTTTTCATCCAAGAGGTAAGGATCACAACTGCATATAGAGCCTGTGCAGCACCTGAGCAAGAACCTGAGTCTGTGTGGTTAAGGACTACACAGTAAACTACCTGAAGGGAGGTTGTAGCCAGGTGGAGGTTGGTCTCTTCTTCCAGACAGCCAGCAATAGAACAAGGGGACACAGTCTTGCGTTGTGCAGGGGGAAGTATAGGCTGGATGTTGGGAGGAAGTTCTTCACAGAGAGAGTGATTGGCATTGGAATGGGCTGCCCAGGGAGGTGGTGGAGGCACCATCCCTGGGGGTGTTCAGGAAAAGACTGGATGAGGCACTTGGTGCCATGGTCTGGTTGATTGGATAGGGCTGGATGCTAGGTTGGACTGGATGATCTTGGAGGTCTCTTCCAACATGCTTGATTCTATGATTCTAAGGACAGATAGAGGACTTTAAAGTAGTGTATTCTGTGAATATACAATCAGACTATCAAAATGGATCCTGGGACTTGGGGGACCAGGGCCTTTCAAAAGTGACCCTGATTGTCAGCAAACCCATCTAATCCCTTAAATACACCGACAAATATTGGCTCAGTTTTACAGTTGATGCAAAGGATACAGGCAACAGGAAAATGACACATCTCCGAAGATGTACCTCTTCTAACCAGTAAAAGCCTGAGAAGACTCCAAATTTGTAATATATTAAAGAAGGAATAGGTTATTTTTCAGTTTCTTTTGTGCATTCTGTGTGTTAAAGATCCTTGATGTTCTGATTAACTCTCTGGTTCCTGCACGTTTTATTCCAGCTCTTTTTATAGCTGGTGCACATTTACTTCAGTGATTTGAAGGCTGGAGGCAAGGTGATGCCATAAGCAATAGATGAACTCTCACAACTCCACTTTTTTTTTTCAGAGCTGCTGGTATTGCTGCAACACAAGGAGACAGAAACTATGGCACTGATTATTAAAAGCAGATGCAAGTAGCTAAGCTCAGACAGGCACCATATCCAGTGCAGCTTTACAGCAGCTCAGACAACAATTCTGCCTGGGAAACAACAATCTTAGGGAAGAGGAAAAGGGCAGTCAGTTGCCACTCAACTTTAAATAAACCCCAGTTGTGACCAGGTTTTTAAAGTTATGGTTATTGTAACATAGAGAGAAGCTAAAGGCTTAACTAAAGACTTAACTGGAAAGCACTTAGAATCATAGAATCAAGCTGGTTGGAAGAGACCTCCAAGATCATCCAGTCCAACCATCCAATCAACTAGATCATGGCACTAAGTGCCTCATCCAGGCTTCGCTTGAACAACTCAAGGGACAGCAACTCCACCACCTCCCTGGGCAGCCCATTCCAATGCCAATCACTCTCTCTGTGAAGAACTTCCTCCTAGCATCCAGCCTAGACCTCCCCCAGCACAGCTTGAGACTCTGTCTCCTTGTTCTGCTGGTGGTTGCCTGGCAGAAGAGACCAACCCACATCTAGCTACAGCCTCCCTTCAGGTAGTTGTAGACAGCAATGAGGTCTGCCCTGAGCCTCCTCTTCTGCAGGCTGCACACCCCCAGCTCCTTCAGCCTCTCCTCATAGGGTTTGTGTTCCAGGCCCTTCACCAGCTTCCTCTTCTTCAGGCTAAGTATATACTTGAAATAATTTTATGCAAACAAGCAGCTTGAATAGTCTGTGGGACACAATACACAGAAATACAGATTCCCAGGTCCAAAGATGCCAAAAACCTGGCTTATCTGTTGTGCCACACAAAGGCACTCTTAAACTTCATGGGTGGCAGTTCTCAAGCACAAAAACATGGAAAACATCCTATTAGCACTGCAAGTGAAATTTAATTCATTGCAACATTATTAATGCTTTCAAGGTATTCATACAGATCCTGATTCAGTCCCAGCTTTATGAGCTCTATCTGTGAGATGCACAGAGAAGCAAATTGCAGGAGACTAAAGGTGCATTCTCCAATCCTATCTCACGGCTGAGATATTCAGTTTTGATGTTAAGACCCAAAAGGGAAAAGATATTGCAGTATGAATGTATAAAACCAAGAGAATATACTGCTTGTGTAAATTCAGAGCCTTTTTACAGTCTATTTGCATGGTGCTGTGCAGGGAAGTGATTCGTTGTAATAGAAAAGTTGAAGGGAAGGGAAGGGAAGGGAAGGGAAGGGAAGGGAAGGGAAGGGAAGGGAAGGGAAGGGAAGGGAAGGGGGAAAAAAAGGAGCCCTGAGTGGCTGCACTCATAAAATAACAGAGCTCAAAGTTGTTACCAACGTTGGGCTATGCATGCTCATTCTTTTGGTGTTCAGGGCAGAAGAAGAAAGAGCTACAGACACATCCAAAAGCATCAAAGGCTGCCTCAAATGCACAAATATGCAGAAGTTATCAGTGTCTAATTTCATTGGTGATAGAAATTTTGCCCTCTGGATAAGATTCTGTGTCAGATGCTGCATAGAAAGGATCACAGGGGTGGGAAGGGACCTCCAGAGATTATGCAGCTCCAACCCCCTGCCAGAGCAGGACTATACAATCTAGCTCAAGTCACACATGAATGCATTCAGGTAGGTCTTGAAAGTCTCCAGAGAAAGAGACTCCACAACCTCCCTGGGCAGCCTGTTCCAGTGCTCTGTGACCCTTACAGTAAAGAAGTTCTTCCTCATGTTAGGGATTCACAAATGATACCTGCTGCCATTATATTATGTATTACATATTACATGGTATATAATTATTGTATATAATATAGATGTATTACATTAAGTGTGGGGGTTGGTCTCTTCTGCCAGGCAACCAGCAACAGAACAAGTCTCAAGTTGTGCCAGGGGAGGTCTAGGTTGGATGTTAGGAGGAAGTTGTTGGCAGAGAGAGTGATTGGCATTGGAATGGGCTGCCCAGGGAGGTGGTGGAGTCACCATCCTTGGAGTTGTTCAAGCAAAGCCTGGCTGAGGCACTTAGTGCCATGGTCTGGTTGACTGGATAGGGCTGGGTGCTAGGTTGGATTGGATGATCTTGGAGGTCTCTTCCAACCTGCTTGATTCTATGATTCTATATTAAATACTACTTGTTACATACTATATAGTATACAATATGTATTCTATATTCTATATTACATATGATATAGTATATAGTATATTTGTTATTGTGGCTTACTATTATTGCTTACTATCATTGTTATTATTCTTATTAGTTATTACCATTTTTGCCACTATTTCTCATCACACTCTCTAGTGAGGATACCTCACTGCTGTGTTTTCTCTCCCAAAAAAACCTTTATTGCTGTTCAATCTTATTCTCACAGAGGTGCAAACTCAAAGTCAGACCTGCTAGCACAGGCATGCCACTCCAAGACATGTGTTTTTCTAAGCAGCTGCAAACAAGTTTGTGTTAAACTATTGCCACCATTTGTGGTTGAGATTAAAACTGTGACTTCCATGACAGCTTCTTCTCTAGGCCATGGGGTATTGGACCAATATGGGGCTCTGGCCAGCTTGATCTAAGGTAAAGTGTCCCTGCCCATTGCAAGGGGGTTGAAACTAGATGATCCTTGTGGTCCCTTCCAACCCTGACCAATTCTGTGATTCTATGATTCTAAGTAGTATTTGCCAATCCATGGCTGTTATCAAAGGTCTGGAAGGTTTATATGACCCTGTACCTCCCCATATTGTTATCTCTAATGACACACTTCTTTTCTCTTTTGTTTTTGAGTTAAGGCCATGTGTATATCAGAGATACTTTGTTACTGAGGATATAAGACTTACGCTGCCTCCTTGCACCATAGGGGTCAGTAAACTGTAACAGAGCTCCACTGATTTTCCCATAATTTCCAATAGGTCAATGAGAGGTACTGTGTCTCAACACTTGCAAGCACTCAGCTCATCATTTCCCACTGTTCCTGAAAGCAGCCAGCAAAGCTAGGCATTGATCTCAGCCTGGAGGAAAAAAAAATGAGGGGGGGGATTTGGTCTCCATCCAGCTCCACAGGTCATTTCTTTTAGATGCTTGGAATTAGAGGAGTTGTTCTTGACGACCTTGCAATCAATCTTTAGCTGACACCTTCCCCGAGCTGCTCACTGTTGCCTGCAACACTCACAGCACTCAGACACTGCTGAGAGCCTATGGAGGAAATGGAAAGAAAACCCAGCCTGGTGATCATGAATTGGGAGTCTTCAGTGTGAGATAATGGCAGCTCACACTGTGGTTTTTATGACACATATAGAAATCACTTCTATAGTATTGTGCTAAACCAGAGGTGTTGTGTAGTTACCATGGCTATTTTGCAAGATTATACCTTAAGTCAAAGGACAGGCACACCAACCCATACCATTTACAAATAAACTGGTGCTGTTTCTTGCAGTGATTGTAGGTTCTGAGCAGCAAAACCAACAGTTTGCTTCTGTGGCACTCTCGTATTGTCCACCCGTACAGAGCTCTAGGCAGTAAAGATAGAAGGCCAGATAGAACTGATTGGGTTTGAGGTTCCTTTTCAGGTAGTGATTGCTACACAGGAGTGACAATGTGAGCAGGGTCATAGAATCATAGAATAGGTTAGGATGGAAGTGACCTCAAAGATCATCCCATTCTAACCCGCCACCGTAGGCAGGGCACCTCCCACTAGAACAGGTCACTCAAGGTCTCATCCAACCTGGCCTTGAACACCTCCAGGCAGGGAGCAGCCACAACCTCCCTGGGCAACCTGTGCCAGTGTCTCACCACCCTCATTCATAAAGAACTTCTTCCTAACATCTGGTTTAAATCTCCCCTCTGCCAGTTTAAACCCATTACTTCTTATCCTGTCATTACAGAACCTTGTAAATAATCCTTCCCTACCCCTCCTGTAGCACCCTTCAGGTACTGGAAGGCCATTCTAAGGTCTCCTTGAAGCCTTCTCTTCTCCAGGCTGCAGAGCCCCAACTCTCTCAGCCTGTCCTCATAGCAGAGCTGTTGCAGCCCTCTGAGCATCTTCATGGCCTCCTCTGGGCTTACTCCAACAGTTCCATGTCCTTCTTGTGCTGAGGACTCCAGCTTATGTGACACGGTTTCTTCACTTTTTGTCCTTACCTGGTGGACTTGTCCAGAATACATCTGACATGGTGGGAAAATCACAGAATCACAGCATAGGAATGGCTGGAAGGGAGCTCTGGAGATAATCAGCTCTGAAGGCATATTTAAGTATCTCTTCAGATCTGGTGAAATGTTCAAACTGGAGAAAAGAAAGACACAGGGCTGAAAAATTCCCCATTAGAAGGTGTCTTTGGTGGAAGTAAAAGATATTGCAAACATGTATATTTTGGTACAATACACATTTCAACAGGAATAAATTTATGGTATGAGCACAATAGCCTAATGTTACCTTTTCACAATACAATAAAAGCTTGAAAAAATTTCTTTCACAACTTGAATTATTTTGGTACTACTTCATATATACAACACAAAGGTGGAAGAATAAGAAAATTCAGAGCTGTTGTACCAAAACCCTTTTTTCTCCATTAATTATATATATATATATATATATAAATTCTGTCTTACTGAAGTGTTTTCTAATATCTTGTTTCCAATTTGGCTCAGAATAAAGCCCAAAAAGTCAAAATCTCTCATTCATGTATGCAACATAATTTTCCTCCCCTTGACAGCTATAATCCAGGTGCAAAAGCTTTTTTAAGGGTTTGGGAGCTTAAAAGAAGACAAATACACCCCAGGTGTTCACATATCATTTTCCTTAGTTAAGAAGGCAGCAAAGAGCAAAAGAACCTGGGGGTCCTACTGGATGGGATGTTGACCATGAGCCAGCAATGTGTTCTGGTGGACAGGGAAGTATAGGCTGAGTGCTAGGAGGATGCTCTTCACAGAGAGAGTGATTTGCCTTTGGAATGGGCTGCCCAGGGAGGTGGTGGAATCACCATCGCTGGGGGTGTTGAAGCAAAGCCTGGATGAGACACTTAGTGCCATGGTCTAATTGACTGGCTAGGGCTGGGTGCTAGGTTGGACTGGATGATCTTGGAGGTCTCTTCTAACCTGGTTGATTCTATGATTCTATGATTTTCAGTCCTGTTCTGTGGAAGAACAGGGGAAAGGTCTTTGACTGTGAGGTTTCTATGCACAGTTTCCAGATCAAAGTGATTTGGATGAGCTTGAAAACTTTTGTGTAGCTTTGAAGCACGCCTACCATTACTTCAGATGTTACCTTTGCACCCATACACCATAGTCCATCACTGAAATTGTGCAGAGAAAGATATATAACTAAGAAATTGGGAAACCATCCCTTGATTTTTAGAGGGGGCTGACAGAAATGCTGATGTTTTAGAGAAATACATTAAATACAGGGTGTAGTCTGCAGAAATATTGCAAGCACATAAACCTACACAACATTCTTCTTGAAAAGCAGAGCTGTTAGCACAAAGGTATCACTTTCCTTGCTCTTATTTCTCATTAAGACTCATCACAGATTTTAGTCCAGATTCAAGCTGTTTCATAAGTGTTTAAGGGAACACGTTGCATGAATTCTCTAGAGACACATAAAAAGCCTTTTCATGCCAAAATTTGTTTGAAGCAAACAACAGTTCTGACTCAGAAACGAGTCCTGAAGCAAGCAACAGTTTTCTGGTGTGATCTCAACATGTTTTACTTATTGCTCTGTTTTATTCTGCACTTAAAAGAATAGAGCATGTGACAGAAATTAAAGAAAATGATCTTCTGCTGTTTAGAAAAGCTACAAAGAGATTTTTCCAGTGATAGCTACTCTTCCACTTCATAAATAGCTAAGAAGTTTATGTAGGGGAGCACTGGAAGAGTTTGCCAAGAGAGGTGGTTGAGGTTCCATCCGTGGAGATATTCAAGGTGAGGCTGTACAGGGCTCTGGGTGACCTGATCTAGTTGAGGATGCCCCTGCTGACTGCAGGGGGGTTGGACTGCATGACCTTTGGAGGTGTCTTCCAACCCAAACCATTCTATGATTCTACAAGTCTATGAAACTGTGCTTGTGAGTCCTTAAAACTGAGAGGTGGGCCAATGAGGGCTATGATAGCTGGGCATCAGTAGAGTCAGTCAGTGGAAGCAGTGAGGAATGTTCCCAGGGTAACATCAGTGTACAGGAATAAGGACAGCAGTGAGTTGTTTGGGGGTGAGGTGAGTAGAGCAGCAGAACACAAGAGTGATCTCAACATGTTTTACTTATTGCTCTGTTTTATTCTGCATTAAAAAAAAAGAGCATGTGACAGAAATTAAAGAAAATGATCTTCTGCTGTTTAGAAAAGCTACAGAGAGATTTTTCCAGTGATAGTTACTCTTCCACTTCATAAATAGCTAAGAAGTTTATGTAGGTGAGCACTGGAAGAGTTTGCCAAGAGAGTTGGTTGAGGTTCCATCCATGGAGATATTCAAGGTGAGGCTGTACAGGGCTCTGGGTGACCTGATCTAGTTGAGGATGCCCCTGCTGACTGCAGGGGGGTTGGACTGCATGACCTTTGGAGGTGTCTTCCAAACCATTCTATGATTCTACAAGTCTATGAAACTGTGCTTGTGAGTCCTTAAAACTGAGAGGTGGGCCAGTCAGGGCCATGAGAGGTGGGCATCAGTAGAGTCAGTCAGTGGAAGCAGTGAGGAATGTTGCCTGGGTAACATCAGTGTACAGGAATAAGGACAGCAGTGAGTTGTTTGGGGGTGAGGTGAGTAGAGCAGCAGAACACAAGAGTGATCTCAACATGTTTTACTTATTGCTCTGTTTTATTCTGCATTAAAAAAAAAAGAGCATGTGACAGAAATTAAAGAAAATTATTTTCTGCTATTTAGAAAAGCTACAAAGAGATTTTTCCAGTGATAGTTACTGGTACCACTTCATAAATAGCTAAGAAGTTTATGTAGGTGAGCACTGGAAGAGTTTGCCAAGAGAGGTGGTTGAGGTTCCATCCATGGAGATATTCAAGGTGAGGCTGTATAGGACTCTGGGTGACCTGATCTACTTGAGGATGCCCCTGCTGACTGCAGGGGGGTTGGACTGCATGACCTTTGGAGGTGTGTTCCAAACCATTCTATGATTCTACAAGTCTATGAAACTGTGCTTGTGAGTCCTTAAAACTGAGAGGTGGGCCAGTCAGGGCCATGAGAGGTGGGCATCAGTTGAGTCAGTCAGTGGAAGGAGTGAGGAATGTTGCCTGGGTAACATCAGTGTACAGGAATAAGGACAGCAGTGAGTTGTTTGGGGGTGAGGTGAGTAGAGCAGCAGAACACAAAAGATCATTGCTTGAGCTCATTCCTTCAAAAGGCTTTGCAGGAGTGAGAGCTGAGACAGCTCTTGCAAGTGAGGAGCTGATCAGATAGCAGAGGTGAAATAACTGACTTCACTAAGAGCAAAAGAGACACTGCAGGGGGAAAAAAGTATCTTCTAGTGAAGGAGAGAGTGCCAGAAGTGACAGTTGAAAGGGAAGGACTTCACAGAAGCGGCAGACAGGGAAGGAAGACCCAGAAACTGCAGCTTAACAATAAAATGATGTTAGGGGTGGGAACTTCATAAGGGATGTTAGAAACCAGAGAAAATGAGATGTGGGAGACTGGGCAGCAGAGTGAAAAAGAGCTGCAGAGTTAGAAAGCCAATGAGTAAAGAGGAAAAATGATCTGAATACAAAGTGTTACCAGAGAGGCTGATTGCCACTAAAATCCTATAGTAGCTTGCCCAAGCCATTTGGGATACTAGAACAAATTTGTGCATTTATAAATCACAAAAAATAACCTGTTTTCACTGGAAGTTCTCATTGCTGCTCATGAAAATAGCAATAATGCTTTTAGCCCTGAACATTGCACAGCTCCAGATTTATTCTTTGCTCCTTAGACAAAAGACTATACCAAAAAATTGCACAACAAGGCACACAGAGAGGTATTTTCAACTCCAGAGAGCAATTTTAATCCCAAATGCAATCAAAGGGAAGGGCAGAACACCCTCTCTCTTTAGTAAGCATCAAGCTCAGAGCTAAGCTCTTGTGTAATTAATTCAGTAAGACATAATCACCTTGTCTAGCACAACACGAGCAGTCTCAATGGATGCTCAGGTAATCCTAGCAGTTTAGGTGCCAATGGCAGCTTCTTCCAGCAGAGGCAGGTGGCAAGGACTGGCTGCTACTCACAGAGACTTCACCAGCCCCTCTTCCATCAGGTCTCCAGGGACAGGGAATCACAGAAATCACAGAATCACAAAAACATTCAGGTTGGAAAGGACCCTCAGGATCACCAAGTCCAATCAATATCCCTACTCTACAAGGTTCACCTTAAATCATATCCCTAAACACCACATCCAAACGACTTCTAAATACATCCAGGGTTGATGACTCCACCACCTCCCTGCCCAGCTCACTCCAATGCCTGACCACTCTTGTTGGGAAAAGAAGTTTTCCTTAAATCCAGTGTAAACCTACCCAGTCACAGCTTGAGGATGTTTCCTCTTGTTCTATCACTAATTACTTATGTGAGAAGAGACCAGCACCAACCTCCTTTCAGGTAGCTGTAGACAGCAATGAGGTCTCCCCTCAGCATCCTCTTTTTCACACTAACTATTCCCACCTCCCTAAGTCATTCCTCATAAGATTTACTCTTCAGACCCATCCCAAACTCTGTTGCCCTCCTCTGCATTCACCCCTGCACCTCCACATCTCTTATATTGAGATGCCCAAAACTGAACACAGCACTCCGGGTGTGGCCTCACCAGAGCAGAGTATAAGGGAACAATCATCTCCTTGCTCCTCCTGGACACAGCATTTTTAATCCCAGCCAGGATGCTATTGGCTTTCTTTGCCACCTGGGCACACTGCTGGCTCATATTGAGTTGCTTGTTGATTACAAGCCCCAAGACCCTTTCTGCTGATGGTTTTCCAGCCACATTCGAAGAGGAAACTCTTCAAGAGGAGCATCTGAGGTGACCTTATTGTGCACTTTAGTATCTGAAGGTGGCCTACAAAAAAGCTGGGGAGGGACTTTTTTTAAGATATCAGGGAGTGCCAGGACTAGGGGGAATGGAGCAGAGCTGTAGGTGGGGAGATTCAGACTGGATGTGAGGAGGAATTTGTTCAGCATGAGAGTGGTGAGAGGCTGGAATGGGTTGCCCAGGAAGGTGGTTGAGGCCCCATGGCTGGAGGTGTTTCAGGCCAGGCTGGATGAGGCTGTGTGCAGCCTGCTCTAGGGTAGGATGTCCCTGGGCATGGCAGGGGTTTGGATCTAGATGATCCTTGTGGTGCCTTCCAACCCTGACTGATTCTATGAAACACAAGATCAGAAATACAGTGAACATAGGAGAAAGATGTCCAATGAGGTAGAAAGTTTATGTAGAATAAAAGGAGAAATAAGGATGAAGCAAAAACTGTTCTCCAGATTTTAGCCCTCTGTTTTCTTTAAATTCTCAGTGAAAAACCAGGTTTCTCCTTCTCTATTTTCTCCATGTGATAAATCACTTCCTTGCTTCAGTTTTTCTAGGGAGTTACATCTGCCTTTGCATTAAGTGATTTCCTGGATAGAGTCTGAGAAAGCACTCAGAATTACATGAGGTTTTTCACCTGAATGAATCCTATTTGACAAGGTTAACTGGAATTAGCATACATCTGAAATGCATTCCAACAAATGTGTCAATTTCATACAGAATGTAGAAGATATAGAATGCAATTCTCTTCTCCAGCATGCTGAGTCATTTTGTTTGCAATGTTCAGTTTTTTTCAGTTCAATCCTCTTGTGTTCACAATCATAGAATCAAGCAGGTTGGAAGAGACCTCCAAGATCATCCAGGCCAACCTAGCACCAAGCCCTATCCAATCAACTAGACCATGGCACTAAGTGCCTCATCCAATCTTTTCTTGAGCATCTCCTAGGCAGCCCATTCCAATGCCAATCACTGTCTCTGCCAACAACTTCCTCCTAACATCCAGCCTGGACCTGCCCTGACACAACTTGAGACTGTGTCCCCTTGTCTTGTTGCTGGTTGCCTGGCAGAAGAGACCAACTCCCACCTGGCTACAATCTCCCTTCAGGCAGATGATCTTCAGGGTCTCTTCCAACCTAAGTCATCCTATGAATCTGTCAAAATGTTAATAGATATGACAAAGAAATATAATAGAAATCAGGGTATTCTGTAAGAAATTATTTTGGAATAGAATTGTAGAATCATAGAATCAAGCAAGTTGGAAGAGACCTCCAAGATCATCCAGTCCAACCTAGCACCCAGCCCTAGCCAGTCAACTAGATCATAGCACTAAGTGCCTCATCCAGGCTTTTCTTGATGAGAGAAAATGACAGCAACAGGTTTAATTCTGGTGACTACTAAACTTTACCATCATAGATTGTTGTGATGCTTTTCCTCTACTTTTCTTCCTTGAAGACTTGCAGCCTCTTTTTCTGCCAGTTGTTGAAAATGTCAGGCTTGCTTTCAGAGGATTCAGTCAGAGCTTGTATTAATCTACATTTCATATAAGTAAGGAAAATTAGTCTTTGGCACTGATCAGTGTCTATTAGGTAACGTGGGAGGATAGAGTTTAAGGAATTGTTTATCATGTGTTTGTTAATGCAGCCTTCCTCCACCTTCAGAAAACTCTTGTACTGGCCAATATGGGAGACAAAACACAGTCATATCATTTCCTCTACTACTGACAAATTTCAAAGTGTTGTTTAAAAGTTAACATTAGAACTGGGCAAGCATCTCTGTAAATAACCTTGATGAACACAGAGTTGGTCCCCACAAATCTGTAGTTCAGGTGATAAATTATATCAAGTAAATAGTGGATGTGCTTTAGCAATATTCTAGTTATATCATAGAATCAAGCAGGTTGGAAGAGACCTCTAAGCTCATCCAGCCCAACCTAGCACTCAGCCCTGTCCAGTCAACTAGACCATGGCACTAAGTGCCTCATCCAGGCTTTGCTTGAACACCTCCAAGGATGGTGACTTAGGGTAGTTTCGGTGAGAAAACACAGCAGTGAGGCATCCTCACTAGAGAGTGTGAAGAGAGATAGGGGCAAAAATGGTAATAACTAATAAGAATAATAACAATGATAGTAAGCAATAATAGTAAGCCACAATAACAATAACAAACATACTATATACTACATCATATGTAATATAGAATATAGAATACGTATTGTATAGTATATAATATGTAACTTGTAGTATTTAATATGGAATCATAGAACCAAGCAGGTTGGAAGAGACCTCTAAGCTCATCCAGTCCAACCTAGCCAATCAACTAGACCATGGCACTAAGTGTCTCATCCAGGCTTTGCTTGAACACCTCCAGGGACAAATACATTGGACTGGATGATCTCGGATGTCTCTTCCAACCTGGTTGAATCTATGATTCTATCTCCAAGGATGGTGACTCCACCACCTCCCTGAGAAGCCCATTCCAATGAAGTATGTGCCATTATTCTGGTCTCTCCTTTTGCCTCAGCTACTGTGGAGCCTCTCTGACAGATGACTGAAATTCCTGAGTGATGCTTGCATTTCAGTTGTGACTTCAAGATGAAGCTAGAACAGAAAAAGAAGCCTAAGCAAATAAATTATAATGAGTTTTGCAAATGTTATCCCCTAAAAATAGTCAATAATAATGTCAGAGACTTTAAGACCATAAAAAAGGCTGCACCTGTTTGTCTGAGATCTTCATAGAGCTTAGGAGAATTGAGTTTATTTATCAACACAGCAACCTATAAATGATATTTGATAGTAAGGGTGGAAAGTAACTTTCCAATTCATGATTCACTCTGGAAATCCAAGAATTATAGACAACCAATCAGCAGGCAAAGAAACAAAAATATACTAAGAGACACATTTCCAAGATGAACAGCCCGAAGTTTGAATAATAAATGCTTGCAATAAACTTCTAACAGACAATCTTCAGAGCAACAAAATTGCTCAGAGAAATAATACAGTGAATGATGAATACAGTGGAGAAAAGAATGGCCCAAATCTTGTGCAGGAGAAAAGATAAAATATGATAGATAAATAAATAAATTGTTTGTTATGAATTATTCACCTAACTCTGTTCCTGCTTATAGAAAAGTCCATATTTTCCTCCCAGCTCTCCCTCTGTGTTGGGGAAGGGAAATTCATTGATGTGAGATGATATTTTCCAAAAGAAATATTGTTTGTTAATGTTGATGCTCTGAACTCTTGCCACCACCCAGCACTTATTTCAATGGGTTCTTACATGGTCATGGAAACATTCTGTGGATAATCTCTAGATCTAGTCATAACCCTTGTCCTATCATAGAATCATAGAATCACAGAATCAAGCTGGTTGGAAGAGACCTCCAAGCTCATCCAGTCCAACCTAGCACCCAGCCCTATCCAGTCAACTAGACCATGAAACCAAGTACCTCATCCAGCCTTTTCTTGAACACCTCCAAGCCCTTCTAAACAGTCCTTCCCAGCCTTCCTGTAGTGGAAAAGACCTCTAAGATCATTGATTCCAACCTATCACCTAACCCTTCTAATTAACTAAACCATGGCACAGTCCTTCCGAGCCTTCCTGTAATGGAAAAGACCTCTAAGGTCACCAGTTCAAACCTATCACCTAACCCTTCTAATTAACTAAACCATGGCACAGTCCTTCCCAGCCTTCCTGTAGGCCTCTTTAGCATATTGAAACCACAAAATCACAGAATTAACCAGATTGGAAAAGACCTTTAAGATCATCAATTCCTATCTGTCATCTAACCCTTCTAATTAACTAAACCATGGCACTAAATACCCCATCCAGCCTCCTTTTAAACACCTTCAGGGATGGTGGCTCCACCACTTCCTTGGGCAGCCCATTCCAATGCCAATCACTCTTTCCCTGAAGAACTGCTTCCTAGCATTCAGCCTGAACTTCCCCTGGCATAGCTTAAGGCTGTGTCCTCTAGGTCACAGTTTCCTGGGAGCCTTCTCTTCTCCAGGCTGAACAGCTCCAATTCTTTTAGCCTCTCCTCATAAGAGAGGTGGTCCAGCCCTCTGATCATCATTGTGGTCCTCCTCTGTATCCGCTCAAAGAACTCCATGTCTTTCTTGTGTGTGGGGGTCCCAGAGATGGACACAGTACTCCAAGTGAGGTCTCACCAGAGCAGAGGAGCTGAGGAGAATCACCTCTCTTGACCTTCTGGCCACACTCTTTGATGCAGCTCAGGGCAGGATTGACTTTCTAGGCTGTAAGTGTACCTTGTTGGCTCATGTCCAGCTTCTCATCCACCAATACCCCCAAGTCCTTTTCTGCAGGGCTGCTTTCAATTTCATCATCCCCTCGACCTGTATTGATATCTAGAGTAGCCCCAGCCTAGGTGCAGGACCTTGCACTTTGCCTTGTTGAACCTCATGGGATGGATTATCTTGTGTGAATGCCTTCCAAGCAGCAAGTCCAGAAACTATGTATAGTCTAAGTGAAATGTAAATGTAGCAGATAAGAAAATATGAACACCTATTTAACAGTGGCTTACAGTGAGGCTTAGATTGTCTTTTTTTCAGTGTGTTCTTTGCGAAGGTCTCAAGTACACTTCCTCTTTCAGAACCATTACTGCACTGGGAACTGTGCCACTGGCTAATCATAGTCAGCTTGAGGACATCTTCTTAGCTAGGGACGATATATACTCTTAGAATTTCCTGCCTTTGGAAGAAGCTCACTGACTTGTTTCCAAGATGAACCTGGGGGCATTGTCTAAGCTCTTCTAGCCTTATTCTCATTGCATAACACTTTAACCTCAAAGGGTTCCACTGAAACAGAACATAGTAATGTCAGTAAAAGTGGCAAAAGGAGGCCCCATACTAAAGAGCTGTTACATTTCTGGCTCGTCCAACTATACAACCAGCAAAACCACAGAGAACCAGATTTGTCATGGAAATGTGTACTGTGATGCCAAACCACATCAGACCTTCTTGTGGCCTTCCTGGATCTGATGGGGAGCTACAGAAAAGCTGGAGGGAATCATAGAATCATAGAATCAACCAGGTTGGAAGAGACCTCCAGGGTCATCCAGTCCAACCTAGCACCCAGCCCTAGCCAGTCAACCAGACCATGGCACTAAGTGCCTCATCCAGGCTTTTCCTGAAGACCTCCAGGGATGGTGCCCCCACCACCTCCCTGAGCAGCCCATTCCAATGCCAATCACTCTCTCTGCCAACAACTTCCTCCTAACATCCAGCCTAGACCTACCCCGGCACAACTTGAGACTGTGTCCCCTTGTTCTAGAAGATCTGTACAAATCAGTACCTGAGATAGCTTTGCCCATCTTATGTTATGGACATCAGAGGTCTCTCCAACATAATTGTCTTTTTTCCTGCCTATCTTCCCCTGTGGAAGTCTTTCATGACTACTATCAGGTTGATGGAGAGAAGTTAGCAGTACCCCTATGTGCTATTATTGTCACACAAGCTCCACAGGCTCTTTATTTGCAAAGCCCATATAATGTTATGATGATTTTCTTCCCTTCTGATGGAACCACCCTGATGTGATAAGTCCTTTCAACAACACTAGTACTGATATTCTCTTTGCACAATGGAGATAAAAGCTGTGTACTCTTTCCTGTCATTAATATTACTGGGATTAATTTTGTTTCTGTAGGTGTTTCTTTGTCCTTTGTGCTCACAAACATATCATTTTCATTTCAAAACTGTGTTTTCTTCTCCCTGGTTTTATTCTTGGTGAGCACTGATTTAAAAAGCCATGGCTATAATGTAGAAGTTAAGCTAATGACTGGGTGAGGCACTGGTCTGGTTGACTGGCTAGGGCTGGGTGCTAGGTTGGACTGGCTGATCTTGGAGGTCTCTTCCAACCTGCTTGATTCTATGATTCTATGATTCTAATCACCACTGACAGATAAGTGCATCTTTGTAGTTTTGCATTCCAAACTTCAAAAGCAAATTCCAGGCTGTCATGAAAGAAACTGCTGCCAAGCATCCCAGGCTACGTGGGAATGTCTGGATGTTAGGAGCAGGTTCTTTATCATGAGGGTAGTGTAATACAGGAACAGTCTGCCCAGAGAGGTGGTTGAGGCCCCATGCCTGGAAATATTCAAGGTGAGGCTAAACAGAGCTGTGGCAACCTAATCTAGTTGAGGATGTCCTTGCTGACTGCAGGGAAAAGTTGACTGCATGACTTCTGGGGGATTCTCTTCCAACCCAGACCACTGTGTTCAGTTCTGGACCCCCCAGTTTAGAAGGGACATTGAGATGCTTGAGCATGTCCAGAGAAGGGCGACGAGGCTGGGGAGAGGCCTTGAGCACAGCCCTACGAGGAGAGGCTGAGGGAGCTGGGATTGGTTAGCCTGGAGAAGAGGAGGCTCAGGGGTGACCTTATTGCTGTCTACAGCTACCTGAGGGGTGGTTGTGGCCAGGAGGAGGTTGCTCTCTTCTCTCAGGTGGCCAGCACCAGAACAAGAGGACACAGCCTCAAGCTATGCCAGGGGAAATTTAGGCTGGAGGTGAGGAGAAAGTTCTTCACTGAGAGAGTCATTGGACACTGGAATGGGCTGCCCGGGGACGTGGTGGAGTCGCCGTCCCTGGGGCTGTTCAAGGCAGGATTGGACGTGGCACTTGGTGCCATGGTCTGGCCTTGAGCTCTGTGCTAAAGGGTTGGACTTGGTGATCTGTGAGGTCTCTTCCAACCCTGATGATACTGTGAGACTGTGATACTGTGATGTTCTGCTTTGGATAATTTCAGCCCATAATAGGAAGGATAAAGTATTTCACCTGCAGTGTTTCTGATAGCTGGAATTGGTAGATCATTTTTTCTTTCCATAGATAGCCTAAAACCAACAAAATCACACAGGGTATTTCCTTTGTTTCTTATCCAGTGTTTGTGTTACCTCAACTGCTAAGCATTTCCAGGGAATGTTTTTCCCTTAGGAATGTCTCATTTCAAATGTCTACCTCCTTCCAAGTATGTGGAACAATTTTTGCACTGCTTGCATATTCCTCTTTAAATTCTTTTTAGTATAAAATGCTTCTCTTCCCTCAATATCACTTTTTTAGAGTGCATTTCTATTTGGCAACCTTTCTTCTAAATTATACATCTTTAGTATTGTTAACTTTATTTTCATTTTAATCCATTCTTAGCCTTCAGAAGTGGATGTAAGGAAAGTAAAATGCTGAGTACATGTTTATTATTACTATTATTATGGTTACTGTTTTGCCCAGACCTGTCAGAACTGAGCAGCAGCGTTTAGAATGTTCTGTGCTGTACAGCAAACTGCTGGTTTTGTTCTTAGGGGCTTTGCTTTTTCACTGTGTTAAAAGTCAGTGATAACTGTTAATGTCATGGTAGGCCTGATGGGCCCAAAATAGGCTTATACATGTCCTTGCTTTCCCAGGCATGTTTTCTGCTCCCCCTTCTGTTATGGGGAGAAGCAACCATGCGAAAGAAGACAAAAGAACCTGGAGCCACTAAGTCTAAGGACTCCAGTCTGTGGTAAACTTTTGTTCTGTCTCCAATTCCTTGTGAGAAGAGCTCAGCAGCAGCCTCCCCACAACATCCCTTCAGGTAGTTGTAGATGGCAATGAGGTCTTCCCTCAGCCTCCTCTTCCTCAAAATAAACAGCCCCAGCTCTTACGGATATTACAGTGCACAACACCAGAGATAAAATAAAGCTCTGCAGAGGGACCTGGACAGGCTGGATGGGTGGGTAGAGGCCAATGGGATGAGATTTAACAAGGCCAAGTGCAGGGCTCTACACTTTGGGCACAACAAACCCAAGAAGCGCTACAGACTGAGGACTGAGTGGCTGACAGCAGCCAGGAAGAAAGGGACACGGTGGTGCTGGTGGATAGTAGGCTGAAGATGAGGCAGCAGTGTGCCCAGGTGGCTAAGAGAGACAATGGCATCCTGGCCTGGATCACAACCAGTGTGGCCAGCAAGATGAGGGAGATTATTCTGCCCCTGTGCTCAGCACTGGTGAGGCCACACCTGGGGTGCTGTGTCCAGTTCTGGGCTCCTCAATTCAAGAGAGATGTTGAGGTGCTGGAGCATGTCCAGAGAAGGGCAACAAAGTTGGTGAGGGGCCTGGAACACAATCCCTATGAGGAGAGGCTGAGGGAGCTGGGGGTGTGCAGCCTGCAGAAGAGGAGGCTCAGGGCAGAGCTCATTGCTGTCTACAACTAGCTGAAGGGAGGCTGTAGCCAGATGGGGCTGGGCTCTTCTGCCAGGCAACCAGCAACAGAACAAGGGGACACAGCCTCAGGTTGTGCTGGGGGAGGTCTAGGCTGGATGTTAGGAGGAAGTTCCTGGCAGAGAGAGTGATTGGCATTGGAATGGGCTGCCCAGGGAGGTGGTGGAGTCACCATCCCTGGAGGTATTCAAGCAAAGCCTGGATGAGGCACTTAGTGCCATGGTCTAGATGACTGGATAGGGCTGGGTGCTAGGTTGGACTGGATGATCTTGGAGGTCTCTTTAAACCTGCTTGATTCTATGGTTCTGTGAAAACTCTTATTCTGAATTTATTTTTACATTTTATTCTGTAAATATCCCTTTAGTTTCAAAATAGTCATTGTTTTGTATACATTTCCAACACTTTTTTAATCTTTACATTGGATCTAGAAAACAGCCTAGAAGAGAAGATAATAAACCAAGAGTTGTTTAAAGTGAGTGAATTGATTTCACAACACCCTAAACTGCATCCACTGCTGGACCCCCCATTACAGGAAGGATGTGGAGATGCTGGAGTGTGTCCAGAGAAGGACCACGAGGATGATCAGAGGGCTGGAGGGAGACTGAAAGAGTTGGGGCTGTTCAGTATGAAGAAGAGGAGGCTCTGAGGTGGCCTTCCAGTATCTGAAGGGGGCCTACAAGAAAGCTGGGGAGGGACTTTTTAGGATATCAGGGAGTGACAGGACTGGGGGGAATGGAGTAAATCTGTAGATGAGCAGGTTCAGGCTGGAGGTGAGGAGGAAGTTGTTCAGCATGAGAGTGGTGAGAGGCTGGAATGGGTTGCCCAGGGAGGTGGTTGAGGCCCCATGGCTGGAGGTGTTTAAGTCCAGGCTGAATGAGGCTCTGGGCAGGATGATCTAGGGTAGGGTATCCCTGGGCATGGCAGGGGAGTTGGAACTGGCTGCTCCTTGTGGTGCCTTCCAACCCTGACTGATTCTATGATTCTAAACTTCCTTTTTCTCTCTCTCTCTCTCTCTCCGTGTCCAGTTCTGGGCCCCTCAATTCAAGAAAGATGTTGAGGTGCTGGAACATGTCCAGAGAAGGGCAACGAAGCTGGTGAGGGGCCTGGAGCACAAATCCTATGAGGAGAGGTTGAGAGCCTGGAGAAGAGGAGGCTCAGGGGTGATCTTATTACTGTCTACAACTACCTGAAGGGGCATTGTAGCCAGGTGGGGGGTGGCCTCTTCTCCCAGGCAACCAGCAATAGAACAAGGGGACACAGTCTCAAGTTGTGCCAGGGTAGGTATAGGCTGGATGTTAGGAAGAAGTTCTTCACAGAGAGAGTGATTGGCATTGGAATGGGCTGCCCAGGGAGGTGGTGGAGGCACCGTCCCTGGGGGTCTTCAAGCAAAGCCTGGATGAGGCACTTAGTGCCATGGTCTGGTTGACTGGATAGGGCTGGGTGCTAGGTTGGACTGGATGATCTTGGAGGTCTCTTCCAACCTGGTTGAATCTATGATTCTATGATTCTATGTATATACACACATGTATTTATAAATATATATATATATATAAAAAATATAAATACACACACACTGATTCTATGATTCTATGATTCTAAACTTCATTTATCTTTCTCTCTCTCTCTCTATGTATATGCACATATGTATTTATAAATATATATATGTGTATTTATAAATATATATATATATATATATATATAAACACACATACATACAAGGGGACACAGTCTCAAGTTGTGCCAGGGTAGGTCTAGGCTGGATGTTAGGAGGAAGTTCTTCACAGAGAGAGTGATTGGCATTGGAATGGGCTGCCCAGGGAGGTGGTGGAGGCACCATCCCTGGGGGTCTTCAAGAAAAGCCTGGATGAGGCACTTAGTGCCATGGTCTGGTTGACTGGCTAGGGCTGGGTGCTAGGTTGGACTGGATGATCTTGGAGGTCTCTTCCAACCTGCTTGATTCTATGATTCTATGATTCTATATGTATTATACATATATTTATACCTAGATATAGATACATTTGTATCCTGGGATCTTTGCTGCACTTTGATATAGTTTGTGTGAAGCAATGTCAATAGCTGTCAGCAGTGTGACTAACTCCCCTTCCACTAAAAGTGACTTCAATTTTCTTCTTGCCTCCTGTCTTTTAGGCAGAGAAATTTCGCATGTAAGGACTTGACTTTCTTGAAGCAGATTTTTTTTTCTGAGCTCTTATTGCCCCTATAAACTTCTGGAATAAGACTAGCAAGGTATATTGTGTAACAGTAAATGCAGAGCACTAAAAAATATACTATAAATCCATGGAAAAAAAAATCCACAACCCACCAAACCAACACAGAAATTGACAATTCAAATCAATTTAATTTGCATTTAGAGATAATCACTTCCAAGCACGAAATGTTACTTAATCAGGTAATGGCTTCATTAACAGCAGTTAATCACATACTACCTTCAATGTATTTTCAGAGCTATGAATTTGGTATTCAGATTAAAGCAATTAAAATATCTCAGTCGAGGGCTGGATTGGTTTGAGGAAAAGACTTATGCAAACTCGCCGCAGCTCTATCGATCGTTTGCAAGAGGCAGAATGTGAGCTGAATATCAAACTCTGGCAGAAAACTGGTGATATTAGCTAGATAAATATAGCATCCTGCATGCAGAATAAATGCAGACAGAAAGGAAAGAAGCTTTTTTTATTATTATGTAAAGGAAGCTGGAATTTTACTGTCAGTTTACTCACGTGGCAAATCAGGATTTCCTATGTCTATGAACTCAGGTGGCATATTAGTTACTTCTAGCACATTCCTTTGAGTCACAGGATCACAGAATGTCAGGGGTTGGAAGTGACCTTGAAAGCTCATCGAGTCCAACCTGCACCTCATCTATATCAGACTATATAGGAACATGTCCAGATAGGTTTTGGATATCTCCAGTAAGGGAGACTCCACAGCTCCCCTGAGCAGCCTCTTCCAGTGTTCTATCACCCTCACAGGGTAAAAAATTCCTCCTCATGTTTAAGTGAAACTTCCCATGCCTCAGCTTCCATTGTCCCTTGCTCTGTTGTTAGACATCACTGAGCAGAGCCTGGCTCCATCCTCCTGGCACTCACCCTATACATATTGATGAACATTGATAGGGTCACCTCTCAGTCTCCTTCACTCCAAGCAGTAGAGCCCCAGCTCCTCCAGACTCTCCTCATAACAGAGATCTTCCATTCTCTTCAGCATATTTGTGTGTCTGTGCTGGACTCTCTAAAGCAGTTCTATGTCCCTCTTGAAGTGGGGAGCCAAGAACTGAACACAGTAGTCCAGATGTGGCCTCACCAGGGCAAAGTAGAGGGGTAGAAGAACAAAATTTCACAGAATTTCTTAGATTGGAAAAGACCCTCAAGATCATTAGTTTCACACTGACAAATCCTTGACTAAACCAAATCCCTCAGCACAACATCTAATTAACCTCCCTCGACGTACTCACTACAGCCCTTCTAACGCCCCCAGCTTACAGCTGTTCCAAAAGAGCCTTCCTTGAAAACAGACATCAAACATAATTAACAATCTCACTGTTGATCTGAAGCTCAATCCAATCCATGAGAAGATTCATACACTGGGGTGCTGGCAATGCTGTGGGTTTCTTGCACTTCACATCATCCTGCCACCGATATTCATATTTAGGGCCTCTGGACATCACTGGGCAAGTCTTCTCTGTACAAAATTCACAGATAGTTCCATAAATGAGGTTAATCTGATTGAAGAAGTCAACCACATGGACTGCCACCCAGTCATTCAGGTCTTCTCCTGAAGAGGAGGCTCAGGGGTGACCTCATTGCTGTCTACAACCACCTGAAGGGAGGCTGTAGCCAGGTGGGGTTGGTCTCTTCAGCCAGGCACCCATCAACAGAAAAAGGGGACACAGTGTGAAGTTGTGGCAGGGTAGGTCTAGGTTGGATGTTAGGAGGAAGTTGTTGGCAGAGAGAGTGATTGGCATTGGAATGGGCTGCCCAGGGAGGTGGTGGAGTCGCTGTGCCTGGAGGTCTTCAAGAAAAGTCTGGATGAGGCATTTAGTGCCATGGTCTGGTTGATTGGATAGGGCTGGGTGCTAGGTTGGACTGGATGATCTTGGAGGTCTCTTCCAACCTAGTTGATTCTATAATTCTAATCCCAACAAAAATCCCCCTCACACACACACACACACACACACACTCCTCACAGCTTTCCTGTGTGCTGAGTGCTGAATGCAATCCAGTGGAACAAGTCATCTGTTTGCCATTTAGAGCAGGTGTAAGTTAGCAGAGAATACAAACGAGGAGAAGCTGTGATTTCCCTAAGTGCTACCTGATTTATGGATATTATCTTGTCGAATACTTGGTGTAGTATCCTATTCCTAATAGTTATATCTTCAGAAATGACACTCTGGGTGCTGGAATGAAGCATAATTATGATTTCTGTGCAGTGAGGGTTTTTCAGGGTGGAAGGAGTGAGCTGTACCCTCTTGCCTTGTACAGCCACGACAGCTTCATTGCTGTGCGTGATGCATTGTCTCCTTTTGCACAGGCAGCAGCTCGCGGAGGCTCACATCTAGCTGGGGGAGTTGAAATGTCTAAATTGTCTTGACAGATAACCAGGTCTTTATTTATGTGTCTTTTAAGAATGAAGCCATAAAGAGAAAGTATTTTGCACCTAGGTCTCAGGCACACAGTGAGCAATTCAGTGCTAGAAATGCTGAAGGCTAATTTTGTTTAATGTGTATTCATAGAATCATAGAATCAACCAGGTTGGAAGAGACCTCCAACATCCAGTCCAACCTAACATAGAATTCTATGATTCTATGATTCTAACCAGGTTGGAAGAGACCTCCAACATCCAGTCCAACCTAACATAGAATTCTATGATTCTAACCAGGTTGGAAGAGACCTCCAACATCCAGTCCAACCTAACATAGAATTCTATGATTCTATGATTCTAACCAGGTTGGAAGAGACCTCCAACATCCAGTCCAACCTAGCACCCAGCCCTGGCCAATCAACCAGACCATGGCACTAAGTGCCTCATCCAGGCTTGGCTTGAACACAAAATGACTTGCACCAAATTATTTCATCAAGGAATCTGTTCTGAAATTCCTGTCTTTTCTTGAACACCTCCAGGCACGGTGACTCCACCACCTCCCTGGGCAGCCCATTCCAATGCCAATCACTCTCTCTGACAACAACTTCCTCCTAACATTCTGTGATTCTGTGCTCCACAACCTCCCTGGGCAACCTGTGCCAGTATCTCACCACCCTCATTCTAAAGAACTTCTTCCTAACATCTAGTCTAAATCACCCCTCTGCCAGTTTAAACTCATTCCTCCTCATCCTATCATTACAAGACCTTGTAAATAGTCCCTCCCCAGTCCTCCTGTAGGCCCTCCTCTAGATACTGGAAAGTAACTAGAAGTGACCAGTTTAAGCTCTAAATCTCTTCCAGTCTAAACTCTTCCAGTTTAAACCCATTCCTCCTCATCCTATCATTACAAGACCTTGTAAACAGTCCCTCCCCAGTCCTCCTGTAGGCCCCCTTCAGATACTGGAAGGCCACTGGAAGGCTTCAAAGGTTTCTCTTCTCCAGGTTGCAGAGCCCCAACTCTCTCAGCCTGTCCTCACAGCAGAGCTGCTGCAGCCCTCTGAGCACATTCATGGTCCTTCTCTGGACTGGCTCAAACAGTTCCATGTCCTTCTTGTGTTGGGGGCTCCAGAACTGCACACAGTACTCCTGGTGGGGTCTCAGGAGAGCAAAGGGTTGTCCTTCATACATCCCACAGCTTATACAAGGACTTAGGCAAAAGGGAGGTGGAGAACTTTTCTAATGCTTACTGCAATGTACATATATGTTGACATATAGATTGGTATGACTCTTCAAGTTGAAGAAAACCATGCTCAAATGCAGCTGCCCCAGCATCTACACTGGCCTAAAGTGCCTTCTTAGGCTTCAACCCATGGCCAGTTTGCTGAGTATCTGTCAAGTCAGGGGTTCAACACTTCCTGCTAAGCTTTTGCATCAACAGAAGAAAATGAGAGTTGATTTTCAAAGAGAAGTCATAACTACTTTCCTCATTAGCATAACGAGCAGCTGTTTGATAATTGCTGCAGTGTTTAAGTGCTGTTTGTGAAACTATGCAGTGCCCGTGTTCAGTGAAAGATGAAAGCACAAAAAAAGCAGGAAACAATCCCATTTCCCATCTCTTCCTGAGCCTTGCTTTTCCTAATGCATGTACTGGAGTTGAACATCTGCCTGAGATGAGGGTCCACACTGTGATTGCACTCAGAAACCCCAGGTGCATGTCTTTTTGACTGAGTATGCCTCAGTAATATCCTGGATTAAGTTGTGAGAGGTAAATGTTAGTGACATGAGCTTTCCTCTGCTTCTGGCTTGTGCATGGACTGTGCTCTTGCATGCCTCAGTCAAGCAATCTACTAGCCAGATCTGCCTGCAGAAGAGGAGGCTCAGGGCAGAGCTCATTGCTATCTGCAGCTACCTGAAGGGAGGTTGTAGCCAGGTGGGGTTGGGCTCTTCTGCCAGGCATCCAGTGACAGAACAAGAGGACACAAACTCAAGCTGTGCCAGGGCAGGTTCAGGCAGGATGTTAGGAAGAATTCTTCATGGAGGTAGTTATTGGCATTGAAATGGGCTGCCCAGAGAGGTGGTGGAGTCTCCATCCCTGGAGGTGTTTGAAGGAGGCTGGATGAGGCACTCAGTGCCATGGGTTAGTTAATTAGAAGGTGTTAGGTGATAGGTTGGACTCGGT
Source organism: Pogoniulus pusillus (assembly GCF_015220805.1). Classification (NCBI taxonomy): domain Eukaryota; kingdom Metazoa; phylum Chordata; class Aves; order Piciformes; family Lybiidae; genus Pogoniulus; species Pogoniulus pusillus. Next base: position 35,735,279 of record NC_087272.1, on the reverse strand, counting down.
GATCTTGCACGTCTCTTCCAACCTGATTGATTCTGTGATTTACATTAGCTACATGTGCCCAGCTGATCATCTGATCTTGCTCAGGAGCTAAATGATCTTTGAGATCCCTTCCAACCTAAACCATTCCATGATTCTAGTAATGTTGGAGAGTCCTCTATCACTCTGTGCTAATATAAGCAAAGGGACAAAGGTAGAACTAGGAAGCAGGTGGATCCTGTAGGCTTCCTAAGAAACTCAACTGAGATGGAGAGATGCTGACATTCTTTTCTTTCTCTTTTCCATTCACCTTTCCCTCTCTCTGCCTTTATCTATCTCTAGTTCTCTGCCTTTATCTATCTCTAGTTAGGAAAATCATAACTGTGTCTTTTAATATATATTCAAATTAATGCTGCTTGGCAAAACACCTGAGATGTGTCTGAGTCTGGTCAATGCCACCTTAGGAATGGTTTCTTAGGGCTTGGTGTTTTTCATGATATAGGAAGAGTTCTAAGCATAGATCTTTGTGGATTTGAAGCTCCTAACTTACTTTAAGGAATTTCCTTCCCTTGTATATTAAGGACACAATCTAAGTTGTATATTAAAGGGCCACAACCCGAGTTTGTCTTACTGGGGTATGAAAGACTTTCAGCTCCAGCCTAAGAAAAGGTTTAGAAATTAATGTTATTCATGGTAGGTATTGCCAGACCTGAGAAATCTTTCATCACTGTGGCTCAGAGATTAGAAGTATTCAGGTACATGAGTAATTAGAGAAACATCTGAATTTTCAACCAGGGATAGTGTTGCGGAGGGCAGAAATACGTGGCCGAGAAGAAAATTTATCAAAAATAGATATTTTTATTTTTACAAAACCCGCCCCCACAACTATATATACAAAGATTAATTTCGTTTGATAAACAGGTTAAGTTGCATGAGAATTCTACGAGGATACCATTAATAATCTGACTATATATATTTGGAAGTCAGTTTTTGGAAAAGGCTTTAGCTATTAATTAATAGCGGTTTTCTTACTAAATTAAGCTAAGCCAAATAACTCACTCAGGCTGGCTCGTGCGGTCTGTCTTCCTTCTCCAGCGGCTGCAAGAGTCGTTAAGGGTCGTTAAGGGTCGTTAGGCAGACAAAGGTGTGCCTAACACCAAGGCAAGTCCTTTGGTCTCTCTGCAGTGCAGGCACAGGAGAGTGAGCGAACTCGTCCAGGCACAGGCAAAATCCAAAAGCGGGAACCCCAAAGGCGGGAAGACCCCCAATATTTATACCCTTCGCTAGACAAAGGGCAGAGTTACCACACTTTAGGCGCGAAAGCGCACGGCCAATCCCAGCCTGGCTCCAGCGCGGGAACTCACGGGGCAGTCGCCGCCCCCTTCTCGGCTGCAGGGCAGGCGAGGGGGGGGGAAACCAGGCGGCTTTTCTCCTTTCCCCCCGAAGTCCGGGCAGGAGAGGAATTTAGGGGTATAGGACTCCAGGACATCCCACCCCGGTGGTAATGAGCATCTTTGTCTAGAACTTGAGTGAGAGGTGATCCCCCTTCAATTTAGGAACCTATTAATATATATATATATATGGCTTAGCCTTTTCCAACATTAACAATATGTAACACATTAATCGCCCCAACAATATTTAACAATACTTAACAAGGCTTAACAATAGCCCAAACAGTATTAATAAAGCTACACAGTCAATTTGAAGATTGCTCTGTTCCTGGTAGAGCAACCAAGTTCATGGCAGAGCCTTAGATGCTCTGAGTCCATGGCTGGAGGTCACAGTCCGTGGGTCCTGATGCCATCATCCACTGGCCACCCCGGTGATATGACTCCATCTCTCGTGTAGCTGGCTCTCCCCTTCCCAGGTGCTGGTCAGGTAGTCAGGAACTGGTCCTCTGCCTCGACCTTAACCTGTAAGGAGACAAAATCTGCCTCGGCCTATAAAGGCCAGGCTTGACAATTAATAGTTGGGGACGATCCACCGTGTACTGATCCGGTGGCCTTTTCCATTTGCATCTAGGGCTTCCCAGGCATATAAGCCTCTGGGTTTACCCCATGCCATTGGCACTACCCCTATAGGTTGGCCTTTTGTACTGGGGCAGGTGGTCAGTGACCACGTGGCTCACCTAGGCAGCAGGTCTTTATTCTGGGGGCTTCTGTAGCTCTCCCCGTGACTGCTGACCATTAAAAGCTGCCGAGCCACCATTACACTAATTCAGTGTTTTGCCTCCCGTGTGGGAGACGAGAAAGGGTTAACCTTTCTGTCTGGGGACGAGCTGCAGTTCCCAGCGGGGGGGCTGCCGCTTCTGGGCGAGCCGCTCTGGGAACCACCGCTGGGCGAGCCGCTGCCGCTGGCCCTGGCGCGGCTGCCTCTGGATTTTGCAGCCGATTTCTGAAGGCACCGCACTAGATCCTTCAGCTGCCAGTCTGCCAGCTGCCTTAAAACAGTTTTTGGTACCCCTAAAGTCAGGGCTTGTCTATACCAGCTGTTCTTTTCTCTGGGTCTCCAGTCACTCTGTTGGTCTCTGCCCCTTTTCCTCGGGGAGAAGCCTGAAGGACCGGTCCCCCTGGGGGGGCAGTCCTGCACTGGCCGGACCTGCCTGCGCAGAGTCCTGGGATTTTCTGGGGGAGAAGCACGAGACTGTCTCTCCCCAGCCCCTTTTCCTTCAGGAGACCCAAACCCAAACTGCAGCCCGTGGGCATTCAAGTCAGTTAACAGTTCAGCCCAAGTCATTACGTGCTCTTTAGCACCATCGTTCTCTGCATTTTCTCCAAGCACACGTTGAATTTTCTCAACATTCTTCATTAGTTGGATTTGCAGAGTTGCTGGCAAACCCTTCATAATAGGGTGCAGTCTCTCCGGGTCCACAGGGGCATAAAACGGGCAATCATAATGTCCCTTATCATAGATAGCCTGGACACAGGCAAGTCTGCGGAGAGCAGTGATGAGCTCAGAGGAGCTGGTGACCTTTAGTTCCGTCGGCTCCCCCCGGTAGGCTGGACGGACACTGCTTGCCCAGTAGGCTATCCGAGCGGTGAGGCTGTGTGTCCCCTCGGGTTCACGTGTCAGGAACACATCGTCCCCCCAGTCTCCAGCAGCTTCCTGCGAGTCTAGAAGGACCCGGTCCCCACCGGCTCGGGACACTCGATACACATAGTCAGCGACTGAGTCCCCAGGATCTCTCGCATATTTGACTTGTAAGTCACTGAGCTGTGCGTCTGTGAACTGTTTTTTGATCACGGTGGTCCCTGCACCGCCTTTTCTGCCCTTCACGGACTCAGTCCTTATAACAGGCAACACGTGCACCGCGGCGCCCTCCTCACCGGAGCTCTCTTCTCCGCTAGCTACGGGAGAGTCCGGTCGGGACCTGCGCTTTCTGCGTGGCTTTGAGGCTTTCTGCCGCGCAGAGGCATGTGCAGAGGAATTCTCTGAGTCTCTGGCAGAGTCTTTTGTGCCTGGTTTCGGGGAACTCCTCTCCCCCGAAGAGCCCCTCGGGGCATTCTCTGCCTTTCTCCCCGATTCCCGCGAATCACTCCATTCAAATTCAGACACGGAGACCGAAGAGGTGGTGTCTGCAGGCGTTACAAGCCTTTCTTTCATCTGGGCAGTCAGTGCCGCGGTCAGGCTCTTTGTCTGCGCCAGCATGCTTTCCCAGATACTTTGGCATTTAGCTTTTTCGGCTAATAATTCCTTTTCCAAGGCCTGAATTCTTTTTTCATAATTTTCAAATTCGGCCAGAGTCTGGGTCACGACTGACCCCAGAACAACAGAGAAATGCTCCGTTGGAGACTCAGAAATCACAGGGTCTGAGCGCTCAGCTAATTTCTCCAGGATTTTCTCCGGATTTTTACAATTTTTCTGAGCCCAAATTAAATCAAGCCCTGTGATTAGGCATCCCTTTTCTTGTAGAAATTCTATGATTGAACTACCCTGCTCGCTGCGCCATAATGTTGCGGAGGGCAGAAATACGTGGCCGAGAAGAAAATTTATCAAAAATAGATATTTTTATTTTTACAAAACCCGCCCCCACAACTATATATACAAAGATTAATTTCGTTTGATAAACAGGTTAAGTTGCATGAGAATTCTACAAGGATACCATTAATAATCTGACTATATATATTTGGAAGTCAGTTTTTGGAAAAGGCTTTAGCTATTAATTAATAGCGGTTTTCTTACTAAATTAAGCTAAGCCAAATAACTCACTCAGGCTGGCTCGTGCGGTCTGTCTTCCTTCTCCAGCGGCTGCAAGAGTCGTTAAGGGTCGTTAAGGGTCGTTAGGCAGACAAAGGTGTGCCTAACACCAAGGCAAGTCCTTTGGTCTCTCTGCAGTGCAGGCACAGGAGAGTGAGCGAACTCGTCCAGGCACAGGCAAAATCCAAAAGCGGGAACCCCAAAGGCGGGAAGACCCCCAATATTTATACCCTTCGCTAGACAAAGGGCAGAGTTACCACACTTTAGGCGCGAAAGCGCACGGCCAATCCCAGCCTGGCTCCAGCGCGGGAACTCACGGGGCAGTCGCCGCCCCCTTCTCGGCTGCAGGGCAGGCGAGGGGGGGGGAAACCAGGCGGCTTTTCTCCTTTCCCCCCGAAGTCCGGGCAGGAGAGGAATTTAGGGGTATAGGACTCCAGGACAGATAGTCACAACTCTTGGATACTCCTGAAAAATATAGATCTGAAATTTGAATCTCTCATCTGTCTAAGTATCTTTTGAGAAACTGGCACTGAATGATTTGCCATTGGAATGGGCTGCCCAGGGAGGTGGTGGAGTCTTTTCTTCAACACCACCATCCCTGCCTCATTGCTGTCTACAGCTACCTGAAGGGAGGCTGTAGCCAGGTGGGGATTGGTCTTTTCTCCCAGGGAAGCAGCAACAGAACAAGGGGACACAGTCTCAGGTTCTGCTGGGGGAAGTACAGGCTGGATGTTAGGAGAAAGTTGTTGCCAGAGAGAGTGATTGGCATTGGAATGGGCTGCCCAGGGAGGTGGTGGAGTTGCCATCCCTGGAGGTATTCAAGAAAAGCCTGGATGAGGCACTTAGTCAATTGGATAGGGCTGGGTGCTAGGTTGGACTGGATGATCTTGGAGGTCTCTTCCAACTTGGTTTATTCTATGATTCTATGACAGAGAGCTTTAGAACATATATCAGCTTTCAAGAAGCTGAAGAACTTGTATTCTTGATTTAAGCACTTAAAGGACTCAAACTGTGTTCCAGAGAACCACAGCACTCTCAGACTTCACAGCCTGGTGAAGCACTTTGAACTGTCTTAATTACTCGAAGCAGATGTACCAATATCTTATTGTGGTCTGCTTATGGCATATGTTTTTTTACCCCAACATTACCTGGATATCAAAATAAGATCTTATTTTAATATATCTAGAAAAAAAAATCACCACAAATCTCTATAATTACCATGCTTTTGCATAACAATAGTCAAACTATGAAGAAAACAACAAAAACTATGAGAGCAAGAGAGTAATATGTCTTACTCTTGTATCTATAATAAATTCATTACCTATAAAGCTCTGGAAAACTACAATTAACTTGACTCAAGAATTATTTGTTTCCAGCTTGCTTTTTGTCTGATGCCATTGAGGAAGAATTGCCATGTGAGTGGCCACTGTAAATCTGACTCCTTCCTCTAAACAAGATAAAGCTGTTAGAGAATCTGCTGCCCTTGTAGACCACAGAAGGACTATAGACATTTGGACTTCCTCCTATCCATCACTTGTCACTGCTTATTATCTCCCTGTAACAGCTGGTGACAGAGACATTGTGCCTCTAGGAAAGTTCTCTTTTCTCTCTTCCATCTGTTTCAGTCCACTTACCTCAGAGATAAAATATTGTTTTGGCTGGTCTGTTTACAATAACTTATCTAGATCATCATTTATATCCCCTCTGTTTGAGATACACATCATGTATTGGTCTGTATTTCTTTAAACATAGCTGAAAATTATGACTCCAGTAATTCTGCAGTTCTATACAACAGATTTTCAGGCAGCATGCTTTAAGCAGGGGGGGAAAAACAAAGTGGCAATAATGAGATTCAACAAGGGCAAGTGTAGAGTCTTGCACCTGGGAAAGAACAACTCCACGGACCAGTATAGGTTGGGGATTGACCTGCTGGAAAGCAGTGAAGGGGAGAAGGACCTGAAAGGTGGACCATGAACCAGCACTGTGCTCTGGTAGCCAGGAGGGCCAAGGCCATTCTGGGGTGTATTAGAAGGTCTGTGGTTAGTAGATGGAGAGAATCATAGAATCATAGAATCAACCAGGTTGGAAGAGACCTCCAAGATCATCCAGGCCAACCTATCACCCAGCCCTAACCAGTCAACCAGACCATGGCACCAAGTGCCTCATCCAGGCTTTTATTGAAGACCCCCAAGGACGGTGCCTCCACCACCTCCCTGGGCAGCCCATTCCAATGCCAATCACTCTCTCTGTGAAGAACTTCTTCCTAATATCCAGCCTATACCTACCCTGGCACAACTTGAGACTGTGTCCCCTTGTTCTATTGCTGGTTGCCTGGGAGAAGAGGCCACCCCCCACCTGGCTACAATGCCCCTTCAGGTAGTTGTAGACAGTAATAAGATCACCCCTGAGCCTCCTCTTCTCCAGGCTAAACAGGCCCAGCTCCTCAACCTCTCCTCATAGGATTTGTGCTCCAGGCCCCTCACCAGCTTTGTTGCCCTTCTCTGGACATGTTCCAGCACCTCAACAAGTTCTCTTCTCGCTCTAATCTACCCTATTGAAGCCACATCTGGAGTATTGTGTCCAGCTCTGGGTCCCTCAGTTCAAGAAGACCTCAGGGAATTGCTTGAAAGAGTCCAAAGCAGAGTCACAAAAATGATGAAGGGAGTGGAATATCTTCCTTACAAGGAGAGCCTGAGGGACCTGGGGCTCTGCTGCTTGGGGAGGAGGAGCCTGAGAGCAGACCTCACTGACATTTATCAACACGTAAAGGGTGAGTGCAGGAGGCTGGAGCCAGGCTCTGCTGGGTGATGCCCAATGACAGGACAAGGGGCAATGGGTGGAAGCTGAGGCATAGGAAGTTCTATGGAAACTACTGAAAACTAACAAAATCTGTCTCCTAAAGCCCAAGATAAAAGACCTGGGAAGAAAGAGAGACAGTTCCAGGCAAGGTTCCAAATGACTTTGTTTCAAACTGGCTAACAGGTGAAACACTTTTAAAATCTAAGCATTAGGAATATTAAAGCTCAGGAATTATTTCCCCATGTAACTGGTGGCATCTCTAGTCTAGTTGTTTTCCTTAGAGGCCATCAAGCAGCAGTTATCAGGGAATGGAGAGAGTATATTTACTCCACAGGACTTTGAAACTGCTGTCTCCTTTATGTCAGCACAACGAGGTACAACATCCGAGCCTGCAGGGAAAACACAGCTGCAGATGAAAAGCAGAGCAGCCTGCCCTGCCCACCACTGCTCCAGCATCTTATGTGCCTAATCAGTGGAGCAAAACAAGATTAGATGCCTTTCTGGAACATCCTCCTAGAAAATATGCTTGCTCCAAGCTATCTTTAGTTAAGTTCAGCTTATGGATGTTCAACAAAGGTAGCAATGTGTCACTTATGGAGCTGAGATCATAGAATCAGCAAGGTTGGAAGAGACCTCCAAGCTCATCCAGTCCAACCTAGCACCCAGCCCTAGCCAATCAACTAGGCCATGGCACTTAATGTGCCTCATCCAGTCTCTTCTTGAACACCTCCAGGGACAGAGACTCCACCACCTCCCTGGGCAGCCCATTCCAATGCCAATCACTCTCTCTGACAACAACTTCCTCCTAACATCCAGCCTAGACCTCACCCAGCACAGCTTGAGACTGTGTCCCCTTGTTCTGTTGCTGCTTGCCTGGCAGAAGAGAGCAACCCTGGAGACAGGGCCCAGTCCTCTTCAATGTCTTTATTGATGACCTGGACGTGGGGATTGAGTCCAGCATCAGTAAGTTTGCAGATGACACCAAGCTAGGAGCAGGTGTTGATCTGTTGGAAGGTAGGAGAGCCCTGCAGAGGGACTTGGCCAGGCTGGATGGGTGGGCAGAGGCCAATGGGATGAGATTGAACAAGGCCAAGTGCAGGGTTCTGCACTTTGGCCACAACAACCCCAAGCAGCACTACAGGCTGGGGACTGAGTGGCTGGAGAGCAGCCAGGAGGAAAGGGACCTGGGGGTACTGATAGATAGTAGGCTGAAGATGAGCCAGCAGTGTGCCCAGGTGGCCAAGAGAGCCAATGGCATCCTGGCCTGCATCAGGAGCAGTGTGGCCAGCAGGACAAGGGAGGTTCTTCTGCCCCTGTACTCAGCACTGGTCAGGCCACATCTTGAGTGCTGTGTCCAGTTGTGGGCTCCTCAATTCAAGAGAGATGTTGAGGTGCTGGAGCATGTCCAGAGAAGAGCAACAAAGCTGGTGAGGGGCCTGGAGCATAAACCCTGTGAGGAGAGGATGAGGGAGCTGGGGGTGTGCAGCCTAGAGAAGAGGAGGCTCAGGGCAGAGCTCATTTCTGTCTACAACTACCTGAAGGGACATTGTAGCCAGGTGGGGGGTGGCCTCTTCTCCCGGGCAACCAGCAATAGAACAAGGGGACACAGTCTCAAGTTGTGCCAGGGTAGGTCTAGGCTGGATGTTATGAGGAAGTTCTTCACAGAGAGAGTGATTGGCATTGGAATGGGCTGCCCAGGGAGGTGGTGGAGGCACCGTCTCTGGGGGTCTTCAAGCAAAGCCTGGATGAGGCACTTAGTGTCATGGTCTGGTTGACTGGATAGGGCTGGGTGCTAGGTTGGACTGGATGATCTTGGAGGTCTCTTCCAACCTGCTTGATTCTATGATTCTATGATACTATGACAGAGCCCAGAGCAGTAGGAACTTGTGAAGGTAACTCACCTGCTGTCCTGTCTTGCTTCAAATACTTTTCAGTATTGTACTCTTCAGAAAGTGATGATCTGTTTCATACAGCTTTTTATTCCTGCACACTTGCCACTGTTTCAAGCTGAGGTTAGTTTTTATAACTGACAGCATCTCTGTGAAGGTCATCAAGTCTTTATTTACCCTGGAGCCTCTGCAATACAGGAGAGACCCTCTTTTCTGCAGGTAACACTCTATCTACAGAACATTAACCCAATAATCAAGGAAAGGTTCTCCATCTCTCTGAACCAAAATCAGGTGACTGTTTGCCCAACAAGTGTAACCTTAGTGAACATCTTGTTCTGCTGAAGGAATAATCCTCAGTTCCATAGCAAATATTAAAGGAATAAAATCACAGAATCACAGAATATAAGAGGTTGGAAGGGACCTCCAGAGATCATTGTGATCTGCTCTAGGTGATGCTGCTCTGGCAGGGAGGCTGGACCAGATGATCTTTTGAGGTCACTTCCAGCCCTTGACATTCTATGATTCTGAGTCCACCCCCCTGCAAAAGCAGGATCCCCTAAGGTAGTTCACACAGGAATTCATCCAGGTGGGTTTGGAAAGTCTCCAGAGAAGGAGACTCCACAACCTTTCTGGGCAGCCTGCTCCAGGGTTCTGCCACTCTCTCTCTAAAGAAGTTTCTCCTCATGTTGAGCTGAAACCTTCTCTGTTCCAGTTTGTAGCTGTTGCTCCTTGGCTTATTGCTGCTGACCAGCAAAAAGAGATTGGCCCCAGCCACTTGATACCCACCCCTCAGATATTTGCACACATTGATCAGATCTCCTCTCATCCTTCCCTTCTCCAGACTAAACAGCCCCAGGGCTCTCAGTCTCTTTTTGTAGAGGAGATGCACAGATCCCCTAACCATCCTCATGACTCTAATCAAAATAGCTTAAGTAGGCTTCAGAGACATTTTAGGATAATAGGGAAAAAAAATCTTTGCTGAAGAGGGTCAAGCATTGGAGCAGGCTGCCTGGGGAGGTGGAGGAGTCATCATCCTGGGGGTGTTTTATTAAACCACATGGAAATGGTGCTCTGGGACATGGTTAAATGGCCACAGTAGTGTTGGCTTGAGAGTTGGGCTCAACGACCTTAAAGGTCTTTCCCAACCAAACCAAGTTTGCAATGTTAGGAAGAGAAATGCACACATATTTATGCAGCTGATTTCTCTGTGCTGTCAAAGTTTTCACAGATCTGTCTGCTTTCTAAAGGTGTAAATAAGCCTCCTAAACATTACATTTGCAATGCTCTTTCAAAATAAATCCCTGACAGATGTCTAGTAATTAAAATTAGAACAAAGAGGGTGGGGGAAGGAAAAAAAGAGCAATCTGTTGATATGAATTAAGAGTACTAAGGCTCACGTTTGTGTTCCCTGTAACCTCTTCAGTGCCAGCACATAAAAATGTCTACATTTATATCAATTCTTGCAAATTCAAATGTACATCAATCATTGGCATTAGAATTTACAATTCCTGGAACAGTGACCTCGAAGGTGCCATTATGGTCTGAAGATTTGCACTGCAATTGAGCTTTAAATTGTCCTACTGTGGCCAGCAGGACAAGAGTGAATGTTCTGCCCCTGTACTCAGCACTGGTCAGGCCACACCTTGAGTGCTGTGTCCAGTTCTGGGCTCCTCAATTCAAGAGAGATGTTGAGGTGCTGGAAGGTGTCCAGAGAAGGGTGACAAAGCTGGTGAGGGGCCTGGAACACAATTCCTGTGAGGAGAGGCTGAGGGAGCTGGGGGTGTGCAGCCTGCAGAAGAGGAGGCTCAGGGCAGAGCTCATTGATGTCTACAACTCCCTGAAGGGAGGCTGTAGCCAGGTGGGGTTGGTCTCTTCTGCCAGGCAACCAGCAACAGAAGAAGGGGACACAGCCTCAAGTTGTGCTGGGGGAGGTCTAGGCTGGATGTGATGAGGAAGTTGTTGGCAGAGAGAGTGATTGGCATTGGAATAGGCTGCCCAGGGAGGAGGTGATGGAGTCACCATCCCTGGAGGTGTTCAAGACAATGCTGGATGAGGCACTTAGTGCCATGGTCTAGTGTATTGGCTCAGAGTGGGTGCTAGGTTGGCCTGGATGATCTTGGAGGTCTATTCAAACCTGGTTGTTTCTATGATTCTATGTTTGGAGCCTAAGATTAGTCAGGAAGGAATACTTTAAAAGCTGTCGTGTCCTGAACTGACATGAGGTTACCATGTGTAAAGCGAAAGAAGTGAAGTCTGTGCAGATAAAAAAGAAGTCCTGTGGTAGTTTGGGAGGTGGAGGTTTGGCAAAGCTGGAGGTGGGGAGATTCAGACTGGACATGAGGAGGAATTTCTTCATCATGAGAGTGGCGAGAGCCTGGAATGGGTTGCCCGGGGAGGTGGTTGAGGCTCCATCCCTGGAGGTGTTTAAGGCCAGGCTGGATGAGGCTGTGGGCAGCCTGCTCTAGGGCAGGGTGTCCCTGGGCATGGCAGGGGAGTCAGAACTGGATGATCTTTGTGGTCCCTTCCAACCCTGACTATGATTCTAGTTAGAGATAGCAGCATTGAGCAGCTCAACATGTAACAAAAAGTTACCAGTTCTTTCAACTTCAGGTAATTTCTTAACCATGATTTCTTCTCCAAAATGATGTGTTTATAACAGGGTGGAGAACATACATAATTTGGGCAGCTACAGTCAATGGAGTCAAATCAATATCATTAGCCTAAGAGCTCTGGCTAAAAGCTTGTACATCAGAGGGGTTGGGAAGGAAAAAGGCTCCTAAAAAGAAATACATAGACCTAGCAGGGGAATCTAATTAGATTTGTCCAGAGATTGATGAAGGAATGATCTCAAATACACATATATTTTAGAGGGGCACAGCATACTCCTCTTTTCTCCTCACCTGGGAGGAAAGATGCCTGTGCCAAAGTAAGAGATAAATCTTCATTTAAAGGGCTCTTTTAGAGAAGTGCATGTTATTTTTCTTGACATTGATTGCATTTTCCCCTGAGGTAAATGTTTCTGCTGCTTTCAGTTATAAACTTCAGAACGGTTTAATCAAAACAATGATTTCAATAAATCTGATGCTTCCCCTCCTCCCCTCCCCCTCCCCCCAAAAAAGAACGATTCATAAAGCTCTCTACAGAAACAACTGGGATTCATTTGGAACTTCACCTTAACAGAATCAATATTTATACCACATCTGAAATTCTGCCAAGCTTATTTGCTGAGGAAAGTATTTTTCTCCTGCTGCATTTAACGGGCAAAGAAATTCTACAAGTCTGAGTTTGTTTTGGTTTTGTTTTAAGAAAATGATGGAATTGGAATGTTAAGAAATGTGCAACTTTTCTGATACAGAATTGCTGATGAAATCAATTGCCAAGAAACACTACTGAATATCATAGAATCATAGAATCGAGCAGGTTGGAAGAGACCTCCAAGATCATCCAGTCCAACCTAGCACCCAGCCCTAGCCAATCAACCAGACCATGGCACTAAGTGCCTCAGCCAGTCCTCTTTTGAACACCTCCAGGGATGGTGACTCCACCACCTCCCTGGGCAGCCCATTCCAATGCCAATCACTCTCTCTGACAACAACTTCCTCCTAACATCCAGCCTAGACCTCCCCCACCACCACTTGAGACTGTCCCCTTGTCCTGTTGCTGGTTGCCTGAGAGAAGAGTCTGACCCCCACCTGGCTACAGCCTCCCTTCAGGTAGTTGTAGACAGCAATGAGCTCTGCCCTGAGCCTCCTCTTCTGCAGGCTGCACACCCCCAGCTCCCTCAGCCTCTCCTCACAGGGCTTGTTTCTGATAGTACAACATTTCTCCTAGAATTAGTTTATGCTTAGTCAAGTATCTGCCCAATAACAATGTTTAGCACACATAAAGAAGTACACAGTTTGCAGGAAAATTGTGTGCATTGCATTGATATAATTTAGCTCTCTGAAATAAAAATGCAGAGGATTTCATAACAGAGAGTATTTCACAGAATTAAATATAGTCATCTTTTTTTAATTTGAGGAGGACTTTTTAGAGTGTCACAGGATCAGAAAATGTGCAATCATTTTTTTCTTATACTTTGGAATCATAGAATCAGTCAGGGTTGGAAGGGACCACAAGCATCAGCCAGTTCCAACCCCCCTGCCGTGCCCAGGGACACCCTACCCTAGAGCAGGCTGCCCACAGCCTCAGCCAGCCTGGCCTTAAACATCTCCAGGGATGAGGCTTCCACCACCAACCTGGGCAACATGTTCCAGGGTCTCACCACCCTCATGGTGAAGAACTTCTTCCTAACTTCCAGTCTGAATCTTATTGTTTCTAGCTTTGGTCCGTTCCCCTCAGTCCTACCACTACCTGACATCCTAAAAGTCCTTTCTCAACTTTCTTGTAGGCATCTTAAGATACTGAGAGGCCACAATAAGGTCACCTCAGAGCCTTCTCCTCTGCAGGCTGAACAGCCCCAGCTCCCTCAGTCTCTTCTCATAGCAGAGGTGCTCCAGCCCTCTGATCATCCTCATGGCCCTTCTCTGGACACCTTCCAGCACACCTATATCTGTCTTGTAAGAGGGGCTCCAGAATTGAACACAGTAGGCTCCAGAACTGGATGCAGTATCACATAGGGAACTTCTTTTCATAAACATAGAATCGTGGAGTCATAGAATGGTCTGGGTTGGAAGGGATCTCCACAGATCATTTAGTCCAACCCCCTCTGCAGACAGCAGGGACATCCTCGACTAGATCAGGTTGTTCAGAGCCCTGTCAAGCCTCACCTTCAATATCTCCATTGATGAGGCCTCAACTACCTCCTTGGACAACCTGTTCCAGTGTTCCACCACCCTCATGGAACAGAACTTGTTGCTAACATCCAATCTAAATCTGTTCTTCTCTAGCTTGAAGCCATTGTCTCCTAAAGGCAGAAGGGGAGTACTTAAGATTGCTTCCCACTCATCCTTCTTATACAGGGATTAACAGACTGTGTTGCCCTCAAAATAGCAAATGGAAGGGCAGAAGATGGGCAGAGTGCCTAGAAGTATACACTGACTTCCTCAGGCATTAAGGTTTTGATGCCTCTAATTATATCATCTATGAAATGATGTGGTGAAAGAGAATTAGAGATAGCACAAAATTCTGATTGGGATTAAAAAAAAAAAAGCCTTATAATTGATTTTAAAATATATAAGATTATTAACTCAGAAGCTAACTCAGAACCCATTAGTAACAAATTACCTTTTATTTTACCTTGCCAGCAATATGAATAAAAGAATTAAGCAGAGGACTAACATAAATGTGTTATTTTGGGGAAAGAATGCATGTCTTCAGCTGCCTGGGCTGTCATTACTCTCATTTTCCACCTTGCAAAATGCTATTAAAAGCAAGCACTATATAGTGGTATTACCATTATACTTACAAGCAAATTGCCTAATAAATGGCACTCTCATCTTCATTAAGTTGCATGAGATTATCTTGGTGAAGGGCAGAAGAGAAGATCTTGCTATGTTACAAAACAAGAACTGAAAGATCACAGTCTCACAGTATCATCAGGGTTGGAACAGACCTCACAGATCATCAAGTCCAACCCTTTACCACAGAGCTCAAGGCCAGACCATGGCACCAAGTGCCACGTCCAGTCCTGCCTTGAACAGCTCCAGGGACGGCGACTCCACCACCTCCCCGGGCAGCCCATTCCAGTGTCCATATATACACATATACATGTTATATATATTATATAGACATTATACACACACACACACACACATATATATATAATATATATTAATTTAAGTATGAGCCTTGCTTCCAGGATGAAACAATAAGAATGAAATCTTAGATGTTAAAGCTTCATTTTCATCTTGAAATCTTATATTTCATGGAATCATTGAATCGAGCAGGTTGGAAGAGATCTCCAAGATCATCCAGGCCAACCTAGCACCCAGCCCTAGCCAATACACTAGATCATGGCACTAAGTGCCTCAGCCAGTCCTCTTTTGAAGACCTTCAGGGACACTTCCAATGCCAATCACTCTCTCTGCCAACAACTTTCTCCTAACATCCAGCCTAGACCTCCCTTGCCACAATTTGAGACTCTGTCCCCTTGTTCTGTTGCTTCTTGCCTGGGAGAAGAGCCCAACCCCACCTGGCTACAGCCTCCCTTCAGGTAGTCGTAGACAGCAATGAGCTCTGTCCTGAGCCTCCTCTTCTCCAGGCTGCACACCCCCAGCTCCCTCAGCCTCTCCTCACAGGGCTGTGCTCCAGGCCCCTCAGGGAAGGAGAAAGGCTGCATTGGTGCATCACTTATTTTTATATACTTGACATCCATCTTGTAGCAACATGGAAGATGAATCTACCCAGCATCTTAGGAGGCAGCTCTTTCTGCCAAACCAAATTATTACAAACAGGGACCTGAGCAGGTCTGTTTAGTAGATTTAGGAGGCAGAGAGAGTGTGTTGAAGAACAGCAAATCATCTGCAGCCCAAAACATCGAGCGCTGTGCTGTAGGTCTCTCTTAGGATTAGACCTGAATTCTTGGGCTTGAGTTCTGGTTATGTTTCAGAACCAATCTTTAAAGGTACATGGGTGAGGAAGGTATCTGGTTCATCTCTGCAGACATGCAGAGGCAAGGATGTTTCTATTTCAGAGAATCATAAAATGGCCTTGAACACCCCCAGGGAGGGGAAACCCACAACCTCCCTGGGCAGCCTATTGCAGAGTCTCACCACCCTTGCACTGAAGAACTTCATAGAACCATAGAATCAAACAGGTTGGAAGAGATCTCTAAGATCATCCAGTCCAACCTAGCAACCAGCCCTATCCAGTCATCTAGACCATGGCACTAAATGCCTCATCCAGGCTTTTCTTGGACACCTAAGAACTTCTTAAGATCCAGTCTTAACCTTCTCACCCTCAGCTTAAACCATTCCCCCTTGTCCTATTACTAGACACCCTTATGAAAAGTGTCTCTCCAGCCTTCCTGTGGGATCCCTTTAGGTATTGGAAGGCAGCAGGTCTCTCCAGAGTCTTCTTTTTAGACTGGACACCCCCAGCTCCCTCAGCCTATCCTTATGGCAGAAGTGCCCTTGGATCATCTTTGCATCCTTCCTCTGAACTCACTTCAACAGTTCTATGTCCTTCTTATGCTGGAGACACCAGAACTGTGTATCAGTTCTGTGATCACCTTTGCAGCCTTCCTCTGAACTCAATTCAACAGTTCTATGTCCTTCTTATGCTGGAGACACCAGAACTGTGTATCAGTTCTGTGATCACCTTTGCAGCCGTCCTCTGAACTCACTTCAACAGTTCTATGTCCTTCTTACGCTGCAGACACCAGAACTGGAGCATTTCAGTGCCTTCTGTGCACCAGTTCAATGCCTTAACCACAAGGATATTCTCCTGCCTTTCATGGTTTCTGTGTTTCTAAACCAGAAGCCTCAGAGCATGCACACAGGTTTAGGCTGCTAGGTATAACCACACAGAATAGCTCATTAAAAGCTAGGCTACTTTAATTCTCTTCTTCATCGCTGAGAACAAATGCTTTGTCCACCTAAAAAGCAAAAGCAGAAGCAAAACAAAGAAATAAAACCCCCAATCACTGAAAGGCTCAGAATGAACATGAAAAGCTTTAGTCTTATTGGAAACCTTTTGATCACAGGTAAATATTTAAAGCAGGGAGACAACTAATCTCACCATGTAGAAAACATAATTGATAGCAGTGGAGCAGCTGTGCCATAACTAAAATTTATTTGAGACTGAAATAAATGCAAATTTCTCAAGCAGGAGAATATAAACTCTTGATAATAAATGGTTTCACATCCATTACCCATGAAATCTCCAGGGAGTCTAAAATCAGTTGAGGTCAACCCATGACTCCTATCTAAAATATAACCTGCACCAGAGAGGAAACAGCAAGAAGTCTTCATCAAAGCATCCTGCTGGTGTCAAAGAAGAGGGCTTGTCGTAAACTGCCTTCCATGCATGTTAAGGATGCAGGTACAGATGAAACAATTCACTTTATTCATCTTAAAATGTTCTCCTGCAAGCAGCATTAAGGGTTCCCTGACACACATGTAAGTCAAGTTGGGCCTCCAGCCTGGGAACAGCAAGCCAGTGCTGTAGAACAGACTCTGCTTCACCCTCTCTCCTAGAACTCTTTTTTTGTTCACAACAACCCCAAGCAGTGCTACAGGCTGGGGACAGAGTGGCTGGAGAGCAGCCAAGAAAAAAGGGACTTGAGGGTACTGGTAGATAGTAGGCTGAAGATGAGGCAGCAGTGTGCCCAGGTGGCCAAGAGAGCCAATGGCATCCTGGCCTGCATCAGGAACAGTGTGGCCAGCAGGATGAGAGAGGTTATTCTGCCCCTGTGCTCAGCACTGGTCAGGCCACCCCTTGGGTGCTGTGTCCAGTTCTGGACTCCTCAATTCAAGAAGGATGTTGAGGTGCTGGAACATGTCCAGAGAAGGGCAACAAAGCTGGTGAGGAGTCTGGAATACAGCCCTGTGAGGAGAGGCTGAGGGGGATGGGGGTGTTTAGTTTGGGGAAGAGGAGGCCCAGGGCTGATCTCACTGCTTCTCTCAGGCAACCAGCAACAGAACAAGGGGACACAGTCTCAAGTTGTGCCAGGGAAGGTCTAGGCTGGATGTTGGAGGATGTTCTTGATAAAATGATTGGCATTGGAATGGGCTGCCCAGGGAGGAGGTGGTGGAGTCACCATCCCTGGAGATCTTCAAGAGAGAACTGTATGAGGCACTTAGTGCCATGGTGTAGTTCATTGGCTAGGGCTGGGTGCTAGGTTGGACTGGATAATCTTGGAGGTCTCTTCCAACCTGCTTGATTCTATGATTCTGTGATCTATGCTTTTGATGCAGCTTTCTGAATCTCCAAATACAGCTCATTTATCAAGCTGATTGCAATGAATCTGTTTCCAAGAGACTTACAAGCACAGTGGAAGAGTGCACATTCCATGGTGAATCAGATGGGGTTTTGCTACACAAGGCAAGGTCTGCTAAGCAATTCCAAAAGGCTGGGCAGAAGCACCCAGGACACATTATTAATTCTCCTTGCTGCTGCTCTCTGGGGAGCTCCACACTTCCACAAGCTCCCCACTACCACAAGTGTTACTGCCTTTGATAGAGTGTGGATGTTGCTTCTTCTGCAGTGTTGGTCTCTCAGGAACTTCAAGGTTCACACACTGATTTTCAGTCATCTACAGGAATGAGTGAGTAAAACTTGAATGAAAAGCAGCTCTAGAACCTACAGAATATTAAACAAAAAATAAACAAAGATATCTATAACCTTTAGTTGGTGTTTTGGTTGGTTGGTTGTCTTCTTTTTAAGTGTTTAAGCATGATTCCCTCTAGTGAGGGACTCTTTAGGGAGTCAGGTAGTGATAGGGCTAGAGGGAATGGAGCAAAACTAGAAGTGAGTAGGTTCAGATTGGATGTTAGGAGGAAGTTCTTCACCATGAAGGTGGTAAGACACTGGGATAGGTTGCCCAGGGAGGTGGTGGAAGTCTCATTCCTGAAGGAGGTGTTTAAGGCTAGGGGGGAATGGAGCAAAACTAGAAGTGAGCAGGTTCAGATTGGATGTCAGGAAGAAGTTCTTCACCATGAAGGTGGTAAGACACTGGAATAGGTTGCCCAGGGAGGTGGTGGAAGCCTCGTTCCTGGAGGTGTTTAAGGCCAGGCTGGATGTAGCTCTGAGCAACCTGATCTAGTGTGAGGTATCCCTGCCCACGGCAGGGAGATTGGAGCTGGATGATCCTTGAGGTCTTTTCCAGCCCTGAAAAGTCTATGATTCTATGATAAAATAATCAGGATAAGAACGAAATCTTAGATGTTAAAATTTCATTTGCATCCTAAGACAGTCAGCATTTCTGTTCTTTCTTATCTCATAGCAAATGATACTCAATGCCTCTAAAAACAAAAACTCCTTTGTTATCTTTATAGACCAGAAAATGAAAGAATAGAAAGAGAAGATTAACAGACCACCTTGTAATTTCACATCTTCTTCTATAGCTTCCCAACTACCACAAGTGTTACTGCCCTTGTAAGACTGCAGATGTTGCTTCTTCTGCATCTTAGTCCCCTAGGAACTGATGGCTCCAAAGAATCTTTTCTTTTTCTCTCTGCAGATTTCTTGGCCCTCCTTGGGAACAGTGCACCACCAAACACATTCTTTTTGTTTTCTCTTTCTTGTCTTCCCTCAAAGAGGAATTACACAGTAGCATTGCCTCTGCCTCCTGTAGTTAGCTTGCTGCACACAAACCCTTTTCTCGTTTCTGGAAGATCACACACATCCACAAGCAGCATTTGGTC
This sequence comes from Pogoniulus pusillus, assembly GCF_015220805.1. NCBI lineage: Eukaryota > Metazoa > Chordata > Aves > Piciformes > Lybiidae > Pogoniulus > Pogoniulus pusillus. The sequence continues at coordinate 35,716,111 of NC_087272.1, read as the reverse complement.
ATGAGGGGTTCCTCTTACATAGCAGTCAGCTCTTGATCCACTTCCACTGGAAGGCTCATGGGCTGCAAAATGTAAAAGTTGTTTGCAGCAATGAAAATCTTTTCCACAGCCTCTTTTTGGCCTCCCATTTTGCTGCTGGGTGTAATTTTCTCCAAGTTGTTTCCCTAGACCCTCCTAGAAAAGTAAGTTCAGTAGCAAAGGCTCTATCCTGCCCTAGGGACCTCTTCAGCAACAATCTTCATTATTTTTCACTCTTCTATTACTTTACATTAAAATATTAAAGGCCTGTCACTGAGTTCTAGCATGCTTTTACATTACCTTCTGTGATTCTACCATGGGAGCTGTTTTCTTTGCCTCTTGGTGCTTGGTTAATTCATTATATGGCATGACTATTAGTCCTTTTCTACAGTGTTCAGGCTTGCTGAAGTCATGGCTTATGAATTGCTTACTTCCCTTAAATGATTAAAAGTGGATGAGATGCAGCAAGATATCACCTGCTGTTTATCAGTGTATCTGTGAAGGTACAGTCTTGAACAACTCTGGCTAATATCTCTTTAATAGTCTTTGTGTGATAAGGACGTGTCTGTTGATGTGTGAATGTTCTCTGCTGGCTGCTGGAGAACAGACTTGGCCTAAGGTTGAGGAAAGCTGTGGTATTTCAGAATCATAAGGCATCAGCTTCAGCAAAACTGTAAAGGTCTAACACATAAAGACCTACTGGTGTCAGACAAAACAGAATCAAAGAATGGCTTAGGTGTGATGCAGTCTCAAACATCACCTACTCCATCAGACTCAGATGCTCAAGACCTCATCCAACCTGGCCTTAAACATCCCTAGGGAGGCATCTACAACCTCCCTGGGCAGTCCATTCCAGAGTTCCACTGCCCTTGTACTGAAGAATGTCTTCCCAAGATCCAGTGGAAACTTACTCTCAGCTTAAAAATCATAGACTCATCGAATCAACCAGGTTGGAAGAGACCTCTAGGATCATCCAGTCCAACCTAGCACCCAGCCCTCTTATCCTATTGCTAAACACCCTTATGAAAAGTCCCTCTCCAGCCTTCCTGCAGGATTCCTTTAAATATTGGCAGACAGCTCTGAGGTTCCCCTAGAACATTCTCTTCTCCAGGCTGAACACCCCTAGCTCATTCAGCTCATCTTCACAGCAGAGGTGCTGCAGCCCTTGGATCATCTGTGCAGCCCTGCTCTGAGCTCCAGCAGCTCTGTGTCCTTCATTTGCTGAAGACACCAGAACTGGATGCAGTTATTTGAAGTGAGATCTCGCAAGAGGAGAGTAAAGGAGCAGAATCCCCTTTCTTGCCCTCTTGACCATACTCCTCTTGATGCAGCCTAGGATATGATTTGCCTTCTGGACTGCATGAGGGCACTGCTGGCTCATGGGGAGCTTCTCAGTAATCAATACACCCAAGTCTCTTTCTTCAGAGCTATTCTCAACTTACTCTGCACCCTGCCTGGATTTGTGCCTGGGCTTGGCCCTACCCAGATGCACTTTGAGCTGTTGAACCTCATGCAGGTAGACTATAGGCTGTGAAAAGGAAACAATGCTGATGTCTACTTCGCTCATAGGCTTGCTGAGATGTATAAAAAACAAGAACATAGACATAGATAAGGGAGTTGCTCTTGGGTTCTGTCTGTGTGTTGTCTGCCTGACTAATCCTTCTGCTTCCTAACCCCTCTGGATGATCCTCCAAACTCACCTTGAACACAAGGCAAAGTCTGGGTAAGGTAGAGGGGTGGAAAGGAGGTGGGAGGGTGGTTGGGAGCCCCTCCTGGGGACTCTGGTTTCTGGAAGGGCTGCTGTGTTTCTGTATTACCTTTTTAACTTGTCTATTTCTGTCTATAGCTGTATAGATTGTAAATACCTGCTTGTATATTGTGCTAAGCTGTAAATTTAAAGCTTCATTTCTTAATTTCCAGCTTGCCTGAGTCTAGTCTGGGTGATTTTCTTAAGAGTAGGGGGGCAGGTAACACCCAAACCATCACAGTCCTTTAGATGTACACAGTTTCCTTTCAATGCCAAATAGCTTTCAAAAAATGGAAAACTCAATCCCAGAGAGTGCTGAGGTTCTTCAAGGGAAGTTCAGGATGCTTAGGACCTTTCCAGTCACATTACAAAACCTACCCTCACCAAAGAGCTCAGCAGCCATGGAAATTTTAATAAGACAAATGTTCACCTCGGCAGCAGTTAATTAGAACTTCCCATTCACAGCATTTGTCTCCACTTGCTCAATAATGATCATTAAGAGCAGCAAGCAAACAAACAAAAAGAGCCATCACAGCATTAAGTGTTCAATTTCTATACTACTGTGCTAGTTTGAAGCAGGCTGGAATGTTTTGAGGCAAAGAACTAGATTGCAGGCTGTGGAAAGAAAACAGTGGTGATGTCTACTTCACTCATAGGCTTGCTGAGATGTATAGGAACAAGAAATAAGAACATAGATAACCACTCTCACTGGGGCTGCTGCTGGCTGAGCTGCACCTCTCTAACCTCACCCTCCATTTGGGACTAATCCACTTTGCTTCCTAACCCCCTGGCTGAACCTTCATTCTTCCTTGGGACTGGGGTAAGGTTGAGAGGGGTAGGGAGAAGGTGAAGGGGCAGTTGAGAGCCCCTCCTGGGCACTCAGGTTTCTGGGAGGGCTGCTGTGTTTCTGTATTACCTTTTACCTTGTCTATTTCTGTCTATAACTGTATAGACTGTAAATATCTGCTTGTATATTGTGCTAGCTGTAAATATAAGTTTCATTCCATTTCCAGAGCTGGCTGAGTCTAGTCTGGGTGATTTCTAAAGTGTGGGGGGGGGCAGGGAACACCCAAACCATCACAACTGCACACCTATCAAAATCTGAAGCTTAATGCACTCCTGTTCTGCTGCAGATAACCTTGCACCAGCTTTCACAGCATCCTGGGTTCAATTCAGTACATAAATCCAGTTTAAGTTTCTTATGTTTATGAGTTCAGGGAGAACACTGTTAAGTCGACTCCGATGCAAATGGGACTTGAGATGATTTATGAGTCTCACAAAGGCTTATGTTAATTCAAAACTTCACTAGATTCACACATGGATGAACCTGACTCTTTTAGATTTGCAGAGCTCAAAGAACTGCTTCACTTCAAACCCAAACGTTCCTTATGTAGTACAGGGGCTTGTGAGATGCAGATTTGTTTTTCTCCATCCAAGAGAGTGCATTTTTCTTTTCCAGTCTGAAAACACTAAAAAGAGGATGGCACATGTACAGGGGATTGAGTCCAGCATCAGTAAGTTTGCAGATGACACCAAGCTAGGAGCAGGTGTGGATCTGTTGGAAGGTAGGAGAGCCCTGCAGAGGGACCTGGCCAGGCTGGATGGGTGGGCAGAGGCCAATGGGATGAGCTTGAACAAGGCCAAGTGCAGGGTTCTGCACTTTGGCCACAACAACCCCAAGCAGCACTACAGGCTGGGGCCAGAGAGTCTGAGAGCAGCCAGGCAGAGAGGGACCTGGGGGTGCTGGTAGACAGTAGCTGAAGATGAGCCAGCAGTGTGCCCAGGTGGCCAAGAGAGCCAATGGCATCCTGGCCTGGATCAGGAGCACTGTGGCCAGCAGGACAAGGGAGGTTATTCTGCCCCTGTGCTCAGCACTGGTCAGGCCACACCTTGAGTGCTGTGTCCAGTTCTGGGCTCCTCAATTCAAGAAGGATGTTGAGATGCTGGAACATGTCCAGAGAAGGGCAACAAAGCTGGTGAGGGGCCTGGAGCACAAATCCTATGAGGAGAGGTTGAGGGAGCTGGGCCTGTTTAGCCTGGAGAAGAGGAGGCTCAGGGGTGATCTTATTACTGTCTACAACTATCTGAAGGGGCATTGTAGCCAGGTGGGGGGTGGCCTCTTCTCCCAGGCAACCAGCAATAGAACAAGGGGACACAGTCTCAAGTTGTGCCAGGGTAGGTATAGGCTGGATATTAGGAAGAAGTTCTTCACAGAGAGAGTGATTGGCATTGGAATGGGCTCCCCAGGGAGGTGGTGGAGTTGCTGTGCCTGGAGGTCTTCAAGAAAAGCCTGGATGAGGCACTTAGTGCCATGGTCTGGTTGATTGGATAGGGCTGGGTGCTAGGTTGGACTGGATGATCTTGGAGGTCTCTTCCAACCTGGTTGATTCTATGATTCTATGATTCTTCAAAATGACAGCTGTAGATGAGTGTGTGGTATACCTTTTTTTCCAGGATGATTTTGTTTTCACTGATATTCATTCCCAATTGGCAGAGCCAAGCCTATGTTTACACTACATAACTGAGAAACCACCAAGTAGGTCTCTCCCACCAAGCTGTACCTAAGAGATATCTTTCACATCACTCTGCCTGGGAGTTAGTGAGAACACTGCAAATTCCTAACCTCAGGGGTTGAAATCTGCATCAAGAGCTGCAGCTCAGAGATGAAAGAGCCTCCTAGGTAAGGCTGTGTGCCCTTCAGTATTAACTGGAGGAATGGAAAGAACTTAGGCAGAAACCTGAGCTGGCAGGCAAAGATTTAAGCAAGCAGTTTCTAAGTTGTGTGATCTTAACTCCATCCCATGTTGGAAGGAAAAAAAAGCTTTGGCTTTGTGCAGGACAGTCCTAAAGGAGGAATCATAGAATCAGGCAGGGTTGGAAGGGACCACAAGCATCAGCCAGTTCCAACTCCCATGCCATGCTCAGGGACACCCTACCCTAGAGCAGGCTGCCCACAGCCTCAGCCAGCCTGGCCTGAAACACCTCCAGCCATGGGGCCTCAACCACCTCCCTGGGCAACCCATTCCAGCCTCTCACCACTCTCCTGCTCAACAACCTCCTCCTCACCTCCACTCTGAATCTCTCCACCTCCAGCTTTGCTCCATTCCCCCCAGTCCTGTCACTCCCTGATATCCTGAAAAGTCCCTCCCCAGCTTTTTTGCAGGACCCCTTTGAGATACTGGAAGTCCACAAGAAGGTCACCTGGGAGCCTCCTCCAGACTAAGCAGCCCCAACTCATTCAGTCTGACCTCATAGGAGAGGTGCTCCAATCCTCTGATCATCTCAGTGGCCCTTCTCTGGACATGCTCCAGCACATCCACATCCTTCTTATCATGGGGGATCCAGAACTGGATGCAGGACTCCAGGTGGAGTCTCAGCAGAGCACAGTAGAGGGGAAGAATCCCCTCCCTGGCCCTGCTGGCCACACTTCTCCTGCTGCAGCCCAGGCTCTGCTTGGCTTTCTGGGCTGCAAGTGCACACTGCTGGCTCCTGTTGAGCTTCTCATCAAGCAGCACTCCCAAGTGCCTCTCCTCAGGGCTGCTCTCCAGCCACTCACTGCCCAGCCTGTGTTTGTGCTTGAGATTGCCCCAACCCAGATGCAGGACCCTGCACCTGGTCTTATTGAACCCCATGAGGTTGGCTTGTGCCCACCTCTGCAGCCTGCTCAGGTCCCTCTGGATGGCATCCCTGCCCTCCAGCCTGGCTGCTGCACCACACAGCTTGGTGTCGTCAGCAAACTTGCTGACAGTGCACTCAGTGCCTCTGTCCATGGCACCCACAAAGATGTTGAACTCAGACAGACACTTACCACAGAGAGGTGAGAGCTGTTAGCCAGGCTCTCAGCTCCTAGACATTGCTTGCCAACTCAGGTATTCAGCTACATGGATGGGTACAACCTCATGAGTACAACCTAGCACTATAGTGGTAGCCTACAACTAACTGAAGGATGGTTTCAGAGAGAATGGAGGTTTTTCTTGGTATTGAATAGAGAAGGAAACACCCACAAAGCACAGCTTGGTAAGGTTCAGGTTGGAGCTGAGGAAAAGAAAATTCACTCAAAAGACAGATGTGGATCCAGAGTACACCCAGATGATATCTGGACAGTCCATGGCTTTGTGTTTCAAAAGGCAGTCAGCAATGGGTAGAGGTTATCAGCACTTTTCAGTTGGCACCTTTATAGTGCTGCCTGCCCCATCCCTTTTCTGTTAGTCCTCCTAAGAGCATAAGCCTAATCATTCTGTGTCATTAGAACTCCATTTCAGGTCACTGTTTGGTAAGTGCATTAAAATAAGCAAGCTTAGCTCACTCTTTAGTGTTTGGAAATGAGGAGAAAAAGAAAAGTGAACTTCAATTGCTTTTGCTTCAAGCTAATAAATTGAAAGTTATCTGATTGTTTTAAGCTAATAAATTAAATGTTATCTTTTTTTTTCTGAGGTTGCATGACATCTTTTTAACCAAACTGCTCCCATTAGTTTCTAACATCTAAATTTCTTGTAGTAATATCTTAAGTTCCAGGAGTGTTCAACAACAGAAAACAAAATCTCATCTTTCCTTTTCATTGCTGGGACTCTCAGTGTAAAATAATTCTCCACTAAGTGCAGGCAGGTGCTAAGATTAGAATTGCCAAGCACCACAAGCAGATATACGAGACAGAGCTTTTAGAGTCAGCCCTAACTAAAGTCAATGGCAAACTCATATCTCACTGTGGACAAAAAGCATTATCTACTGAGCACACATGACCAAAAAAAAAGCAGAGTTTGGCTGCTGAGTGTAAAGGTCTTCAGTCAAAAAACTGGGAGAAACCCAGCAAGAGCTGATACATGCTTGCAGCTGTATAAGGCTGCCTGCTTTGGGTCTAGCCTAGAGGAGGCTCAGGGGTGATCTTATTGCTGTCTAGAACTACCTGAAGGGGCATTGTAACCAGGTGGGTCGTGGCCTCTTCTGCCAGGCAACCAGCAACAGAACAAGGGGACACAGTCTCAAGTAGTGGCAGGGAGGTCTAGGCTGGATGTTAGGAGGAAGTTCTTCACAGAGAGAGTGATTGGCATTGGAATGGGCTGCCCAGGGAGGTGGTGGAGGCACCATCCCTGGAGGTATTCAAGCAAAGCCTGGATAAGGCACTTAGTGCCATGGTCTAGTTGATTGGATAGGGCTGGGTGCTAGGTTGGCCTGGATGATCTTGGAGGTCTCTTCCAACCTGGTTGATTCTATGATTCTATGCATGACTTCTCCACATGCCTAGCCTTGCACAGACAGAATGTTCAGGTCATTCCTAACTGGAGTATCTAAAAGTTATTGACTGCTTTTCATCTGCAGAGTCTTTTATGTCTATCATGTTAAAAGAAATAAAAAATAAATAACAAAAATATATATATATATATATATATATATAGAGAGAGAGAGAGAGAGATGCTTATGTGTATATATCATAGAATCATAGAATAGTTAGGTTGGAAGGGACCTCAAAGATCACCTAGTTCCAACCCCCTGTCACAGCGGGGTTAGATATAGATATATAGAGAGACATAGAGATATCACAGAACCACAGAATCACAGAATTAACCAGGTTGGAAAAGACCTTTGAGATCATCAAGTCCAACCTTGATGGATTTGATGAATGTTTCTAAGTATCTGAACGCTGCCAGGAGGGGGGCACAGGCTCTGCTCACTGCTCCCTGGGATAGGACAAGGAGCAATGGGTGTAAGTTGCAGGAAAAGAGGTTCTGCCTCAACACAAGGGGGAACTTCTTGACTGTAAGCATCAAAGAGCACTGGAGCAGGCTGCCCAGAGAGGTTGTGGAGTTTCCTTCTCTGGAGCCTTTCAAGGCCTGTCTGGACGTGTTCCTCTGTGATCTGTGTTAGATAGGATTGTCCCACTCTGGCAGGGGGGTTTAACTCAATTATCTCCTTGAGTCTCTTCCAACCCCTAACATCCTGTGAACCTACACCTTCTAATTAATTAGACCACAGCACTAAGAATCATAGGATCACAGAATCAACCAGGTTGGAACTGACTTCCAAGATCACCCAGGCCAACCTAGCATCCAGCCCTAGCCAGTCAACCAGACCATGGCACTAAGTGCCTCAGCCAGCCCTCTCTTGAACACCTTCAGGCATGGTGACTCCACCACCTCCCTGGGCAGCCCATTCCAATGCCAATCACCCTCTCTCTGAAAAACTTCCTCCTAACATCCAGCCTAGACCTCTCCTGCCACAATTTGAGGCTGTGTCCCCTTGTTGCCTGGCAGAAGAGTCTGACCCCCACCTGGCTACAGCCTCCCTTCAGGGAGTTGTAGACAGCAATGAGGTCACCCTTGAGCCTCCTCTTCTGCAGGCTGCACACCCCCAGCTCCCTCAGCCTCTCCTCACAGGGTTTGTGTTCCAGGCCTCTCACCAGCCTTGCTGCCCTTCTCTGGGTAGACATAGCAATGATTGCCAAGAAGTTCCCACCTAGAATGAGCTTTGGTGTCTAAGTGTGCTAGCTGTATTGTGTTCCTCTCTACACCCTGAACCTATCAGTTGCTATTTACATTCTTTATATGATGCACTTTAGATGATGAGGTGCCTAAAGCCTGTTCTTTATGAGCCAGACAGCATCATTTGTGCTCATGTTAAGTAGCACCCTATTTAAATTTCTCTTCTGACATCACAAAGAATTCCAGTGAACAGCACCAAACAAGCTGAAAAATCTGGCTTTTGGGAAGATCTCAGGCTAATTACATCCATTCTCCTATGAAAAGAGCATGAAGAGTAGGGGGCATAATTATGTAGGAAGGTATAGGTGAGAGTGAAAGAGTCTGTATTTATTTCCTTAGTGCTGAAGAGGCCGAAGGAGTTGGGGGTGTGCAGCCTGCAGAAGAAGAGGCTCCGGGGAGACTTTCTGGCTGTCTACAACTACGTGAAGGGAAGCTGTAGCCAGGTGGGGTTGGTCTCTGCTGCCAGCAAGCAGCAACATCACAAGGGGACATCAACCTCAAGCTGTGTCAGGGGTGGTTTAGGCTGAATGTTAGGAGAAAGTTGTTGGCAGAGAGAGTGATTGGCATTGGAATGGGCTGCCCAGGGAGGTGGTGGAGTCACTGTCCCTGGAGATGTTTAAAAAGAGACTGGATGAGGCACTTAGTGCTATGGTTTAGTTAATTAGAAGGTGTTAAGTGAGAAGTTTGACTCAATGATCTTGAAGGTCTTTTCCAACCTGGCTGACTCTGTGAATCTATGATTCTGTGAAAGCTATTCTGAAGTTCAGTCTCTGACCACTGTCTATAGCCAACACAAACAGATTAAGGTATAGAATTAGCATAGAATCAACCAGGTTGGAAGAGATCTCCAAGATTATCCAGTCCAATCTAGCACCCAGCCCTATCCAGTCAATCAGACCATGGCACTAAGTGTCCCATCCAGGCTTTTCCTGAACATCTCCAGGCATGGTGACTCCACCACCTCCCTGGGCAGCCCATTCCAATGCCAATCACTCTCTCTGCCAACAACTTCCTCCTAACAACCAGCCTAGACCTCCCCTGGCAAAACTTGAGACTGTGTCTCCTTGTTCTATTGCTGATTGCCTGGCAAAAGAGCCCAACCCCACCTGGCTACAGCCTCCCTTCAGATAGTTGCAGACAGCAATGTGGTCACCCCTGAGCAAGATATAAACCGGTAGGCTATGTCCCACTGATTCCTTGCCATCACCAAAGCAATGCATGCTTCTTGAACTATTGAAAGCAACCATCAGTAAGTGCATATATAGAGAGTGTTTGAGGTTATGAAAGTCATCTCTCTATGGAAGAACAACAGCCCAATGGAATGCATCTTACACATGCTATTGTTTTTACAAAGGAGACATGCAAAGTTGGTTCATTAATAAAACACCTGCCTTCTGCTTCTCCTTTTCTTTCTAATGAAAGAACCTGTTCAAAAGGTTTTATTGCTCACACTAGCTCTTTTAAAATGCACCACTACCTCTCTATGAAGTCGCGATGACGTTTATGATTCTCTCCAGCAAAGTATGTTTTTGTGTCCTCTGTGTCCTCTGAAGGACTAAGAGGCAGATGAGTAGTGCAACTACTTCAAAGACCAAACCAGGGAAAGAATGATGTGAGTTCCACTCTCTCTCTGATGTGGGTATGAAAGGAATATTTTTTCCTACTCTCATGCCTAGAAGATGTGGAGCAGGATTATAATCATAGATAGCTAAGAGTAACCAGACATTTGTAAAGCTAGGTGGGCTGATACTCACCTTCAATAAAATCTAGATTACTTTAGCCTGGAAATGGATATTAAAGCATTTTTGCAGGAGAAAAAACACCTCATAGTTGCAGGACTTCAGTTGTTCTCATGTTGGAACATGTCCAGAGAAGAGTGACAAAGCTAGTGAGAGGCCTGGAACACAAACCCTATGAGGAGAGGCTGAGGGAGCTGGGGGTGTGCAGCCTGCAGAAGAGGAGGCTCAGGGCAGAGCTCATTGCTGTCTACAACTACCTGAAATGAGGCTGTAGCCAGGTGGGGTTGGTCTCTTCTGCCAGGCAAACAGCAATAGAACAAGGGGACACAGCCTCAAATTGTGCCAGGGAAGGTCTAGGCTGGATGTTAGGAGGAAGTTCTTCACAGAGAGAGTGATTGGCTTTGGAATGGGCTGCCCAGGGAGCTGGTGGAGTTGCCATCCTTGGAGGCATTCAAGCAAAGCCTGGATGAAGCACTTAGTGCCATGGTCTGGTTGATTGGATAGGGCTGGGTGCTAGGTTGGCCTGGATGATCTTAGAGGCCTCTTCCAACCTGCTTGATTCTGTGATTCTCTTCACCCTTCTCCAAGATGCTTCTCAAGGTCTGTCTAGGCAATGTCCCTTCTGCTAAATTTAAGCACTTAAGTTTCCAGGTAATTCAAGCCCGAAACATCAGGGCTAAGTTGGCCTGAAGCATGAGGCAGAGCAGAACATGTTGTCCAAGCCAACAGCAGTGAGGCAGAGAACGTTGTCTGAGCAGAGCAGTGAGGCAGAGCAGAGTAGAGGGGGGGAATCACCTCCCTCAACCTGCTGGCCACACTTCTCCTGTACAGGAGAGCTGCCTCTATGCTAAGCCAGATGCAGAAACTTTGGACTCGCATGATCCTGTGGGACTCGTTCCTTAGAGCCACAACTCTGGCTTCAAACAGAGGACCATAGAATGCCAAGCAAGCTGTATGCCTCTGTAAGCTCCAGCTGCAGTTGCCTGGGGATGAGTCTACTTCCACACAGAGAAGAGCAAAGAACTCTGCCATGCATTCCAAGAGTACTACCACTCATTGTTCAGCCAGCTTCGTACTCTAGGCTTTGCTGTGAACAAATAGCTCACACCACATCACAAATCTTTCAGGACTTCAGCCTAGGAGGCTTTCTTCTACTTCCCAGCCATTTCTATTATTAATTAAGTAAGCATTTTATATGTAGTAGAAAAAGTGGAATGTTTCACATTCTCCCTTTGGAAAGGATAATGCATCATCCCAAAGCAAAAGCAAGCACCTAAATCCATTATAAAGCACCTAAATCATTTGAGGCTGATTTTTACAGTTAATGAGTATCAGCAGAAGCTGATGGGTAGATAACATCTCAGCATGCACTCAGGCTGTGTAGCCAGAGCCACAGAAATTGGATTTTTATGGCCAAAATCCAATGCCTTTGTTTCTTCTGATGTAACTGAGGTACAGTCTGATATGAGCAAATAAACATAAACTATCCAATCAATACCTGGCTCTGATAAAAGGCCATTTAAAGGCATGATTATAGCTAGCAATGGGTCTCTCTGTAATAAGCCTCATCTGAAGTCCCAGTCTCGGCTGGGATCTAAGTGCCTATTTCAAACCTATCACTATTGGAGGCTAAAAGGCTGGCAAGCACCTATCAGTGCTGGGAAGTAGGCTCTTGGCTTGATGGATCTGCCCTCAGCCAAACAGAGCTCCACCTCTAAGAGCCAGATGGTCAGAAATTAGACTTGATCTTGGTCACAGGTAAGGGAGGAGGAGCTATTAGCTTGTCTCTCTGTTGGTAGTGGCACAGAAGACACAAGGACCTTCATGTGTTTGTGAGTTTGTTACCTGTGTGTTCTCTGCTGCCAGGCCACAGCTGAGGTCCCAAGCATCCTGCTGGTGCTTAGCAACAGCTAAGCTTGGCATCAGTGCTTGCACCACACTGGAGCATGGTCAGCCCAGCCCAAGCCCCTCAAGATGCAAGGCTCAGTACAAGCACAATGCTAGGACAAGGGGCAGTGGGTGGAAGCTGAGGCATAGGAAGTGTCATTTAAACATGGGGAGGATTTTTTTTCCTGTGAGGGTGACAGAACCCTGGAAGAGGCTGCCCAGGGGGGTTGTGGAGTCTCCCTTTCTAGAGATATTCAAAACCTACCTGAACGTGTTCCTGTGTGATCTGGTCTAGGTGATGCTGCTCTGGCAGAGAGGTTGGACTGGATGAGCTTTGGAGGTCCCTTCCAGCCCCTGACATTCTGTGGTTCTGTGATTCCCAGGAGGGCTTGAGCACCTGCTGAGCCCCCAGCCTGGCTACACTTTTGTTGTGTGTGCTCAGCAAGTGATGGCACCTAAGGGTACATCTGGAACCTGTTTGCCCTGTGAGGCAGCTGAGGGATGTGGAGCTCACAGCATTACAGAAATCCTAGTAAATTAGTCACTGAGGTCCTTGGAGTGCACCAGCTGAAGGAAAATATGTCAATTCCAGATAGTTTTAGTAAACATGGATACTTCTGGAGGTCTCCAAAAGCACAGCAGCCATACACAATTCCAGGCTCAAAGTCTATCTGGGAGGTTTAATTGGAACCTAGCATTCTGCTGACCCACTTCAAATAAATTCACCAAATGGGCTGCAGCAAGACTGTCCCTTTCATCCTGGTGGCTGCTATTCCAAGAGAATGACAAGATGTGCCTAATGCCAAAACTCCCTCTCTGTTGAGCCCAGAAAGGGACAAAAGAATCCAACCCAGAGTGATGGTTAAACTCATACACATTCTCTCCTGCAAGATCACTGTAAACCAGTCACATCAATATATTGGCTAACTGGTAATTATTTAAAATCAATTAGCTTTCTCATTACTAGGCTGACAACCATGTTTAACCATAGAATCAACCACGTTGGAAGAGACCTCCAAGATCATCCAGGCCAATCTAGCACCCAGCCCTATCCAATCAACCAGACCATGGCACTAAGTGCCTCATCCAGGCTTTGCTTCAACACCTCCAGACATGGCAACTCCACCACCTCCCTGGGCAGCCCATTCCAATGCCAATCACTCTCTCTGACAACAACTTCCTCCTAACATCCAGCCTAGACCTCCCCTGCCACAACTTGAGACTGTGTCCCCTTGTTCTGTTGCTGGTTGTCTGGCAGAAGACACCAACCCCACCTGGCTACAGCCTCCCTTCAGGTAGTTGTAGACAGCAATGAGGTCTGCCCTGAGCCTCCTCTTCTGCAGGCTGCACACCCCCAGCTCCCTCAGCCTCTCCTCACAGGGCTGTGCTCCAGGCCCCTCTCCAGCTTCATTGCCCTTCTCTGGACACCTTCCAGTATCTCAACATCTCTCTTAAATTAAGGAGCCCAGAACTAGACACATATACAAACTTTTCTTTAAGATCTTTGTAAACAAGTCACATCAGTATATTGGATAACCAGTAATTACTTAAAATCAATTAGCTTTGTCATTAGTAGACTGACAACCGTGCTTAATATAATATAATTGATTGATTGAAATATATAGAATCACAGAATCAGTCAGGGTTGGAAGGGACCACAAAGATCATCTAGTTCCAACCCCCCTGTCATGGGAGGGACACCTCACACTAGATCAGGCTGGCCACAGTCTCATCCAGCCTGGCCTGAAACACCTCCAGCCATGGAGCCTCAACCACCTCCCTGAGCAACCCATTCCAGGGTTAAATGTAATAATAATAATAATAATAATAATAATAATAATAATAATAATGTATTATAATAATATAATTATACAATAAGCAATAAAATAATTATAATATGTAATATGTGATAATAAACATAATAATAATAAAAATAATGGTTAATGTTAGTATTAGTATAAATGTAATTTATTCTTATGCCATGCAAGGCAAGCCTTAAGAGCCATGCAGAGCTCAACTCTCTTGGTGATAGCAATGTTGTAAACTATTAGGAAAGCTGTGGTGCCAAAGCTCCCACTGCTTGCAGGCTGCTAAATAATCTGATCTCCAGAGAGGAGCAAAAAGTTCATAGATTTAGAGGAAAGCTTACAAATGTTTTTTGTAAGGTTCACAGGCTCACAGGATGTTAGGGGTTGGAAGAGACCCAAGGAGGTCACCAAGTCCAACCCCCCTGCCAGAGCAGGACAATCCTATCTAACACAGATCACAGAGGAACACATCCAGACAGGCCTTGAAAGGCTCCAGAGAAGGAGTCTCCACAACCTCTCTGGGCAGGCTGCTCCAGTGCTCTTTGATGCTTACAGTCAAGAAGTTCCCCCTTGTGTTGAGGCAGAACCTCTTTTCCTGCAACTTACACCCATTGCTCCTTGTCCTATCCCAGGAAGCAGTGAGCAGAGCCTGTCCCCCCCCTCCTGGCAGCCTTCAGATACTTATAAAACATTTATCAAATCCCCTCTCAGTCTTCTCTTCTCCAGACTAAGCAGCCCCAGGTCCCTCAGCCTCTCCTCATCAGCCATGCCCTCCAGTCCCCTCATCATCCTCCTAGCCCTCTGCTGGGCACTCTCCAGCAGATCCCTGTCCCTCTTCAACTGGGGAGCCCGAAACTGAACAGAGGCTAGGTAGAAGAGCTCCTTGGATTATTTATAGGCAGTGCTTGTATCAGTTTCAGGATATCAGGGGACAGCTGTTATTCTTCTGTTTTGAAACAGCTGGAGCTGGCACTGGACCTGTTCCTGTGACAATGTGTAATTAAATGACTAAGATTATATGGAAGCTACAACAGAACACACAGATCAGCAAGTTGCCATCTGAAATCACTAATGCTCCAAATATCTTTATTTATATGGATAATAAACAGGAGAATATTATCAAGCTGTGCTCCTAATTAGTCAATATTGTCTGCAGTTCTTAACACCTTAATTTTCCTCCTTCTAGCTCTTGTTTCTACTATTCCCACTCAGTTCATTCTAAATTCCTCTCAAAGACTTTTGCCTAGGAGCCTGTGAAGTGGCTCAGGGAATGAACCCCTGAATCTGTCTGCTTACTCTGAGTGTTAATCATAGAATCATAGAATCAAGCAGGTTGGAAGAGACCTCCAAGATCATCCAGTCCAACCTAGCACCCAGCCCTATCCAATCAACCAGACCATGGCACTAAGTGCCTCATCCAGGCTTTGCTTGAAGACCCCCAGGGACAGTGCCTCCACCACCTCCCTGGGCAGCCCATTCCAATGCCAATCACTCTCTCTGTGAAGAACTTCCTAACATGCAGCCTATACCTCCCCTGGCACAACTTGAGACTGTGTCCCCTTGTTCTATTGCTGGTTGCCTGGGAGAAGAGGCCACCCCCCACCTGGCTACAATGCCCCTTCAGGTAGTTGCAGACAGTAATAAGATCACCCCTTAGCCTCCTCTTCTTCCTCTTTGTGTTAAGACACAAAGCAGGATGAGGAGAAGTTGTTTAACATGAGAGTGATGAGAGCCTGGAATTGGTTGCCCAGGGAGGTGGTTGAGGTCTCATGGTTGGAGGTGTTTAAGGCCAGGCTGGATGAGGCTGTGTGCAGCCTGCTCTAGGGTAGGGTGTCCCTGGGCATGGAAGGAGGATTGGAACTTGATGCTGTTTGTGATCCCTTCCAACACTGACTGATTCTATGATTCTGTGACTTCATTACTGCACAGCATGCTGTAAACAGGATACTGAGCTTTTTTTTTTTTGGGGGGGGGATAAGGAAAATGTTATCAATCAGATATGGCTGTATATGGAAGCTGATGAAGGCTCTAATTTTGCATGAGGCTCCAGGGCAGTCAGTGCAGAACAAACAACTAAAGTCATGTTACTACTGCTAATGTCTTATAATTTACAGCAGTACAGTCCCAGATGAAGTCCAAATTACAGAGATCATTCCTCTGGTGCCACTCTCTCAGAAGCTATCAGGTATCATGTTTTATAATTTGGCTTATTCTCATGGCAAGTAAATCTATCAAATCCCATGATTTGTCTTATGCATAAGTAAACATAAAGAAGTTCTTTATATTTCTTTTGAAAGAGCAATGCCTTTATCTTCTCCTAGATTCTAATCTTTGGGTTTTTTTAAAGAGAGACTCAGAGAAAAATCATAGAATCAGTCAGGGTTGGAAGGGACCACAAGGATCATCTAGTTTCAATCCCCCCTGCCATGGGCAGGGACACTCTACCCTAGATCAGGCTGGCCACAGCCTTATCCAACCTGACATTAAACACCTCGAGGCATGGAGCCCCAGCCACCTCCCTGGGCAACCCAATCCAGCCTCTCACCACTCTCATGATGAACAACTTCCTCCTCACATCCAGCCTGAATCTCCCCACCTCCAGCTTTGTTCCATTCCCCCAGGTCCTGTCACTACCTCATAGCCTAAAAAGTCCCTCCCCAGCTTTTTTTAGGCCCCTTTCAGATCCTGGAAGGCCACAAAAAGGTCACCTGGGAGCTTTCTCCAGCCTGAACAGCCCCAGCTCTTTCAGTTTGTCCTTGTAACAGAGCTGCTGCAGCCCTCTGAGCATCCCCATGGCCCTTCTCTGGACACACTCCACCATGTCCTCTCTCGGCTAGGCTAAAATAAACTGATTTCCTTAGTACTAGATAAATTTGACCCAAGGAAAATGGTGAAGATAAAAAAGCTGTCTCAGTCTCAGAAGGCTGAGAGTCAGGGCTCTGACCTCAGATCTATGTGGTCCAGAATTCAGTTCTCTCTGTTCAAGCTAAGGTCATCTGGAATAGAAACTGCTGGACTGCAGTCTGTGCCATGCCACTCTTGACCAGCAAAGAAGCGTGTCTCACCTGGCATCACAGATGTGCTGGGGAGCAATGCCAGAGCAGTGGGGTGAGAGCTGCCACATGGCCTTCAGCGGTGTCTGGGTGCATGACATTGTTCAGGCTGTGTAATGGTACACTCTGGAGGGAGCTGAAGCTGAACCAAACAAGAGAAAAGAAAGTATCAGAGCTGAGTTTCCTAGAGCTGGTTCTCTAGGGAGGCTGGGTTTGCTTTAAGGTTACCTTCAGGAACATGGAAAGATAAGTGTTTGGACACAGCTCTTAGGTTTCACTCCCAAATTTCAGTCCCCCCTGGACTGTAACAAATTGCAAGAGGCAATTAGAGCCTCTGAGGTCTCTGCAGCAGAACTTTTCAGTGCCATATCATGGCAGTCACTCGCTCTTCCCACTGCTGTATTTTCCATTTCCTCCCACACCCAGGCTATGAGAGTCTCAACTCTACAAAAAATTGCTCAGCTTCCCCTTTTAATATCATCTCAGAGTACTTCTCACTGCTCTGGAAGCAGCCAGGATGAGATCCAGTAACAGCAAATAGTGCAGGTTGTGATCAATAGGAACTCCTTTTATAAACTACATTACCTGCCAAGATTCATTTCCAAATCATGCAGATCCAGATAATACTGAATGAGCTCATTTCTCATCTGATTCCTTTTCTCCACTCTCAGCAGACACAGAACCACAGAAGCACAGAATCAACCAGATTGGAAGAGACCTCCAAGCTCATCCAGTCCAACCTAGCAACCAGCCTTATGCAGTCAACCAGACCATGGCACTAAGTGCCTCATCCAGGCTTTGCTTCAACACCTCCAGGGACGGTGACCCCACCACCTCCCTGGGCAGCCCATTCCAATGCCAATCACTCTCTCTGCCAACAACTTCCTCCTAACATCCAGCCTAGACCTCCCCTGCCACAACTTCTGACTGTGTCCCCTTGTTCTGTTGCTGCTTGCCTGGCAGTTGAGCAAACAGAAAACGTTTGCATGATCATAACCATAAAGCACACTCTTTTGTCATTAATTAGGCACAACAAGGCAGGAAATAACACAGAGGCTGTAAAACCCAGTGAAGTATATTCAGCTCAAGGCAAGAGATTTCTCCTTTGATTTCCAGAACTGGTTTGATAGAACTGAAGTAAGATGTACTCTTTTCATTTTGGGGGGTTTCTTTTTTTTTTCAACAAATACTTTATGCCTCCTTGCTCTATCTTTTTCTCCACCTTTCTCCAGCCCATGAAGCCACCCAGCTGTGACAGGAAAAGCAGGCAGCTGCAGGCTGTAACTTATTTTAAAGGCATTTGCAGTATGTACCAGAAGTCACAGCAAGGGTGTGAAGAGTGTGTAAAATGGGTTGATGTTTCAGACCTGTTCTTTCATCTGTTATATGAAGTTTGAGCAGAGGAGATTTAGACTGGAAATTAGGAAGAACTCCTTTCCACTGAGGATGGTGAGACCCTAGAGCAGCTTGCCCAGGGAGGTTGTGGATGCACCCTCCCCAGAACTGTGCAAGGCCAGGTAGGATGAAGCCTTGAGTGACCTGCTTTAGTGCAAGGTGTCCCTGCACATGTCAGGTGGGTTGGAACTCAATGATGGAGTCCATCATCACTAAATCTGCCGGTGACAACCAAGCTAGGAGCAGGTGTTGATCTGTTGGAGGGTAGGTGAGCCCTGCAGAGGAACCCTGACAGGCTGGATACGTGGGCAAAGGCCAATGGGATGAGATTATAACAAGGCCAAGTGCAGGGTTCTGCACTTTGGGCACAACAAACCCAAGCAGCACTATAGGCTGGGGACTGAGTGGCTGAGAGCAGCCAGGCAGAGAGGGACCTGGGGGTGCTGGTAGATAGTAGCTGAAGATGAGCAGCAGTGTGCCCAGGTGGGCAGGAGAGCCAATGGCATCCTGGGCTGGATCAGGAGAAGTGTGGCCAGTAGGATGAGGGAGGTTATTCTGCCTCTGTACTCAGCACTGCTCAGGCCACTCCTTGAGTGCTGTGTCCAGTTCTGGGCTCCTCAAGTCAAGAGAGATGTTCAGGTGCTGGAACATATATAGAGAAGGACAATGAAGCTGGTGAGGGGCCTGGAGCACAGCCCTGTGAGGAGAGGCTGAGGGAGCTGGGGGTGTGCAGCCTGCAGAAGAGGAGGCTCAGGGCAGAGCTCATTGCTGTCTACAACTCCCTGAAGGGAGGCTGTAACCGGGTGGGGTTGGGCTCTTCTCCCAGGCAACCAGCAACAGAACAAGGAGACACAGTCTCAAGCTGTGCCAGGGGAGGTCTAGGCTGGATGTTAGGAGGAAGTTTTTCACAGAGAGAGTGATTGGCATTGGAATGGGCTGCCCAGAGAGCTGGTTGCCTGGGAGAAGAGTTGTCATCCTTGGAGGCATTCAAGCAAAGCCTGGATGAGGCACTTAGTGCCATGGTCTGGTTGATGGTACAGGGCTGGGTGCTAGGTTGGACTGGATGACCTTGGAGGTCTCTTCCAACCTGCTTGATTCTATGATTCTATGATCTTTAAGGTGCCTTCCAACCCAAACCATTCTATGAATCTATGGATCTATGAATCTCATATACCAGGGTGTTATAGAAGTTCATGCATCAGCAAATCTGCATAAGGTGATCAGTTCAGCTTCACTCTTGAATCTTGCTGGACAGCTTAGCTTTCATGTGGCTCCTGAGTTGCAGGTAATACCAGGATGATTACTGTGAAGTAGAGGGAGTGAGCAAGAAGTAAAATCCCCAGCAGAGCCTCTTGTACACTATTTGGTGAGAATAGCTGCCTTTTGGTCCACTACAGATTCCCTCCAACAGCGCCCATCGACAAAATTTCACTCTTATGCCTGCACTTGAGCTCTTAGCAGTGCAGTACCTCTGTGGTTTTGCTATGGAAGCTGTGAGCAGGATTTCTTGAGGTGGACTTGCTAGCCAGGCTGCCAAATGCAGGGGCTAAATTACTGATAGACATGTGTGCATCAGGAATTATACCAGAAGACATAAAACATCAAAGCAACGTTGCCATAGCAACCCCAGCCTAGCAGATGTGGATGATTTTCTGCAAAGCCAGGACAGACACAAGCACAGAATTGCCTTCTCTGCCACATAACAGAAGTCTGTGACCACAGCCAGAACAAGTGAAAAGCTCTGATTAGTTAACAAGAGAGAATCCAGATTATATTCAACTCATTATCCACACACACACAAAGACATTAATGACTGCATCTTTGCTTATACAGAACCAGAGCCACCATTATCTTCTCTAGAGAAAAAGCCATGTTTCTCTAACCCTAATATTTCCCACATAAGGAAGATGGTCCAGTGAAAAAATCTTTGAGAAACACAACACAAACCTAGTCCAGAATCATAGAATCAAGCAGGTTGGAAGAGACCTCCAAGATCACCCAGTCCAACCTAGCACCCAGCCCTAGCCAGTCAACCAGACCATGGCACTAAGTGCCTCAGCCAGGCTTTGCTTCAACACCTCCAGGGACAGTGACTCCACCACCTCCCTGGGCAGCCCATTCCAATGCCAATCACTCTCTCTGACAACAACTTCCTCCTAACGTCCAGCCTAGACCTCCCCTGCCACAACTTGAGTCTGTGTCTCCTTGTTCTGTTGCTGGTTGCCTGGGAGAAGAGACCAACCCCACCTGGCTACAGCCTCCCTTCAGGTAGTTGTAGAGAGCAATGAGGTCTGCCCTGAGCCTCCTCTTCTCCAGGCTAAACATTCTTTATATGCTCATTCTTTATATGCTGAACTTTAAAGAGCTAGATGAGAGGCACAGTTACAGTGTCCCTGTGAGTATGGTAGGGATGTATTTTGACTGATTCCATAGGAGAATCACAACTGGACAAACAAATGACGACAGATTGAGAGATAAGACACATAGGTGTGGTGCTAACAGCCATGGTTTAGCACCAGACTTCATAGAGTTAGGTAATGGTTGGACTTTTCCAACTGAAATGATTCTATGATTCTATAAAATGTGACTAGAAAAAAAAAAATAGAAAAATATAGAAATCAGCATTTCATAACAATAGGTTCCTTGAGGAACCTAACGAGGTTCAACAAGGATAAGCACAGAGTCCTGCACCTGGGAAGGAATAATGAACTACACCAGTACAGGCTGAGAGGTGTTCTTCTGGAGAACAGCCCTGTGGAAAAGGACCTGGGAATGCTGGCATACAAGAAGCTATCCATGGGATAGCAAGGTGCCCTTGTGGCCAAGGCCAATGGGAACCTGGATGTTAGGAGGAAGTTGTTGTCAGAGAGAGTGATTGGCATTGGAATGGGCTGCCCAGGGAGGTGGTGGAGTCACCATCCCTGGGGGTCTTCAAGAAAAGCCTGGTTGACTGGATAGGGCTGGGTGCAAGGTTGGACTGGATGATCTTGGAGGTCTCTTCCAACCTGGTCATTTCCATGATTCTATGATTAAGAGGAGTGTGGCCATCAGGTCAAGAGAGGTTCTCCTTCCCCTCTACTCAGCACTAGTGAGACCTCACCTGAAATAGTGCATCCAGTCTGCAGAGACCAAACTCTTGTAGCCTGTCTTCATAGCAGAGCTACTGCAGCCCTCTGAGCATCTTCATGGTCCCCTCTGGACTGGCTCCAACAGTTCCATGTCCTGGGCCTGTTTAGCCTGGAGAAGAGGAGGCTCAGGGGTGATCTTATTACTGTCTACAACTACCTGAAGGGGCATTGTAGCCAGGTGGGGGGTGGTCTCTTCTCCCAGGTAACCAGCAATAGAACAAGGGGACACAGTCTCAAGTTGTGCCAGGGTAGGTATAGGCTGGATGTTAGGAAGAAGTTGTTCCCAGAGAGAGTGATTGGCATTGGAATGGGCTGCCCAGGGAGGTGGTGGAGGCACCGTCCCTGGGGGTCTTCAAGAAAAGACTGGATGAGGCACTTAGTGCCATGTTCTAGTTGACTGGCTAGGTCTGGGTGCTAGGTTGGACTGGATGATCTTGGAGGTCTCTTCCAACCTGGTTGATTCTATGATTCTATGATTCTCCTGCCTCTATGTTCCCTGTGGCTAGGGCCGCTCTAAACCTCACCGCTCAGCGTTCAGCACACCGCAGTAAGACGAGCTCATTGCAAACACGAGCCTGACTTCCATGCTAAATATGGAAGGCTGGTAGTCCTTGGTGGAGCTGCAGTTTTCAGTGTTGTCTGGGGATGTGCACTTACACAAATAGGAATAGAGTGGGGCTTTTCACCTGTTGGCAGAGTCACTCCGAAAGAATGGAGAGACTAACAGCCTTTGCTTATAAGCACAGACTGAAAGAGTTGGGGCTGTGCAGGCTGGAGAAGAGGAGGCTCCCAGGTGATCTTCTTGTGGCCTTCCAGGATCTGAAGGGGGCTACAAAAAATCTGGGGGGGAGACTTTTCAGGCTATCAGGGAGTGACAGGACTAGGGGGAATGGAGCAAAGCTGGAGATGGATAGATTCAGAGTGGACATGAGGAGGAAGTTGTTGAGCATGAGAGTGGTGAGAGCCTGGAATGGGTTGCTCAGGGAGGTGGTTGAGGCTCCATTGCTGGAGGTGTTTAAGGCCAGGCTGGCTGAGGCTGTGGCCAGCCTGCTCTAGGGTAGGGCATCCCTGCCCTTGCCGGGGGGGTTTGGAACTAGATGATCCTTGTGGTCCCTTCCAACCCTGACTGATTCTATGAAAGATGCCAAAATCAGAATCTCACTTCAATCCTAGTTTAGAGCTTTGAGCTACTTAAGACCAGAAGACATCTAGAATAAAAATTCTTTGGCCTGTTGCAGATCCTTTACAGCAATGAGTCAAGGGGTAGAAAACCATCCTAAAGAGTTTCAAGTCAAAGATCTAAAAATGGAGGAGCCTGATCTAGGGTAGAGTGTCCCTGGGCATGGCAGGGGGGGTTGGAACTGGCTGATCCTTGTGGTCCCTTCTGACCCTGACTGATTCTACAATTCCATGATTCTACAATTCAAGCTGCAAGAACAGGCATAATAAACATCTGTTGGAGGCAGGTGAGGAATATTTGTCCTTTCCCAGAGACAAAATGTGCATGCACACTCAGATGAAAAAGAGATTCCCCAAATTAAGCATGCCATAATATCTTATAAACCCAAGACACTGGCACCTAAAACTGTCAACGTCTTTTCTCCCTCATTAATCTCGAAACATAACTCAGCTTCCTGCACAAAATTACATGCTATAGATTCAAGCAATGATTTCTGTCTAGTTAAAGGGAACAATAACATATATTTCCTGCTTGTCAGGCACAGACACAAAACAAAGCAGATATAGATTTTTTTTTTTTCCAAGCTGAATTTAGATTTATTTCATGATGGATCCAAGCCGAAGTTTATCTTCAACGCGGCAGGCTAATGACAAAGTGATTTTGCCCATTTGTTCTCTGGAACTTTCTGCTGTCATTTAAAATACACCCAGCAAGGATGGTTTATTTGGCAGCTATTTAGCCACTGAATGGAGAACAGATATGAAAGATTAGGGATAATGCTTGTAGCACTCCTGCAAACCTCGGTGATGATTGTGTCAACAAGGTTAAGAATGAAAGACGAGTCCTAAGTGCTGGGGAATACCAGGCAAGACCTGGAAAACTATGTGGTAGGAGATTTCATTTAAACATGAGGAGCATTTTTTTTCCCTTGTGAGGGTGACAGAACACAAGATGTATTCAGCAGCTTATGTATTAGGAGAAAAAATAAAGTAGGACTCTTCAGCTTCAGAAAGGTTGTTTAGCCTGGAGAAAAGGAGGTTCAGGGCAGACCTCATTGCTGTCTACAACTATCTGAAGGGAGGCTGGAGACAGGTGGGGGTTGGGCTCTTTTGCCAGGCAGCCAGCAACAGAAGAAGGGGATACAGTCTCAAGTTGTGCCAGGGGAGGTCTAGGCTGGATGTTAGGAGGAAGTTATTGGCAGAGAGAGTGATTGGCATTGGAATGGGCTGCCCAGGGAGGTGGTGGAGTCACCGTGCCTGGAGGTGTTGAAGCAAAGCCTGGCTGAGGCACTTCGTGCCATGTTCTAGATTACTGGACAGGGCTGGGTTCTTGGATGGACTGGATGAGCTTGCAGGCCTCTTCCAACATGGTTGATTCTATGACTCTATGACTAGCACAGCACTTTTATGTGACTTTTAGTTTCTCCAAGAGGACACAGCCTCAGGCTGCGCCAGGGGAAATTTCGGCTCGAGGTGAGGAGAAAGTTCTTCACTGAGAGAGTCATTAGGCACTGGAATGGGCTGCCTGGGGAGGTGGTGGAGTCGTCGTCCCTGGGGCAGTTCAAGGCAAGGTTGGATGTGGCACTTGGTGCCATGGTCTAGCCTTGGGCACTGTGGTAAAGGGTTGGACTTGATGATCTGTGAGGTCTCTTCCAACCTTGGTGATACTGTGATACTGTGAAGAACTAACACCCAGTGAAATTATCAGACAGGGCATAATTACACCCAGTAACTCATTGTCACAAGGTGTTGCAGAGGACAGATTCTAAATGGGCCCAGAAATTAAATGTTAAAATAAATTCATGGAAGAAAGGCCCACTAGAGACTATTAAAGTGTGCTAATGCAAATGAAGTCTGGCTCTGGAAGTCCCTAAACAGTAGATTGCTGAAAGCTGGAATGGAACACCAGGGAAAGTGTCACTGTAATTGTCCTGGTCTTGTCATTTTTAGCTAAGCATCTGCAAACAGTGCCAGGCAGGACACTTAGAATCATAGAATCAAGCAGGTTGGAAGAGACCTCTAAGATCATCCAGTCCAACCTAGCACCCAGCCCTGTCCAGTCAACCAGACCATGGCACTAAGTGCCTCATCCAGTCCTTGCTTGAACACAAAATGACTTGTGCCAAATGATTTCATCGAGGAATCTGTTCTGAAATTCCTGCCTTAACAGTGATGTAGACATCACAGAATCACAGGTTAAGGGTTGGAAGGGACCTCGGAAGTTCACAGAATGACAGAATCACTGAATTGAACAGGTTGGAAAAGACCCTTAAGATCATGGAGTCTAACCTATCACCTGATCTTTCTAATTAAATAAACCATGGCACTAAGTGCCCTGTCCAGCTTCCTCTTAAACACCTCCAGGTCACTCAGTGCAACCTCCCTGCCACAGCAGGACCACCTCTACCAGATCACACAGGAACACATTCAGGTAGGTCTTGAATATCTCCAGAGAGGGAGAGTCCACAACTCCCCTGTGCAGTGCTCTGCCACCCTTGCAGAGAAAAAATTCCTCCTCATGTTTCCATGGACCTTCCTATGCCTCAGCTTCCACCCATTGCCCCTTGTCCAGTCACTGGACATCACTAAGCAGAGCCTGGCTCTGTCCTCTTGACACTCACCCTGCACATCTTCTCTGGAGCCTTTCAAGGCCTGTCTGGATGTGTTCCTCTGTGATCTGTGTTAGATAGGATTGTCCTGCTCTGGCAGGGGGGGTTGACTCGATGATCTCCTTGGGTCCCTTCCAACCCCATACATCCTGTGAGCCTCTGATATGCTAGGTTTGAGTACAAAGTGAAAAGGTAAGATGATATTTTAGCAGAAAGAATCTAAGATCAATAGGTTGGACTCAATGATTTCAAAGGCCTTTTCCAACCTGATTAATTCTGTGATTCTGTGATTTGTAAGAGTCCCATTTTACAGAGGTCAAATATGACAAAAGATTTTGGTTCCTTTGTCTCACCTGTTAGAAAGCCAGACAGAGAGGGATCTGGGGGTGCTGACTGATACCCACCTGAACATGAGCCAGCAGCAATGTGCCCAGGTGGCCAAGAGAGCCAGTGGCATCCTGGCCTGCATCAGGAATGGTGTGGTCAGCAGGAGCAGGGAGGTCATTCTGCCCCTGTACTCTGCACTGGTTAGACCTCACCTTGAGTGCTGTGTTCAGTTCTGGGCCCCCCAGTTTAGGAGGGACATTGAGATGCTTGAGCGTGTCCAGAGAAGGGCGACGAGGCTGGGGAGAGGCCTTGAGCACAGCCCTACGAGGAGAGGCTGAGGGAGCTGGGATTGGTTAGCCTGGAGAAGAGGAGGCTCAGGGGAGACCTTATTGCTGTCTACAGCTACCTGAGGGGTGGTTGTGGCCAGGAGGAGGTTGCTCTCTTCTCTCAGGTGGCCAGCACCAGAACGAGAGGGCACAGCCTCAGGCTGTGCCAGGGGAAATTTAGGCTGGAGGTGAGGAGAAAGTTCTTCCCTGAGAGAGTCATTGGACACTGGAATGGGCTGCCCGGGGAGGTGGTGGAGTCACCGTCCCTGGAGCTGTTCAAGGCAGGATTGGACGTGGCACTTGGTGCCATGGTCTGGCCTTGAGCTCTGTGCTAAAGGGTTGGACTTGCTGATCTGTGAGGTCTCTTCCAACCCTGATGATACTGTGAGACTGTGATACTGTGAAAATGCTCAGAGTGTTTATTTATCTACCAAAGGCAGCCTAACAAACTTCTGTCTTCAGCAGGCAAGAGACTCATTTCTTTTGTATCAAAGAAATAGAATCATAGAATCATAGAATCAAGCAGGTTGGAAGAGACCTCCAAGATCATCCAACCCAACCTATCACCGAGCCCTGTCCAATCAACTAGACCATGGCACAAAGTGCCTCAGGCAGGCTTTTTTTGAACACCTCCTCTTTTAACACCGAGGATATTTTGCCAGTCACTGCATTGCTCCCTTCAGCAGATAAATTAAACGATGTGCTTTAGCCAGCATTAGTTGTTCAAATACATATCTTCATTGTGCTATTTGTTCTGGGCATAATCTAATCAGCTTTGATTACAGATATTGCTATCATCTGTTATGCTTGCAATTAATTAATCACCATTTAACTCATTCCCTATTGTACCACATCAGCTGTGTTGCCACCAGGTGATGCCGTTTGCTATTGGCTGGCTATTGGAGTCTCCTCCCACCTCAGGTGTGGCCACTTTGCCCTCCCTGCCCACTCCCCTTTATATTCTGCCCCAGCAAAGCTCGAAGCTCCAAGTTCGGCCCATTGTGGGCCAAGGGATCCTCTGCCTGGCATCCCTGGTGAGTGCCCATGGTGTGCACCGGGTGAATTGGTGGAGGATTTCAAAGGCCGGGGGGCCTGGTGGCCCCCCGGCTCGCTAGGGTTAGGCTCAGCAACCATTGCAATGTACAACATCATCCACGGGTGCTGGGTATGTGTCTTTGCTGGAGCTCACTTCTTTTGTAGGGTATTCCAGATCTTTTAGGCTCTGAGATGACTGCAAAAACAGTGGTGGAGAAGAAGAGTTCTTCAGGCAGAGTGAGAGGTAAGGGCAGGGGGGAGCAGGGACTGCTTTAGGAAGGTGAGGTGTGGTGGAGAATCAGATTGTTAGGGGCTGGAAGGGACCCTGAATCATAGAATCAGTGCCCCCACATCTTTCTCTTAGACCTCCTTCAGGTACTAGAAGGCTGCTGTAAGGCTTCCCTAGAGACTTCTCCAGGCTGAATGGCCCCAATTCTTGCAGCCTGTCCCAGCAGCAGAGATGCCCTAGCCTTCTCATCATCTTTGTGCCCCTCCTCTGGGCCCATTCCAGCAGCTCCATGTGTCTCTTGTGTTGGGAGTCCCACAGGTGCGGTTCAGTTCTTGGTATCTCTGCCATTTCACACCTAACTCACATCTTACTGAAGTTTACTTCACAGTATCTAAGGGACTTCTATCAGTGGGCAATTTTCTCACTAGATAATGCTGTCTGCTTCCATTTCTCTAGTATAATTTCGTGTCCAAGCAATCAGCACCCAGGAAAGTACCTCCAGGAGCAGATTTCCTGCCTCCTGAATGCCTCATAGTGGTGTCAGCAGAAGACAAGAGGTAAAGTACCTCCAGGAGCAGATTTCCTGCCTCCTGAATGCCTCATAGTGGTGTCAGCAGAAGACAAGAGGTGTTCCAGCAGTTGCAGATTTCTTTCTTGTGAAACACAAGTAAAAGCAGAAGAAAAACCTGCTGTCCTGCTGGCAGGCCCTTGTATCTTAAGAATCTGGGATATCATCCTTTGACACTGCTGTGGACTCTAATTTAGAGTAGCTGTTTCTAAGGGTACCTGAAGGGATCCCACAGGAAGGCTGCAGAGGCACTTTTAATCAGAGTATCTAGAGACAGGACAAAGGGGGGATGGTTTGATACTAAAGGAGGGCAAGGTTAGCCTGGATTTTAAGAAGAAGTTCTCTCTGGAATAGGTTGCCCTGGGAGGTTGTGGGTGCTTCCACCCTGGGATGTTCAAGGCCAGGTTGGATGAGACCTAGTTGAGAGGTGTTCCTGCCTGTAGGGAGGTTGAAGTAGATTATCTCTAAGATCCCTTCCAACCTAAGCCATTCTGTGATAACCAGGCAGGTCAGCAAGTAGCCAGGGCATAGTCCATGTCCAGATGTCCATGCCTGGTGGTAAAGCCAGCCTGGATGACAGCAATGGAGTCAACCCTCTGTAATAGTGGCATTATTGTAAAATCTTTGCACATCCTAGAGTTGAGAGGTAGGTTGCAGAAAGAGAAGCTACAGCAAAGGGAAGAAGTCCAATGGCTTCTTCCCACACTACTCTAGACCATGGAAAGACAGAGACAGTCACAGTTCTGCTTTCTCCTGCTTACAAGCCTTTCAAAACATCATCTTTACCCTTAGAGAAGCACTTAGAAATCAGTCCTGTATTTCAGTTGTATGCAGTTAATGGAGACAGATGTATTTTATCCCTGAGTAGTGACAGTGAGAAACAAAACAATAGGTGATATCCTTCCTTCCCCTGATTCCATCTTTATCCTTAGAAAAGCACTTAGAAATCACTCCTGTATTTCAACTGTATGCAGCTAAAGCAGACAGATTTATTTTGGCCCTGAATAGTGACACTGATAAAACAATGGGTTATACCCTCCCTTCTCCCTCCCTTCTTCCTCACTTTCCTCCCTAGGGAGGAAAATTCTAAACATTAAACTGAATTGAACTAGGGGTGACCTCATTGCTGTCTACAACTACCTGAAGGGAGGTTGTAGCCAGGCATGGGTTGGCCTCTTCTCCCAGGGAACCAGCAACAGAAGAAGGGGACACAGTCTCAAGTTGTGCCAGGGGAGGTCAAGGCTGGATGTTAGGAGGAGGTTGTTGGCAGAGAGAGTGATTGGCATTGGAATGGGCTGCCCAGGGAGGTGCTGGAGTTGCTGTCCCTGGAGGTGTTCAAGCAAAGCCTGGATGGGGCACTCAGTGCCATGGTCTGGTTGATTGGCTAGAGCTGGGTGCTAGGTTGGACTGGATGATCTTGGAGGTCTCTTCCAACCTGCTTGATTCTATGATCTGTATAATGTTTCCATGACCATGCAAAGAATCAACTACTATTAAAAGCAGTGGTCAGAGTGGTGAGAGTTCTGAATACCAAGAGTAATGAACAGCATTAATTTTGACAAATCCTATCTCACATCAATTAATTCCTCCTCCATTACAGCAACTGAAATCATAGAATCAAGCAGGTTGGAAGAGACCTCTGTGCTAGTTTGAAGCAAGCTAGAATGTTTTGGTAGAAGAACTTGATAACAGGCAGTGAAATGAAAACAATTGATATGAACTTCTCTCACAGTCTCGCTGAGAGCTCTGGGAAGAACAAGTAAACTTTCTCCATTTTGTTTTTTGCTCCTTCTGCCTTTGCCTTAGACCTGGTCACATCTCATTAGCCCTGCTCCTACTAACCTTGCTCCCTAACCTCTTGGCTGCACCTCTCTTCTTCCTGAGAACTGGGGTAAGGTTGAGAGGGGCCGGGGGGAGGTGTTGGGGTGGTTTGAGAGCCCCTCCTGGGGACTCAGGTTTCTGGGAGGGGAGTTGTGCTTTTGTATTGTTTATCCTTTGTATATTTCTGTATATAATTGTATATAACTGTATATATTGTAAATAGCTGCTTGTAAATTCTGCTAGCTGTAAATAAATTGCTTCATCTATATTCCCAGGGTCCGTCTGAGTTAGCTGGGGCAAATACAAAGTGTGGGGGGGCAGGTAAGAGCCCAAACCATCCCAACCTCCAAGATCATCCAGTCCAACCTAGCACCCAGCCCTAGCCAGTCAACTAGACCACGGCACTAAATGCCTCATCCAGGCTTTGCTTGAAGACCTCCAGAGATGGTGACTCCACCACCTCCCTGGGCAGCCTATTTGGCAGCTGACCATCATCTTCTCAAAGAAGCTACCTGTTCCTCCCTAGGAAAAGGAAAATATTATTAACACTTGTTCAAAAAAAAAACCCCAAATCCAGAAATTGCTGACATAATAAGCTGTGATTTATACAAAAAGGATCCCTTTTGCTTCTTCAGGGCATTAGAGTTCCTCATCCATTTCTTTCGACTTACACTTGTTAACTCTGAAACAACTTAAAAGGCTGGGAGGGTTTTCAAAGCCTCAACGCTTCTGTGAGGGAGAGAAGAAGAAAAAAAGAAGTGGAGCACTATTTTTATCTCTTCCCCACCTGCCTGCAGCAGGTGCATGCACTTGGACTGCACAGCTTTTTGTGCATTGTGAAGCTTGTATAATTTCAAACTTCACGCTCTACACATTTCAAATTGGCTTGACCCTGTCCCCTCCCAGGCACAGACTCGCAGACAAATGGAGCTTTACTGCCAGAGCACTGCATCCTGTGGTTTATTCAGCCTTCAGAGTGGTTTCAAAAGCATTTTAATTAGTGTTTCTGCCAGAAGCCTTCCTCCTTGGTGGTGAAGAACCAAATGTAAAAGGGGCTCCGTGTGGATATTGCCTATTTTGTGGCGGTGCTCACAGTTTTAGATGTAAATTGACTACTGGGAAATATGTTCATACCTTAGGGACTGAAGGGCAAAAATGGTTGCATTTAATTATTAAACTCTACTGTATTCAAGGACTTAAAAATGCATCCTCGTAAATAGGGGCCCACCAAGGATTTAGGATTGTTTTCTGCCTTTCCAACCAGTTTCTCTGTCTGGCTACCATTTCCTAAGTACAAGGGGAAATCCCAGCTCGTTGGACCAGCTGGGGTCTGTGCTGTCTCCCTTATTCCCCTTCTGACCTAAGAAGACAGCAGAAAACAGACATGCTCCATGAATTTATGGCTCATTTGAGATTTATGCACCTAAACTGAAGCTGAGATGTCCCTCAGTTCTTTCATACCACAGAATCACAGAAAAATCCAAGTTGGAAAAGACCCTCAGAATTACCAAGTCTAACCCATAACTACAAGATTCACCTTAAACCATATCCCTAAGCACCACAGAATCACAGAAACATCCAGGCTGGAAAAGACCCTCCGGATCACCAAGTCCAACCTAGAGCCCTGCTTTACAAGATTCACCTTAAACCCTATGCCTAAGCACCACAGAATCATAGAAACATCCAGGTTGGAAAAGACTCTCAGGATAATCAAGTCCAATCTAGAACCCTACTCTACAAGGTTCACCTTAAACCATATCCCTAAGCACCACATCCAATTGACCTTTACACACATCCAAAGCTGGTGACTCCACCACCTCCCTGGCCAGCTCATCCCAGTGCCTGACCACTCTCTCCATGAAAACTTTCTTCCTAATGTCCAATCTGAATCTCCCCAGTCTCAGCTCGAGGCCATTCATAGAATCAAGCAGGTTGGAAGAGACCTCCAAGATCATCCAGTCCAATCTAGCACCCAGCCCTATCCAATCAATTAGACCATGGCACTAAGTGCCTCATCCAGTCTTTTCTTGAAGACCCCCAGGGATGGTGCCTCCACCACCTCCCTGGGCAGCCCATTCCAATGGGAAATCACTCTCTCTGTGAAGAACTTCTTCCTTGTTCTGTCTCCAACTACCTGTAAGAAGAGACCAGCAGCAGCTTCTCCACAACATTCCTTCAGGTAGTTGTAGGCAGTAATGAGGTCTGCCCTCAGCCTCCTCTGAGCCAGGTTGCTGTGCACTTCTCTGTAAAGGAAGAAAGCTGCAATCAGTTTCTAATTATTATATGATTTGTTCTTTGGAGCCAAGCAGTTTCTGGTCATCATAAAACTGTGCCTGTAGCACTGTCTCCCTGTTCCTTGTATTTCTAAAGGTTGGTATTGGCCAGATTCCCACTGCCTCCATGTGACAGAACTCTTTCTAGTTTCCTTTGGGGGTTTTGAGTGTAGGGTTATCATTGTCTATACGAAATGGCTCAATTCACAGCTCTTTCTGTGAGAAGCAGTAATCCTGGTTACTCTGTGTCTGCTGCTGTCTTACTTTTGCCCATTAATCTCACCTCCTGTTCACTTTCCAGTGGAGTATGTCAGGTATGCAATGGTTTCAAAGTTTTGTTATGGAAAGAAGTTTGCTGAAGTCACTGTTCCACCTCTTGCTCCTCTGAACCACCTTCCATGAGCTCACTCTATGTAATTAAAAATATTTAATTACCTTAGCTATATAATTCCAGCATCAGGAATTATTCAGCATCCTCAGAGCAGATTAATGTAGCATATCATTTTACCAACTGAAGAACGTTTTAAAGTGTTAAGTAATGGCTTAGAGGGAAATAAAAGAAGATAATAAAAGGCTTTAAATAGCCTGCCCTGAATTAAAATCGTGATTAAAATCACCTGTTAACAAAAATATTACACAAAACCTTGTGTTGTTCCCATGGCTTTCAAAGAAAGTTTCACCAGGTGTATCTGTGGATGTGTCTTTAGTGATGGGTCAAGGAATGTGATCCCATTGAGCATCATCTGTCTCCCAGTTGGCACAGAATCACAGAGTGGTAGGAGCTGGAAAGAATCTCTAGAGATAGAATAGTAGCATCATAGAATGCTTTAGGTTGGAAGAGACCTCAAAGATCATTTAGTTCCAAGCCCCTGCCATAGGCTGGGACACCTCCCACTAGAACAGGTCGCTCAAGGATTCATCTAACCTGGCCTTGAACATCTCCAGGCAGGGAGCAGCCACAACCTCCCTGGGCAACCTGTGCCAGTGTTTCACCACCCTCACTGCAAAGAACTTCTTGCTAACATCCAGTTTGAATCTCCCCTCTGCCAGTTCAAATCAGATTGCCCAGTCCACCTCCACTGCCAGAGCAGATCCACCTAGAACAGGTTACACAGGACACTGTATGGTCACAACTAAGATGTGTATTCTTATGGGTCTCTGATCTGGATGTTAAGGGGAACAGAGGTATGTGGACATCAGAGTCAGTGTGAAAAAAACAACACCAAACAAATACTTGGACTCATAATGATGGGATTGAAGGGAGCACATTCAAGAATGTGTTGGACTGAAGAACTGCAGAACTGCATCCAGCCTGTCTTTAAACAAGGGGGGACAGTCTCAAGCTGTGCCAGGGGAGGTCTAGGCTGGATGTTAGGAGGACGTTGTTGGCAGAGAGAGTGATTGGCATTGGAATGGGCTGCCCAGGGAGGTGGTGGAGTCGCTGTCCCTGGAGATCATAGAATCATAGAATCAACCAGGTTGGAAGAGACCTCCAAGATCATCCAGTCCAACCTAGCACCCAGCCCTAACCAATCAACTAGACCATGGCACTAAGTGCCTCATCCAGTCTTCTCTTGAAGACCTCCAGGGACGGTGCCTCCACCACCTCCCTGGGCAGCCCATTCCAATGCCAATCACTCTCTCTGTGAAGAACTTCCTCCTAACATCCAGCCTATACCTACCCCGGCACAACTTGAGATGTTCAAGAAAGGACTGGATGAGGCACTTAGTGCCATGGTCTAGTTGACTGGATACACTTCTCCTGATGTGTGGCCATCAGGTCGAGGGAGGAATAATAAGATGCAACATCTCACATGTTAATTCAGGCAAAGATTGGGGTGTGCTGTTATAGGATAGCTCACTGAATCAAGAATTTAACCCACCTGCTGCTGAAACTCTCAGAAGAAAAAGAAGAAAATAAGATTAGTCTGGCATAAAATCCAGCTAGAATCCCTCCAACAAATAACATCTACTTACCAAACAGCAGTTTGCCTGCCATGGAAGTCATAGAATCCACACTGTGTAGGTTCTGGTTTTAGGCAATGTAAAAGTAGCAGAGCAGAGAAAAGCATCTGGCCAAAACCAGCTCAGTTTTCTATTTTTTCTCTGCAGAGGCAGATAATGATCAAAGAAAATATATGAAGCAGCTGGTATCTAATCTCTTCTTTCAGCCACTTCAAGGTGGCAATGTGTTACCTAAATTATCTCACTTGTTCAGTCTAAAGGCCTTTTGCCATCAAACTGGCAGAGAGTAGAATTAGAGCAGTAAAAATAGAGAAGTAAACCATTAGTAGAAATAGTGGTGTAGTGTTCAGCATCAGAGTAATTTAATAGCAGCACAGCAAGATGGCAGGGTGGGTATATGAGGGTATGCAGAAACTTGAATATCCTTCTGCTGGAATGAACTTGGGTAGAAATCTTTTGTTTGAGTTCCTGGCAAATTGTTTGATCCAGGAGTCCAAGAGCTAGACAAAGTGGCACTGCAATCAGGGCACACCTAGTCCAAGAAGAACTGTAAAGAAGATGATTTGAGGAGATCTGATAGAAATCTGATCAGGTAGAAGACTGAGAGGAATCTATCAACGTGTACAAATATCTGAGGGGTGGGTGTTGAGTGGCTGGGACCAAGCTCTTTTTGC
Organism: Pogoniulus pusillus; assembly: GCF_015220805.1. Taxonomy (NCBI): domain Eukaryota; kingdom Metazoa; phylum Chordata; class Aves; order Piciformes; family Lybiidae; genus Pogoniulus; species Pogoniulus pusillus. The sequence continues at coordinate 35,681,854 of NC_087272.1, read as the reverse complement.
TGGTCAGCAGCAATAACACAGGGAGCAAGAGCTACGAACTGGAACAGAGAAGGTTTCAGCTCAACATGAGAAGAAACTTCTTTACAGTGAGGGTAGCAGAGCCCTGGAGCAGGCTGCCCAGAGAGGTTGTGGAGTCTCCTTCTCTGGAGATTTTCCAAACTCACCTGCATGCATTCCTGTAGGGACTACCCTAGGGGGATTCGAAAGGATGGGGATGCTGGTGGATGAGAAGCTCAACATGTGCCAGCAGTGAGCACTTGCAGCCCATAAAGCCAAGCAGAGCCTGGGCTGCAGCAGGAGAAGTGTGGGCAGCAGGACAAAGGAGGTGATTCTCCTCCTCTACTCTGCTCTGCTGAGACCCCACCTGGAGTACTGCATCCAGTTCTGGAGCCCCCATTACAAGAAGGATATGGAGATGCTGGAGTGTGTCTACAGAAGGGCCACGAGGATGCTCAGAGGGCTGCAGCAGCTCTGCTGTGAGCACAGACTGAAAGAGTTGGGGCTGTGCAGGCTGGAGGAGGCTCCCAGGGGACCTTATTGTGGCCTTCCAGCATCTGAAGTGGATCTACAAAAGAGCTGGGGAGGGACTTTTTAGGCTATGAGGTAGTGACAGGACTGGGGGGAATGGAGCAAAGCTGGAGGTGGGGAGATTCAAAGTGGCCATGAGGAGGAAGTTGTTGAGCATGAGAGTGGTGAGAGGCTGGAATGGGTTTCCCAGGGAGGTGGTTGAGGCCCCAAGGCTGGAGGTGTTTAAGGTCAGGCTGGCTGAGGCTGTGTGCAGCCTGCTCTAGGGTAGGATGTCCCTGGGCATGGCAGGGGGGTTGGAACTGGATGATGCTTGTGGTCCCTTCCAACCCTGATTCTATGATCTCTGGAGGTGCCTTCACAGCTCTAAGGTTCTATGATTCTGTCCTCTGATCACTGAACATCACCTCAGAGCACTAAGCAGGCAGCCTGAGCATACTGCTCTCAGTAAACTACTCAAGAAACTAAATTCACTTCTCGCAGCCCAGACCACTTCTGAGAGCACTCCTTGGAGCACTTCTCCAAGCTGAATTGCAGGTGACTTTCACAGATTTAGATAGGTGAGGAAGGTGGTACTCAATGTTAAATGAAATCCAGATGTCTCTCCCAGTTCAAAAGGCAAAGTCCTAATTTCCTGCTGTGGTCAGAAAAGATAATGGCCAGAGTCAGAGCCCTCTGATATTCAGAGTGATGCTCAACAGGGCTCTGGGCAACCTGATCTAGCTGAGGATGTCCCTGCTGACTGCAGAGAGGGTTGGAGTGGATGACCTTTGAAGAAACCTTCCAACCCAGACATTCCATGATTCTATGTTTCTGTGGCTAAGCTGCTAAATCCAAATCCTATCATTTAACATGTGCAAGTAAAGCTCCTGCCTCTTGCTGTCTGCTAAAGCTGTATTGATCAACAAAAACATCCTTTACCTGTCTTGTTGCCAGTTTGCAAAGGCAGCAGGAGTGAAATCAATTCAGTAAATAGCCTTCAATGAAACAAATGTCATCATCTTCAATTCATGTATTTTCTTCTAGATATATAAAGGGTTCTGCAGCCTATGAATGACTTTTACAGGGCAAAAAAAAAAAGGGATTTTAATTACTAAATTAATTAATTTTATCTCCTGTTATTCCTTTTTTGGGGGCTAAAATTTTAATACCATTGGAAATCAATAGCAATACTTTTTAAAGTGTATAGAACAGCTACCCTGCAATGGTCAGGAATTGATGCAAATGATTTGCAGTTGTGAGATATACTTCTCAAAGGGAAGAAAAGAGCAAAGCAATTGATTAGGCTGCAGTCAGCCTTTATCAGTGAAAGAGATACAATTTATTTCACCACAGCAAAGAGTTAATGGCCTCTGTGTTTGGGCCTTTTCCTGGTTTAGTTATAAATGTCATTAACAGAGAGGTAAATGCTCACAAATTCCCAATTAGGTTGTGAAGGAAAGGAAAGGAAAGAGAGGAAGAAAGAAAGAAAGAAAGAGAGGAAGAGAGGGAAGAAGGGAGGGAGAAGGAAAGAAGGAAGGAAAGAAAGAAAGAAGGAAGAAATGAAGGGAGGAAGGAAAGGAGGAAGGGAGGAAAGAAGGGAGGAAGAGATGGAGAAGGAAAGGAGGAAGGGAGAAAGAGAGAGTGGAAGGGAGGGAGAAGGAAAGAAGAAAAAAAGGAAAGATAAAAGTAGGAGGAAGAAAGAATGAAAGGAAGGGAGGAAGGAAGAGAGGAAGAGATGAAGGAAAGGAGAGAGGGAGGAAGGGAGGAAGAGATGAAGGAAAGGAGAGAGGGAGGAAGGGATGAAGAGAGGGAAAAGGAAGGGAGGGAGGAAGAGAGGGAAAAGGGAGGGAGGGAGGAACAGTGGGAGAGAGGAAGAGAGGGGGAAGAAAGAGAGGAAAGAAGGGAGGAAGGAAAGGAGGAAGGGAGGAAGGAAGGGAGGAAGGGATGGAGAAGGAAAGGAGGAAAGAAGGAAAGAATGAAAGAAAAGTGGGGGGAAGAAAGAATGAAAGGGAGGAAGGAAGAGAGGAAGAGATGAAGGGAGAAGGGAGGAAGAGAGGGAGAAGGAAGGAAGGGAGGGAGGAAGAGAGGGAGAAGGAAGGAAGGAAGAGAGAGGAAGGAAGGGAGGAAGGGAGGGAGGAATTAGTGCAAAACTAGAATGGCAGTAGCAGCTAGTTATGAATTTTTGAGTCATCCAGGATAGAGGAACAACCAGAGAAACAAACTAACAACAAGATGAGAGAGAAAAATAAAAGCAAATCAGGCTGGTCTGAAAAAATGCATCTCCATAAGTCCCAGACCTGCCTCTCTCTTTAAGTGAACTAGGAATGCCTGGCACCAGCGACAGACTGCAGCAGCCACATATCTTCTGCTGAGAGGGTTGCTCAGACTGCCTCACTTGCTTGTCTCTCTTGTTTTTATAGAGTTTTGGAAGGTAAGATGGATGTCTTCAGTAATCAAAATGATAAAAACAGATTAAGCTGGGGAATGGCAGGGCAAATCTTCTCTGGTGTTTAACAGTCACAGGTGCATGACCTCAGATGGGCCTTCTCAACACAAACGTGCTCCTTCAACTGAGTGTAAATCATCTTGAAAGCTGCTTCCTGCTTGTCCCTGCATCCAGGCTGCCTTGCTAAAACACAAATAGTTCATGCTGACATGTTTGCTAGTTCAGAACCTCATCCAAGCCCTCTGCCACGCTCCCATGGCTGCAGCTAAGAGTCTGAGAGATTATGATCTAAGGAAGAAGGAACAGATACATCCATCCTAAATGAGAACAAGAAAGGCAGCCATAAAGCAAGAGGCAGAAGATACCCTTATTTGATAAAAGTTATTGATAACACTTAAGTGCTGGGGAGAAGAAAAGGCACAGGGTAGGGAAAGCACTGGCAGCACTCTTCCTCCAACAAGTCTGTCAGCTTTGGCAGAGGTAAGAGTGGTCCTCACCCTATAAGTGCTGTGTAAAAGAAAAGGCACAGGGTAGGGGAAGCACTGGCAGCACTCTTCCTCCAACAAGTCTGTCCCCTTTGGCAGAGGTAAAAGTGGTCCTCATGCTCAATATCAATAAAATGCTGTAGTGGAGGGCACATGTCCAGACAAGAACAACATTTATGTTGCCTATGTATATTACATATTTGGGGGCAGAAATCTTCATAGAATCATAGAATCAACCGGGTTGGAAGAGACCTCTAAGATCACCCAGGCCAACCTAGCACCCAGCCCTATGCAGTCAACTAGACCATGGCACTAAGTGCCTCAGCCAGGCTTTGCTTGATCACCTCCAGGGACAGAGACTCCACCACCTCCCTGGGCAGCCCATTCCAATGCCAATCACTCTCTCTGCCAGGAACTTCTTCCTAACATCCAGCCTAGACCTCCCCTGGCACAACTTGAGACTGTGTCCCCTTGTTCTGTTGCTGCTTGCCTGGCAGAAGAGACCAACCCCCACCTGGCTACAGCCCCCCTTGAGGTAGTTGCAGACAGCAATGAGCTCTGCCCTGAGTCTTCTCCAGGCTGCACACCCCCAGCTCCCTCAGCCTCTTCTCTTAGGGTTTGTGTTCCAGGCCCCTCACCAGCTTCATTGCCCTTCTCTGGACACCTTCCAGCACCTCAACATCTCTCTTGAATTGAGGAGCCCAGAACTGGACACATATACAAACTCTCCTTTAAGATCCTTGTAAACAAGTCACATCAATATACTGGACAACCAGTAATTATTTGAAATCAATTAGGGTTCCAGGCCCCTTACCAGCTTCATTGCCCTTCTCTGGGCACATTCCAGCTTCCTCAAAATCTTTCATTTTAAGGCTGATCTCCCAGCTGTGACAGAAAAACATGGAGGAAATTTAAACAAAAGAAAACAACAACAACAAAAAAAAGAGGTCAGAGTCAGCATCTGTCAGCTAAACATTTTCTCCACCAGAAGCACACTCTGTGTTCAGCCAAGCATCCATTTCCTCAAGGGATAATGCTAACACCGAGAAATTGAAATCAGAGGCAGGATAAGGGAGTAGGAGACTCCCTCAGCTACTGCTCTTAAGACTTTTCTGTGACCTTTAGCGAGCAGCCTTGCCTTGCCCTCTCCCAAACCTCAAACTTACTATCCTTTCCCTAAGCAACCAGAGAAAAATGGAACTAAAGGCAAGAATAATCCCTTCTCTGCTGCAAGCTGGCTGATATCTTTGCATCCTGCCATTCCTGCACCCAACCTTCCCAATTCTCATGCATAAACTGCAAACTGCATAACACCAAAGTGCCATCTGCGAGCACGGCTATGTCACTGCCTGCCAATTATTCCGTGCAAGATGAATTGTAGCTGCCACGTTTTCTTAAATGGGGGGGAAAAAAAGGGAGATGAGAAGAGAATATTTTGGTTTGCTCATCTCTGTTGTCTTTATCTGTTGAAATACAACAGTTCCTGTTTTCTCAGCCTCCAGCAATTAGAGTCTGTGTCTGTAACGCTGGAGATGCTTTGCCTCGGATCGTTTATTGTGCTCTGTGCTGTTTCTCCATCAACAGCCACTTTTCTTCCACAAGCCTTCTTTATAAATATGGAATAATCTTGGGGGTTTTAGAGGAAGCAATTCTGTGCCTATCATCTATATTTTAGCTTAGAGAGCAATTTGGGGAAGCTAAAAAGAAAAAAAAACCCAATAAAAAATACAAACAACATTTGTTTTCAAGAAGGACAATTCTTCCATCGCTAGCAAAAGGCATTTAACCTCAAACACGTTGACATGTTTTTATAGTTACACAAAACAAACATAGAATCTGAAAGTTCTGCTTTAAATGGCTCATATAAACATATCCTGCCTCTCTTAGTCTACAAAATCATTAACACCTTGTTTACCCCAGAGTGGTGGCATCGCAGAATCACAGAGGCTTCAAGGTTGGAAGGGACCTCCAGAGATCCTAGAGTCATACAATCATAGAATCAACCAGGTTAGAAGAGACCTCCCTGTACTCAGCACTGGTCAGGTCACATCTTGAGTACTGTGTCCAGTTCTGGGTCCCTCAATTCAAGAGAGATGTTGAGATGCTGGAAGGTGTCCAGAGAAGGGCAACAAAGCTGGTGAGGGGCCTGGAACACAAATCCTATGAGGAGAGGCTGAGGGAGCTGGGAATGTGCAGCCTGGAGAAGAGGAGGCTCAGGGCAGACCTCATCACTGTCTACAACTACCTGAAGGGAGGTTGTAGCCAGGTGGAGATTGGGCTCCTCTGCCAGGCAACCAGCAACAGAACAAGGGGACAGAGTCTCAAGTTGTGCCAGGGGAGGTATAGACTGGGTGTTAGGAGGAAGTTCTTCACAGAGAGAGTGATTGGCATTGGAATGGGCTGCCCAGGGAGGTGGTGGAGTTGCCATCCCTGGAGGTGTTCAAGCAAAGCCTGGATGAGGCACTTAGTGCCATGGTCTGGTTGACTGACCGGGGCTGGGTGCTAGGTTGGCCTGGATGATCTTGGAGGTCTCTTCCAACCTGGTCAATTCTATGATTCTATGAGCATCCAGTCCAACCTAGCACCCAGCCCTGTCCAATCAACTAGACCATGGCACTAAGTGCCCCATCCAGGCTTTGCTTGAACACCTTTAGGAACAGCAACTCCACAATCTCCACATTGAGTCCTACTCCCCTCCCAAGTAGGGTCCCCTAGGGTAGTCTGCACAGGAATGCATCCAGGTGGGTTTGGAAAGTCTCCAGAGAGGGAAACTCCACAACCTCTCTGAGCAGCCTCTTCCAGAGCTCTGCCACCCTCACTGTAATAAGTTTCTTTTCATGTTGAGGTGGAACCTTCTCTGTTCCAGTTCATAGCTATTGCTCCTTGTCTTATTGCTGCAGACCACCAAAGAGATTGGCCCCAGGCACTTGACACCCTCAGATATTTATAGACATTGACAAGATCTCCTCTAAGTCTTCTCTTCTCCAGACTAAACAGCTCCAGGATTCTCAGTTTCTCTTCATAAGGGAGATGCTCAAGTTCCCCAGTCATCCTCGTGGCTCTCCACTGAACTCTTTCCAGTAGACCCCTGTCTCTCCTGAACTGAGGAGCCCAAAACTTGACGCAGTACTCCAAGTGTGGTCTCACTAGGGCAGAGTAGAGGGGGAGAAGATATCATAGTAACAAAATAAAGGAAATGGGGCTTGTTCTTCAAAAAATAGAAGCTAAATTTGCAGTAAGTCTCCAAGCAAATCCAGGTCTGCATGGAAAATACTTTCTCTCATAAAAAGACATCAGTGCTTTTTGAATCTCAAGCAGCTCCTTCAGTATCTAGCCAATTTCAGATACAGATGGGCTATCTCCTGTTATCTCCATCTTGTCTGCATGCATTCTTCCCAGTTTATTTTTTTCCTTTCAAAGAAAGATAGCCTCATCCTTTGTGCCTCCATAAATTTTGTGCCTTTGTCCCCATGCTACCTAAATCCAGATGGTGATCTTAGTTTTCAGACAGAAATTGATTATTCTGTGGTGGAGGAGTTGTTTCCACTTCATTTCCCTTTTATTCTGCTCATGTCAAAAGACTAAGCTAGGACAGGAAACTACCATTTATTTTCACATCCTCCTCAGCAGATTTTTACAAGCCTCCTCCTCACCCTGCTTCTTTCAGTTAAAATCATAGAATCAAGCAGGTTGGAAGAGACCTCCAAGATCATCCAGGCCAACCTAGCACCCAGCCTTATCCAGTCATCTAGACCATGGCACTAAATGCCTCATCCAGGCTTTGCTTGAACACCTCCAGGGATGGTGACTCCACCACCCAAACATGTTTTGGTTTTACCAGAAATAAGAACTGTAATACACTACAAATAACCAGAGTTCCTGGCAAGGTCCAGATTGTTTGAGGAAAGGAAATGCATGACTGGATGGAGTCACCATCCCTGGAGGTGTTCAAGAAAAACCTGGATGAGGCATTTAGTGCCATGGTCTAGATGACTGGATAAGGCTGGGGGATAGGTTGGACTGGATGATTTTGGAGGTCTCTTCCAACATGCTTGATGCTATGATTCTATGATTCTATGACTGTTATCATCAGCACCAGGTGAAGGAGCTCAAACATCCTCTCCATCCTCCATACATGTGAGCACTTCACTTTGGTGGGGAAGAATCCTCTAGAAATTAGAGGATAGAGTATGTTTATTCTCTTGGTCTTATGGTGAGGTTGGCATTTAATGATCTAGCATGCAGATATTTACAAGCCTGTAAAAGCACCAGATACTTCATAGATACATAGATTGAAAGCACACAGCCTGAGCTCAGCAGCCCAGGGTCTAGCTGTCACAAGTGGGATACAACCACAGAATCATGGAATTCCTCCACCTCTACTCTGCCCTGCTGAGACCCCATCTTGAGTAGTGCATTCAGTTTTGGGCTCCCCAGTTGAAGAGGGACAGGGATCTGCTGGAGAGGGCCCAGCAGAGGGCTACGAGGATGAGGAGGAGACTGGAGCACTGCCTGATGAGGAGAGGCTGAGGGACCTGGGGCTGCTTAGTCTGGAGAAGAGAAGACTGAGAGGGGATTTGATAAATGTCTATAGATATCTGAGGGCTGGATGGAGGGGACAGGATCTGCACACTTGCTCCCAGTGATAGCAGAAGGAGCAGTGGATGGAAGCTGCAGCACAGGAAGTTCCACCTCAACACAAGGGGAAACTTCTTTACAGTAAGGATCACAGAGCACTGGAACAGGCTCACCAGAGAGGTGGTGGAATCTCCTTCTCTGGAGCCTTTCAGGGCCTGTCTGGATGTGTTTCTTTGTGACCTGAGCTAGATTGTATTGTCATGCTTTGGCAGGGAGATTGGACTGGATGATCACTTTGTGCCCCTTCCAACCCCTAACATCCTCTGACCCTGTGATCCTATGTATTCTAGGGGTTGGAAGTGACCTCCAGAGATCACTGAGTCCAACTCCCTGCCAAAGCAGGATCACTTTAGGCAGTTCACACAGGAACATGTCCAGATGGGTTTTGAAGATCTCTAGAGAAGGACACTCCACAACCTGTCTGGGCAGCCTGGTCCAGTGCTCTGCCGCCCTCACAGTAAAAAGAATTTCTCATGCTGAGATGGAGTTTCCTGTGATTGAGTATATGCTTGTAGCCCCTTCTCCTATCACTGGATATCACTGAAAGGAGACTGGCTTCACCATCCTGACCACCCTGCAGATATTTGTAGACATTGATAAAGTCCACTCTCAGCCTTCTCTTTTCCAGACTAAACAGCCCCAGGGCTCTCAGTCTTACCTCATCAGAGAGGTGCTCCAGTCCCTTCATCACCCTTATAGTTTTCATTCAAACTCTCTCCAGTAGTTCCCTGTCCCTCTTCATCTGGGAGCCCAGAACACAATATTCCACAGATTGGACACAATATTCCAGATGTGGTCTACCTGGGGCTGAACAGAGGGGAAGGAGAACCTCCCTCAACCTGCTGTACACACTCTTCTTAATGCACCCAACTATTCCATTGGCCTCCTTGGCCACTGGGGCACATTGCTATCCTATGAACAGCTTATTATCAACCAGGACTCTGAGGTCTTGCCCTCCAACAGGGCAACCCCTAACCTGTACTGCTGTGTGGTGTTATTCCTCCCCAGATGCAAGACTCGGCACAGTATGATGGTCCTTGGTCAAGTCAATAAATTGTTGTCCAAAACTGCATGAAGCAGAAGAAATATTTGGAAAGATTGATTATTCTCTGCTTCAAAAACTGGCAAGAACTCAAAGAACAAAGCCAAAAATCAATGACAGAAACAAATAAGTGAAATGCTTACATCACTCCAATTTGCCACTGTCTATATAAAGAACCTAGAGAACACTTGACAGCAATGGTAGTATCCTCAGCCTGGTTATCTATTATACTACCAAGCCATCAATGTCCTCAAAGCAGACAACTCACCCCCTAAGAGCCTAGTGAAAAGACAGATCTTATGCACACCAATGATGGTGCAGCAATGCTGAACATCACAGTATCACCAAGGTTGGAAGAGACCTCATAGATCATCAGGGCCAACCTGTTACCACAGAGCTCAAGGCTGGACCATGGCACCAAGTGCCACGTCCAATCCTGCCTTGAACAGCCCCAGGGATGGCGACTCCACCACCTCCCCGGGCAGCCCATTCCAGTAGCCAATGACCTTTGAGGTCTCTTCCAGCCTGGTTGATTGGTTCTGTGATTCTACATAGGTCTCATTATCCCAGAAGCAAGATCATTTGGTTTCTTACCCAAGTGGTGTTGTTACCTGCAGTAAGAAGCCTTTTCTACAGAAAAGCTCCCACGGGGCCAAACCCAAATTGCACCTACAGCACTCCAGAAGTGCTGCACATGCAGTCCCAGGGCTTGCAGAGGACTAGGTGCATGTGGCTGTAGCACAGTCAAGATGGCAAAGCACGTCTTAAGTGCTGTATCTGCAGGCCTAGAACTGCTGGAGTGTCACAATAAGATAATTGGAATCAGTGCTGCAAAGGGACACTGCAGCTCAATAGTCAGCTCAGACTGAAGTTACTGCAGCAGCAAACTGTTAAGGTTATTCTTAGTAATAACACTCCCTGTCAACAATGCTTCTGCAGGGTCAGAGGGTGTCAGGACTTGGAAGGCACAAAGAGATCATCCAGTCCACCCCCTGTGCCAGAGCAGGGTAATACAATCTAGCTCAGATCACACAGGAACACATCCAAGCAGGCCTTGAAAGTCTCCAGAGAAGGAGACTCCACAACCTTTCTAGGGACCCTGTTCCAGTGCTCTGTGATCCTTACGGTAAAGAAGATTCCCCTTATGTTGAGGTGGAACCTCCTCTGCTGCAGCTTCCATCCACTGCTCCTTGTGCTATCACAGGGAGCAAGTGTGCAGAGCCTGTCCCCTCCATCCCCAACATCCATCCCTCAGATATTTATAGACCTTTATTAAATCTCCTCTCAGTCTTCTCTTCTCCAGACTAATCATCCCCAGGTCCCTCAGCTTCTCCTCATCAGGCAGTGCTCCAGTCTCCTCCTCATCCTCGTAGCCCTCTGCTGGGCCCTCTCCAGCAGATCCCTGTCCCTCTTCAACTGGGGAGCCCAAAACTGAATGCACTACTCAAGATGGGGCCTCACCAGGGCAGAGTAGAGAGGGAGGGGAACTTCCCTTGATTTGCTGGACTCACTCTTCCTAATACACCCCAGGATGCCACTGGCCTTCTTGGCTACAAGGGCACATTGCTGTCCCATGGATAACTTGTTAGCCACCAGCACTCCCAATGCACTCAGGATGCACAATGGAATTCCAGAACTTCCCATTCTCACCTGAACTGTGTATTCAGGGCTCCAGAGTTTTGTTGTATTAATCATAGAATCATAGAATCAACCAGATTGGAAGAGATCTCCAAGATCATCCAGTCCAACCTAGCACCCAGCCCTATCCAGTCAACTAGACCATGGCACTAAGTGCCTCATCCAGGCTTTGCTTGAACACCTCCAGGCACAGCGACTCCACCACGTCCCCTGGGCAGCCCATTCCAATGCCAATCACTCTCTCTGTGTTGGGTTCTTCTGCCAAGAACACTTGTTCTGTTCCCTGGCAGAAGAACCCAACAGCCACCTGGCTACAGCCTCCCTTCAGGTAGTTGTCAACAGCAATGAGGTCTGCCCTGAGCCTCCTCTGCTGCAGGCTGCACACCCCCAGCTCTCTCAGCCTCTCCTCATAGGGCTGTGCTCCAGGCCCCTCACCAGCTTCATTGCCCTTCTCTGGACACCTTCCAGCACCTCAACATCTCTCCTGAATTGAGGGGCCCAGAACTGGACACAGCACTCAAGGTGTGGCCTGAGCAGTGCTGAGTACAGGGGCAGAATAACCTCCCTTGTCCTACTGGCCACACTGTTCCTAATCCAGGCCAGGATGCCATTGGCTCTCTTGGCCACTTTTATACCTGCAGCCCTGGGCATGCCTGATTGCTCTGTGAGGAGGCAGATGGGCAATCCAGTTACATGCAGAAACCTTGGCAACCATTGCAGGTTTGGATAGCTTGGGTTTTCTTAGTGAAATTTCGTTTTGTGTCTGTTTAGCTGCTAAAACATCCAAGAGCTTCAGAAACCATAATTTATCACGGTGAAAATTATTTTAAACTTGATGAAGAAAGTATTATGGAGGCAAACTGGAAAGGAAATAGCTGTGTCCAAGTCAATAAACTGCATTAACCCCAAAAACAAGCAGCAGCATTAAAAAAAGCCCTTGGATATGGTCCCTCTTCTGTGGTGATTGACACAGGTGAGAAGCAAGATAGAGATTGTCCTGGTTTGTGTTGAAGTGATTGAAGTGACTGACTTCCAGAGCCTGAGAATGTCTAGGGAGGCTGTAGCCAGCTGGGGGTTGGTCTCTCCTCCCAGGCAACCAGCAACAGAACAAGGGGACACAGGCTCAAGTTATGCCAGGGGAGGTCTAGGCTGCATGTTAGGAGGAAGTTGTTGGCAGAGAGAGTGACTGGCATTGGAATGGGCTGCCCAGGGGAGGTGGTGGAGTCACCATCCCTGGAGGTGTTGAAGCAAAGCCTGGATGAGGCACTTAGTGCCATGATCTGGTTGATTGTCTAGGGCTGGGTGCTAGGTTGGCCTGGATGATGTTGGAGGTCTCTTCCAACCTGATGATTCTATGATTCTATGATTATTACTCATAAATCAAGTATTTGTGAGAATTTACCTTTAACAATTTTCCTAGGTTACCAAAACTGCAAATAAAGAGGGTGTCTACATGTGTCAGTGATGTGCCATTTTCTCACAAAGATGGAATCTAAACTGCTTACAAATCCCTTGGTTTCTATTGACACACCAATAATGAAGAGACTCCAACACCAACATCTGGTATTCACCATTCCCCTGTGGTGTCTTCAGATAGATAAATTGATTAACCTTGATAGAACCCCACATGCCCATGAAATCATAAATTAATGAGTTTAATTCATCCAATTAATTCTAGTTATCACTTCAGCTGTGTCCTTAGAAGCAGCTTTGACTTTTATTCTTTTATTATTGACGTTTGGTGGAATGTGAGTCTGAAATAAACAACCCAAATGAGCTGAAAGACAGAGCTATGAGCTGTCACTCACCTCTTCTCCTTGAAAAACCCCATGAAGTGCAGCAGGAATTCCATGCTACACCCATGTGAGTCTTTTATTTCCAAGTGAGCCACGGGAAAGAGTCACACACAGAACAAGGGGACACAGTCTCAAGTTGTGCCAGGGGAAGGTCTAGGCTGGATGTTAGGAGGAAGTTGTTGCCAGAGAGAGTGATTGGCATTGGAATGGGCTGCCCAGGGAGGTGGTGGAGTCACCATCCCTGTAGATGTTCAAGCAAAGACTGGATGAGGCACTTAGTGCCATGGTCTAGGGTTGGGTGCTAGATTGGCCTGGATGATCTTGGAGGTCTCTTCCAAGCTGCTTGATTCTATGATTCTATGACTGATTGTGAATGAGACAGGTCAGAAAGTTATTTTCAGCAGCCCACCCAGGGTCTGGTTTAGAAATGTCAGTTGGGTTTCAACTTTCTGGAGAAGAGAAGAACTCCAATTATATATATACACATATATACTGCCTTGATTGTCATACTGATGTCTATGAGACTGTTGACTTGAGAAACTCAAAGTTTGTTATTGACCTAAACCTTTCTTCAAAAGTAAAGCCAGATGCTGGAAATTATTTCTGTTCCAACAGGAACAGTCCTGGGGAAAAGAAACTACAAAATAATATGGCCTGAAACTGTGCCAGAGGACATTTAGATTGGATATAAGGGAAAATTTCTTTACAGAAAGAGTGGAAGAGGCTGCCCAGGGAGGTGGTGGAGTCGTCATCCTTGGAGGTGTTCAAGAAACAAGTGGGTATGGTTCTTGGGGACATGGTTTAATGGCCATAGTGGACCTAGATTGACAGTTGGACTCATTGATTTTAGAAGTTATGGCAGAGAAATACAAACTTATACTCTTGCCTTTATTGTAGTCACTAGAGGATATGCCTCCACTCACTGCAACTGGGTCAGCAGCCAGGTATAAATATCCTGTTCTTGCTTATCACATTGTCTGTGACTGAGTGAAAAATGAGACTTTCAGCAGGTAAAAATGTTCTTTGGATGGAAGCATATTCTTCTTAAAGCCTTAAGTAAGTATAGATAAAGGAAGTTGTAGTGGTTTCAGACTTACTGTCCCCCAGTTAGGAATTCACCCAGACTAGACTCAGTCAGATGGAAGTTAGGGAATGAAGGTTTATATTTACATCTTAGCACAATTTATAAGCATATATATAGACAATATGTACAGATATTTACAGAGATATACCAATTGAAAGTGATACACTGTGATGGTTTGGGTGTTACCCACCCCCACCCTTTGGAAATGACCCAGACTAGACTCAGCCAGCTCTGGAAATTGAATGCAGCTTATATTTACAGCCTAGCACAATATATAAGCAGATATTTGCAGTATATACAGTTATAGACAGAAATAGACAAGGTAAAAGGTAATACAGAAACACAACAGCCCTCCCAGAAACCTGAGTCCCCAGGAGGGGCTCCCAACCACCCTTCCACCTTCCCCCTTACCCCTCTCAACCTTACCCCAGTCCCAAGGAAGAATGAAGGTTCAGCCAGGGGGTTAGGAAGCAAAGTGGATTAGTGAGAGAGGTTAGAGAGAGAGAGGCAGCTCAGAGCTCCCCAGCAGGAGAAGTTCTTTATCTATGTTTTGATTCTTCTTCTTGTATCTCTCAGTAAGCCTATGAGTGAAGTAGACATCAGCCTTGTTTTCCTTTCACAGCCTGTAATCTAGTTCTTCTCACCAAAACATTCTAGCTTGTTTCAAACTAGCACATACAGAAATGCAAATTCCCTCCTAAAACAATCAGACTGTCTAGAAGGCTCTCAAACCAACCTCTCCCCTTCTTTCTTCCCCCTGCCCCCCAGAAATAACCAAATCAATCTCTGCATAGCTCGTGTGATAACTCTGCAGAGATCTGAGGTGAGATGTCAAAAAAGATGACAAGGTGGTTAGAGGAAAAGGTAAGATTGGATTACATAGATCTCATGCAACCAGACACACAGACCAGCAGACAAGAAGAAGCAAGGAACTAAGAGGGAAATGAGAAGTGAGTGCCTTACCTATATTTGGACTACTCGCATCTCTCAGCAGAAGAATGAGTGCTATAGGTCACTGTTAATTTGGTCTCACATCCAAGGATTTAATTTCTCTCAGTAAAATATTCCAATTAGCCTTAAACCAGCATAGAATCATAGAATCAACCAGGTTGGAAGAGACCTCCAAGATCATCCAGTGCAACCTAGCACCCAGCCCTATCCAGTCAACCAGACCATGGCACTAAGTGCCTCATCCAGTCTTCTCTTGAGCACCTCCAGGGATGGTGACTCCACCACCTCCCTGGGCAGCCCATTCCAATGGCAAATCAAAGAAGTAGAGGTTGCCTCAAACCACAACAATTGGTGCAGAGACACAACTCCCTTAAGGTCTAGAAAGATGAAGGGAAGATTTACAGCCTAAGCAAACCTCTTGATTGCAAGGAGTACTACTGGTAAAGCACAAACTGCATCAAATTCAGAACAAAACTCTTCCCACTTTCATGACAAAATTCTCAAGGGGGGATAAAACCAAGTAAAGGCAGAATGGTTCTTGAGTAGAACACAAACCCTATAAGGAGAGGCTGAGGGAGCTGAAGTTGTTTAGCCTGGGAAAGAGGAGGCTCAGGGGTGACCTCATTGCTGTCTACCTGAAGGGAGGCTGTAGCCAGGTGGGGTTGGTCTCTTCTGCCAGGCCAACAGACCGAGGGGACAGAGTCTCAAGTTGTGCTGGGGGAGATCTAGGCTAGGTGTTAGGAGGAAGTTGTTTGCAGAGAGAGTGATTGGCATTGGAATGGGCTGCCCAGGGAGGTGGTAGAGTTGCCATCCCTGGAGGTGTTCAAGCAAAGCCTGGATGAGGCACTTAGTGCCATGGTCTGGTTGATTGGATAGGGCTGGGTGCTAGGTTGGACTAGATGATGTTGGAGGTCTCTTCCAACCTGGTTGATTCTATTTTAGTCTATCCTGAAGTGGTGTAGCCTGGGAGCTTTAAACATGTGCTTTCCACATAGTAAGAAGTTAACTGTAATTTAATATTCTTTGTGTTAATTAGAAGGGTTAGGTGATAGGTTGGACTTGATGATCCTAGAGGTCTCTTCCAACCTGGTTAATTCTGTGGTTCTTTGGGTTTAGCTTTAAGATTTGGCTATAGGTCATGCAAAACAGAACTGAAAATGCAAACCATCCCTGTAACTACTCAAAAGACAAATGGATATGGCACTCAGGGACATGGTCTAGTGGTAGTGGCTTAGCAGCAGTGGTGGGATTCTGAGTTCAAGGCAAGCAGTTGGACTTGATGATCTCAAAGGTCTCTTCCAATCTCAACAGTTCTATGATCCTGTGATTCTATTTTGTGCCTAACAGAACCAACAGAGCTGTCCCCAAGCATTTCCTTTTTTACACTTAAGAAGAGCTTCCCAGAAAAATTAATTAGCTCTTGCTGAAATGAGCAAGTGCAGGACAAATTAAGAATATGAATTTCCCACCCCAAAAAAAAAGCATTTCAATAAATTCTTAGCTTAGTTATAGCAACCCTTAAGTGATCTTATCACCCTCTTTCACCTACATTTGCCAGGCTATTATGGTTCAAGCAAAATCTCTGATGTTTAAAAAGGGGTTTGAATAAAAATCTCTGCAACAGATAAAACACAAACTGGAGGGAGGGTGAAATTTGGCAATTATTTTTAAGCCTTGGTGGTGAAAGTTTTCATTTGAGCTTTGAGACTGGAAAAGTGTTTGTGAGGTGTGAAAGAAAAACATGTAAGCCAAAGGCTTGTTCGTGTTCTGGTTTAAAATGCTGCACAGAGTAGTTTATGCAGATGGAAGTTACAGAATTGGATGAATAACAAAGCAAGACTGTGGACAGGGGCCCCTTTGTTTTGATCACCATCTGCAGACAGACCTATGACCCACAACTTAAGGCTGATGTGAATCTCTGACTGGTCTGCATCTTCGATTGAGATTTTACTTTACCTCTTGCTTACACTCCACCACCTCCCCGGGTAGCCCATTCCAATGACATCCTCCTGCTCTCTACAGGATGCAGGAATTAACACCTTATTTTAGCCTTTTACTGGACTTGCTGTCAGGCTTCCTCCCTCCAACAACAAGGTGATTATGCCTTCTCACTCTCAATGTGCATTCAGCTTTCATTGTACACATATTGATGACCTCTCGGCTTGTTTAGCAGGGCAGGTTTGGTTTAGACTCCCTCTAAATGCCATTGAAAGAAAACAAAAGAGATAGAAGTCCTATAAAGGATAGATTTAGGTACTTATTAACAGGAAAAGACATCAGTTTATTAACCATCATCTCATCTCTTTACCTTATAGGATGCTTCATCATCTGATTATGTATAACTTTCACATGTTTCCAGTTTAAATGGAGTTTAGGAGGTCCTCACTATGAAGATGCTACTTGCAAAATGTTGATTGGTAAAAGCAAACTCTTTTCTGTAACAACTTGGAAACCAGTGAATGTTCTTGATATCCACAACTTCAAGGGGAAGGAGTGGTGTAGGAAAAGGACCAGGATATGGAATAAGCAAAAGAAAAGCCTTGACTGCCCATGCTCTAATTAACCAAATATCTCTTTAAGCCCATAAAAGCACACACCCACTAAAATATATTCATGGCAAGGATTAGTGGAACTAAATGTACATTCTTAACACACAGGGTGGGCAGGTTACAGTGAATACATTGAAAATCTGTACACGAGAAGAAACCCTATAAAATATGTATCCTATGTTCATTGGGATTCCACCACTTCCCTCGGGAGCTCTATTCCAGTGTTTGATTTTCTTTTCAGTCAAGTTTCTTCTGCAACCCAATTTAAACCTCCCCTGGCACGACCTGAGGCCATTTCCTCTCATCCTATCACTTGGGAGAAGAGACCAACACTCACCTCGCTCCATCTACTTCTCAGGGAGTTGCAGAGAGCAAAACTGAGACTTCAAATTTGATTAGTAGATGGAGCCTCCTGGATTTTTGAAGGGAAAAGGCAAATGTTGGGAAAATATTTGTCATTATAGCTGAGGGAGTGTTTTCTAGCCTTTCTTCCTGCAATTTCATGGAGTGTCAATAGTTAACCTCTTGACAATTCATCCATTCACAGACCTACAAGGCTAGATCCATCTCTCTGCACCTCCATGCTGCAGAGCTGCCCCAGAACACAGTCTGCTCTCCTTGCTCAAGGTTAACAGAAGCCTCAGGACCATTCTCTGGGGAAGGGGAATGGAGAAAGGAAGGGTATGTATTTATATATATACACACCAAGTGCAGACCAAGGTACTGCATCTGGGTCGAGGCAATCCCAAGCACTAATCCAGGCTGGGCAGTGACTGGCTGGAGAGCAGCCCTGAGGAGAGAAATTTGAGGGTACTGGTGGCTGTGAAGCTCAACATGCTGCAGAGCTGCCCCAGAACAGAAAGTCTGCTCTCATTGCTCAGGGTTAACAGGAGCCCCATGAGCACTTCAGAGAACTACACAAGGCCATGTTGCTTGAGAAGGAGGAAAGTTAGACTTTCAGAGATGTTTTTCCACAGGTCAAACAGCCTATGGGCCAAAACCAGCTATGTAGTGCAGTCCTCTGCCTCCACACATGCAGTGAATGCTGCCAGTAGAGTTCATAGGTGCTTTAACTGCCTGAGATCTAGTTATGGTTGCTTGCTGGAAAACAACAGGGAGGAGCCAAGGAGGATGATCTCCAGCTAGGTACCTAAAGAAGAATCAGGCAGAAGTGTTTACAACAGGTGCCTGCGTGGGAAGGTGTGCCAAAAAGTAAACTAGAGCCTGGATGCTCTCTAACTTTGAGAGTTTGTTTCATGGGTTCTTAGGAGTGTGTCTGGACTTTCTACATTTCTTCTTTGAGGAATATGCTAAAATAGTGCTGCCAGATTCTTTTCCTGGGGCACAGAGTAATGATGCTTTGGAGCAAATGCAGCCTTTAGAGGCTTTTACATGTCTGAAATAGCTTGTTCTGGGAAAGGTAATGCAGGTCTCAGTTTCTCTGGTGAATCCAGGTCATTCCAGTAATTCAGAGGGCAGTGTTTTTCTATCACCTGGTTTTGAGAAAAGACACTCTCTTCTAGTCCTCCTCAGTCAGCTTTTCCTCTATCCATCTGTTTCATGGGTTCAAGTGACAAAATGAATGGCATTTTACTATAGAGCTGTAACTGTTGCCTTCTCCTAGTGGCTCGCTCTTATAGATCAAAGCTATTGGTTACAATTAATGTCATTTTCACTGCATTAAGTACACTCTAAAAATCATGCTTTGTATTTTCTCAAGAGATTTTCAGCCTTTTCTTTTTCTCCAAATAACATGCCCTTTCTTGAAGGACAATGCAAAGCACAAAAGGAAAACATTTTAAGGTGATAGGCTGCATAAACGCTCCTAGCACGAAGCCTTTCAAAATAGCTATTTTATGCACTGAGGAAAAGCAGCTTAAAACTTTAAGGCCCTTTCATCTCAGTAAAATATGCCTTTTTCACTGCCTGCTGTTGAGTTACAAATGGAAATGACAGCAGCATTATAGTGGCAATGAAGTATATGTTGTGGGTTGTTGACAGGAAACTCTTCACAAATGCAATCAAACTTGCAGCATGAGCAAGAGGAGATAGACCTTGTGAAAAGTTGAGGCTTTCTTTTGTGGAGTTGGGGGCTGTAGCAGTTTGGGAGTTTCCCCCCACCCCTAACACACACACACAAATTTACCAGATTAACTCAGCCAGCTGGAAGCCAAGGAACAAAGCAATCTATTTACAGCATGGCTCAATTTACAAGCATATATACACAGTATATACAGGTATCATAGAATCATAGAATCAAGCAGGTTGGAAGAGACCTCCAAGATCATCCAGTCCAATCTAACACCCAGCCCTATCCAGTCAACTAGACCATGGCACTAAGTGCCTCATCCAGTCTTTTCTTGAACACCTCCAGGGACAGCGACTCCACCACCTCCCTGAGCAGCCCATTCCAACTATATACTATAACGCACAAGTTAAAAGCAATACAGAACCACCCACAAGGGCTTTCAAATCAGCTCCCCTCCTTCCTCCTTCTTTCCAACTCCACTCCCTTATCTCATGATCCCCCTTACGTGCAGAGTGAGCTGGAAAAGGTTGGCAAGAGATTAGAAGAATGTTTAGTTTGAGTTATGTGGATTCAGGCAGAGATAGTGAAGGAGGTGACAGCCAGACAGAGACACTGACCTATCTTTGTGTTCTCGTTTTTATATCTCTAAGCAAAACCAGTGGTTAATATAGACATCACTATTATTTTCTCCCTTGATCTGCTTGATCTGTTTCCAGGTAGGTCAAGCCCTAAACATCAGGGCTAAGCTGGTTTGAAGCACAAGGCAGAGCAGAACACATTATCCAAGCTGAGAGCAGTGAAGCAGAGCGTGTTGTCTGAGCAGAGCAGCACACACTGATGCAGAGCAGTGAGGCAGAGGCAGCACAACTGCTTGCAAGGTAGCTAGGTTTATATTTGCCTGAGTGTAATGGCTCCTTTGGCCACAGAGAATCACCATCAGAATGGCACTTGCCAAACTGACCATGTTAGATGAAACCAGGGCTTGCTCACCCATATTTGAGCAAGACACTAGCACATACCTAAACACCTGTGGGTCTCTTTGGGAGGGGACATGATGGCCTGAGCCTTTGTTTTCCTCCTGCCCTTGCTCCCCCCATCAGCAGAAGCGTGGGGCAAATCAGGACATGTTTTATTAGCCTTCCACGACAGAGACAAGTAGATCCTCCAACACCTTCAATGATTAAGGCTAGTAAAGGTTGTATCTTTCATTAAACCAATGGGAAGTTGGAGGACTAAAAGTAATTTTGTAGCAAAAAATGGGGCAAGATATCTCTGATATCTGAAGCTAAAATGACATAAGTGCATAGGTACTGGAAGTTGACCTTCTGATGGTCATTCCCAAGTATCTTAACTAAACCCTTACTACCAATCTAAGCAGTGTTCTGGCTTTGGTTGCTTCATTTCCTAGCACCTAGATAAAATATTCTCTCCTGTCCTGCAAAATTCCCTTTTCACTTGATAAAAAGGGCATGGTTTAGGCCTGTTAGCCTTCCAGGACACCTGCACAACATGATACCCCTCCAGAGATGGTAACACCACCACTTTCCTGGGCAGCCTGTTCCAATGCCTGACCAAAGAGAACCAGTCTGGGTAGAAGTTTTGTGTTCCCAAGCACATGAGGCAGCAAATATGAGTTTTACCCAAGAGAGAAGCGAGAGGCCACTGAACTTTGTTCACTGCCAGGAAAAGCCACTGTCTTTGTCAGAGTTTCTATAAGCAGGCTTATGCCTTTGTAGCTCTGCTGCTGTTTTGATTCTGCTGAAAGTCAGTCAACACAACAAACCCAGTGAGTGCACACTGGGTCTTGTAATGATGAACTGACCCACTTCAAAGCCTCAGCGCTTTCCTTTCTCAGCAGCACTTGTGCAACAAGAAACTCTCATCTTTGCTTGCTGTTTACATCTGCCAGTATGCAAAATACAGTCACACATAACAGTTTTCTGCAGTTCCAGCTTAGTTTCCTTAATGCCACAAAAGAATAAACATACTTGAAAAGAAAATGCCCAACAAGCCAACCCAGAGTGAATTGTGTACATCAGCTAACTAATGCTTCCTTAGTTAATTCAACAACAAAAAGTCCTGATATGAGGTTGCTGGGTGAATGAAAGCTTAAGAAGGAGAACTTTAATGCCATTCCTTTTTGGCTGAAGGGTTGTTTGGGCATGGGGTCTTTTTTGTTTGCTGTTACCATGGTGAATTTTGTGAAGAAAATCCAAGGGTTTTGAAATGCCTGTGAATGCAGGCAGCTATCTCACACTTTCAGACCTGAATCTCCAATCTTTAAAATCCAAAACAATGTGTGTTGCAAGAGAAAGGATGGATGCTGCATATGCTGTACAGGTGCATTTTAATAGGAAATAAATGACACGCTGGGAAAACGTGGACTGGGGAAGCCTAGAAAAGCACTTAGATGAGCCTGCATGGTAATTGCATCCTGCTAAAGTGTCCCTTGTGCCAGGAAGAACTCTGCATTTGCATTAAATGTGCAAACAGCTACATTGTCTCCCACTTCACAGCGTCACAGAATCATAGAATCAAGCAGGTTGGAAGAGACCTCCAAGATCATCCAGGCCAACCTAGCACCCAGCCCTAGACAATCAACCAGACCATGGCACTAAGTGCCTCATCCAGGTTTTGCTTCAACACCTCCAGGGATGGTGACTCCACCACCTCCCTGGGCAGCCCATTCCAATGCCAATCACTCTCTCTGCCAACAGCTTCCTCCTAACATCCAGCCTAGACCTCCCCCAGCACAACTTGAGACTGTGTCCCCTTGTTCTGTTGCTGGTTGTCTGGGAGAAGACACCAAGCCCCACCTGGCTACAGCCTCCCTTCAGGTAGTTGTAGACAGTAATGAGCTCTGCCCTGAGCCTCCTCTTCTGCAGGCTGCACACCCCCAGCTCCCTCACCCTCTCCTCACAGGGCTGTGTTCCAGGCCCCTCACCAGCTTTGTTGCCCTTCTCTGGATGCCTTCCAGCACCTCAACATCTCTCTTGAATTGAGGAGCACAGAACTGGACACAGCACTCAAGGTGTGGCCTGAGCAGTGCTGAGTGCAGGGGCAGAATAACCTCCCTTGTCCTACTGGCCACACTGTTCCTGATGCAGGCCAGGATGCCATTGGCTCTCTTGGCCACCTGGGCACACTGCTGCCTCATCTTTAGTCTACTGCCTATCAGTACCCCCAGGTCCCTTTCCTCCTGGTTGCTCTCAGCCACTCTGGCCCCAGCCTGTAGTGCTGCTTTGGGTTGTTGTGGCCAAAGTGCAGAACCCTGCACTTTACCTTGTTCAATCTCATCCCATTGGCCTCTGCCTACCCATCCAGCCTCGCCAGGTCCCTCTGCAGGGCTCTCCTACCTTACAAAAACTCCACAGCTGCTGCTAGCTTGGTGTCATCTGCAAACTTACCGATGCTGGACTCAATCCCTTGGTCCAGATCATCCAAGTCTCATCAATACAAAATAAAACCAATCTTACTCCTTTTGAGAGTTTGCACCTCTGTGGCAGATTTGAATATCCTGTTAAAATAAAAGTCTTTTAAATAATCTACCTCTGTCTGTAAGCTGAGGATAGGAAACTCACCTTGGAAAACAGAGAAAAGTCCAAGGATGAATTTTAGGTGGAAGACAGAGAGAGGTGAACATCCTGGAAGCCCTAAAAATGGAGGAGAACTTCATCACTTTCCACTGAGCAACATGTGAAAGGCAAACCAATGTTGATCCATGTGGCACCAGTCATATGCAGTTTAAGAAATAGGCTTTATTTTCTCTGCCTTTTGACCCTTTCTCTGCCCTGCAGACACCTTCAATATTTCTGCACTCTCTTTTCTTTGCAGTCCCCAGCAATAAATGTCAAAAAAATTTCTTCCATGTGTACCAATAATGATTTTGGACAGCCCAGAGTAACCAATCCTTCAAAACTGCCAGAGTTACTCAAAGCTCAGGGATGTTACAGATCAGCACTGGAAGCTTGGCTCGCAGCTACTCATCAATCTTTTACAAAGGCTGGACATGTAACAAAATGTGTGACTGTGTGGTGTTTACATAGACACAGCGAGGATACAGAAGGGTTTTCCCTTTTTGTGAGGCCTAAATATCACCTAAAAGTCACATACATCTCCTTATGAGAGCATCTCAAGGTACATCTCTCACTAAGCTATCATAGATTGCCCAGGTGTAAATGAGGACAGAGTTTTTCAGCTAAGTTAATAAAGCAAACAGTGAAACGTTATCACAAGCTGCTTGATATCAGGGTGCTACACCTTGCACACTGAATCAAATTGCATCACCCAAGGAATGTAGGAAAAGGCTTCATTTGAAATATCTCCAGCATGAACAGGAGCAAGTTTCTCCCTTTATGTCCCTCAGGCAGTCTGAACCAAACTGGCCCTGCATGGTCTCTCACAGTGCTGAGATACAGCTGATGAGCGGACTGGTGGCATGTCACTTGTAGCAGATTGGCGCCCCTGGACCTCAAAGATCATCCAGTTCTGACCCCCTGCCATAGGCAGGGACACCTCCCACTAGAACAGGTTGCTCAAGGATTCATCCAAACTGGCCTTGAACACCTCCAGGCAGGGAGCAGCCACAACCTCCCTGGGCAACCTGTGCCAGTGTCTCACCACCCTCACTGCAAACAACTTCTTCCTAACATCTAATTTAAATCTCCCCTCTGCCAGTTCAAACCCATTCCTCCTCATCCTGTTATTACCAGACCTTGTCAATAGTCCCTCCCCAGTCTTCCTCTAGGCCCTCTTCAGATACTGGAAGTTCACTCCAAGATCTCCTCAAAGCCTTCTCTTCTCCAGGCTGCAGGGACCCAACTCTCGTAGCCTGTCCTCATAACAGAGCTGATGCAGCTCTCTGAGTATCTTTGTGGCCTCCTCTGGACTTGCTCCAACAGTTCCCTGTCCTTCTTGTGTTGGGGGCTCCAGAACTCAGGTGTCCCAGACAACTCTCACTTACTAACTGAATATCTTTTACCATTACAAGGCATGTCACTTGTAGCAGATTGGTGCCCCTGGACCACATGTCATAGAATCACAGAATCGTAGAATCATAGAGTGGTCTGGGTTGGAAGGGACCTCCAAAAATCATCCACTCCAACCCCTTCTGCAGTCAGCAGGGACATCCTCAGCTAGAACATGTTGCCCAGAGCCCTTTAGAGCCTCTTTGAATATCAGAGGGCTCTGACATTTGGCCATTAATCTTTCTGACCACAACAGGAAATTAAGACTTTGCCTTTTGGACTGGGAGAAACATCTGGATTTCATTTAGCAGTGAGCCCCTACCTTGCCCACCTATCCAAGCTTGTGAAAGTCACCTTTCCAAGCCCCTGTAAGTAACCTCAGAGCTTGAGCCCTCCATCCTGGATCCATGGAGATGCTTTTAGTGACTGCAGGTAAGCGACTTTGTGGGGTTTCCCTGCTATGTGTTTCTCCCCTTTGTTCCATTAGAAACTCTACACCCATAATATCTCTCTGTAATTTAATGTTCTCCAGACATAACTGAGGCTTATGTAGATTTTGGTGACATATTAATGGCTTGAATAGCAGTGAAACTGAAGACTGTCTTATAAAAGAAACTGAGAGCTGCTAATGAAAGGTCTCACATGGAGAGAGGCAGGAGTGACTTTCAACAGTGTAATTCTGATCTGGCCTGTTCTCAAATACAACATCTAAACCTTTGCCTATTCTCTGGGGAAGGGGAATGGAGAAAGGAAGGGTATCTATTTATATACACTAAGTGCAGACCAAGTGCAAGGTCCTGTATCTGCCTTGAGGCAATCCCAAGCACAAATACAGGCTGGGCACTGAGTGGCTGGAGAGCAGCCCTGAGGAGAGGCACTTGGGGGTGCTGCTGGATGAGAAGCTCAACAGGAGCCAGCAGTGAGCACTTGCAGCCCAGAAAGCCAAGCAGAGCCTGGGCTGCAGCAGAAGTGTGGCCAGCAGGGCCAGGGAGGTGATTCTCCCCCTCTACTCCACTCTGCTGAGACCCCACCTGGAGTACTGCATCCAGTTCTGGAGTCCCCATTACAGGAGGGATGTGGAGATGCTGGAGCATGTCCAGAGGAGGGCCAGGAGGATGCTCAGAGGGCTGCAGCAGCTCTGCTGTGAGCACAGACTGAAAGAGTTGGGGCTGTGCAGGCTGGAGAAGAGGAGGCTCCCAGGTGACCTTCTTGTGGCCTTCCAGCATCTGAAGGGGTCTGCAAAAAAGCTGGGGAGGGACTTTTCAGGATATCAGGGAGTGACAGGACTGGGGGGAATGGAGCAAAGCTGGAGATGGGGAGATTCAAAGTGGCCATGAGGAGGAAGTTGTTGAGCATGAGAGTGGTGAGAGCCTGGAATGGGTTGCCCAGGGGGGTGGTTGAATTCCATCCCTGGAGGTGTTTAAGGCCAGGCTGGATGAGGCTGTGTGCAGCTTGCTCTAGGGTAGAGTGTCCCTGCCCATGGCAGGGGGGTTGGAATTGGCTGATCCTTGTGGTCCCTTCCAACCCTGACTGATTCTATGATTCTATATATTTATGCTCTCCCCTGCAATTCCTGAGCTGGATTGGTTTTAGGATAGACACAACTATACAGATTTTCTTCAACACTGGAATTCAGCATTTGGAGTTCTGATGTCTGGAAGTGATGCCTTTTAAAAGTAGAAAAGCAATACTGGGGAATGAATTCCTAGCAGAGCAGGTGAAAACACAGCACCTTGGGGAAAGCTGATGTAAAACAATTCTTTGCCTTTGGGCTCCTCACTTTATAAGAAGCCAAACAGATGAGCACCTTAACATTAGGTTAGGTAATAGCTAGTCCCAGAAAGCCTTATTTTTGTGTTTCATATTAGAAACTGAGCTGAGCAAGGATCAAAAGCAATCAGTATTAAAGAAGCTGCAGCCATTTCACTCCCATATTATTTTATCTTCCCTGCTTTCTTTTTCTCCTTTCATCACCCATTAAAACCCTGTTATTGTCAGGTTTAAAAGTCATCAGATTTCAGCTAAATGAAACCATGTCTTTCACAGCAGATAACTCTTTTCTTCAGTGACCTCAAGATCTTTATGAGGATTTACCCATCAGAAGAGAGGGAGAGGAAGGGATATTCACCTGGATTTATGAAAGTGATGATAGAATATTCTGGACACCCTTTTTTCTCTCTACAAAATTCTCAGCAGAGAGATTATTGTGTCTTTAACTTCCACAAGCTCCAGATGAGCAGCAAATGTGTGCTGTTTATTTCATCATATTCTAATCCAGGCCTTATGGAAACCCAAAACCTTTTTTAACCTCTCCTTAGGATAACATGAGATTTAACAAGGCC
This sequence comes from Pogoniulus pusillus, assembly GCF_015220805.1. Lineage (NCBI taxonomy): Eukaryota > Metazoa > Chordata > Aves > Piciformes > Lybiidae > Pogoniulus > Pogoniulus pusillus. Next base: position 35,655,380 of record NC_087272.1, on the reverse strand, counting down.
AAGTGCAGGATTCTGCACTTTGGCCACAACAACCCAAAGCAGTGCTACAGGCTGGGGACTGAGTGGCTGAGAGCAACCAGGAGGAAAGGGACCTGGGGGTACTGATAGGCAGTAGACTAAAGATGAGGCAGCAGTGTGCCCAGGTGGCAAAGAGAGCCAATAGCATCCTGGCCTGCATCAGGAACAGTGTGGCCAGAAGGACAAGGGAGGTTATTCTTCCCCTGTACTCAGCACTGGTCAGGCCACACCTTGAGTGCTGTGTCCAGTTCTGGGCTCCTCAATTCAAGAGAGATGTTGACATACTGGAAGGTGTCCAGAGAAGGGCAACAAAGCTGGTGAGGGGCCTGGAACACAAACCCCATGAGGAGAGGCTGAGGGAGCTGGGGGTGTGCAGCCTGCAGAAGAGGAGGCTCAGAGCTGACCTCATTGCTGTCTACAACTACCTGAAGGGAGGCTGTAGCCAGGTGGGGTTGGGCTCTTCTCCCAGGCACCCAGCAACAGAACAAGGGGACACAGTCTCAAGTTGTGCTGGGGGAGGTCTAGGCTGGATGTTAGGAGGAAGTTGTTGTCAGAGAGAGTGATTGGCATTGGAATGGGCTGCCCAGGGAGGTGGTGGAGTCACCATCCCTGGAGGTGTTCAAGCAAAGCCTGGATGAGGCACTTAGTGCCATGGTCTGGTTGACTGGCTAGGGCTGGGTGCTAGGTTGGACTGGCTGATCTTGGAGGTCTCTTCCAACCTGCTTGATTCTATGGTTCTATGATTCTATGATAACATCTACAGGGAAGGAAATGTTCTCCCTCGTTCACTTCAGAGATTGAGTTTGCCTGTCCACAGGATTGCTTAGCAGCCTTTAGTCAGCGAAGACAGTCGATAAAGCTGACATTGAGCCCAAAAAGAAGGAAGACTTGACAGCTGTCAGAGCACCTAGAAACTTTAGAGATAAGGGAAGCACAGCAAGCAGAAGCTGTCCCTGAAGAGGGAGCCACAGCAGTTTTGCAAACTGGTTAAATTTCCCCTTCTGCTGGAAGCATTCCCTTCAAAGCTGAGGGAAGTCCATCTGTGTCCACAGAGCAGGAGAGGAAGGAAAGGCCTCATAGAATCACAGAATGGTTTAGGTTGGAAGAGACCTCAAAGATCATCCAGTTCTGACCCCCTGCCACAGGCAGGGACACCTCCCACTAGAACAGGGCATTTAAGGCCTCATGCAACCTGGCCTTGAACACCTTCAGGCAGGGAGCAGCCACAACCTCCCTGGGCAACCTGTGCCAGTGTCTTACCACTCTCACTGCAAACAACTTCTTCCTAAATCCAGTTTGAATCTCCCCACTGCCAGTTTAAACCCATTCCTCCTCATCCTGTCATTACAAGACCTTGTCAATAGTCCCTCCCCAGCCCTCCTGTAGCCCCCTTCAGATACTGGAAGGCCACTCCAAGGTGTGTCCAGCAGATCAAGGGAGCTTCTCCTCCCCCTCTACTCTGCCCTGCTGAGACCTCATCTTGAATACTGTGTTCAGTTTTGGGCTCCCCAGTTGAAGAGGGACAGGGATCTGCTGGAGAGGGTCCAGCAGAGGGCTAGGAGGATGATGAGGGGACAGGAGGGCATGGCTTATGAGGAGAGGCTGAGGGACCTGGGGCTGTTTAGTCTGGAGAAGAGAAGACTGAGAGGGGATTTGATAAATGTTTCTGAGTATCTGAAGGCTGCCAGGAGTGGGGGGACAGGCTCTGCTCACTGCTCCCTGGGATAGGAGAAGCAGCAATGGGTGTAAATTGCAGCACAAGAGGTTCTGCCTCAACACAAGGGGGAACTTCTTTACTGTGAGGGTCCCAGAGCACTGGCACAGGCTGCCCAGAGAGGTTGTGGAGTCTCCTTCTCTGGAGACTTCCAAGACCTCTCTAGATGTGTTCCTCTGTGATCTGTGTTAGATAGGATTGTCCTGCTCTGGCAAGGCAGTTGGACTTGATGTCCCCCTTGGGTACCTTACAACCCCTATTATCCTGTGAGTCTGTGATCCTTGAAGCCTTCTCCTCTCCAGGCTGAAGAGCCTCATCTCTCATAGATTGCCCTCATAGCAGAGCTGCTGCAGCCCTCTGAGCATCTTTGTGGTCTCCTCTGGACTGGCTGAAACAGTTCCATGTCCTTCTTGTGCTGGGGGCTCCAGAACTCAGGTGTCCCAGATAAACTCCAGAACTCAGGTGTCCCAGATAACTCTCACTTACTAACTGAATATTTTTTACAATTACAAGGTCACTTCTCACACTGAAACTGGGTTTCACTCTCAGGTGATCTTAAAAAAAAAAAACATCAAAAGAGGCTTTTCTGCTTCTTTGTCCACAGCTAAGCTGTTTACCCTCATCACTCCCTACAACTACCTGAAGTGAGGTTGCTAATCTTATAGAATCATAGAATCAAGCAGGTTGGAAGAGACCTCCAAGATCATCCAGGCCAACCTAGCACCCAGCCCTGTCCAGTCAACCAGACCATGGCACTAAGTGCCTCATCCAGGCTTGGCTTCAACACCTCCAGGGATGGTGACTCCACCACCTCCCTGGGCAGCCCATTCCAATGCCAATCACTCTCTCCTTGCCTTCCAGCTGGATGAGTTAGTCTGGTGAATTCGTGAGGGAGCAGGAAACTTCCAAACTACTGCAACTTCACAATGATTTATGAAGAAGAAGAGCTGTGAATGTCCACTAGCTGAAGTGTGCTGCTGAGTAGCCTGGAGATCCTTGAATGGAAATCAGGCAATGTGTGTGATTATGGGTTAGATCTGGAGTGGATGGAAGCAATGGATATAAACTACAGCACCTCAACATGAGGAGGAACTTCTTTGCTATCAGGGTAACAGCACTGGAGGGCTGGAGAGATTGTGGAGTCTCCTTCTCTGGAGACTTTCAAGCCCTCTTTGGACACAATCATGTTGAACTTTATTGTCAGGGTAACAGCACTGGAACAGTCTGGATGGAGAGGTCGTGGAGTCTCCTTCTCTGGAGACTTTCAAACCCTCTTTGGACACATTCATGTTGAACTTCTTTACTGTCTGGGTAACAGCATGGAACAGGCTGGCTGGAGAGGTTGTGGAGTCTCCTTCTCTGGAGACTTTCAAACCCTCTTTGGACACAATCATGCTGAACTTTGTTGTCAGGGTAACAGCACTGGAACAGTCTGGATGGAGAGTTTGTGGAGTCTCCTTCTCTGGAGACTTTCAAGCCCCCTTTGGACACATTCGTATTGAACTTAACTGTCAGGGTAACAGCACTGGAACAGGCTGGCTATAGATGTTGTGGAGTCTCCTCTGGAGACTTTCAAGCCCTCTTTGGACACAATCATGTTGAACTTCTTTAGTGTCAGGGTAACAGCACTGGAAGAGGCTGGCTGGAGAGGTTGTGGAGTCTCCTTCTCTGGAGACTTTCAAACCCTCTTTGGGTGCATTTGTGTGCAACTTGCACTAGATTATGTGTTCTTGTGTGACCTGAGCTAGATTGTATGGTCCTGCTCTGATAGGGGAGTTGGACAGGATGATCTCTGGAGGTCACTTCCAACCCCTAGCATCCTGTGATCCTGTGGTCATGGGATGTTTCCTTGACCCATTTAGATAAAGAAGCCATCTGTCCATCTCTTGCTGAGAATGTGATTGAGATGCTGGATGAGTAGAGATATAAAAAAAAAAAGAAAAAGCTCAGCTGTTGATAATCATTTTATCTACATTGCCTGCAGTGTTCAGACAGCTTAAATACTGCTTTAGAATCTCAGCTGACAGCCTGATAAAGTCCATCATCTGCTGGTGGGTCCTGGATAACAAAATAGCAGTGAGTTAATAGTGAGAAAAATGCAATTTAAGAAGGTATCAACCTAAATTACAGGTTGTGTGTAAATATATGTTGCAAGTCCCCCTTCATTAACACTTCTCTCCAGGCATTCTGGCCAAGAGCTTAAAGAGAACACAAAGAGAGAAAGAGATGAGATATTACAGCAGATAATAGCTCCTTGCCAGTCCAAAAGGACTTTTCACGAGGTAGGGATGATGCATTTGTTTCCAGCAATCTGTTGTTGGTTTTGAGGAGGACTGTGAGGCTGATTCCAGTGGGTGATTATAGGTTCCCTACGGTAAAGAAAGTTTCTTCAAAGAATTTTCTCATGCTATCTCTAAAGTTTAAGTGTGGAAGGAAACCAGACTGGCAACCCTTAAACTCTGAAGCTCAAAGCAAACTCTTTTGGCACAAAAGATCTTAATTCTCCTTTTAGGTGCTATGGAGAAATATGCTGTGCTCTTTTCAAGGGTTTCTTTTTATAACAAGCACTTTGCTAGCAGAGACTTAATAATTTTTTAATGAACAGTTGAGTGCCCAGATACAAAAGATCAGAGTGGCATTTTAAAAGCCTTTGGATGCATTTGCACATTCTACCTCCTGCTGGGTAGGTTAAAAACAAACACAGATGAGTAGGAGCCCATGATAAGCAATAGCACAGAAAAGAGCAGATGTCTGAACACTGAATAGAATAATAGAATCAAGCAGGTTGGAAGAGATCTCCAAGATCATCCAGTCCAATCTGGCACCCAGCCCTGTCCAATCAACTAGACCATGGCACTAAGTGCTTCATCCAGGCTTTGCTTCAACACCTCCAGGGATGGTGACTCCACCACCTCCCTGGGCAGCCCATTCCAATGCCAATCACTCTCTGTCAACAACTTCCTTCTAACATCCAGCCTAGACCTCCCCCAGCACAACTTGAGACTGTGTCCCCTTGTTCTATTGCTGGTTGCCTGGCAGAAGAGACCAACCCCCACCTGGCATTCCTGTGGAGGGGGACCTGGGGGGTCATGGTGCCTAACAAGTTACCCAGGCACAGCAATGTGCCCTTGTGACCAAGAAGGCCAATGGCATCCTGGGGTATATTAGGAAGAGTGTGGCCAGCAGATCAAGGGAGCTTCTCCTCCCCCTCTACTCTGCCCTGCTGAGACCTCATCTTGAATACTGTGTTCAGTTTTGGGCTCCCCAGTTGAAGAGGGACAGGGATCTGCTGGAGAGGGTCCAGCAGAGGGCTGTGAGGATGATGAGGGGACTGGAGGGCATGGCTTATGAGGAGAGGCTGAGGGACCTGGGGCTGCTTAATCTGGAGAAGAGAAGACTGAGAGGGGATTTGATAAATGTTTCTGAGTATCTGAAGGCTGCCAGGAGGGGGGGGACAGGCTCTGCTCACTGCTCCTGGGACAGGAGAAGCAGCAATGGGTGTAAGTTGCAGCACAAGAGGTTCTGCCTCAACACAAGGGGGAACTTCTTTACTGTGAGGGTCCCAGAGCACTGGCACAGGCTGCCCAGAGAGGTTGTGGAGTCTCCTTCTCTGGAGCCTTTCAAGGCCTGTCTGGATGTGTTCCTCTGTGATCTGTGTTAGATAGGATTGTCCTGCTCTGGCAGGGGGGTTGGACTTGAAGGGAACTCCTTGGGTCCCATCCAACCCCTAACATCCTGTGATCCTGTGATCCTGTGATCCTGTGGCTACAGCCTCCCTTCAGGTAGTTGTAGACAGCAATGAGCTCTGCCCTGAGCCTCCTCTTCTGCATGCTGCACACCCCCAGCTCCCTCAGCCTCTCCTCACAGGGCAGTGCTCCAGGCCCCTCACCAGCTTCATTGCCCTTCTCTAGACACCTTCCAGCACCTCAACATCTCTCTGGAATTGAAGAGCCCAGAACTGGACACAGCACTCAAGGTGTGGCCTGACCAGCAGACACACAGTGCTACAAAGTTGTTTATGTGTTGTGATTCTGGGGACAAAATCTTAACTTTTATTTTAGTTGAGGTTTGTGTGCCCTTGGCACTTAGCACCATGGTCTGGTTGAGTGGACAGGGCTGGGTGCTAGGTTGGACTGGATGAGCTTGGAGATCTCTTCCAACCTGTTTGATTCTATGATTCCATGGTCTAGTTGATTGGACAGGGTTGGGTGCTAGGTTGGACTGGATGGTCTTGGAGGTCTCCTCCAGCCTGGTTGATTCTATGATTCTATGATTCACTTCTTGTTTATTTTTCCATTTTCAGACTGGCATGAACTACCTTGGGTGGGAGAGGGGGGGAGGGGAAAAGAAAGGTCAATAGATCACACTTATATTGTACTCTCAGCAGCAATGATAGCAAAGGAGTTCAAGCACTATGGGATTTTAATTTGCTTCTTAGAGTAGGGTATCTACAGACAGCATCTGAGAGTTCTTTTCCACAGTGTTTATGAACAAGAATGTTTTTTTTTCTTCAGGGAAAGGCTTCTTTTTCAAAACAAGAGTGATGAAAGCTCTGCATGGAGAATGCAAGCCAAGGTGTTGCCTCACTCAGGGACTCTGTAAGTTTATACACCACAGAAATGTGCACATTAGAGGTGCAGCCATGGGAAACTGCATGTGTCAGTCCGAGATGGAATTGTGCATTTATGTGGAGATGGGGGGAGGTTTGCATTCAAATGGAGAACAAAGCACTTTATCAATGCTATTGTGCTGCTTCAAAGCATTCACGTTGGCTTCTCATAATTGCTTTCTTGTCAGAAAATCATTGCTTTGTATTTTGAAGTTCCCAGAAGATGTTTCAAATGTTTCTACTATGAAAGAGTAGTATTTTTTCATGTTTGCTTCACTTTACTTTCTACGAAAGTGTTGTCCAAGCACTTGATGCCTCAAAAAGAACTGTCCATAGAAGGGCCAAGAGGATGATCAGAGGGCTGGAGGAGCTCTGCTATGAGGACAGACTGAAAGAGTTGGGGCTGTGCAGGCTGGAGAGAAGAAGGCTCCCAGGTGACCTTCTTGTGGCCTTCCAGTATCTTAAGGGGGGTCTGCAAAAAAGCTGAGGAGGGACTTTTTAGGCTATCAGGGAGTGACAGGACTAGGGGCAATGGAACAAAGCTAGAAATGGGTAGATCCAGACCAGATGCTAACAAGAAGTTCTTCACCATAAGGGTGGTGAGAACCTGGAACAGGTTGCCCAGGGAGGTGGTGGAAGCCTCATCCCTGGAGGTGTTTAAGGCCAGGCTGGATGTGACTCTGAGCAACCTGATCTAGGGTAGGATGTCCTTGCCCCTTGCAGGAAGGTTGAAACTGGACAATCCTCGTGGTCTCTTCCAACCCTGCCTGATCCTGTGATTCTGTGATTAACTGTGCTTGCAGAAGGTTGAAGAAATAAAACAAAACCTTCTGCAAGGATTTGCAAGGGCTGAAGTGAAATATCAGTCTGCATTTGACAGAAGTGCTGTGCTAGCTGGGACAATAAAGGAATATATAGGTGTATTCCAGGCCTCACAGAGATGCAAACATTGTCCTTTAAACCAATTGTCACTGCTGAAATAGAAGCTGAAAGACACAAGGCTGGTTAAGGGCCTGGAACACAAACCCTATGAGGAGAGGCTGAAGGAGCTGGGGGTGTGCAGCCTGGAGAAGAGGAGGCTCAGGGGTGACCTCATTGCTGTCTACAACTACCTGGAGGGAGGTTGTAGCCAGGCAGGGGTTGGTCTCTTCTCCCAGACAACCAGCAATAGAACAAGGGGACACAGTCTGAAGTCGTTCTGGAGGAGGTCTAGGCTGGATGTTAGGAGGAAGTTGTTGGCAGAGAGAGTGATTGGCATTGGAATGGGCTGCCCAGGGAGGTGGTGGAGTCACTGTCTCTGGAGGTGTTCAAGAGAAGACTAGATGAGGCACTTAGTGCCATGGTCTGGTTGATTGGACAGAGCTGGGTGCTAGGTTGGACTGGATGATCTTGGAGGTCTCTTCCAACCTGGTTAATTCTATGATTCTATGATTCTATGATTCTATGATTCTATTCTATGGTCTATTTGATTGGACAGGCCTGGGTGATAGGTTAGACTGGATGATCTAGGAGGTCTCTTCCAACCTGGTTTATTCTATGCTTCTATTCCTTTCATCCATTGTTTGTATGTCCTTAGTTTCTGTTTTTGCTTTTTCTGTATTTTTTTGCTCCCTTTGGCCCTGGGTCTATCCAGAGATTTTTCATTTAACCCATAGTGTTATTCTTGGAAGGATGTTAGTGAGGGGCATATTAGAGCAGGGATATAGATCTGAGCTTCACTGTCAAATGTTAAACTCCTGCCACCTGAAAAGAATGGATGTAATTTAACACAGTGCAGTTAAAGTCTGCTCTAAAATTGGCTATTTTTGTTCACAACCAGTCTTTGTTCCATTGTCTGTGACAACAGGTAAATTGTTCTTTTAAGCTTTTTTCCCTCATTCAGATCTCAGCAGAGATCAAATTAAATAGGTGCAAACGAGTCTATGAACTTTCCACTATTTCACTCTTTATGCCTCTCTTTTTGTTATGCAGAACACCCTTAAAAGAGAGCTTCTCCTAAACAAGCTCAAAATGCACTGTATCTCAGTGAAAGGGTCAGAACTCTGGGTGATTACCAGGCCATGATATCATAGAGGTTAAATGATCAATCATTAGTGAGACATAAGGATGTTCCTGCTGATTAATTCCCTCATTTAGGGACCTGCTCAGCGGTAAATAACCGCTCTGCTAATGATTATGAACCCTGTGAATGTAGGTAGTAAGCATAATTAAAGAGCAGAAGTTTATTGCACCATTACATGTTCCTGGAAGCAGAAAATTCCTTCCTTTAAAAGGGCTTGGGACACAGTCTCAAGTTGTGCTGGGGGAAGTATAGTCTGCATGTTAGGATGAAGTTCTTCACAGAGGGAGTGATTGGCATTGGAATGGGCTGCCCAGGGAGGTGGTGGAGTCACCATCCCTGGAGGTGTTCAAGACAAGACTGGATGAGGCACTTAGTGCCATGGTCTGGTTGACTGGATAGGGCTGGGGATTGGGTTGGACTGGATGATCTTGGAGGTCTCTTCCTACCTGGTCTATTCTGTTCTGTTCTATTCTATTCTATTCTATTCTATTCTATTCTATTCTATTCTATTCTATTCTATTCTATTCTATGATACCAACTCTACTCCTTAAATTCCCGTGAAGAATCTCTGAGCCAGATTACAAATATCATAGGAGGGGGAAAAAAATGTCAGGACAGTACCAGCCCTTTGGTACAATTAAGTACAGAAACAATTCTCAATCCCAGCTGATCCTCAAGATATTTCATGTGCATGTCTCTGGGCAACTTGTTCCACCACCCTCATTGTAAAGAACTTCTTCCTAATATCCAACCTTAATCTCCTCTGCTCTGGTTTCAAAGCTTTGCACCTTACCCTACGGCTACAACCCCTTCCAAACATCTCTTCCCCAGTTTTCCAGTACATCCACTTAAGGTACTGGAAGGCCACTATAAGGTCTCCCTGGAGCTTTCTCTTCTCCAGGCTGAACACCTTTGGTTTTGGTGGTCTCCATTTTCTTTTTAGGATCACCTCATAGCTTTTTGTGGCTGTTAAAAGTTCACAGTGAATGTATACAACCAAGGGTGTACTTGCAGCCCAGAAAGCCAAGCAGATCCTGGGCTGCAGCAGCAGAAGTGTGGCCAGCAGGGCCAGGGAGGTGATTCTCCCCCCTCTACTCCACTCTGCTGAGACCCCACCTGGAGTACTGCATCCAGTTCTAGAGCCCCAGTTACAAGAGGAATGTGGAGATGCTGGAGTGTGTCCAGAGAAGGGCCAGGAGGATGCTCAGAGGGCTGCAGCAGCTCTGCTGTGAGCACAGACTGAAAGAATTGGGGCTGTTCAGGCTGGGGGAGGCTTCCAGGTGACCTTCTTGTGGCCTTCCAGCATCTGAAGGGGGTCTACAAAAAAGCTGGGGAGGGACATTTTAGGCTCTCAGGGAGTGACAGACTTAGGGGGAATGGAGCAAAGCTGGAGATGGGTAGGCTTGGACTGGACATGAGGAGGAAGTTGTTGAGCATGAGAGTGGTGAGAGCCTGGAATGGGTTGCCCAGGGAGGTGGTTGAGGCTCCATGGCTGGAGGTGTTTCAGGCCAGGCTGGATGAGGCTCTGGGCAGCCTGCTCTAGGGTAGAGTGTCCCTGCTCATGGCAGGGGGTTGGATCTAGATGATCCTTGTGGTCCCTTCCAACCCTGACTGATTCTATGATTCTGTTCTATGAATAAGGTCTGCACCAGCAGAGAGTGCTTTAATATCTCCCTTATTTCTGCTGTGATATCTCAGCTTTTTTTGTTCTAGGATAACGTTTGCTTTTCTCACAGCTGTGCTACACTGAGGGTTGGGTCATAACCACCATCTGATCAGCTAGAACATGTGGATCCTCTTCCTCCAGAGATCATTAACATACTGAGAAATAGCCTAAGTAGAGCACTGTAACAGCCCTAGGATTTTATGCTAGTATGTGTAGCAGGGGACTAGCAGGAAATTTTGTTAAGGCAATTTCTATGGAAATATGAACATTAATGGAAACACTATGGGATGCAGAGTTTTAAACCATGTGCCTCAGGTTGGTTTGGTTTGGTTTTGTTTTTTTCCAATGTGCTTTTTCTCTATTATATCTATTTCTAGATGTTATTATATTGCTAAATGTTATTGTAGATATTGTTACTAGTTCCTCATTTTGGAGTGGAGGGGTTAAGAAAAGGTAGAAAAAAAAGAAAGCAGCTGAGCTGTATTACCTTCCCTTTAAGAGTGCTTAAAGATATGCTAAAATACATTGTTTGGATGGGCAGAATAGCAGTTGTATAGAGGGAAGCCAAAAGAACACTGATTTTACAAGTAATACAAATGGCACCATGTAATGTTCATCTCTGCTGGTTAATTGAAGTCAGGAAATCATTAGCATTCCCTTAGCCAGCATTCCTGTCACCACAAGTGTCAATGAAGTTTGTAATAACAAACTGCATCTTTATTAGGTTGGAACTGTGGTTCCTGCAATCCCTTCAATTCAAAGGAAATCCACTAAGAGATGGAAGAAATGAGTGCAGCTTCTCTCCGGGAGCAAGTGAAACGGCAGGGAAAAGAGAGAGGTTGAAGTAGAGGATGAAAAGTGCAGGGGTAAGGCCTTCAACCAGAGAGTGATTGTCCATTGGAATGGGCTGCGTGGGAAGGTGATGGAGGCACCATCCCTGGAGGTGTTTAAAAGGAGGCTGGATGAGGCACTTAGTGCCATGGTTTAGTTAATTACAGTCATAGAATCAAGCAGGTTGGAAGAGACCTCCAAGATCATCCAGTCCAACCTAGCACCCAGCCCTAGCCAATCAACTAGAGACCATCCAGGCTTTTCTTGAACACCTCGAGGGACAGCAACTCCACCACTTCCCTGGGCAGCCTGTTCCAGTGTTCTGTCACTGTTCTCCTCACGTTTCCATGGAAATTCCTATGCCTCAACTTCCACCCAGTGTCCCTTGCCCTGTCATTGGGCATCACTGAACAGAGCCTGGCTCCATCCTCCTGGCACTCACCCTTTACATATTTATAAACACTGATGGGGTCACCTCTCAATCTCCTCTTCTCCAAGCTCAAAAGTCCCAGCTCTCTCAGTCTCCCCTCATAACAGAGATGTTCCATTCCCTTCATCATCTTTATGGCTCTGCACTGGACTCTTTCAAGCAGTTCCACATCCCTCTTGAACTGGGAGACCCAGAACTGGACACAGTCTTCATCTCTCAGACTCTTTAAAATATGAAACAAAGCAAAGGCATAAGCAATTATAAATGCTAACAGGTAAAAATTAAGTTGCTGAGCTAGAACAGGACCCTGAAGTTGCAAGACCTGACCAAAGCTGTGTGAGTGATGACAGCAGCAGGAGGCTGCAGGCTGCCAGGAAAGCCGTACAGCAGGAGCTTGGAAGGCAACTGCCCTCATCCCCACGGTGTGTACAACTGCTGACTAATGCTGAATGCTGCCTTCTGTTCCTCACCTTATATTTTACAAAGGAAAAGAAGTCACATTGAAACAGGATTTTGTGCTCAGATCATTATAGAATCAGAATCAACCAGGTTGGAAGAGAACTCCAAGATCATCCAGGCCAACCTAGCACCCAGCCCTAGCCAATCAACCAGACCATGGCACTAAGTGCCTCATCCAGGCTTTGCTTGAACACCACCAGGGTCAGTGACTCCAGCACCTCCCTGGGCAGCCCATTCCAATGCCAATCACTCTCTCTGGCAACAACTTCCTTCTGACATCCAGCCTAGACCTCCCCCAGCACAACTTGAGACTGTCCCCTTGTTCTATTGCTGGTTGTCTGCGAGAAGAGACCAACCCCACCTGGCTACAACCTCCCTTCAGGCAGTTGTAGAGATTTGTTCAGGTTTGGGGATCTCCATTACCAATTCTGCTTATACAATTCAGATTATTAAATGCATAATTAAATAATTTTCATAGAATAATAGAATCAAGCAGGTTGGAAGAGATCTCCAAGATCATCCAGTCCAACCTAGCACCCAGCCCTGTCCAGTCATCTAGACCATGGCACTAAGTGCCTCAGCCAGGCTTTGCTTGAACACCACCAGGGTCAGTGACTCCAGCACCTCCCTGGGCAGCCCATTCCAATGCCAATCACTCAAGACACTGTAAAGTGAAGTTTTAAATCCTGTACAGAGAAATAAGGTTTCCTTCTGCTGTGAGCAAGACAGCCCTGTGATTTTTCAGATGACACATCCATAACTTCTCTTTCTGAAGGGCTGCTTTTTTTCAAGGTACAATAAAGTCAGCATCCCTGTGAAACCCACTAGGAGGCCTTTCTACACACCAAAATAAAATTTACCTTAACCACCCCTGAGTTTAATGAGCATTTTATGCAAGCATCTGCAGCACTGGAGTGCTAACAGCCAGTGTCTGCTGGGTTACAGCTGAGTAAGAATGGAGATGCTGCTGTCAGTAAACCTAGCAAAACTCTAAAGCAGAGCTTAGTCATCTGTGGCTGATGCATCCATTCTGTTTTCCTGCAGTCTGTTCCCCTGTATTTGATTAACCTTTTTAGTTGGAAGTCTCTGCCCAAGTGAAACATTTAGTTCTTCTTTGGAATGAGAGTAATAGAGGCAGAGTACTGGGCAACCAGCAAGGGGTTCTGCCAAGCAGTGATGACTTGCAGCTACAGCTGATGAAATTTATTTGCTTGAAAGTAGAATTTGACAGGAAAATATGTTTTTCAATGGCTAGAAATGTTATCCATACCACCAAGATCTATAGTGGAGAAAATGTAGCTGTGCTATTTCATCTCTCCTAACAGATGCTCACATTTCCTCTTCTCCCATATTCATCAGAGCTCTCAATCAGGCAACATTTCATTGTAACTGGAGCACTGAAGAACATGAGCCCTATGAGGAGAGGCTGAGGGAGCTGGGGGTGTGCAGCCTGCAGAAGAGGAGGCTCAGGAGAGAGCTCATTGTTGTCTACAACTACCTGAAGGGAGGCTGTAGCCAGGTGGGGTTGGGCTCTTCTGCCAGGCAACCACCAATAGAACAAGGGGACACAGTCTCAAGCTATGGCAGGGGAGGTCTAGGCTGGATGTTAGTAGGAAGTTGTTGTCAGAGAGAGTGATTGGCATTGGAATGGGCTGCCCAGGGAGGTGGTGGAGTCACCATCCCTGGGGTTGTTGAAGCAAAGCCTGGATGAGGCCCTTAGTGCCATGGTCTGGTTGATTGGACAGGGCTGGGTGCTAGGTTGGATGATCTTGGAGGTCTCTTCCAACCTGGTTGATTCTATGATTCCAGGATTATTGTCTACAACTATCTGAAGTGAGGCTGTAGCCAGGTGAGGTTGGGCTCTTCTCCCAGGCAACCAGCAACAGAGCAAGGGGACACAAACCACCAGACTATATTAGCTAGTTAGGCTGCATATGTTTAATATGTGATCCCTCTAGAGAGGTTTGCTAATAGGTGTCACTATAGTTCACTTCAGAAAATCTGGCAGACTAGAATAAAGCTATTGACATTTCTCAACATCTCTATTGATAGCTTCTAGGAGATATCACTGCCCTTTTATGAAGAGCATCATTGGAATAGCTTATGAGACTTTTTTGGAGGTATCAGAGGGAGAAAGCAGTTACATTGGGCACAGAAAACTGTACTGTATTTTTTACTGCCTCTTATGCTCTTTGTTATCAGCTCCCAGAATGTTTCTTTCCCAAGGATGCCTCCATTATTTCATTCTGTGTACACATGTTGAATAAACCCTAATTCTTTAAAGTGTATCTATGACCTTTATCTGCTATTTCCACTTCTCTCTCACGTTTCCCTGTACACAAGCCACCAGGATGTGCTAAAAGGCAAACCTTGTCCTCACTTCAGCTTGTGCAAAGGACTCCAGATATAGCACAGCAGTGCGGTGATGCATCAGCAAGGGATACAGAAGGATTTCTTTGTCCTTGCTGCCTTTAGAACGGTGTTGGTGACTCAATGCATCATGCATTTTGCAGCAATTTAGTGTCGCTTCCCAGGAGCACCTATGTTTTTATTTGGAGGAAGAGTATTACCCAGCCAGCGCATCTGTAAGATGCTGCTCCCTAGTGCATCTTGCTGCTGTACTGATACAGCCAGTACCTGCAGAGGTATCTCAGCAAATATACCCACCAAAAACCTTGATAAAAGTTCCCATTTCCAAACTTTTCTACTTGGCTAGCAATGCACTGAAGATATGAAGGCGTTTAAATTGCATTAGTTGTGCTCTGTCTGGGGTCCTGTGCCCCAAGAACAGCAACTGCGTCCATTTAGGAATGGCATTTCCTCAGGCAATGGGATCTGTTATCAACTGATCCTTTCACAGCACCTGCTTTCAAAACTCCTGCTTGAAGCCAGGTTAGTTTTCTCCACAATGAGCTGACAGCAGGACACCCCCAAAGACTTATAGAATCGTTCTGGTTAGAAAAGGCTCTTAAGATCAATGAGTCCAACCATTAATCTGATGCTTCCAAGTCTACCACTAATCCATGTCCCTAAGCACTATGCCAATATCCAGAGGCCAGACATCTCCACAGTGCAGGGCACTGCCTGCTTTGCATGAATTACTGACTGTACTTGAGCATCCCTCTCTCGTGGCTCAAGTGGACACTTCTTAAGACACGACAAACATCCTTATCTCTTGGCTGCAATGATTACATAGTGCTACAGATATTTCACTGTATATGAATAAGTAAAATAACTGGAACTTAATCTCAGGTCTCTTATAACCTGAGGACTGTCTTCAGCATCAGGCCCTTTGGGAGCACAGTGAAATGTTTCTGCTTCCTACATCTTCCAGTGGCATCCTGGCTTGTATCAGAAGTGCTGTGTCTGGCAGGGGTAGGGAGGTCATTGTCTCCTCATACTCAGCTCTGGTGAGGTCACATCTTAAGTACCATGTCCAGTTTTGGGCACCTCATTAAAAGAGAGATGTGGAGGTGTTGGAGCCAGTGGTGAGGAGGGCTACAAGTCTGGGGAAGGGCCTGGAGAATAAATCTGATGAGGAGTGACTGAGGGAGCTGGGGATGGTTAGTGTGAAAAAGAGGAGGCTGAGGGGGGACCTCATTGCTGTCTACAGCTACCTGAAGGGACATCGTGGAGAGGCTGCTGCTGGTCTCTTCTCACAGGTAATTGGAGACAGAACAAGAGGGAATGGCCTCAAGCTGCTACTGGGTAGGTTTAGATTGGAAATTAGGGAAACTTTTCCCAGCAAGAGTGGTCAGGCATTGGAAAGGGCTGCCCAGGGAAGTGGCAAACTCACCAAACCTGGATGAGTTTAAAAGTCATTTGGATGTGGTGCCTGAGGATATGGTTTAGGGTGCACCTTGGAGAGTAGGGTTCTAGGTTGGACTTGGTGATCCTGAGGGGCTTTTCCAACTTGAGTGTTTTTGTGATTCTGTGATCTTTTGGATAAATATATGAAAAAGGCTCTCTTATGTCAGCTCAGAAACGTTGAGGGGGAGAGGGGGGGGCAGTTGTCTGTGTTTTGTTTGGGTATATTTTTGCCCTCACCTCTTACTTTATGGTTTTAATTTCTTATCTTTCATGGAACACTGCCCATTTCCTGCCTTTAACTTTTTATCTTTCATGGGACATTGCCATTTTCCTGCCTTTAATTCTTATCTTTCATGGCACATTGCCATTTTCCTGCCTTTAATTCTTATCTTTCATGGGACATTGCCATTTTCCTGCCTTTAATTCTTATCTTTCATGGCACATTGCCATTTTCCTGACTTTAATTCTTATCTTTCATGGGACATTGCCATTTTCCTGCCTTTAATTCATATCTTTCATGGGACATTGCCATTTTCCTGCCTTTAACTTTTTATCTTTCATGGGACATTGCCATTTTTCTGCCATTAATTCTTATCTTTCATGGGACATTGCCATTTTCCTGAGTTTAATTCATATCTTTCATGGGACATTACCCATTTCCTGCCTTTAACTTTTAATCTTTCATGGGACATTGACATTTTTCTGCCATTAATTCTTATCTTTCATGGGACATTGCCATTTTCCTGCCTTTAATTCATATCTTTCATGGGACATTACCCATTTCCTGCCATTAATTCTTATCTTTCATGGGACATTGCCATTTTCCTGAGTTTAATTCTTATCTTTCATGGGACATTGCCATTTTCCTGCCTTTAATTCTTATCTTTCATGGGACATTACCCATTTCCTGCCTTTAATTCTTATCTTTCATGGGACATTGCCATTTTCCTGCCTTTAATTCTTATCTTTCATGGCACATTGCCATTTTCCTGCCTTTAATTCTTATCTTTCATGGGACATTGCCATTTTCCTGCCTTTAATTCATATCTTTCATGGGACATTGCCATTTTCCTGCCTTTAATTCATATCTTTCATGGGACATTGCCATTTTCCTGCCTTTAATTCTTATCTTTCATGGGACATTACCCATTTCCTGCCTTTAATTCTTATCTTTCATGGGACATTACCCATTTCCTGCCTTTAATTCATATCTTTCATGGGACATTGCCATTTTCCTGCCTTTAATTCATATCTTTCATGGGACATTGCCATTTTCCTGCCTTTAATTCTTATCTTTCATGGGACATTACCCATTTCCTGCCTTTAATTCATATCTTTCATGGGATATTGCCATTTTCCTGCCTTTAATTCTTATCTTTCATGGGATATTGCCATTTTCCTGCCTTTAATTCTTATCTTTCATGGGACATTACCCATTTCCTGCCTTCAGTTTCTTATCTTTCATGGGACATTGCCCATCTCCTGCCTTTATTTTCTTATCTTTCATGGGACATTGCCCATTTCCTGCCTTCAATTTCTTGTCTTTCATGGGACACTGCCATTTTCCTGCCTTTAATTTCGTATCTTTCATGGAACATTGGCAGTTTCCTGTCTTCCTGAACTGATTTCCAAACAGGGCTTTGAATATTGATGCATGGCCTGAGAATTTACCATTATTATTTTGATATTTGAAAAAGACAGAAACGTTGCTGAAGTGAACCATTCCCATTTTTATATCCATTCATGGCTATGCAAATGTCTTCCTCTTGTTTTTCAAGGTATAAATCATACAAAATATTCCACCTCCTGTGCAAGCAAAGAGAAAATATCCTCAGGCAAGTTGTGTCCTAAAACAATCAGTTCAGCCATTCCCACACCTGGAAAAATGTTGTTATGCACTGTGGCTTGAAAGAGAAGGGTGGAATATGACTGGTGTGAACAAGTTTACCAGAAAGTGGTTTTGTTGCAAACATTATACCTGATCTCAAATCCAATCCCAGCTTTAGTGGTTTCATTACTCAAGGGCAGACATCAAACACCTGCTCTGCCCACTTCTCCTTCACTGCCAACACCATTAATGTTCCAAATGAGCCAGCACACCTCTATTTCTTCTTTAATTGATTGGTAATACTGTGTTCTAATTGAGATTGCAAAATGAAAGTTGCACATTTGATTGTCTGCTCAGAGTTCAGAGCACTTCAGTGATCAGGGTTATCAGTCCTATAAACAGTATAAGCAAATGCAAAACAACAAAGAGAAGAAATCAGATTTGCAGTGCTGCAAAATGAGCTAACTCATCTGCTTGCTTCCTGGCTCATGCTGAGCAAAACCTATCTGGAACAAAACAGCCAACAAAACAAACAAAAAACCCACCAACACAATGACAACAGAAACAGAATCGAGCAGGTTGGAAGAGACCTCCAAGATCATCCAGGCCAACCTAGCACCCAGCCCTAGCAAATCAACCAGACCATGGCACTAAGTGCCTCATCCAGGCTTTGCTTGAGCACCTCCAGGGACAGTGACTCCACCACCTCCCTGGGCAGCCCATTCCAATGCCAATCACTCTCTCTGACATCAATGAAGTAACCCCTGAGCCTCCTCTTCTCCAGGCTAAACAAGTCCAGGTCCCTCAGCATCTCCTCGTAGATGATACAGTTAACTTCTTGCTATGTGGAAAGTACATGTTTAAAGCTCCCAGGCTACACCACTTCAGAATAGAATAGAACAGAATCAACCAGGTTGGAAGAGACCTCCAAGGTCATCCAGTCCAACCTAGCACCCAGCCCCATCCAATCAACCAGACCATGGCCCTAAGAGCCTCATTCAGACTTTTCATGAACACCTCCAGGCACAGTGACTCCACCACTTCCCTGGGCAGCCCATTCCAATGCCAATCACTCTCTCTGACAACAACTTCCTCCTAACATCCAGCCTAGACTTCCCCTGGCAAACCTTGAGACTATGTCCCCTTGTTCTGTTGCTGGTTGCCTGCCTGGCAGAAGAGACCAACCCCACCTGGCTACAGCCTCCCTTTTTGGTAGTTGTAGACAGCAATGAGGTCATCCCTGAGACTCCTCTTCTGCAGGCTGCACACCCCCAGCTCCCTCAGCCTCTTCTCACAGGGCTGTGCTCCAGGCCCCTCACCAGCTTTGTTGCCCTTCTCTGGACACGTTCCAGCACCTCAGCATCTCTCTTGAGGTGTTCTCTTATGGCTGACTCAACTGCAAAGAAAGTTGTGTGACATCAACAACTTGACTCTCCCCAATTCTGGCAGTATTTGGGAGCACAAATACATTAGACAGGGTGAAAGTTCCAAAATTCAATTCAATTTAGGATTGCTGCAAGCCAGTTGTCTAAACAAGGACAGTTGTGTTTCTGATAAGAAAACACAGGCACCTATGAGGGCTCTTTTCTTCTATCTGGGCCAGGCTACATTGTGAGATTTTTCTCTCCTGAGATGCATCAATAGTAAATGTGTTTCTTCTGATTCACAATGCATAGCTTGGTCAGAGCAGAAACCACACCACCAAGTGCAGAATACAGTGCTCCAGGGAGAGTGACTGATAAGGGAGACAGGGATCCAAACTACACCTAAGTCAGCAGGGGAACTTGAAGAAAATTGCCTGTGAATATTCTCTGAAACCAATTTGAACTTAAATGTTTTATTTCCTGCCAGTGAAAAAGATTCATTTAGCTTCAGACAGCACGAGCCCCAGCATAGCTTTCCTTATTAAATAGGGAATTAATTAAAATAGGAGTTTAGTATTTACTTAACTCTAAGATATTAACAAGTGGCAGAAATGGAGATTTTTCCAGACAGTTAAAGAATTAGTTTTGCCATTAATCATTTACTGTCAATAAAATGTCACTAAAAAGCATCTGACCAACTCTGATAATGAGACAGCAATGAGGTCAGCCCTGAGCCTCCTCTTCTCCAGGCTGCACACCCTCAGCTCCCTCAGCCTCTCCTCATAGGATTTGTGCTCCAGGCCCCTCACCAGCTTTGTTGCCCTTCCCTGGACACTTTCCAGCATCTCAAGATCTCTCTTGAATTGAGGAGCCCAGAACTGGACACAGCACTCAAGGTGTGGCCTGAGCAGTGCTGAGTACAGGGGCAGAAGAACCTCCCTTGTCCTTCTGGCCACACTGCTCCTGATGCAGGCCAGGATGCCATTGGCTCTCTTGGCCACCTGGGCACACTGCTGGCTCATCTTCAGCTACTATCTATCAGTACCCCCAGGTCCCTTTCTTCCTGGCTGCTCTCAGCCACTCAGTCCCCAGCCTGTAGTGCTGCTTGGGGTTGTTGTGGCCAAAGTGCAGAACCCTGCACTTGGCCTTGTTAAATCTCATCTCATGCATTTGACCATAGCCTTGCAATTTTTGTGGTGAACAAAGAGAGGTAGGGAATTATTCATCTGGTAGGACACTACTTTATTTCACATGAGTGCTCCTCAGCCCTAATAAATACTCTTAAACTGGCTTTCCAGTTGAGTCCTTGAAAGCTCTGTCTTGTATAGGAGCTAACGGACACAAAACCAAGGAGCTTCTAAAACCTTTCCTCTAATTTCAGTATTTGGTTTCAAATGAATATTTTCAGTGCAGGGTAATGCAGGCTGCCTGGTGTGTCCAGAGAAGGATGACAAAGCTGGAGAGAGGCCTGGAACACAAACCCTATGAGGAGAGGCTGAGGGAGCTGGGGGTGTGCAGCCTGCAGAAGAGGAGGCTCAGGGCATACCTCATTGCTGTCTACAACTACCTGAAGGGAGGCTGTAGCCAGGTGGGGTTGTTCTCTTCTGCCAGGCAACCACCAACAGAACAAGGGGACACAGTCTCAAGTTGTTCTGGGGGAGGTCTAGGCTGGATGTTAGGAGGAAGTTGTTGTCAGAGAGAGTGATTGGCATTGGAATGGGCTGCCCAGGGAGGTGGTGGAGTCACCGTCCCTGGAGGTGTCGAAGCAAAGCCTGGATGAGGCACTTAGTGCCATGGTCTGGTTGACTGGCTAGGGCTGGGTGCTAGGTTGGCCTGGGTGATCTTGGAAGTCTCTTCCAACCTGGTTGATTCTATGACTCTATGATTTCATTTGTGCTTGCTAAAAACACAAATGTAAATGAAGAGTTTGGGTTTTTTTTAACCTCCATCTTCTGCCAATAATGAAACCATCAAAAGGTGCAACACTGCACAGAAGAATAGGGCCCCATTATGCAGATGGGATCTTAATAGATGGGAGCCTCTCTGTCTCAGCCTAGGTAATTAAAATGTGCTGTATATAATTAATGTAATTAAAACAGCCTCAGCACCCAAATTGTCACTCAAAGGTTGCCTCTAGGCACACAGCATGCCAGAAATACAGAATCACAGATCTATTCTGTTTGGAAAAGGCCTCTAAGGTAGTCCAACCGTTGACCTAACACCACCACAGCCATTAAACCATGACCCATGTGGATAAAATAATCCCTATAATCCTTTAGATTAATAAACAGCTGAAACCAAAGAAGGTAAAAAAAACCAACATTGAAATTATTCTTCTCTTTCAAAGCAATAATGGTGTTTTTTCTTTTAAGAGAAGCTTGTAACATCACAGAGATCTGTTTTAATGCATGTATATACAAATAGCTACCAGATTAAACATCTGGTAGGACAAAACCCAGCAGTTTAGTCCTCTGGTGTAATTCTGCATCATTAATAAACATGATACAATACTATTCCAATAATTAGTCCTGTTAGCTAGCAAAACCTAGAGTTTTACCATCCACAGGTGGATGGACCACAGGATGGACTTGATGACCTCAAAGGTCTTTTCCAACCTGATTAATTCTGTGATTCTCTAATTCTGTGACCTCAGCACCAATAGTTACAGATCCCACCACACCCCCTACCTGTCTCACTCCTTGGCTGGGTGAAAAGCCCACATAAATGTAGGTGCTCTGTCAGCTTACCAATCACATCCATCCCCCTGCAACAACACCCAGCACCTGCTAGAAATCAGCAGGAGGGCAGATGCCCAAGGTTAACAGCAATAGAACAAAGGGACACAGTCTCAAGTTGTGCCAGGGGAGGTATAGGCTGGGTGTTAGGAGGAAGTTCTTCACAGAGAGAGTGATTGGCATTGGCATGGGCTGCTCAAGGAGGTGGTGGAGTCACCGTCCCTGGAGGTGTTCAAGCAACCTGCTTGATTCTATGATTCTATGCTCTCCATCTGTATCACAGTATCACAGTATTATTAGGATTGGAAGAGACCTCACAGATCATCAAGTCCAACCCTCTACCACAGAGCTCAAGGCTAGACCATGGCACCAAGTGCCACGTCCAAGTCCCATCTATTTAGCAGCCTTTTTGTTTAGCAGTTTTATCCATTTTTATATGGTTAGAGAGGTATCTCCAAAATGGAGTAACATGAAGCTAAAACTGAAAAAATAAATCACCAAAACATAAAAAGAAGCAAACAAAACAAAACTTGAAGTGATCCTTTAGTTTTGTGAGTACATGTGGCTGTTTTATCTTGGACAACTGAATGTCCTACTGGTAAAGGCAGTTGATATAAGAATGTTCTTACTATGAAATCCTCCTGATGGATTGGGGTGGAGTTGCTGTCCCTGGACGTGTTCAAGAAAAGACTGGATGAGGCACTTAGTGCCATGGCCTAGTTGATTGTCTAAGGCTGGGTGCTAGGTTGGACTGGATGATCTTGGAGGTCTCTTCCAAACTCATTGATTCTATGATCTAGGATATGAGATATGAGCTCCCAAGCACTCCAAGACTGTGCTCCAAAGGGGCAGGTTTTTCACTAGACTAAAGGATGCAGAAGCAAACTGATAGAATCATAGAATCATAGAATCAACCAGGTTGGAAGAGACCTCCAAGATCAGCCAGTCCAACCTATCACCCAGCCCTATCCAGTCAACCAGACCATGGCACTAAGTGCCTCATCCAGGCTTTTCTTGAACACCCCCAGGGACGGTGCCTCCACCACCTCCCTGGGCAGCCCATTCCAATGCCAATCACTCTCTCTGTGAAGAACTTCTTCCTAACATCCAGCCTATACCTACCCTGGCACAACTTGAGACTGTGTCCCCTTGTTCTATTGCTGGTTGCCTGGGAGAAGAGGCCAACCCCCACCTGGCTACAATGCCCCTTCAGGTAGTTGTAGACAGTAATAAGATCACCCCTGAGCCTCCTCTTCTCCAGGCTAAACAGGCCCAGTTCCCTCAACCTCTCCTCATAGGATTTGTGTTCCAGGCCCCTCACCAGCTTTCAACAATTCAACAAAGCTGATACCATGTTCCTATGAGCACCTTTCCTTTGGAAACAAGTGGCTAAGAACACAGGGACTGGATTTGTGGGAGTCTTCTGGGGAGGGTGGGAAACAAATCCCACAATCTGTGGTCAACAACATAAGCAATGGGGTAATAGGACACATAGGGATACCAGGAGAATTGCAGATGTTTCAGATTTCAAAGGCCATGGCAAAGGGATGATCTTGGTCTTAATAAAACCTTGGTAATATCTCCATAAAATATTCCTGAAGTGGTTGCTATTTATCAGCATTGCAAATGTTTCCTTTGACACAACGAAAGAGCTCCCTGAGATTGAAAAGTGATGATGTAAGCACATCCAAGGGAAATAATGCTGATGCTGAAAGTCCTGGCACAAATCTTGACCCTGAAACCATCTTTCAAACAAGATGAGAGTTAGACTCTCATTGAGCACAAAAGATTGTCCTCTATTATCCCACTGTACACCATCACTTGGAACAGAAGTTACACTTCATAGAATCATAGACTTGATCAGGTTGGAAGAGACTTCCAAGCTCCTCCAGTCCAACCTAGCACTCAGCCCTATCCAGTCAACCAGACCATGGCACTAAGTGCCTCAGCCAGGCTTTGCTTGAACACCTCCAGGGATGGTGCCTCCACCACCTCCCTGGGCAGCCCATTCCAACCCCTAACATCCTGTGATGGGTTTGCCAAAGATCAAACACATCAAATCAATTTTTTCCAGTAACCTGTTAAGGTTTCACAGGAAGCTTTTTCCCAGTAGTCAATCTCCTCTCTTTCCTAAAGCTAGTAAGGTTTGGACACATTCTTACATGATGTTCTTAGAGTTTCTGGAAGCCTGCTCCAGGCCAAACTGCTAGAGAAAAACTGTTATAGATTGCAAAACTGGCTTGAAAACCATTAAAAGACTTTGGCTACCACTAGTTCATGATCTAAAAGGAAAGAAATAGTAAATGTAGTGTTGCAGGGTAATTTATTTGTTCTTAAATTTTATACTGGTGCTAGTTAATATATTTATTAAAGATTTGAAAGATAGAAGAGAGATTTTTCTCACTGTATCATATCCTAAACTGCATGAAGAGGAGTGTGGCCAGCAGGGCAAGAGAGGTGATTCTTGTCCTTTACTCTGTTCTTGTGAGACCCCCACCTTGAATATTGCATCCAGTTCTGGTGTCCCAATCATAAGAGGAACACAGAGCTGTTGGAGTCCAGAGGAGGGCCACAAAAATGATCCAAGCACTGGAGCACCTCTGCTATGAGGATAGGCTGAGGGAGCTGGGGGTGTTCAGTCTAGAAAAGACTCTGGGAGGACCACATAGCTGCCTTTAAATACCTGCAGAGATTCTACAGGAATGCTGGAAAGGAACTTTTCATGAGGGTGTAAACTAATACCACAAGGGGCAACAGTTTTAAGCCCTGGGAAAGTAGGTTCAGACTGGATTTTAGGAAGAAGCTCTTCAGTACAAGGGTGGTGAGATTCTGGAATAGGCTGCCCAGGAAGGTTGTGGCTGCCTCCTCCCTGGGGGTGTTCAAGGCCAGGTTGGATGAAGCCCTGAGCAGCTGAGTCCCAGGGAAGTGGTGGAGTTGCTGTCCCTGGAGGTGTTGAATAAAGCCTGGATGAGGCACTTAGTGTCATGGTCTAGTTGATTGGGTAGGGCTGGGGGATAATTTGAGCTGGATGAGCTTGGAGGTCTCTTCCAACCTGGTTGATTCTATGATCCTAAGAGGTGTCTCTGCCCGCGGTGAGGAGGTTGGAGTTGATGATCTCTGCAGTCCCTTCTAAACATTCCATGATTAAAGCAGTAGGTGATATCACCCTGTAATATAACACTACTATGTTAGAGAGCAACATTAGAATGCAATATTATCTTGGCAAAAAGGAAACAGACTGGAAAAAGTAGCACAGTTTAGCAGAGTGCACATAAAGAGCCAAGAATAATCAATTGCTTGACACAGGCTCAGGAATGCTTGCTTAGACAGCAGCTCTGCAGAAAAGATATGCACTTTATAATGGATTACAAGAGGAACAGGAGCCAACGTTGTCACTCACTGCAAAAAGGCAAACATCCATACTAGAACAAGCACACAAAAGGTACAGCCTGCCAAACACGTGTATTTGTTTGGTGTAAAGCACATTTCAGTGTGTTTGTGGACTGTGTGTTTAATCTCCTTGAGTTTGTGTGAGAATGACATGAAACAGACCAATATAACAGGCAAGATAAAAACAGCATGCACATGTAAAAGACATATGGATCATTTTCTGGCTGATGTAGCATCACAGAATCAACCAGGTTGAAAGAGACCTCCAAGATCATCCAGTCCAGCCTAGTACCCAGCCCTGTCCAGTCAACTAGACCATGGCACTAAGTCTTTTTTTGAACAGCTCCAGGGACAGTGACTCCACCACCTCCCTGGGCAGCCCATTCCAATGGCAAAGATACTTTAGATGTTCTCTAAACCTGTTGATTAAAAAAACCAAAAACAACAAAACCACTTCAGACATCACCTTACTCATGGACAAAATCTCCTTAAAATATTGCTGCAGATCAAAGAAACAAACAGAGCACAGACAAATCAAAGAGCCCTAAACTAACCCAACCACAAAATACTCACCCAAATTAATACCTAAAATACTTTCTGAGGACTTATAATTTTTATATATATATGAATTTATACACACACATATCTATATCATAGGATCATAGAATCAATCAGACTGCAAGAGACCTCCAAGATCATCCAGTCCAACCTAGCACTCAACCCTAGCCAATCAACCAAACCATGGCACTAAGTCCCTCATACAGTCTTGTCTTGAACACCTCCAGGGATGGTGACTCCACCACCTCCTCCCTGGGTAGCCCATTCCAATGCCAATCACTCTCTCTGCCAACAACTTCCTCCTAACATCCAGCCTAGGCCTCCACCAGCACAACTTGAGGCTGTGTCCCCTTCTTTCTGTTATTAAATACTGCCACAGTACAACTCATGGGTGACATGGGAAGGGAGAATAAACCTTGGAAGCCATAGTGCCCTGCACCAGGGGTGAAGAATCACAGAATCAGAGAAACATCCAGGTTGGAGAAGCCCCTCAGCATCATCAAGTCCAACCTAGAACCCTTCTCTGCAAAATTCACCTTAGACCATACTCCTAAGCATCACATCTAAATGACTCTTAAACACATCCAGGGTGGGTGACTCCTCCGACTCCCTGGGCAGCTCATTCCTGTCTCTGACCACTCTCTCAGTGAAAAACCTTTTCCTAATGTCCAATCTAAACCTCCCCAGTCTCAGCTTGAGGCCATTCCCCCTGTTCTATCTCCAGTTACCTGTAAGAAGAGACCAGCAGCCTCCACCACCTCCCTGAGCAGCCCATTGGAAAACATACAAACATTCCCCTGATGACTCCCATATCTGATTACATTTACATAGCTGGATATTTTTTAATGTTCTTGCTATGGTTCATACAGAATTCATGAAGAGGCCAGGAAATAAAACAAAAAAATAGTAATTGTGGTTGCCCCCTTACAGATTTTTTAAGAATATCTTCTCAAGGAATTGTTGCACTTGAATTAGAAATCATAGAACCAACCAGGTTGGAAGAGACCTCAAAGATCATCCAGTCCAACCTAAAAATGTGTAAATGTAGACTAGTTTAAAGGAGTGGAAGATAGAAGCCATCCAGAAGACTAATTAGAATATCTGCTATTAGTTCCTAGCAACAAGCAACATGTGAATAAAAGGCATTTTATGCATCGCAGTGCATCTGAGATGGATAGAAAAGCAATGGGAAAGCTCATTTGATGTTTTTTTCTATTCATTGTCTTAAATACAGAAAGAGAAATAAATTGCTATGGGAATGACAAATAGTGTCTTTATTCTGAGATGTGTCAATCAAAGTGAGAGCACTTTAAGCTCTTGACAGCAGCTACCCAGCAAAGCAATTCAGATGCTAAATCTGAGCTCCCCGAAAGCACAGGTGGTTTATGGACGTTCAGTTTGTCAGTTCAGCAAAACCACTGTCACTAATAGAGGCTGAAAAATGTTAATAGTAGGCAAAATATGTTTCTTCTACAACCCTGATTGTTCATCATCATAATCCACAGACCTGAATCGTGTGAGCAGAACAGAAGGCCAGGGAGTGAGCCCCGAGGAACATCAGCCAATTATCATTATGCCTAATGTGTATTTATTTAATTGATATGGTAAAGACAATACAGAGGAGCTCTAAAACACGTCCTAAACTGTTATTTATGAAAATCTGGGAACAGAAGGAACTAAAGTGGAGAAACAGCTCTCAGAATATGAATTGACCTTTTGGCAGGATGCAGTCACAGAATCACAGAATGACAGAGGTTGGAAGGGACCTCCAGAGATCATTGAGTCCAAGCCCTCTCCCAAAAGCAGGATCTCCTAGGGTAGTTCACACAGGAATGCATCCAGGTGGGTTTGGAAAGTCTCCAGAGAAGATCAAGATGTTGTCAACCTATCCCAGGCAACCAGCAACAGAACAAAGGGACACAATCTCAAGTTGTGCTGGGGGAAGTATAGGCTGGATGTTAGGAGGAAGCTGTTGGCAGAGAGAGTGATTGGCATTGGAATGGGCTGCCCAGGGAGGTGGTGGAGTCACTGAAACTGGAGGTGTTCAAGAAAAGCCTGGATGAGGCACTTGGTGCCGTGGTCTAGTTGACTGGCTAGGGCTGGGTGCTAGGTTGGACTGGATGATCTTGGAGGTCTCTTCCAACCTGGTTGATTCTATGATTCTATGATCACAGCTTCACATGAAAAAGGAGACCCAACACCTCTCTAAGGTTAAGTACAGAAGATCAAGATGTTCAGAGCTTCACATGAAAAAGGAGACCCAACACCTCTCTAAGGTTAAGTACAGAAGATCAAGATGTTCACAGCTTCACATGAAAAAGGAGACCCAACACCTCTCAAAGGTTAAGTACAGAAGATCAAGATGTTCACAGCTTCACATGAAAAAGGAGACCAAACATCTCTCTAAGGTTAAGCACAGAAGATCAAGATGTTCACAGCGTCACATGAAAAAGGAGACCCAACACCTCTCTAAGGTTAAGTACAGAAGATCAAGATGTTCACAGCTTCACATGAAAAAGGAGACCACACATCTCTCTAAGGTTAAGTACAGAAGATCAAGATGTTCACAGCTTTACATGAAAAAGGAGACCCAACAGCTCTCTAGGGTTAAGCACAAACCAAGATGTTCAGACCTTCACATCAAATAACTCATGGAAGAGCAGTTTTCTTCAACACCTATGCTGGAAACTCCTCAAGTTTCAACAGTGCAATTTAAACCTCATGCCAGATGGAAGTTGAGCACACCTGCTGTAATTAGCCACATGGGAAAGAGACCTCGAATGAAACTTGGCAAGCAGCCTGGTTCTGGCATCTCAAGCTACCCAGCTCACAAATCAGAGACTCACAAGGGCAAACTGGTGACAGGACACACATGGCTATATGCTGGTACCAAGCAAAGCAAAGTTCACAGCAGCTTCCTCCAAGGGGAAAGGGAGACATCTTACTTAGGTTCTCTAGCAGAAAAGAATAGGCTGCTTGTTTGTGATAGTCAGCATGGACCACAAAGGCTTCCTTAGCTAAGTGTATTCTCAGCCACTGAGAAAGCCCAGCAACCTCCCTCACTGCGATGATTTGGGTGTTCCCTGTCCCCCCACACTTTGGAAATCACCCAGACTAGACTCAGCCAGCTCTGGAAATTGAATGAAGCTTATATTTACAGCTTAGCTCAATATACAAGCAGATATTTACAATATAGACAGTTAGATACAGAAATAGACAAGGTAAAAGGTAATACAGAAACACAGCAGCCCTCCCAGAAACCTGAGTGCCAGGAGGGGCTCCCAACTGCCCCTTAACCTTCCCCCCTACCCCTCTCAACCTTGCCCCAGTCCCAAGGAAGAATGAAGGTTCAGCCAGGGGGTTAGGAAGCAAAGTGGATTAGGAAAAGAAAGTGAGGGTGAGGTTAGGAGAGAGATGCATCTCGGAGCTCTCCTGCAGCAGAATTGGAGATATCTATGGTTTTATTCTTGTTTTTATACATCTCAGCAAGCCTTTGAGTGAGGTAGACATCAGCCTTGTTTTCCTTTCACAGCCTGTAATCTAGTTCTTCTCACCAAAACATTCTAGCTAGGCTCAAACTAGCACACTCACATTCGCGCAGAGAGTCAAAGCAACATGCGATTGATCTGGTCCAGTTCAATCACTAATTATCAAACACAGACTAAGTAGGACTCACCTTAAAACTACCTTGACTTTGAGCCCTACAAGGAGTGTTGGAAGATTGTTCTGGAATGACATCTTGTATGATTTCACTAGTCCACATCTCTTAGTCAATATACAACTGCATATATAAAAGACCTAAGGAGTTATCTAAAGGGTTTCCCTTTGAAACTCTGCTATAAATGCAGCTACCTCTCAAGGACACTGCTTCACAGAGCTGGTAAATGTGTGTGTTAGTTAGCAAAGGCTACATTTCAATACTGCTCTCCAATTCATTAGCTTCCTTCCCTGGTGCCTAGATAATTACCATCCAGCTCTATCCCTGGAGAGGTGCCTAAGGCATAAATGAGAGCAGAGCCACCTGGAAAAAAAAAAATCACTGAGGTTAATTCCTCTTGGTGTCCTGAGAACAGAGACCACAAACCCATTTAATCAAAATGGCCAGAGGAGAAAAAAAGAGATGGTGTAAAGGCTGAAGCAATATTTTTCTGCTGATTGAATGGTAAAGGAAGGAGTCATTAATACTGGGTTTATGAACATTTTCCTCCAGAAAGAATAACACAGAAACAATTTTCTTTCAACTAATCAAATCCTCTCTCTTTCCCCTCCCCCCTCCCCCTATTTCTTATCAGCTGAATACTGTAAATGTGTTTAGCACTATAAATTCATATGATAAAGTATCAGCCCTCATTAAAGTGCATGTGTAATAGTCATCCCACAAAGTATAGACATAAGAGGGCTCAAAAACTCATGTCAGGCTGTAACTCTGCTGCTATTACAGGGATGATGTTCTAAGATACATCCTGACTTGAATCAGCATCACAGGCAGTAGAGGCAGCTCATTTCCTATCCTCTTACATGCCAAGAAATGTATGCTCAGGTCTGTTTTTTTCCCAATAAAAGCACTTTATTGATATAACAATGGTTGAATGAAGCACTAACATAAAGATTATACTGCAGTAGAGATGGAACAAGAAGATCTGGTATGAAATTTCTGTCCCACAGAAATAATTGGTAGTTTTGTTACCAATTTCACTGCACTTAAATTTTTACTGGAAAACTCTTACTGCTGTTTCTACTACGTCATCTCCCTTCATTGTCCATATTCAGGAAAATAGGGAGGTTATTCTGCCCCTGTGCTCAGCACTGGTCAGGCCACACCTTGAGTCCTGTGTCCAGTTCTGGGCTCCTCAATTCAAGAGAGATGTTGAGGTGCTGGAACATGTCCACAGAAGGGCAACAAAGCTGGTGAAGGACCTGGAA
Organism: Pogoniulus pusillus; assembly: GCF_015220805.1. Lineage (NCBI taxonomy): Eukaryota > Metazoa > Chordata > Aves > Piciformes > Lybiidae > Pogoniulus > Pogoniulus pusillus. Next base: position 35,624,983 of record NC_087272.1, on the reverse strand, counting down.
CACAAACCCTATGAAGAGAGGCTGAGGGAGCTGGAGTTGTTTAGCCTGGAGAAGAGGAGGCTCAGGGGTGATCTTATTACTGTCTACAACTACCTGAAGGGAGGCTGTAGCCAGGTGGGGTTGGGCTCTTCTCCCAGGCAACCAGCAATAGAACAAGGGGACACAGTCTCAAGTTGTGCTGGGGTAGGTCTAGGCTGGATGTTAGGAGGAAGTTCCTGGCAGAGAGAGTGATTGGCATTGGAATGGGCTGCCCAGGGAGGTGGTGGAGGCACCGTCCCTGGAGGTGTTCAAGAAAAGCCTGGATGAGGCACTTAGTGCCATGGTGTGGTTGACTGGCTAGGGCTGGGTGCTAGGTTGGCCTGGATGATCTTGGAGGTCTCTTCCAACCTGGTCGATTCTATGACTCTATGATTCTATGATTCTTACTACCACTCTGCCACTGCTTAAGCTACCTTTAAATGGATGTTATCTAACCTCTTTGGAATGATATCCTCAATAATGGTGCTTATATATTGCCCTCCAAATGACAGCAAAGGTCAATTCCCTATCATCTTATTAAAGGCATATTTAATTTAGCCTTTTTCCTTTACACAACTAAGGAAGACCTGATTAATCAGCTATATAGCAAGTGTAAACACACTGCTTCCTTAATTAAAAATTAACTTCCTCTGGAGTGATCATTGCAGTAGTGAGCTGCTACATGCCTTTGTTAAGTAGGTGTTTCTTCGAGGACAGCACTAGTGGTAGACTACTGGGAACTCTGTATCAATAGAAACAGAGTTTTGTTCAGACATTCAATTAGAACATGACACATGTTCTGAAAAACCTGGAGAACTGCACTACTACCTTTGGTAGATTTTGTAGCTGGTACACTTCTGCATCATAGAATTTCAGTATCTGGAAGAAAAAGGAGAGGAGAGGGGGAAACAGTCTTGCTTCACATAATTATCACACATAGAATCATTGAATGATACAATCAACCAGGATGGAAGAGACCTCCAAGATCATCCAGTCCAACCTATCCATCCAGTGTAACCTATCCAACCAAGATTATCCAGTCCAGCCCTTGAGAGCCATAAACCTTGGGAGCCATAGTACTCTGCACCAGGGGTGTAGAATCACAGAATCACAGACACATCCAGGTTGGAAAAGCCCCTCAGGATCACCAAGTCCAACCTAGAACCCTATTCTCAAGATTCACCTTAGACCATACCCCTAAGCACCACATCTAAACGACTCTTAAACACATCCAGGGTGGGTGACTCCACCACCTCCCTGGGCAGTCACTCTGGTCTCTGATTACTCTCTCAGTGAAAAACCTTTTCCTAATGTCCAATGTAAACCTCCCCAGTCTCAGCTTAAGGCCATTCCCCCTTGCTCTATCTCCAATTACCTGTGAGACCAGCAGCAGCCTCTCCACAATTTCCCTTCAGGTAGCTGAAGAAGAAGAGTGGTTGGGGTAACTTGCTCTAGGCTCTCCAGCCACATCAGCCAGGGCTGCATTCTTTCCTCACTCACAAGCTAGCTCTAGGCTCTCCAGCCACAGTAGCCAGGGCTGCATTCTTTCCTCACTCTCAAGCCAGCTCTAGGCTCTCCAGCCACAGTAGCCAGGGCTGCATTCTTTCCTTACTCATTCACAGCTTAATAATACCCAAGTTGCAGAGCAGTCACTTTGCCTTGCCACATGTCCCCACGAACCCCAGAAGGGATGCAGTTCTGGTTGGGAGGTTGCTGATTTCAAGAGTTCTCATGGAGAATGTCCAACACAGGACTGTGCTTTGTAGACAAAAATATGAAGACAAAAAACATTGAGAAGCCTATTTCAGTTGTGATCACAGCCTAAACTTAATTTGGTGCTAGTGGAGAAGACAGTTTCATGTTCTATTGGAAGAAGTCCTGGCTGCACTTGGTGTTTGTTACTCATAGCATGAGCATCAGCAACCAACAACTATGTTTGTTGTTGGTCTGTAACTCCATAGCAAACACAGAAACTTCTCTTTGACCATTTCCCCTGAGAACTTGTTGGATGGCTCTGTGTTTAAGTAATGGCCAATGGCAAAGTGACTGGAAAAATGTCTGAGGGCATAAACATTTTGCTCATTTCCTTAGGTCATGAGTAGCTGAGTGTCAGCTATCACAGAATGGTTTGAGTTGGGAGTGACCTCCAAAGGGCATCTAGTCCAACCCATCTGCAATCAGCAGTGGCATCCTCAGCTAGATCAGGTTGCCCAGAGCCCTCTCAAGACTCACCTTGAATATCTCCAGGGATGGGGCCTCAACTACCTATTCTGGTGTTCCACTATCCTCATGGTAAAGAACTTATTCCCAATTACACAGCTTCCTTCTCTGGAAGTATTCCAGTCCAGGTTGAAAGAGACCTTGAGCGACCCATTCTAGGGGAGGGCATCTCTGCCAATGCCAGGAGATTTGGAACTAGATGACCTTCAAGATCCTTTTGAACCTAAACCATTCTATGAATAGACTTTTGACACAGTCAGTGTGACTCCAGCACTCTGATGTGCTCCTATTGCCACAAAACCACCACTCAGCTAAAAGACACCGCAATTTCCACACCCATGCCATGATGTCCTGCCAGGTACAAGTCCATCTGTCTCTTTCTTCCTAGTCATTGGCATTACAACCTCCACACTGCACAAGCAAACAGAGTGGCATGAGGCTGTTCCTGACCTTTTGCTGACCTTCATAGCTGTACTTTGCAGGGAAGAACAAAACAACTCTTTGCTCACGCTCTCTTCCATTTCAGTGGGTTGATAGCCATAGCAGGCAGCCGAAACATGCTGACAGCACATGATACCACAGGTTCACACTAAATGCAGTCTGTTTGTTTCCTGTTACAAAAAGGGGTCAAGATTTCCTCTGCAGGCAGTTCCAGGGGCATTACAGTTCGTTTTCTCACCTTTCAGAACTACAGACCAAAAAAGGTCTGTATGAAGCTTTGCACTCTGGGTCTGAAAGCAGCTATTCCAGTGGGAGTAGACACTTCCTATGCTGCACTGAGGATCCATCTCTGCTTGGTAATCTATATTCCCATGATCCAGAAACATAAAAGTGATCTTCTCTGTGACATAATTGTTAACATGGGAACTCTTATTTATTTTCTCAGCTGCAGTGCATGTAAAGCAAATAGACCATAGCAATACCATTACACACACTCCTGCACTCACTTTAGAGACAATCAATATCAATTATCAAATCCTCAACAGGAGAGAAAGGCTGTGAAATTGCCCATAAAATAAATTTACAAAGTCATCCCTATACCTTCTCTTTTCCCTTCTAAAAATTAGACAGCAATAATTACTTCAAAGGTACTTTCATTTTGTTACCTCACTACAGCTTGTTCAGGAAAGCAGTGGTGAAGACTGCAAAGGTTCTTGTTTTGTAATTGGCTCTGCTCTCTGGACAGAGTCATTCTCATGTGCTTGCTTCCCAACCTCCATATCAGACCAGTATATTATATGCACATAAAGGTCATGTTTACTCTTTTAGCCAAATACTGAGCTCTTGATATACTTTAAAAGCCCAGGAAAAGACTTCCTGTCCTTCAGGAACCCTTTATTAGTAACCTTAGATTTTCTTTAGGAAAGCCCTTAGGCATTTAGAATCATAGAATCAAGCAGGTTGGAAGAGACCTCCAAGACCATCCAGGCCAACCTAGCACCCAGCCCTAGCCAATCAACCAGATCATGGCACTAAGTGCCTCAGCCAGGCTTTGCTTCAACACTTCCAGGGATGGCAACTCCACCACCTCCCTGGGCAGCCCATTCCAATGCCAATCACTCTCTCTGCCAGGAACTTCCTCCTAATATCCAGCCTAGACCTTCCCTGGCACAACTTGAGACTGTGTCCCCTTGTTCTATTGCTGCTTGCCTGGCAGAAGAGACCAACCCTACCTGGCTACAACTTCCCTTCAGGTAGTTGTAGACAGCATTTGAACGTTCACACAGAGCTTGTTTGTCTTCCCTACCTCCTGTGAAACACTCTTCAAATAGGATGTGAGTTTTCTTGCAAAACTCAAAGCATCTCAGGCTCTCCCACAAGTTTCTCCCCTCCTGCTTCTTGAGACATGAGGAGGAAGTTGAGCATGAGAGTGGTGAGAGGCTGGAATGGGTTGCCCAGGGAGGTGCTTGAGGCCCCATCCCTGGAGGTATTTAAGGCCAGGCTGGATGGGGCTCTGGCCAGCCTGATGTAGGGTAAGATGTCCCTGGGCATATCAGGGGGTTGGAACAAGATGATCCTTGTGGTCCCTTCCAACCCTGACTGATTCTATGATTCTATGATTCGAAAACAAAGCCACAAAAGTTTATCTTTCTGGCTCATGGCACAAGTGATGAGAAGCTGGCCTTCCAAGGGTCTAGTGAATTAGTGTGCAGATGTTACATCTGTGTTGGGCCATCTTTGAGAAAACAGGAGAGAAGGAGAAGTGAATTTTCATTTTTAGTATATATAGTTTAAATGCCACTAGCATCCAAAGATACTTGGCAGAGTTTGCTGGCCAAATTGTTATTTGCTGTTACTCACAGCCAGGTGGTAAGACAGAACCCAGCACTGATCAGTGGTCAGGCTTCATCCTAGAGTCCTCCAAAAATCTCAGTAAATCTGATTCCTGGCAGCTGAACTGCATTCCAGTCCAACTGGCAGTACAATGTATGCCAGACAACAAAACCAACATTGTTGTAAGATGTTTGTGCTAACCACAAGTGAGGGATTTGGATTTCCATCACTTTATTATGCTAGCAATCCCCACTCACTTAAGTGGAAACATGCCACAATGAGCCTTTCCTATCAGCTACTTCCCAAGGTGATTATGTGTATCACATTTAGGCATCATTTAATACTGTGCACCCAGTGTTTGCCCATAGAAAGTACAAAGACCTCCATCATTTTGCAAGGTGCTACCAACTTGAAAGTGTCATGCTTGAACTTTTGAACGTCCAAGATATCTGTTCCACTTGGTTCTCTAAAAGTCTCAGCCTTAATCCTTTATCTCTAATTCAGACAACTAATTGCTTCAGACAAATTACATTATTCCCTTTTATATTTTCCCTATATGCTCAACACTGATAAGTAGCCTGCATTTTATCAATGATATTCAGCTTTATAGTAATTGTATTTCCAGGCACACACACACACACACACACAAAATCATTGTGCAGTAGCACTCTTTAGCCATGTACAAATGAACCACATCCTGAATATGAACCAAACAACAAAGAATTTAACTGAAACCAGGAGAAATATTGAATCCTGAGCAGAGATGAAAATAATACATGCAAATTAATTCAGGCCATTTTGAATGCCATCATTTATATCACAGCTTAGGCTCTCAGCAATTGCTGTCTTTGAACTGCAGCAACTGGGATTAAAGATTAGAATGTGTGGAGTCTTCCTGAATTTGTCTGAATAGCCACAATTGTCTCATGATTTGTAATTCTGTGCTCCTGCTCTTTGTTATGAAGGGGAAATTAATTAATGTGAGATGGTATTTTTCCCCCAATTACTATTGTTTATTAATTTTGATATTCAGAACTCTCACCACCCCTGACCACTAATTTTAATAATAATGGGTTCTTCACACTGTCATGGAAACATGTTGCAGATAATAACCAGATCTAGTCATAACCAACAAAATATACAAACATTAACTGAAGTGGAAGAGAAGATTCCTGTGGTCCAATGCTGCCTGCAGTCAATGCACTGCTTGCCCACTAGATGGACTCAAGGAGCACTTTTCTGCTTATGGCAGCAGGCAATGGAGAATTACAAAGAGGCTTTAGGTATTTACACACAAAATGATTGTTACCTAACTCATGGGGGCTAGCCACAGTCCCAGACAGCACCCAAATGCTTTCAGGGAACTCTGTCTTGTTGGCTGCTGAGACTTGATTCTTCCCAGGCTTCCAGGGAAAGGAGGCAGACAATCTCTGACCTTGTGTCCTGGCTCCTCTGGATGATCTGTGTGTCTCCAGGACTTCTTGTCATGGCAGGAGACTTTCAGGTGCAGGCAGGATGTCTTGCCACATGCAGTCTCAGCACAATGTCAGGCTGGCTATGCAGGCCAATCGTGTGGAGGCAATTAGAGCCTGTTCCTGGTCAACTCACAACAGTGGAGTTTCCAGGCAAACAAAAAGGCAGTAATCAACATCAGCAGGCAACAGCAGGCACAAATAACACAGCAGAGCACACTGTGTTTACCTGCATATCTCTTTTCATCAATGTGGGCTGAGATTAATTGCCCTTTGGACACAGAATAGCCAACAGAATGGCAGTTAGCTAAGTCAGACCATATTAGGCTAAGCTATAGGCTTGCTTTACCCAAAATTGGCAAAAGCATAGGCCTTGCACAAGGCAGGCACAAGCTAAGTGTGTACCTTGTTTACCACAGGACCAAGACAAGTCCAGGCAGGTCAGAGTCCTTAGACTTAACAGCTCCAGATTCTTTTGTTTTCTTTTCCATGGTTGCTTCTCCCCATAACTAGAGGAAGAGCAGAAAAACATGACTGGGCTAGCCAGGACATGTATAAGCCTATTTGGGGCCCATAGAATCATAGAATCAACCAGGTTGGAAAAGACCTCCAAGATCATCCAGGCCAACCTAGCACCCAGCCCTATCCAGTCAACTAGACCATGGCACTAAGTGCCTCAGCCAGGCTTTTCTTGAACACCTCCAAGGACGGTGACTCCACCACCTCCCTGGGCAGCCCATTCCAATGCCAATCACTCTCTCTGCCAACAACTTCCTCCTAACATCCAGCCTAGACTTTCCCCAGCACAACTTGTGACTGTGTCCTCTTGTTCTATTGCTGCTTGCCTGGGAGAAGAGGCCACCCCCAACCTGGCTACAATGTCCCATCAGGCCTCCCATGACACTCCTGAATGCTAGCATCAGGCATTGGTTTTACCCTGAAAATCACAGGATTTGCTAATGCCTTTTAGAACATTATTTCACCTGTTTTTGTTTTTTAATGTGCAGAGTTGATCTGACTACACGTGCAGCATAAAATTAGGGATAAAATATGCTTTAATATAACTGTAATTAGGATAGAAATTAAAGGAAATGAGTTGGTATAGCACACTCCTCCCCCCAAAAAAAATGAAAATGAATAAAGCTATTATCCCAGATATATTTGGAACCTTAAGCTTTGAAGCTTAACAAGCAATTTGAAAGCAAGTCAAACAGTCTGATCTAGATGCTAATAGATAACCACCTGTGTCCTTCCAGTGCTCTGGAAGGCCTCATTAGCCTTGTAAGGCCATGGATCTTGGCTCCTTTTCCACTTAAGCCAATTTAGCACTATGAAGAAGCAGGATGGGGTGAGTATTTCATGCTAATGAACTCTCTGTGCCATGCAGTGCTCTTTGTATTAGAAAGGATGGCCATCTGTATGGAAACCCAACATTTTTTTTGCCTAAAAATATTAGTTAATCAGTAGTTAGAGCAATTCCCTTTGCTGATCCACAAATAAAGAGTCAGCCAAGACTGTTTTCTAACTCAACCATGGCTGTTACATGTAGCTCTGCATGGCTGTAGTCTTTTGTTGGAGAGCAATGGGAACTGGATCAAGAATTTACTTTGACTGCAACAAACTCAGCAAGGTTACTTCAAATTAAGATTAAAAACATACCTAGGAAAATGTTTCACAGACATCTAGTGGAGTGAAATTGAGCTTGCAGCAGCAAATTTCCATAGTTTAGTGTCTTCTTACAAAAAACAAATGCTGCTGGCAAGTTTTATTCTCCAGTAACTCCAGTGGTGTTTTCAGCTTTCTATACACAGAAATGTCTGGTACAAAACACACTCCAGAAATACAGAATCTTATTCACAGAATCAAGCAGGTTGGAAGAGACCTCCAAGATCATCCAGGCCAACCTAGCACCCAGCCCTGTCCAATCAACCAGACCATGGCACTAAGTGCCTTATCCAGGCTTTGCTTGAGCACCTCCAGGGATGGTGACTCCACCATCTCCCTGGGCAGTTCTTCACTCTTTCTGTGAAGAACTTCCTCCTAACAACCAGCCTAGACCTCCCCTGGCACAACTTGAGACTGTGTCCCCTTGTTCTGTTGCTGCTTGCCTGGGAGAAGAGACCAACCCCACCTGGCTACAGCCTCCCTTCAGGTAGTTGTAGACAGCAATGAGCTCTGCCCTGAGCCTCCTCTTCTCCAGGCTAAACAATCCCAGCTCCCTCAGCCTCTCCTCATAGGATTTGTGTAAAAATATCTAATGTATTGTTTGCAGAGCAGAAAATCATATTCCAAAAGAGCTCATGAAGGGAACTACCAGAGCTGCACAGTTCAGACAGGGCTGTTTTCTACTGTATCATCCATGAGAGGCTGAGGGAGCTGGAGTTGTTTAGCCTGGAGAAGAGGAGGCTCAGGGGTGACTTCATTGATGTCAGAGAGAGTGACTGGCATTGGAATGGGCTGCCCAGGGAGGTGGTGGAGTCGCTGTGCCTGGAGATGTTCAAGCAAAACCTGGCTGAGGCACTTAGTGCCATGGTCTGGTTGACTGGCTAGGGCTGGGTGCTAGGTTGGACTGGATGATCTTGGAGGTCTTTTCCAACCTGCTTGATTCTATGAACATCAAACAGCATCATTCAGGAAGCTACATAACAATGGTATTCAGGAAGAATTTCTTCTTCTTTTTCCTATCACATTCACTTCAATGATAATTCAGTTCTTCAGCAAGTCTCACTGTAGTTATTTTCCTCCCAGATACCAGAATCATGGTAGCACTTGTGATCTCAACACACATTAGATATGAAAAGAAGGCTTCTTCATTCATGGAATCCAAAACACCAAGTCATAGAATTATCAAGGTTGGAAAAGACCTCCCAAGATCATCAAGTCCAACTGTCAACCCAACATCCTAAGAACCCAACACCCTAGCCCATGCCCACTAAACCTTCTCCCCACATGCCATGTCTACACATTTCATGACTCCTAAATATATCTCATGAAAAGAAAATACTGAGTGGTCCTAAACTTGGGATTTTCAACTCTCCTCCTTTTTTTTCCTCTAGGTATCTTTATTTGAGGTTTATATTCAGGTTGGGAATGGGGGGTTGTCTACTTTTTGATTTAAGTACTTTTTGGTATTTTTAACTTTAACTCATTTTTTTACTATTTATTACACATTTTTTAATGTGAGGGTTTTTTTTTTTTTTTTGAGGAAGAGTAAATGTTCAAGTAGGACTAGGACAGGTCAACTTCTCCTTGCAAGACTCCTAATCCAGTGACAGATGTGAATTTTGACCATTAGCTCATGGATCACCCTTTTACTGAAGTGGCCCTCTGATTTTATTCTACTTTGGATGTTAGGAATAGATTCTTTACCACAAGGTTAGTGGTAACTGGAACAGGCTGCCTGGGGCTCCATCCCTGGTGAGGCTTGAGAGGGCTCTGGGCAACCTGATCTAGTTGAGGATGTCCCTGCTGACTGCAGAGGGAGTTGGACTGGATGACCTTTGGAGGTCCAACTCAGACCATTTTACGATTCTATCTCTCAAGGTTTGTTTGAAGCAAAGCCAAGACAAATGAAGTAACTGCAAATTTCCCAACAAGAACTGTGTGAAACAGGAGCCCTGAGAAATCTGGGGCTGAGCAACTTTATCTTGCCTGCACAGCAAGTACTCAGGCAAACTCCTGCAGAGACATTGTTCCCTGTTATTTTCCAGAGGTATCTAAACTCCTGATATGCAAGGACCTAACACAAGATGCTAATTCCTTCCACTCACCCTCTAGCCTTTACTTCAGCATGCCCCAAACTCCAGTAAAGCAGTAGCAGGTTGCATCTAGCAAAATACAGTGTTTGCTCTAAAAGGCACATAACTCTGAGGCAGGGGAGCTGCAACTTGCTGCGTGCTGTAATTAGTTGTTCTCTTCAGTCCAAAGATGCTGTTGGCCCTGCAGCAACATTCACACATAACAACTATTGCATACTGAACTTTTAAGTGCTACCTGTTGCTCTTCTCACTTTTGAGAGAACCCAGACTTCAAAAACATCATTATTTTAGCATAAGGTGAGAGAGAAAGAAGAATTCTAGAAGGGGGAAAAAAAACACAACAAACAAAAGTAAAAACCAAGAGCAACAAACAAATAGAGCACAAACAAATAGAGCACAAACAAATCAAAGAGCCCTAAACTAAGCCAACCACAAAATAATCACCCAAATTCAGACTTAAAATATTTTCTGAGGACTTATAATTTATATATATATATATATATATAAGAATTTATACACACACATACATACATATATGTATCATAGGATCATAGAATCAAGCAGGTTGGAAGACATCTCCAAGATCATCCAGTCCAACCTAGCACCCAAACCTAGCCAATCACCTATACCATGGCACTGAGTGCCTCATCCAGGCTTTGCTTGAACACCTCCAGGGATGGTGACTCCACCACCTCCCTGGGCAGCCCATTTCAATCACTACATTCACAGATATATACAGATACACACACATACACACACTTATATATATATATATATATATATATATATATTCATTATAAACTACTGCAAAGCCATTTCCCAGAGCCAAAAACTCATCTCACATCACAACTTGGACTTGTTCTGTGGTTAATCTATTTTTCCAGAAGGACTAGTGACTATGTGTGACTTAGAGCTCTTGCTGTTTTCAGTGTTTTCCAGGAGGGAGCCACAACCAACACTCATCATTGAGACAATGGTTTTAAACTAGAGCAGGGTAGATTTAGATTAGATGTTAGAAAGAGGTTCTTTGATATGAAGGTGGTGAAACACCGGAAAGGGTTGCCCAGAGAAGCTGTGGATGCCTCATAGAATCATAAAAGCAACCAGGTTGGAAAAGACCTCCAAGATCATCCAATCCAACCTAGCACCCAGCCCTATCCAATCAAACAGACCATCTCTGGAAGTGTTTGAGGTCAAGCTGGATGAGGCTTTGAGCAGCCTGGTTTAGTGGAAGACACCCTTGCCAATAGCAGGGGGTTTGGAACTAGATGTTCTTTAAGGTCCCTTCCACTCTAGCTGTTCTACAGTTATGCTCTGTATAGAGCAAGTCTAAGTGGGGAAGTCCTTGAATCCTTAACCCAGAAATATCCATCTGTCTACCTAACAAACTGCCAAAGGATCTCATCTTGATTCAGTGGGCAAAGCACCTCACTAAGATAGACATATGTGTATTTCCACCACGACAACCCCAAGCAGCACTACAGGTTTGGGGAAGTGTGGCTGGAGAGCTGCTTGGCAAAAAGGGATCTGGGGGTTGTAATAGGCAGTTGAAAAGGAACCAGCAGTGTGCCCAGGTGGTCAAGAAGGCCAAAGGCATCCTGGCTTGGATTAAAAATGCAGTGGCCAGCAGGAGCAGGGAGGTGATAGTCCCCTCAGACTTGGCTTTTGTGAGGCCACACCTTGAGTGTTGTGTTCAGTTTTGGCCATTTCACTACAAGAGGGACGTGGAGGTGCTGGAGCAAGTGCAGAGGAGGGCAACAAAGCTGGGGAAGGGTCTGGAGAATAAATCTTACAAGGAGTGACTGAGGGAGCTGGGGATGTTAGTGTGAAACAGAGGAGTCTGAGGGCAGACCTCATTGCTGTCTACAGCTACCTGAAGGGACATTGTGGAGAGGCTGCTGCTGATCTCTTCTCACAGGTAGTTGGAGACAGAGCAAGGAGGAATGGCCTCAAGCTGAGACTGGGGAGGTTTAGATTGGATATTAGGAAAAGGTTTTTCACTGAGAGAGTGGTCAGGGACTGGGATGAGCTGCCCAGGGAGGTGGTGGAGTCTCCAACCCTGGATGCATTTAGCGGTGGTTTGGATGTGGTGCATAGGGATATGGTTTAAGGTGAATCCTGTAGAGTAGGGTTCTAGGTTGGACTTGGTGATCCTGAGGGGCTTTTCCAACCTGGATGTGTCTGTGATTCTGTGATGTATGCATAAACAAGGTGTACAAACAGAGCACCTACACACATATGTAGGGAAACATGTCTGTAAGGACAAGATTGTGTCTGGTCCTGATTGCTGGGATGGCTGAAATGGTGAATGGTGGAAGAGAAAGAACAAGTTGCTGATGTCATATGTTAAGGAAGGAAAATAAAGGGCAGATTTTTTCCAGGACTTGCCTCAAACAAAATCTTCTCTTCCACTTGCTCATAGAAGAGAGACGCTGCCACAAGCTGCAAAAATATGATCTGTAGTCAATGCTCCAGATTTGACATCAGTGATTTCATAAAGCCCTGCAGAGTGCTGGTGGGGATGACATGTACCATGGCTTTTGCAGGACCAGCTGCATTAACTTAGGTCTAGAAGTGACATCCCTCATACCAGTCATTCATTTCTGCCCTTAATGAAAACCAGAGTCCTTCCAGAGACTCAGCAACTGTGTGTGTTAGACAACACAGGGCTTGCCTCCAGGATGTTGTTAGGGAATTCTGGCAGGTTTTTCCTATCTCGATACATGTGACTTTGTCCTTAGAGTAGCTAATCAATTTTAGAACCACTGCTGTGAGAAATAGGTTCCAGGGGAAGATAAGCTGAGTTCCTGATGATTGCTCAATTTCTGTTTATCAGCTCCCTTCTGTTTTGTTTATTTGGGGAGTGAGGGGAGGGTTGGGCTTGGGTTTTCTTTACTTTTGTTTGGTTGTTCTGTGGGGGGTTTCTTTGTTAGTGGGTTTTGGTTTGGTTTTTTGGGTTTGTTTTTTTTTGTGAGTTTGGTTTTGTTGGTTTTGGTTTTTAATCTGAGACACTACCCAAAAAAAGAGGAAGGATGCAGAATTACTGCCCACCTGGAGTACTGCGTCCAGTTCTGGAGCTCCCATTACATGAGGGCTGTGGAGATGCTGGAGTGTGTCCAGAGCAGGGCCACGAGGATGCTGAGAGGGCTGCAGCAGCTCTGCTGTGAGCACAGCCTGAAAGAGTTGGGGCTGTGCAGGCTGGAGAAGAGGAGGCTCCCAGATGACCTTCTTGTGGCCTTCCACTATCTGAAGGGGGCCTGCAAAAAAGCTGGGTAGGGACTTTTTAGGCTCTCAGGGAGTGACAGGACTAGGGGGAATGGAGCAAAGCTGGAGGTGGGGAGAGTCAGCCTGGCCATGAGGAGGAAGTTGATGAGCATGAGAGTGGTGAGAGGCTGGAATGGGTTGCCCAGGGAGGTGGTTGAGGCCCCATGGCTGGAGGTGTTTAAGGCCAGGCTGGATGAGGCTGTAGACAGCCTGCTCTAGGGTAGGGTGTCCCTGCCCATGGCAGAGGGGTTGGAACTGGCTGCTCCTTGTGGTCCCTTCCAACCCTGCCTGACTCTATGATTCTATATAAACCCTAACTGAAGCATGTTTGAGGTGTTCCCCCTGCAAGTTTACTCACAAAAGATACACTGAAGAGGCATCAGGCTCCAAGGCACAGAACAATGTCCCTGCTGCAATACAAGACCTCATAAAATGTACATGATATATATACACAAAGTTTCTATGGGAAGAATTCAGTGTCCTGATTCATGTCAATTTATGGTTGACTGCAACTCCCCACAGCAGGTTTTTATTGCTGATTGTAAGTAATGACATGACTTTAAAACCTGATGTAATGAAAAGAAGTGATATAAAATGCCCATTGCTCTGGCATGATTACAAAGTAGATTTGTTAATACTTGTGTTTAAGAATATTTCCTCATGTCAAGGCATGCTTTGAATAGAAAGTACACTCTTATAGCAGCACCAGCAATCACAGAATCACAGAATGTCAGGGGCTGGAAGGGACCTCCAAAGCTCAGCCAGTCCAATCCTCTTGCCAGAGCAGGATCACCTAGACCAGATCACACAGGAACACCTCCAAGCAGATTTTGCATATCTCCAGAGAAGGAGACTCCACAACCCCCCTGGGCAGCCTGTTCCAGTGCTCTGTCACCCTCACAGGGGAAAAATTCCTCCTCATATTTCCATGGAAATTCCTGTGCCTCAGCTTCCACCCAGTGCCCCTTGTCCTGTCCCTGGGCATCACCCAGCAGAGCCTGGCTCCAGCCTCCTGGCACTCACCCTGCACATATCGACAACCATTGATGAGGTCACCTCTCAGCCTCCTCTTCTCCAAGCTGAAGAGCCTCAACTTCCTCAGGCTCTCCTTGTGAAGAGACATGTTCCGTTCCCTTCATCATCTTTATGTCTCTGTGCTGGACTCTCTCAAGCAGTTCTGTCCCTCTTGAACTGGGGGGCCTAGAACTGGACACAGTACTCCAGATATGTCCTCACCAGGGCAGAGTAGGAGGGCAGGAGAACCTTTGTCAACCCACTAACCACAGCCCTTCTAATGCACCTTAGAATGGCATTGGCCTTCTTGTCCACCAGAGCACGTTGCTGGCTCATGGCCAACCTCCCATCAGCTAGGACCCCCAGATCCTTATCCCCATCATTGCATTCCAACAGGTCAGTCCCCAACCTATACTGCTCCCTGGGGTTGTCCTTTCCCAGGTGCCAGACTCTACACTTGCCCTCGTTGAATTTCATTCTCCCTGCCCACCCCTGCAGCCTGTCCAAGTCTGCCTGAATGACAGCACAGCCTTCTGGTGTGGCAGCCACTCCACCCAGTTTGGTGTCCTCAGCAAACTTGCTGGCAGTGCACTCTGTGCCCTCATTCAGATCGCTGATGAATATATTGAACAAAACTGGTCCCAGCCACCAGAAAGGCTCATAATTTAAGTTTGTGTAGACAAAACCAGACCTCATTCATGTTAAATTATCTTTGTTTCACAGTCCACTTCATATTCTGGGGCATTCCTTGGGTCACAGAAGAAAGCAACAAATGCTTGCTTGTAGATCCAAGAGCTACTGCTAGAAGAGCACCGAGATCTCTAAGATGAAGACCACTGGTTCTCACATCCTAAAGGAAAGAGTTTTTTCTCCACTAGCTCCTCCTTTGTTGCAGTTTGGCAGTGTCACTGCACTTCTGATGCCTCTGCAGGGCTTTGAGATTTCCCTTCAAAGATTTCATACAGTCAGTGAGGGCAGATGGAAACTTCTGTCACTGCACAGCTTCCAATTCACTTTGCCAAGGTATGAAGCAAGAAGAAATGACTCCTGCAGCCTCAGCCAGTACCTCACAGATGTCATTAGCCTTATTACTCTATTGCAGAGATACATCAACAAATCAAATCAACACAAATGTGCTTTAGGTCTGCATCTCTAATCACCAGTGAATGGCTGTGAATACACATCACATCTAAACTCAGCCTCAGAGGATTAGGCTTTTGGGTATGGAGAATTTAGTAGCTCACAACAGTGTTCATGCCACGCTCCCTTCTAAGGTGTGCCATAAGAGTTTGCTAGTGAATAAACCACTATCCTTACCTCCAGGCTCTCTTTTTGTTTGGTCACAAGTGCTGCAACACCCCTTTCTCTCCACATCATAGAGGAGACATCAGCTGTGAAAACAGTGAGAGATGAGCTCTCTCTGTGTTGTGTTCATCAGTAGCATGGCCCTCAGAATAGTTATTTTTTTCAATCAGCTCTGCCTTTGAGACTCTAAAGAGCAGCAAGACATTTTCTCCTTTTAGCTTCCTTAGTATTGCCCCTGGGAAAACACTATGATATGTTGCATAGTGTTGCACTGGTAATACCTGGAGTACTAGCCACTCTGAGGAGTGGATGTGGAGTGTTTGCTCTTGGGACCTTATATTGATCTGATTTAATCTTTCCAGAGACTCAAAATAACAGAACAATACAACAGTAGGTTGTCTTCCCCTCTCTCCCCCTTTGGAAAGAAAGGAATTACATGTACAGAGGAACAGGGGTAAAACACTCAAAGAATAGGCTTGCTTTGATTTGGAAGTTAAAAGAAAAGCTTTAATAAAGAAAAGATATTTAAGGTAGGGGAGTTACACAAGAGGTGTAAGGAAGTGAAACAAGATACAGCTGGATCTTAGGAGGAAGTTCTTCACAGACAGAGTGATTTCCCATTGGAATGAGCTGCCCAGGGAGGTGGTGGAGTCACCATCCCTGGAGGTGTTCAAGAAAAGACTGGCTGAGGCACTTAGTGCCATGGTCTAGTTGAGTGGATAGGGCTGGGTGCTAGGTTGGAGTGGATGATCTTGGAGGTCTCTTCCAACCTGGTTGATTCTATGATTCTATGATTATATATATATATAACCAGACTGATGGCAATGGATGGAGGTAGATTCAGGAAGGGGTTGTCCACCATGTGATGGGGTGGCCATGCAGCAGAACAGGACCAGCAGGAACAAGAGTGCTGCTGGCAGGTAGGCAGGGAGAGCAAAAAGAGAGAGCAACGAGGAAGTTCCTACGTTATTACAGGGGCCCTAGACAGCAAGTAGGAGTGGGCTAAGCACTACACCTGGGGTCAGGTTAAGATCACCCCCAGGGAGGAGTCAGGAAGTCCTGAGGTCAGGTTAAGATCACCCCCAGGGAGGAGTCAGGAAGACTTGGGGTCAGGTTCAGATCACCCCTAGGAGGGTTAACCCTTTACAGACCTTGCTTCCCTTTCTGGGAACTTCTGTACAGACAGCATTTTTGTTATTGAACTATGCAACCCTTCGGCTTGGCACCATGGAGAAGTTAGTGAGTGCTGAGAAATAGTGAGCATGTGAATTCATGCCACCGCCTTATATGCTTGTCACAAAGGTTATCTTTATGCTTGAGAGGTTAGTCAGCTAATGAGAGAGAAAAGCAGAAGCACCTCTGCTATGGCTGTGTCAGTCTCCTGCTCTAAATCAGTTTCTGCTGGTTGCAGGGGGAGTTTGGCCCCCGTAATTCTACCACTTAGAGCACATGCAACTAATCCCAAACTAAATGTGGAAAATTTTCTCTCAGGCAGTGCAGGTGAGAGAGAAAGCTATCAGATGCCTCAAAGTGGAAACTGATCTCCCCAGCCTCTGTAGTCACCGTGGGAGGAGAGAGAGGTTTCTAGAGGGGAGATCACAGCGCATATCTAACTAGCACCTTCTGAAACTGCCTTTGAAGAAGACTCTCCATCAGCAGCACAGAAGCACATCTGCAGCCATGTGACAGGGATAGCTAGGCTACACCTGAGGCCAGTGCAGAGTGAGCTGCATACTGTAAATTCAGACTGTCACTTATTGTGCACAAGCTTTCATCAGTGGCTTGTTTGTGTGGAGAAAGGAAATGTGGCCATGCACTTCTGCAGGCAGTGCTGCAGCTCAGAAAAGTCAGAATCTGAAAGTCTGAATCTGAAAAGTCTGAGTTTGAATTCTGAGTTTGAATTCTAAGTTTCTGTCAGAGACCTGGAACGACCCCCAGGTCTCTGTGTTCCCAGTCAGGGTTTATTGTCATCATTCACACAGAATCACAGAATTAACCAGGTTGGAAAAGACCTTGAGAATCATCCAGTCCAACCTAGCACCTAACCCTTCTAATTATCTAAACCATGGCACTAAGTGCCTCAGCCAGTCTCTTTTTAAACACCTCCAGGGATGGTGACTCCACCAGCCCCCTGGGCAGCCCATTCCAATGTCAATCACTCTCTCTGCCAACAACTCCCTCATCACATCCAGCCTAGACCTCCCCTGCCACAACTTGAGACTGTGTCCCCTTCTTCTGTCACTGGGAAGAAGAGACCAACCCCACCTGGCTACAGCCTCCCTTCAGGGAGTTGCAGACAGCAATGAGGTCTGCCCTGAGCCTCCTCTTCTGCAGGCTGAACACCCCCAGCTCCCTCAGCCTCTCCTCACAGGGCTGTGCCCCCTCACCAGCTTTGTTGCCCTTCTCTACACATATTCCAGCACCTCAACATCTCTCTTGAATTGAGGGGCCCAGAACGGGACACAGCACTCACGGTGTGGCCTGACCAGTGCTGAGTACAGGGGAAGAAGGACTTCCCCAGTGCTGCTGGCCACACTGTTCCTGATGCAGGCCAGGATGCCATTGGCTCTCTTGGCCACCTGGGCACACTGCTGCCTCATGTTCAGCTGCAGGTCCCTTTCCTCCTGGCTGCTTTCAGCCACTCTGTCCCCAGCCTGGAGCACTGCTTGGAGTTGTTGCAGCCAAAGTGCAGAATCTGGCACTTTGCCTCCTTAAAACTCCTGGCATTGGACTGTGCCCTTCTATCCAGCCTGTCCAGGTCCCTGTGCAGAGCCCTTCTGCCCTCTAACAGATCCACACATGCTCTCAACTTTGTGTCATCTGCAAACTCACTGATGCTGGACTCAATCCCCTCATCCAGATCATCAGTGAAGATATGAAACAGGACTGGGCCCAGCACTAATCTCTGGGGCACAGCACTAGTGCCAGCTGCCAACTGGATGTGGCACCATTCACCACCCCTCTCCGGGCCTGGCCAGAGCCAGTTCTTAACCCAGCACAGAGCATCTCTGTCCAAGCCATGAGCTGCCAGCTTGGCCAGGAGTTTGCTATGGCAGATGGTGTCAAAGCCCTTGCTGAAGTCCAGGTAGACTACATCTACAGCCTTGCCTACATCCACCACGCAGGTCACCTGGTCATAAAAAGAGATCAGGTTGGTCAAGCAGGATCTGCCCCTCCTAAATCCATGCTGGCTGAGTCTGATCCCTTGGCCATTCTGCAGCTGCTTTATGATTGCACTCACAATGATCTGCTCCATTATCTTGCAAGGTACTGAGGTCAGGCTGATAAATCTGTAATTTTCTGGGTCCTCCTGACCCTTCTTGTGGATAAGTACCACATTGGCAGCTTCCAGTCTTCAGGGAGCATACTGTAACATGGAAAATTAAGCAAGATTATGCAGCAGGAAACTGCATTCCAAGTATAATTAGCCATGGGTCTGTGTTCTCTTTAACCAGTATCAGCCACATGAGGAGGTTCTGATGTGTTCTGATGATTTCCTTTGTCTATGTCTTTACACTACACAACTGAAAGCAGTAACCTCCAGCAAGGCTTTGTGGTTGGCAAGATCTCAGAGATTTCAGGAGAGAAGTCTTGATATATTAACAGCAGAGGACAATTTGCAGAGGACAACCTTTTCAAGTCAGCTAAGTTCAAATTAGATCATGAAACCAAAGCAACACGAATTCAAGCCCAGAACAGCAATTTCATACACTCATGTGCCAAGCCATGGCTTTAGTTTGTGGCTGCTCCAGGCAGTTTACAGTACAGTTAAATTGTCCTTTCAGTATCAGAGATGCAGATAACAGAATCATGCCTGGCTTTATACCCAGTGAGTCTTGGGCCAAGAATTCAGTAGCGTATGGAGTCACTAAAGTAGAGGAGCTGAAAACCTAAACAGGCAAGGAGGAGGGAACAGCACAGCAATAAAACCTTTCTTTCCATCAGTTGCTTGTCAGCGTTATGCTGCTGTAACAATGACCAATGATGGCTCTGAAACTTTCACACACTGCTTTTTTAATGTGCTACACTAAATCACAAGGTAAGAACTGAAGAACTGCAGAGAAGGTACAACTTGATAGCACCGGTAGCGCATATAAACTTCGGGGAGAGCACATAACTCTCCTCTGCTCAGCACACTGAAATCAAGTTGTCAGGGCTCTGAACAGGGTGAGTCTTTGCCCCCCATGAGGACAGGCTGCAGCCATTCATTGCCACCAGCACCTGCACATTTTGCCGTTAGAAAGTGAATCATAAACAGAAAATCCTAGATCTGGGCAGACTGGGAAGCTTCCTGAACCACTCTGCTTTGTTGCCTTCCTACCCTTTCCCTGCCTGCACTTACTCTTTACCGTGAGGGTAGTGGAACATCTGAATAGGTTGCTCAGGCAGATAGCTGAAGCTTCATCCCCAGAGATGAAGCAAGGTTCGACAAGGCTCTGGGCAACCTGATCTAGTTGAGGATGCCATTGCTGACTGCATCAGGGGGTTGAACTAGAATCATACAACCAAACAGGTTGGAAGAGATCTCCAAGATCATCCAGGCCAACCTAGCACCTAGCCCCAGACCATCAACTAGACCATGGCACTAAATGCCTTGTCGTGTCCACTCTTGAACACCCCCAGGGACAGTGACTCCACCACCTCCCTGGACAGCCCATTCCAATGCCAATCACTCTCTCTGCCAACAACTTCCTCCTAACATCCAGCCCAGACCTCCCTGTGGCACAACTTGAGACTGTGTCCCCCTCTTCTGTTGCTGCTTGGTTGGCAGAAGAGACCAACCCCCACCTGGCTACAGCCTCCCTTCAGGTAGTTGTAGAGAGCAATGAGGTCACCCCTGAGCCTCCTCTTCTGCAGGCTGCACACCCCCAGCTCCCTCAGCCTCTCCTCACAGGGCTGTGCTCCAGGCCCCTCACCAGCTCCATTGACCTTCTCTGGACACATTCCAGTATCTCAACATCTCTCTTGAATTGAGGAGCCCAGAACTGGACACAGTACTCAAAGTGTGGCCTGACCACTGTTGAGTACAGAGGAAGAATAACCTCGCTAGAATAACCTCCTCTAGAATAACTAGATAGCCTTTGGAGGTCACTTCCAACCCAAACCATCCCAGGATTCCATGATATGCAAATTAAATCTCAAGTCACTCTGGTGGTCTACTCCAGGCAGGACAACTCCAAAGGCTGGCTAACAGCTCAGAAAACTTTCATCTGTTTGCTATTAGCCTCCAGCACTGTACTAAAGCAGGCTTTTGTGATATGCTCCAATCTTCTGCACTTGTTGGTATACTGAATGGTAACCACTGAGTTGAGAGCTGACTCCAACACAATGGCCATAATAAAACTGGAGCTGCAGATGTAGATGCAGAGAGCCCTACATGAATTACAGACACTACCTACCTGTGCATTTTATCCCAGAGCATGTCCTTTTGTTTTTATCTTTTGACCTTTGGACAGCTAAGGGCCTTCATGCACTAGGAGCTATTGTTGCAGGAACATTCTCTACAGGAAAGGACACTTTATATTAGCTTAGAACTAAAGAGAAGAAAACCCTGGTATGAATGTGAGCTGGTGATGAGCTCTCACTGCAAACTGTAAGCTCTCACTGCAACCTGTACCCTGATTGCTGGGGAGGTTGGTACCTTTGTAGCTAGGAAACTTGGATTTCAATTTAGACATTGATGGTTTAAGAGGTGGAGAAGAGGTTTAATTTATACTACTTGGCAGGCATCTTGTGACTACCCTGCTGTGAAGCAGGGTGCTTCTAGCATCTCCCTTCTCCAAAATCTCAGTGGAAGTCAGTGGCTGTACAAAGCCCCTGTCACAGAACACAGTACATTCTTCAGGTCAGTACAGGCTTGAATTAAGTGGCTGCAGTTCCACAGAGGCATCTCCCCCATTACTGCAGTTCAGTATGACCAAGGTGTCCCAAAAATCCTAACCCACTGTGATGGAAGGTCCAAATTATACCCAGAATACATATCCAAGACATATCCTAAACACCTGCCTGAGTACCCACCTTGGCCTGCCCACATCTCTCTCTCCTTCCCAGGCAGGTGGAAGAAGCATGGGAAAGCAGCCAAAAGCCTTGGTGCCTCTCAGTCTATCACAAAGACACCGTATTTGGCCTTGCTTTGCAGCCTGCTTTGTGTTTGGTAAGCACAGGTCACAGATGTAGGCATATGCATCTCCCTTTTTTTGGTGAAATAACTCAGGGTTGGTTCTAGGGGTGTTTTTATCTGTTGCTATTGGTCACTCATCAAAATGCTTTAAAAACCCAGCCAACTTGTTTGTTGGCTGCTGCTGCTGCCTTTGTTTTATCTGCTACCTGTTTGCGTTGTGTGCCTTTGCCCCAGGTAGCTGGGAGCTTGCCTTCCCCACAAAGGGAAGACCTGACCCTACCTGTCATAGAGGCAGCCAGGGTTGGAAGGGACCACAAGGATCATCTAGTTCCAATCCCCCTGCCATGCTCAGGGACACTCATCACTAGATCAGGCTGGCCACAGCCTCATCCAGCCTGGCCTTAAACACCAGGGTATCACCACTCTCATGCTGAACAACTTCCTCCTCACATCCAGGCTGAACCTACCCACCTCCAGCTCCATTCCTCCTAGTCCAGTCACTGCCTGATAGCCTGAAAAGTCCCTCCCCAATTTTTTTTTCAGGTCTTCAGATACTGGAAGGCCACAGAAAGGTCACCTGGGAGCCTCTTCTTCTCCAGACTGAACAGCCCCAACTCTTTCAGTCTGTCCTCATAGCAGAGCTGCTCCAGCCCTCTACTAATTCACTTCTAATTCACTCTAATTCACTTCTAACCCAGATTCAAACCCTTCCTTCACACCCGGCAGCCACATCTTTACCTGATATTTTAATGTTTTCAGGCACTTTATGAGCACGTTGTAGTACTGCATGAGAATAAAGTGCAAAACAGAGAAATACCACAGCAACTTTGGAGACAACTGCAATATTCCATATTCCTCTCAGGGTTTTCCCACGTTGTGGTACATAAACGCTATCTGAATCTCAAAGCTGCACCCCTCTTATCAACCACTTATGCTTGCTACTCTCCCACTAAGCCAAAAGATAATCTTCACTGATGACCCTGACATATCCCTAACCACAGTCACGTCTATTTTTCTGCTCCTTTATTCCAGGGTGAGAAGAGCTGTCTGAGATTGGAAGCACACTAGCTCCATCTGCTGAAACTATTTCTGCAGAGCTCTACCCAAATACCAGTGACAGAGAAGGGATTCATTGGTGCCGAGCGACTGAGGCAGAGGGGCAAGCACTGGAAGCAGATAGGATGCAATAAAAGTCCCTTTGTCAGAGCTGACTCAATAAAAAACACATCTATTGACAACGTTCTCCCCAGATCCCCTCTGTGTGAATGCACTGCTCTTGTTTTTTTAGATTTTTTTGGTTGCTGTTGTTTGTTTGGGGTTTTTTTGAGTGGGAGTGTGCTGGAATGTATCCAGAGAAGGGTAACAAAGCTGGTGAAGGGCCTGGAACACAAACCCTATGAGGAGAGGCTGAGGGAGCTGGGGGTGTGCAGCCTGCAGAAGAGGAGGCTCAGGGCAAAGCTCATTGCTGTCTACAACTACCTGAAGGGAGGCTGCAGCCAGGTGGGGGGTGGCCTCTTCTGCCAGGCAACCAGCAACAGAAGAAGGGGACACAGTCTCAAGTTGTGCCAGGGGTAGGTATAGGCTGGATGTTAGGAGGAAGTTGTTGTCAGTGAGAGTGATTGGCATTGGAATGGGCTGCCCAGGGAGGTGGTGGAGTCACTGTCCCTGGAGATGTTGAAGCAAGACTGGCTGAGGCACTTAGTGCCATGGTCTGGTTGACTGGCTAGGGCTGGGTGCTAGGTTGGACTGGATGATCTTGGAGGTCTCTTCCAGCCTGGTTGATTCCATGATTCTATGATTCTATGATTCTATGATTCTATGATTGGAGGAGGGTGGCAGGAGCACTGAATTGTCCTATTTATGAGATGTGGGCCGAGACTGTGATGTTTTGGGTGTGTCCCACACACACACACACTTTCAGAAATACCCAGCTAGACTCAGTTGGGCTCTGGGAATATAAATGAAGCTATTTATTTACAGCTAGCACAATATACAAGCAGATATTTACAGTCTATACAGTTATAGACAGAAATAGACAAGGTAAAAGTAAATACAGAAACACAACTCCCCTCCCAGAAACCTGAGTCCCCAGGAGGGGCTCTCAACCACCCCTGCACCTTCCCCCTGCCCCTCTCAACCTTACCCCAGTCCCAAGGAAGAATGGAGGTTCAGCCAAGAGGTTAAGAAGCAAAGGTGAGTGGCAGGTGAGGTTAGGGAGATGCAGCTCAGCCAGAGCCCAGCCAGAGAGCACAGTAAAAATTAGTGTTATCTAATGTTTACTTTCTTGTTCCCATCCATCTCAGCGAGACTGTGAGGGGAGTAGACATCACCATTGTTTTCCTTTTACAACCTGTAATCTACTTTTTCTCACCAAAACATTCTACCCTGCTTCAAACTAGCACAGAGATCGATGGTCCTTTGGCCACAATACTGGCCAATAAGCCTCTGGCAGCAGGCCAAAACATGCCAAATAAGGTAGCGTCCATGGGCCTGGTACCCCCAAATATGGGAAGAGCACAGGTGGGCTCACACACTAAGCCTGTGGGCTTATGTAACCTGTTCACATCCACCTTATATAACCAGGGCAGGCCAGACTCTAAGGCACCAAGCTTGCTGTGCCCCTTTGTCCGCTTGATTTGTTTTCCCCTGGTTTAGACATGTGCTAGTTTGAAGCTAGCTAGAATGTTTTGGGGAGAAAAAGTAGATTTTAAGCTGTGAAAGGTAAAAATAGTGATGTCTCTTCCCTCAGAGTCTTGCTGAGATGGATGGGAACAAGAAAGTAAACATTAGATAACACTAATTTTTACTGCACACTCTGGCTGGGCTCTGGCTGAGCTGCATCTCCCTAACCTCACCTGCCACTCACCTTTGCTTCTTAACCTCTTGGCTGAACCTCCATTCTTCCTTGGGACTGGGGTAAGGTTGAGAGGGGCAGAGGGAAGGTGCAGGGGCGGTTGAGAGCCCCTCCTGGGGACTCAGGTTTCTGGGAGGGGAGTTGTGTTTCTGTATTACTTTTACTTTGTATATTTCTGTCTATAACTGTATAGACTGTAAATATCTGCTTGTATATTGTGCCAGCTGTAAATAAATAGCTTCATTTATATTCCCAGAGCCCAACTGAGTCTAGCTGGGTATTTCTGAAAGTGTGTGTGTGTGTGGGACACACCCAAACCATCACAATCTCGGCCCACATCTCATAAATAGGACAATTCAGTGCTCCTGCCACCCTCCTCCAATCATAGAATCATAGAATCATAGAATCATGGAATCAACCAGGCTGGAAGAGACCTCCAAGATCATCCAGTCCAACCTAGCACCCAGCCCTAGCCAGTCAACCAGACCATGGCACTAAGTGCCTCAGCCAGTCTTGCTTCAACATCTCCAGGGACAGTGACTCCACCACCTCCCTGGGCAGCCCATTCCAATGCCAATCACTCTCACTGACAACAACTTCCTCCTAACATCCAGCCTATACCTACCCCTGGCACAACTTGAGACTGTGTCCCCTTGTTCTATTGCTGGTTACCTGGGAGAAGAGGCCACCCCCCACCTGGCTGCAGCCTCCCTTAAGGTAGTTGTAGACAGCAATGAGGTCACCTCTGAGCCTCCTCTTCTCCAGGCTGCACACCCCCAGCTCCCTCAGCCTCTCCTCACAGGGTTCTAAACATTAGAATCGTAGAATCAACCAGGTTGGAAGAGACCTCCAAGCTCATCCAGTCCAACCTAGCACCCAGCCCTAACCAATCAACTAGACCATGGCACTAAGTGCCTCATCCAGGCTTTAGATAACACTCTCACCATTTTGTCTTCACTCTGCTTCTGGCTTCAGACTGAGCTGCATCTCCCTAACCTCACCTGCCACTCACCTTTGCTTCTTAACCTCTTGGCTGCACCTCCATTCTTCCTTAGGACTGGGGTAAGGTTGAGAGGGGCAGGGGGAAGGTGCAGGGGTGGTTGAGAGCCCCTCCTGGGGACTCAGGTTTCTGGGAGGGGAGTTGTGTTTCTGTATTACTTTTACCTTGTCTGTTTCTGTCTATAACTGTATAGACTGTAAATATCTGCTTGTATATTGTGCTAGCTGTAAATAAATAGCTTCATTTATATTCCCACAGCCCAACTGAGTCTAACTGGGTACTTCTAAAGTGTGGGGGGGCAGGGTACGCCCAAACCACCACAAGACAGAAAAACACCTTTTGGCGGGAAAACGTGGCCAGGCAAGCCTAGGCCTGTGAATAACCCTACTTGGGCCTACGTGGCACTCCACCACACAGATCTGCTCTCTGGCTCTGGCCGCATACACTTCTCTCCCTAACCTGCTGTCTGTCTAACTAATCCTCTGCTTCCTAACCTCCCTGGCCAATTCTCCAAACTCACCTTGAACATAAGGCAAAGTCTGGGATAAGGTAGAGGGGTAGAAAGGAGGTGGAAGGGTGGTTGGGAGCCCCTCCTGGGGACTCTGGTTTCTGGGAGGGCTGCTGTGTTTCTGTGTTACCTTTTTAACTTGTCTATTTCTGTCTATAGCTGTATAGATTGTAAATACCTGCTTGTGTATTGTGCTAAGTTGTAAATATAAAGCTTCATCTTAATGTTTCCTGCTCGGCTGAGTCTAGTCTGGGCGATGCAGGCATCCTGGCCTGCATCAGCAATGGTGTGGTCAGCAGGAGCAGGGAGGTCATTCTGCCCCTGTACTCTGCACTGGTTAGACCACACCTTGAGTACTGTGTTCAGTTCTGGGCCCCCCAGTTTAGGAGGGACATTGAGATGCTTGAGTGTGTCCAGAGAAGGGCAACGAGGCTGGGGAGAGGCCTTGAGCACAGCCCTACGAGGAGAGGCTGAGGGAGCTGGGATTGGTTAGCCTGGAGAAGAGGAGGCTCAGGGGTGACCTTATTGCTGTCTGCAACTACCTGAGGGGAGGTTGTGGCCAGGAGGAGGTTGCTCTCTTCTCTCAGGTGGCCAGCACCAGAACGAGAGGACACAGCCTCAGGCTGTGCCAGGGGAGATTTAGGCTGGAGGTGAGGAGAAAGTTCTTCACTGAGAGAGTCATTGGACACTGGAATGGGCTGCCCGGGGAGGTGGTGGAGTCGCCGTCCCTGGAGCTGTTCAAGGCAGGACTGGATGTGGCACTTGGTGCCATGGTCTGGCCTTGAGCTCTGTGGTGAAGGGTTGGACTTGATGATCTGTGAGGTCTCTTCCAACCTTGGTGATACTGTGATACTGTGATACTGTGATTTCATAAGAAGAAGGGAGCAGGTAACGCCCAAACAGTCACAGGGAGGTTTGGGGCTTGTTTTGTTTGGTATTTTTTTGGGTTGTGTTCTGGTTAAACAGTTGCTGTTCGGTGATGACAAAGCCTAGCAGAAACTCCTTACAAATACTTCACCATCTCTAGGCCTCCATGTATACTTGTCACTTGGCAGCTGTATATCTGGTGGAAAAATCTAGAGCATTCAATTACATGGTTACTTAGCATATTTTACTTAGTCATTGTGCTCATTCTAATACAGAGGAAGCTGCATTGGAGGCTGGGGGGGGGGGGGGGGTACGTCTCAGTAACCCCTGGGTGTTTCCTTTCATGAATATCTCCTCTTTAAGAACATGATTCCTTGCAGCAGGGGAGACAACCTCTGCTGAAAACACAATGCAGGTCCCTCAGGAGGGACAGAAAAAGACAACAACAACAACATCAAAAAGTATCAACCAGACATGAAAAACCAGCCTAACACAGTGTAGTGAGGCACCATCCCTGGGGGTCTTCAAGAAAAGACAGGATGAGGCACTTGGTGCCATGGTCTAGTTGATTGGTTAGGGCTGGGTGCTAGGTTGGCCTGGATGAGCTTGGAGGTCTCTTCCAACCTGGTTGATTCTATGATTCTATGATTCTACAGCTCAGTTTGGTAAGGTTTGCACAGGAAGTCCAAAGTCTGTCTCACCCATCAGCACAGAATTGCCGCAATGAAGGGATGGGGCAACGACTTGATGCAAGCCAAAATTCCACTTTCTTAGAAAAACAGGCAGGTAAATATTGTCTCAGAAAGGCTAGCATGTTAATCACTGATTGGTTAGAATTACAGTAAAAAAGTTAGTTACCTGAAGGGGCATTGTAGCCAGGTGGGGGGTGGCCTCTTCTCCCAGGCAACCAGCAATAGAACAAGGGGACACAGTCTCAAGTTGTGCCAGGGTAGGTATAGGCTGGATGTTAGGAAGAAGTTCTTCACAGAGAGAGTGATTTCCCATTGGAATGGGCTGCCCAGGGAGGTGGTGGAGGCACCGTCCCTGGGGGTGTTCAAGAAAAGACTGGATGAGGCACTTAGTGCCATGGTCTAGTTGATTGGTGCTAGGGTGCTAGGTTGGACTGGATGATCTTGGAGGTCTCTTCCAACCTGCTTGATTCTATGATTCTATGATTCTATACTACCTGATTGGCTAACACTCTGCTCAGGCAAAAGATGCTAGTTCTACTTTCTTTGTTACTTTCTCTGCTCCTTGATATGTGTTGCTATGCAACTATCTGAGCCGTCCTAACCACAGGATCCTACTTATCTTTCTCTTCTGAGGCCTGTCTGACCCACACATTGCATGCCCAAGGTCTATGCTGTATTTGTTTCGTCTCGGGCAACTGTTCCTTGCTAACAAACCATTCCCCTATTCCTGCACAGAATGGCAGGATAGAAAGCTGAGGGGTGAAAAACCAGTTGTATCCCTGCCCATTTGTGGGAAGACACACATGGGCTTGGCAGTTCTCAGCAACACATCCCTTCTCCTAGGGAACGATTTTTCCTAGACCATAGATAGATACCTAATGAGTTAAGCCAGCACTTGGGCTTGGTAGTGTCTCAGCTGGGAGTTAATTGGTTGCAGCCCTGAGGAAAAGGACCTGGGGGTCTGGGGTGCTGAAAAGCTCAACATGAGACTGCAGTGGAAGTGCAGCTCAGACAGCAACCCTGTGCTGGGCTGCAGCAAGAGCAGTGTGTGCAGCAGGGCAAGGGAGGGGATTCTGCCCCATGGCTCTGCTCTCCTCAGACCCCACCTGCAGTCCTGGGTGCACTTCTGGAGCCCCCAGCACAAACAGGACATGGAAGTGTTGGAGCCTGTCCAGAGGAGGCCATGAAGATGCTCAGAGGGCTGCAGCAGCTCTGCTATGAGGACAGGCTATGAGAGTTTGAGCTCTGCAGCCTGGAGAAGAGAAGGCTTTGAGAAGACCTTGGAGTGGCCTTCCAGTAACTGAAGGGGCTACAGGAAGGCTGGGGAGGGACTATTGTCAAGGTCTTGTAACGACAGGATGAGGAGGAATGGGTTTAAACTGGCAGAGGGGAGATTTAAACTGGATATTAGGAAGAAGTTCTTTCCAGTGAGGGTGGTGAGACACTGGCACAGGTTGCCCAGGGAGGTTGTGGCTGCTCCCCCCCTGGAAGTGTTCAAGACCAGATTGGATGAGGCCTTAAATGCCCTGTTCTAGTGGGAGGTGTCCCTGCCTATGGTGGAGGGTTGGAACTGGATGATCCTTGAGGTCCCTTTCACCCTAAACCATTCTATTAATTCGATGATTCCATATTTAATATAATACACATTAGGCAGGGAGGGGGAAAAGGGAGGGGGGGGGGAAGAAAAAAAAATGTAGGACAAAATAGGGGAAGAAGAGAAGATCTGTTAAGAAGGTCTGTTAAGATTGCAGGAGTGAATTATTTTGCTTTTGCTATTGCTTGTTTTCAGTAGCATCCAAACTATATCTGGGCTATTCAAGCTATATCTAGGTTGCTTGAGCTATATCTAGGTTATTCAAGCCATATCTGGGTTACCATTCTGTAGCTGGTTTGTTTTGTCTGCTTACTTAAGTGGAACAATTTGTCACTCAGGTAAAAATAAACCAGTTCAAGCAGCGTGGTTTGGTTGTTGATTTTACCTTCAGCTTTCTCTTATGCCCTTTTATGCCTCTCTCCAGTGCACATTTACATCCTAAACTTCCCCAGGAGTTCATGTGGCATTTATGGTCTTAAAGGTTTTTGTACAACTAGTAGAAATTCTTCAGTAATGCTGTTGAAAAACAGATTTATTTGTTTTATTAGGAAGGACAAGCAAGCTGTAATCAGTTTGCCTCTGTCTCTCCAAAGAGGCCAATGGGATGAGAGTGAACAAGGCCAAGTGCAGGGTTCTGCATTTTGGCCACAACAACCCCAAGCAGTGCTACAGGCTGGGGACAGAGTGGCTGAGAGCAGCCAGGTAGAAAGGGGGGGGGGGGGGGGGGGGTGGTGCTGGTAGAGAGTAGCTGAAGATGAGCCAGCAGTGTGCCCAGATGGCCAAGAGAGCCAATGGCATCCTGGGCTGTATCAGGAACAGTGTGGCCAGCAGGACAAGGGAGGTTATTCTGCCCCTGGACTCAGCACTGGTCAGGCCACACCCTGAGTCCTGTGTCCAGTTCTGGGCCCCTCAATTCAAGAGAGATGTTGAGGTGCTGGAATGTGTCCAGAGAAGGACAACGAAGCTGGTGAGGGGCCTGGAACACAAACCCTATGAGGAGAGGCTGAGGGAGCTGGGGGTGTGCAGCCTGCAGAAGAGGAGGCTCAGAGGTGACCTCATTGCTGTCTACAACTACCTGAAGGGAGGCTGTAGGCAGGTGGGGGTTGGGCTCTTCTGCCAGGCACCCAGCAATAGAACAAGGGGACACAGTCTCAAGGTGTGCCAGGGGAGGTCTAGGCTGGATGTTAGGAGGAAGCTGTTGTCAGAGAGAGTGATTGGCATTGGAATGAGCTGCCCAGGGAGGTGGTGGAGTCACCGTCCCTGGATGTGTTCAAGAGGGGACAGGATGAGTCACTTAGTGTCATGGTCTAGTTGATTGGACAGGGCTGGATGATAGATTGGACTGGATGATCTTAGAGGTCTCTTCCAACATGTACAATTCTATTCTATTCTATAAGCATGTGATCAATACAGCTTATGAGCAATCAATATACTGTGGATAGCTAACCAAAGCTAAAGATCTTGATTCAAAAAGCAATCTAGTCCAAGGACAGCTAAGGCTTATAGAAAGGAGTTTAAAATTATGATAAGAACAAAAGAAAAATGTGTGCTGGAAACAAGAAAGAGACAGCAGAGCCATTCAGGGTGTGGGAATGCAATCATGTTCACAAGTAATGCAGTTTTGTTTCTTTGGTATTTCTGTGGCTTCTGCTTTTTTATGCTTCTATTCCAAGCATCATTGAGTGCTTTTGTCCATTAACAATGTGCAAAACTGTTAAAATATTTATCCACAGTGAATAGAATAGAGAAGTAAAACTATAGGGAGCAGATTAGGATTTGAATAGATTAGCAGGGTAGGTGACCTAGATCAGCATTTGAGAGAGCACTCCCATAAAACATCCAAGCAAGGTTTTAGAGCAGGAAATCAAGCACAGGATACACAGGAATAAAAGACCTGATATCATATTCCTAATCAAACCAAACCAACTCCCTGTAAGCTCCCAGCTGATGCAGCACTAAAGAAGGCTGGCAGTCATTTGATACTGAACTTAGTAATAGGTGTGTAAGAGATGAAATGCATTTACTTTTAGCTGTGCCAAAACTGACACTAATATTGCTTAATGGTGTGCAGCTTAAATGCCTGCATGGTAAAAAGCCAGCTAGGAAATCTCTAGATGAAAGCCACCTAAATGATTTAAAGGCTGGAGAAATTGCCTTGCAGTGAGAGTTTGAGAGCCCAATCTGCTTAGCACCGAAACAGGGGCTTGAGAGGTAGCTTGATTATTTCTTCCAAGTACCTTCACAGTCATAAATTATGTATTAAGGGGTATTTAATATTGTAAAGTCATAATAAGAACATATGGACAGAAAGGAATGCCAGACATTTCTGGCATGATGTTTTTCCAGCAATGAAGATGATTAATCATTATCATAGGGAAATCTTGAGGGAAATGGTGAAGTTGTAATTGTTTCATGTCTTTGCATTGAGATCTAATGTCTCTCCTGGAGATGTACATGGATGCAACCTGCTTGGTGTTAACCAGGTGACAGAAAATTACTCAAGATCCTGTAGCATCTACAAATCCTGCAGGACAAGACCTGTGGAAGGTCTCTGAGGGACAGAGAAGAGTTCTTTCTGCATTGCAAGAGCAACTATTTTCTCTCTCACAAAATAAGTGATGTGATGTATTTGATACAAGTTAGAATCACCTTCCTTCAGACCACCAGTGGCAAGAAATTCAGCTACACAGCTTGGCTTAGTGAAAGGTAGGAGAGAAATTAGGAGACATTTCTCTGACACTAAGAATCTAAAGCTTCTGCTGTCAGATTTGGTCTTCAATTGTCCTGGTAGAGCATAAATCCTGCCAGACTGGTTGCTCTCCTCTTCCTGCTGTGGATCCAGGAAGTTGAGTAGATGAGCAAACAATAAGGGTTTGGCCCCAGCAAAGTCTTGAGGGCTAAGGGTTTAGCACCACATGTCAGGTGTCTGGTGATGCCCCTCAGTGGTCAAATGAGGCACAAAGCTTTGAATTCATTGGCCAGAACAATGGTGCTAGTGCCTATTGGCCAGTTTGATTTTCAAAGTGAAGTATTTAATGAGGGGTGATTGACAACACCACCTCTCTGCACTGAGCCTTTCTGCACTGAGCCTTTCAGCCCTTCCTCATTCACAGTATCACAGTATCACCAAGGTTGGAAGAGACCTCATAGCTCATCAAGTCCAAGTTGCGGCTTGTTAACTGGGAATCAAGATGGCCACATGTATGCAGCCAGCACAAGTAGCTCAGAGGCAACAACTCCTTCCCTCTGCCTGGAATACTTTGTAATCTACCTCAGGATCATCATCATGAGTCTTGAAAGCATCATTGTACAGGAGACTTACTCAGAGACTGAAGCTTTGTGAGTACATCTGCTGCAGTCCATAAGCATTGTTAGAGTTTTCCTGGGTTTGCACTCCTATTTTTCCAAGTTCTGATTGTTTGAACTGTTTCATTCTGTGTTCATAAATACCTTCTGTGCAACTGCTTCCTGTTGACCAGAAATCCAAAGAATCTCAGGGAATTTTATGGGTTGCCCAGGGAGGTGGTGGAGTCACCATCCCTGGAGGTGTTGAAGCAAAACCTGGCTGGGGACTTAGTGCCATGGTCTAGTTGACTGGATAGGGCTGGGTGCTAGGTTGGACTGGATGATCTTGGAGTTCTCTTCCAACCTGCTTGATTCTATGGTTCTATGATTAAGAATTAATATTCACACAGAAATCAATATTCCTAATTCAAAACCAATCAGTAATTTCCAAGACATTAACACATGCAGTGTTCAACACATTTCTGTCCATGTGGATGAGTCAGAGCACACAGACTGGCCTGCATAAGGCAGAGCACCTCTGGTGTCTTGCCTGAGCTCTAAAGAGTTGAAAATATGCTGTGTATGTGGAGCTGGCCAAAGAACAGCTGTGTTTGGTCAATACAAGGGGAATAGGAGAATCCAGGGAATAAAAACAAGCAGAATCACCTAGATGAGAGTCCTAAGTTCCTGAAAAGAGTGACCACAGAGCTGCTCAGCTAAAGGAACAGTGTGTTTAGGAAATGGCTTTGGTGTGGAGGAGTTGAGTCAGGTATGAAGCTGTGCACTGCCCAGCAAAAGGGATGCTGAGTGTCTCGTTTTGAAAGGAAAGCATTAGAGTGGATTGGAGATGCAAGATGTTGTGAGTATACAGAATAGCCTCTTTTTAGTGCTTTGCTAGTACAAAGTGCTGGTGTTCTGCTGCAGTTCAATGAAAAGGACAAGTTTCTCTTCTTGCTTGCATGGAGAGAAGAAGAAAGGAGCTGCCCTAGGGAAAATCAGCGTGGTTGTGGTTCTGCTTGCTGCGAGCGAAGCTGAC
This sequence comes from Pogoniulus pusillus, assembly GCF_015220805.1. Taxonomy (NCBI): domain Eukaryota; kingdom Metazoa; phylum Chordata; class Aves; order Piciformes; family Lybiidae; genus Pogoniulus; species Pogoniulus pusillus. The sequence continues at coordinate 35,591,701 of NC_087272.1, read as the reverse complement.
TTGGTTAACTGTGCTTCTGAGGATGCAAAACACACCAGCAGGAAATTACACTGTGGTAACCACGTTGTGGGGACACAGCCAGCTCTGCAACATCTGCAGGGTCCTGCATCTGGGGAGGAATAATAAACTCCACCAGAACAGGCTGGGAGGTGATCTGCCGGAAAGCAGCCCTGTGGAGAGGGACCTGGGGGTGCTGGTGGCTAACAAGTTACCCATGGCACTGCAATGTGCCCTTGTGGCCAAGAAGGCCAATGGCATCCTGGGGTGTATTAGGAAGAGTGTGGCCAGCTGATCAAGGGAGGTTCTCCTCCCTCTCTACTCTGCCCTGGTGAGACCTCATCTTGAATACTGTGTTCATATTTGGACTCCCCAGTTGAAGAGGGACAGGGATCTGCTGGAGAGGGTCCAGCAGAGGGCTAAGAGGATGATTACAGAACAGAAGGGCATGGCTTATGAGGAGAGGCTGAGGGACCTGGGGCTGTTTAGTCTGGAGAAGAGAAGACTTAGAGGGGATTTAATAAATGTTTATAAGTATCTGAGGGCTGCCAGGAGTTGGGGGACAGGCTCTGTTCACTGCTCCCTGGGACAGGACAAGCAGCAGTGGGTGTAAGTTGCAGCGCAAGAGGTTCTGCCTCAACACAAGGGGGAACTTCTTGACTGTAAGGGTCCCAGAGCACTGGCACAGGCTGCCCAGAGAAGTTGTGCAGTCTCCTTCTCTGGAGCCTTTCAAGGCCTGTCTGGATGTGTTCCTCTGTGATCTCTGTTAGATAGGATTGTCCTGCTCTGGCAGGGTGGTTGGACTGGATGATCTCCTTGGGTCTCTTCCAATCCCTAACATCCTATGATCCTGTGATCTGTCTTTTCCCAAATTTTGCCAAAGCAAATGAAATTCCTTCCTAACCAGCTGATCCCAGTGTGACCACACACTGGCTCAGTCAATGCAAGCTAAGGCAAGGCAGCTTTCATTTCCACCTCAGCACACAACTTGCGTGTGGCATCCTCAGCCTTGCTCCTGTGGGTCTGCCTCACCAAAATGCCACTGCATTTAATGAAAGGCCAAACACACCCTCAAAATGTCTCCAGCCTTCCTCTGCTGTGCGATCCAGACAGCCTACTGCACAGCAAAAATCACCTGGCTCTTCCTGTTGTCATATTGCTGTCACTATTCCCCAGCAAATGCTAGACTCTGAGTGCTTTCCCAGTGCTCAGAGCCTGCAAAGTCCTATTTATCAAAGCAGCTCCTGACATATAAACCCTCATACTCAGGAGAGCAGGGGCTGGACTGACTGCCTAAGCCCAGCACAAGCAACACTTCTCACTTCAGGGGCCTTTCTAAGATGTTTCTGCTGGGTAAGGTCACTTGCCCTCTGGCTTGCTGTCTTTTCAAAGGGAAATAAAAATAATTTACAAAGGTGCTGCCTGGCATTTTATTTCCTAGCAGAGTTATGAAGAGCAGAGGGCAAAATAATACAGTGTCATGGCTCTGTTGTCTCTCTGCTCCTGCGTATCAATCAATTAAGATCACACAGCACAGAAAGTTTTATAGTGCTGGCATTTTCATCAAAGTCATTGTCATACATTGATGAGGCTGGAGACAGAAGTGTAAGTGAGTTATGGTCTGACCAGGGATGAAGACATTAAAGGCAAAATGTCCTCTAAGTCATCCCTAAGGATCAGCACGTTTTATACCCAACAGCTTTGTTTTACTTAGTGGTGTTTCAGTGGGAGACCAGGATACCTTAAAGTGCCTTTCATCTGGCATTTTAAATGCTGTGTCTAGTCAGTGCAGGGTTAGGGGATGGAGGAAGGAAAGAAAAGGAGCATGAGAAGCAATATTGTTTTGAAACAAAGTGTGGCCAGTAGGACAAGGGAGGTTATTCTGCCCCTGTGCTCAACACTGGTCAGGCCACATCTTGAGCCCTGTGTCCAGTTCTGGGCTCCTCAGTTCAAGAGAGATGTTGAGGTGCTGGAATGTGTCCAGAGAAGGGCAACAAAGCTGGCGAGGGGACTGGAGCACAGCCCTGTGAGTAGAGGCTGAGGGAGCTGGGGGTGTGCAGCCTCCAGAAGAGGAGGCTCAGGACAGAGCTCATTGCTGTCTGCAACTACCTGAAGGGAGGTTGTAGCCAGGTGGGGTTGGGCTCTTCTCGCAGGCAAGCAGCAACACAACAAGGGGACACAGTGTGAAGTTGTGGCAGGGGAGGTCTAGGCTGGATGTTAGGAGGAAGTTCCTGGCAGAGAGAGTGATTGGCATTGGAATGGGCTGCCCAGGGAGGTGGTGGAGTTGCCATGCCTGTAGGTGTTCAAGCAAAGCCTGGATGAGGCACTTAGTGCCATGGTCTGGTTGACTGGATAGGGCTGGGTGCTAGATTGGACTGGATGATCTTGGAGGTCTCTTCCAACCTGCTTGATTCTATGATTCTATAAAATTAGTAAGTGACAGAGCTTATTTTCCTCCTTATAACCCAGCCTAAAATCTTTATGTACCTCAAGCTGATTAATTAGTGTCAAAACATAAAGCTGATATTGATTTTTCATCATCGTCAAATGAAAACTGTGGCACAAGATTAGTTCTTAAAGGTGAAAAAAATGCATCTTTGTAAGTTTTATTCCATTTAAGCATCTTTTTTTAATCTTTCCATCAGTGGTCAATATATTTTTATGATTTCTCTGGATGAAAAGAATCATTTTTTACATAGAGACAGCTCTACCTTGATAACTTCCTATGTGAACTCGTCAACATCTTTATAATCTACCACCTCTTGCTAGAACACAGAAATGCTCTGTGAAGATAATGTTTTAGTCTGGTTCTCTTTTAGAACCAACCCTGCAGGGAAAATAATCTCTGTTCTACTAAATCATGATCAGTTTGGTGTATTGAACTCTGAGAGGTGCTGGATGACCTCAGAAATAAAACGATAAGCTCATGTAAAAACTTTGTCATTTGCAGATATTCTTGCTATTTACTGCATTTTCTCCAACAAACATGTTTCACAGAAAGCACAGGGTACTCAAAATAGCATGCACCCTAAATATGAGCATGATGCATATCAAAGGAGAAAGTTCATCCCAGAGAGAGTGATTGGCATTGGGATGGGCTGCCCAGGGAGGTGGTGGAGTCACCATCGCTGGAGGTGTTCAAGTAAAGCCTGGATGAGGCACTTAGTGCCATGGTCTAGTTGTCTGGACTAGGGCTGGGGGATAGGTTGGAGTCAGAAGGAAAACACCACAGTAACAATCTGTTTGTTTGCTCCTCAGGGCTGGAAAAGACATTTAGAATCATAGAATCAACCAGGTTTGAAGAGACCTCCAAGATCATCCAGTCCAACCTAGCACCCAGCCCTAGCCAGTCAACCAGACCATGGCACTAAGTGCCTCATCCAGGCTTTGCTTGAACACCTCCAGGGACGGTGCCTCCACCACCTCCCTGGGCAGCCCATTCCAATGCCAATCACTCTCTCTGTGAAAAACTTCCTCTTAACATCCAGCCAATACCTCCCCTGGCACAACTTGAGACTGCGTCCCCTTGTTCTGTTGCTTTATTTGAAGAAGGTTCTTTCAAGCTCTGGTTTAGACATTGGAGTAAAATGAGTGGCTCCCTTCAGTGTCAGATCATTATTTGTCCCTTTAATCTCAGTCCAGAGTGCCTCTCTTTCTGTGTAACCAGTTGTGAATGAAGATCCTCAGCTTCCGCTGATGCTGACCAGGTGAATCTTTGTCCATCAGCAATGTGACTTGAACTATTTTTGTGCAATGGGCTTCCTATGAAGAAGAGCAGCCTATTTCCACAGGCAAGTAATTATTCTCACCACAACAGAAACTCTGTTGTGGAGCTGGAGGCTTTGTCCTTCACTTTTAACCTTAAAGCTGTCCTGAAGATTTCAGGAGCTGCAGTGATTCTGTTTCTTATTCAAACCCTCTTACAATACCTTTTTCTCCTGATTCATTTTTGATCAAAGTGACATAAGCTTTCTGAGCAATGGAGCAGGAAAAGAGGGAATTGTGCTGCCAGAGGAGAAAGCAGCAGGCAAACAAACAGATCTTTCCCTCTTACGTTGTGGTACACAGCACTTGCTGTGAGCCCTCAAGAAGCCAGAGCACCTGTAGGAAAAGCAGTGACACTTTTGCCATCATGATAAAAGGGAGTATGAGGCTGAGCTTGCAGAGCTGCATTGCCTTGGACAGAAACAACTGGAAATGTTGAAAACACTCCTGAGCAGCCAGCAAGTTCAGCCAGCTTCTAAGGGGTTTGTTGTTCTTGTTCTTGTGCTATTGTCAGAAAAGGCAATAATATCATAGAATCATAGAATCAATGTCATTATGGTGAGAGAGAAGCAGTGACATTCCTTGGCTGATCTTTGAAAAGTAAAGGTATTTCTGTTCTTCCTGGGCTTAAGTAACAGTCCTCCTTCTCTCTTTCTAATATCAATTACTTTAGGATATCTCTCCAACCTAATTGATTCTATGATCTCTAAGAGTCCTTCAATATCCCTTTCCTTGTGCCACCATTTCACAGAATCACAGAATCCCAGAATTAAGAAGGTTGGAAAAGACATTAGAGATCAAGTCCAACCTATCACCTTCTAATTAACTAAACCATGACACTAAGTGCCTCATCCAGTCTCCTTTTAAACACCTCCAAGGATGGTGACTCCACCACTCCCAGGCAGCCCATTCCAATTCCATTCACTCTTGATGTGAAGAACTTCTTCCTAACATCCATCTTAATTGGGGCAGCCTATTCCAATGCCAATCACTCTTGCTGTGAAGAACTTCTTCCTAACATCCATCTTAATTGGGGCAGCCCATTCCAATGCCAATCACTCTTGCTGTGAAGAACTTCTTCCTAACATCCAGCCTACTTTGGGCAGCCCATTCCAATGCCAATATCTCTTGCTGTGAAGAACTTGCTGTTAACATTCAGCCTAATCCAGCTGCTCTGGCACAGCTTGAGGCTGTGTCCCTTCATTCTATCACTGGTTGTGTGGGAGAAGATACCAACCCCCACCTGGCTACAACCTCCTTCCAGGTAGCATTCAATCAGGAAGAGATGTCCTCTTTGCATGATTACGGCTTGCACTCTGTCATTTTCAGGATTCCAAGACCCTTTCCAATGAGGTAAAAAACAGAATCACAAATAAATCCCTGCAGATCACATAACTTTAAGCACATCTAGGCAGCATTTTTGTCCAGTCTCTGTCTTGTCTACAGCTATTACTATGTGCAGATCTTAAAACCTTCTTTTTTCTTCTTTTAAGAAATCTATGTTGCTAAAAATCTGCTGCTAAAAATCTAACTTAAAAAATGTGTTTATGAGTTCAGTTATTGTAGAGGATCCCATTCAGTGATGCACAGAAAAGTTTGCAGCAGAAGGTACAGAGCTAAAAACTCCTAAACTTGCTGGAAGCTCCATAAAACATATATTGGATAACTAAAAGCAGTCACAATATTATTTGTCATTATTTTTTCTTCCTGTTAAAGGTCTCACTTTTGCTACTTTACTTTGTATAATGAATTACTGGGTTGGGGCTATTTTGCTCAGCCCTTTTGTTCCTCAGAAATAAAAATATTGCCTAAATTATGTTATATTAAGGGGAATGGATATAGCTTTTAGTGCAGCTATTAAGAATTTCCTCACCCTGAATAGTGATTTGTTCCAATGTCATAGGACAGGAAAACAAAATTAAAAGCCAGGAACATAATAATTTCACATTCACAGTTAATAAAAGTCAACTCATTGTTTCTTTATTAGAGGCAGAATGTGAACACAGGCTCATCAGAGACCTGGCATCTTCAGTGCAGTTACACATCAGTAGTAGAATACCATTTTAGGGATTGCTCTTAGTTTTGATCTGCATTTAATCCTAGAAATGTCAGGGTTGGAAGCAACCTCAAGGATCACCCAGTTCCAACTCCTGTGCCATGGGCAGGGACACCTCACACTAGATCAGGTTGCCCAGAGCTACATCTAGCCTGGCCTTAAAGACTTTCAGGGATGAGGTTTCTACCACCTCTCTGGGCAACCTGTTCCAGTGTCTCATCACCCTGATGCTGAAGAACTTTTTCCTAACACCCAATCTGAATCTGTCTACCTGACCTCATAAAAAGTCCCTCACCAAGGATGAGGGATATGGTCATTGACTTTGGGCTGAGATAGCAATTTCCATTTGTTAGAAGGCTCTGATAGATTTAATCAGGTTAATTTTCCCTGCTATTAAAAAAAATAATGATAAAATCAATTCATTCTGAAGGAAAGAATTGCAGTTACACTCACACTGGAGCACTCTGACTCCATTAATGTTTCATAACACAATACCTCTTTGCTAATCAAATCCTTAGCTACTTAACTCTTACACAATGTAACTTTTATACAGGACACACAAACTTTGCTTATTTGCAACTGACAGAGGAGAAATTAGAGATGAATCAAAGATACTTCAAATACCTAAGAAGAGAGGGAATTCCTCATAAGTTAAAGGAGTATTTTAATTCAGATGTTATTTATGGGTTATAGTATCTAAAATTGTTGGAGCAGGAGTCAGAGAACATAATTGTTATTTAAATAAAGATGATTGATAGATAGATAGATAAGATAGATAGATAGATAGGTGGGTAGATAGATGCAAAGATACAGAGATGCAAAGAGATAGATAGATAGATGGATAGATAGATAGATAGATAGATAGATAGATAGATAGATAGATAGATACACAGCTAGACAGGGAGACACAAAGATAGAGAGATAGACAGACAGGTAGATAGATAGATAGATAGATAGACATAGATAGACAGATAGACATAGATAGATAGACAGACGTAGATAGACAGATACATAGACAGAGAGAGAGAGACAGACAGACAGACAGACAGACAGATACATAGACAGATACATAGGCAGATAGACAGAGACATAGAATCATAGAATCAAACAGGTTGGAAGAGACCTCCAAGATCATCCAGTCAAACATATAGATAGAGATATACATACATAGATAGATAGATAGATAGACAGACAGACAGACACATAGATAGACATAGAATCATAGAATCATAGAATCAAGCAGGTTGGAAGAGACCTCCAAGATCATCCAGTCAAACATATAGATAGAGATATAGATAGCTAGATAGATAGACAGACAGATAGACAGATACATAGACACAGCTAGATGTAGATAGATACATAGACAGATACATGGATAAATAGACAGATAGATAGACAGACAGACAGACACATAGATAGACATAGAATCATAGAATCAAGCAGGTTGGAAGATACCTCCAAGATCATCTAGTCAAACATATAGATAAAGAGATATAGATAGATAGATAGACAGACAGACAGACAGACAGACACAGCTAGATGTAGATAGATAGATAGATAGATAGATAGATAGATAGATAAATAGATACGTAGACAGACAGACAGATACATAGATAGAATCATAGAATCAAACAGGTTCGAAGACACTTCCAAGATCATCCAGTCAAACATATAGATAAAGAGATAGAGATAGATAGATAGATAGATAGATAGATAGACAGACAGATAGATAGACAGACAGATAGAGAGATACATAGACACAGCTAGATGTAGATGGATAGATAGATAGACAGATAGACAGATACATAGACAGACAGAAACATAGATAGACATAGAATCATAGAATCAAACAGGTTGAAAGATACCCCAAGATCATCCAGTCAAACATATAGATAAAGAGATATAGATAGATAGATAGATAGACAGACAGACAGATAGACACAGCTAGATGTAGATAGATAGATACATACATACATACATAGACAGACAAATGGACAAATACATAGATAGACAGAGACATAGATAGAGTCATATAATCATAGAATCAAACAGGTTGGAAGACACCTCCAAGATCATCCAGTCAAACATATAGATAAAGATATATAGATAGATAGATAGATAGACAGACAGACAGACAGACAGATACATAGACACAGCTAGATGTAGATGGATAGATACATAGATACATAGATAGATAGATAGATAGATAGATAGATAGATAGATAGATAGATAGACAGACAGACAGATAAATAGACAGATACATAGACAGACAGATAGACAGATATATAGATAGACATAAAATCATAGAATCAAACAGCTTGGAAGACCTCCAAGATCATCCAGTCAAACATATAGATAAAGAGATATAGATAGATAGACAGACAGGCAGACAGATACATAGACACAGCTAGACATTGATAGATAGATACACAGATAGATACAAAGAGAGACAGACATAGAGAGATTAGATACATAGCTACATAGCTAGACACAGAGAGATTAGATACATAGCTAGACATAGACAAACAGACAGACACCTCTACAGAGATGTTAATACTAGATTCTATTTTGTACTCTAGGATCCAAGTTAACAGAAATTACTTGCATTCCCAGTGATATTGTTTGGCTGTTAGAATAACTGATTTGGTCTGGTGAAGCCTAGAGCAAGTCATAAATACTGAGCCAGGAAAAGGTGCTTCCAAGCACAGCTCTGATCTTATTTGGCAATAAAAACAAGAATGCCATGCAGAACTGTGAGAGCAGCAAAGCAAATTGCTGAGCACAGTGGGATAAAGGTTTGTATTCTTTTCTTCAGAAAGCAAGGAAGGGAGATAAAGCTTTTCTATTCTGAGTTTTGTTTTTAGCTGTGTGTTTTTGCAGCAGATAATTGATGTCACTTGTGGTAAATAATGCTTCTATTTCTTCATCATCTCCCTTCAAAGGAAAGAAAACATTTTGAACAGATTGCACATATCTCAAGGTCTAGAACAAAAGTGCACAAGAGTAGGAAGGTAAAATGTAGTTAGTTAATAAATTTAATTTGGTTGAGTTCATTTAATAGAAAAACACATAAACTATTTCATCCATGAAAGGTGGTTGTTATTTTTCTATCAATTAGAAGCAGTATCCAGCTAATGAATGTGTCATCATTAAGCTCCTTCCTTTGCAATTAAGGTAATAGAGGTCCTTCGGGGAGAAGACATTTTCCAGTGTTAGGTCAATAGAAGCAGTGCTTAAAATTTTTTATATCTCTATGCAAGAATGACAAAATATTTGCAGCCAGTTTCAATTGCAGCACAGAGGAGGGAAGAAAATTATCACTAAGTACAAATGCTCAAAAGTGAAAAAGTCTTCCCAAAAAACTTGCAGCGACCTCATTTAGACCATAGAATAGAATCATAGAATCAACCAGGTTGGAAGAGACCTCCAAGATCATCCAGTCCAACCTAGCACCCAGCCCTAGACCATGGCACTAAGTGCCTCATCCAGTCTTGCTTCAACACCTCCAGGGATGGTGCCTCCACCACCTCCCTGGGCAGCCCATTCCAATGCCAATCACTCTCTCTGCCAACAACTTCCTCCTAACATCCAGCCTAGACCTCCCCTGCCACAACTTGAGACTGTGTCCCCTTGTTCTATTGCTGGTTGACTGGGAGAAGAGACATATGACATTCAGAGGTCACTTCTAACCCAGATCATTCATTCTGCGATTCAACGATTCTATGATTTTATGATTCCATGATTCTATGTCAGTATTGATCTGTCTCTCTAGTGAGCAGTGATGAATTGGTAACAGCTGCTCAGTGTTAGGTAACAAATTTACAACAGAAAAGCCAACTTTTTTACTTACTTCACAATGAGATTAGTTTTTATACACAATCAGATGTCAAAAGCTGTTTAAAAGTTTCATTATTTCAAGGGAGAAAAGAAGCAAAGATAGAAACTGTTCATTTTTCAGATATAAAGCTTTTGGGGAAACTTTATACTGAAAGGAAAAAGAGAAAGAGGCAGAAGTCTTAGTGTATTCCAAACTCTGCCTGAAAACATCTACATGAATCTCAGCACCAATTAAGATTGGTTTTGTTTGGAGATTCTGATTAATTTCCACTGCCTCAGTGAGGCAAGCAAGGGTCTTAAAACAGGGGTGTTAGATTTAACTTCAGTTACCATTCAGAATTCCTGTGATGATTATGAAATAGTTTCAGAGTCACATCCAAGGAGCCCTTTGTCAATTTGCAATTATTATCGTTATTATTGGAATGAAATGTCATGTTGGGAGAAAAATATGTGCTGTGGGGGTTTAGTAAAAGTCATTAAAATAAAGCTCACTCTGTAGTCAATTAAAAATAGAGACACAGAGAGAGAATGAGTGAGAAAGAGAAAGAGAGGGAAAGGGAAAGGGAAAGAGAAAGAGAAAGAGAAAGAGAAAGAGAAAGAGAAAGAGAAAGAGAAAGAGAAAGAGAAAGAGAAAGAGAGAGGGGGAAAGAGATAAAGAGGGGGAAAGGGAAAGGGGAAGGGAAAGAGAAAGGGGAAGGGAAAGAGAAAGAGAAAGAGAAAGAGAAAGAGAAAGAGAAAGAGAAAGAGAAAGAGAAAGAGAAAGAGAAAGAGAAAGAGAAAGAGAAAGGGAATGAGAAAGAGAAAGGGAATGGGAAAGAGAAAGGGAAAGGGAAAGAGGAAGGGAAAGAGGAAGGGAAAGAGGAAGGGAAAGAGAAAGAGAAAGAGAAAGAGAAAGAGAAGGAGAAGGAGAAAGAGAAAGAGAAAGAGAAAGAGAAAGAGAAAGAGAAAGAGAAAGAGAAAGAGAAAGAGAAAGAGAAAGAGAAAGAGAAAGAGAGGGAAAGGGAACGAGAAAGAGAAAGAGAAAGAGAAAGAGAAAGAGAGGGGGAAAGAGATAAAGAGGGGGAAAGGGAAAGGGGAAGAGGAAGGGAAAGGGAAAGGGAAAGGGAAAGGGAAAGGGAAAGGGAAAGGGAAAGGGAAAGGGAAAGAGAAAGAGAAAGAGAAAGAGAAAGAGAAAGAGAAAGAGAAAGAGAAAGAGAAAGAGAAAGGGAAAGGGAAAGAGGAAGGGGAAGGGGAAGGGGAAGGGGAAGAGAGAGAGAGAAAGAGAAAGAGAAAGAGAAAGAGAAAGAGAAAGAGAAAGAGAAAGAGAAAGAGAAAGAGAAAGAGAAAGAGAGAGAAACTGGGTTTTATGCAGGTGTGTGATGAATGAAGACAGTTGGGGTTAATAGCTACTCAAAGTGGCTGTCAGGAGGAGTGGAAGTCGGAGGCTGACACCAGCCAAGGATTTAGGAGAGCAGGATGGAATAAAGTACCTCTATTAAGCTTAGAGGACAAACTGTTTAAGGGAGAAAAAATGAAAGAGTGAATCTGGGATCAAATTTCAAACCCACGTTATGCTACAGCAAGGTATTCTGGACCATAAGTTATAGTACAGAAAAGAGACATGGTAGGAAATCCCCAAGACAGGACAATAGGATTTGTGGCTAGACCCCAAGACTATAAATCCTATAATAAGTAGATATACCAAGTTGGCTGAATGCAAGCATAAAGTGCATCATGATGGCATTATTGAGCACTAGATGCTCTGCAAGAAGAATAGGCTGCAGTAGGAAAGACTTATTACCATCATAGACCTTATAAAGGAATGGAGAATCAATGTGGGAAAAGAGTATAGGGTCTTTTTAACCCTACTGAAGAAGAGACCAACCCCCACCTGGCTACAACTACCTGAAGGGAAGTTGTAGCCAGGTAGGGTTGGTCTCTTCTCTCAGGCAAGCAGCAACAGAACAAGGGGACACAGTCTCAAGCTGTGCCAGGGGAGGTCTAGGCTGGATGCTAGGAGGAAGTTGTTGCCAGAGAGAGTGATTGGCATTGGAATGGGCTGCCCAGGGAGGTGGTGGAGGCACCGTACCTGGAGGTGTTGAAGAAAAGCCTGGATGAGGCACTTAGTGCCATGGTCTAGCTGATTGGCTAGGGCTGGGTGCTAGGTTGGACTGGATGATGTTGGAGGTCTCTTCCAGCCTGGTTGATTCTATGATACTATGATTCTATTGCTCATGAAGCAAGTCGTGGAAGATCAGATATGGTGTCTATAAAAAGAGGAGAGGAGTTTTAGCATTGACTTTTCTTTGATACAAGATGTGAACAATTGGTTGAGAGTGTGAGAAAAGCTTGATCAATTTAGGGTCATTATGTCCCAAGCTGGTGACATATTCTTTTCATTGTTCTTGCTCCTCCTAAGAACCTAACTGATGGAGGGAAAAGGTCATAATCATTTTCTGCTTACATTAAAAAGTACCATTCTGTTCTGTGGTAGTATTCTAGTAAATTTGATTCTGTGATTGTGCTGAGAAGCAGAATTTATCAGCAGCAGCTATTACCATCGAGCTGTAATGAGAGGCAGCAGCATTTTCAGCATCTCCCCATCATACTACAAGCAATTATTGTAATATCTCAAATATAAAAGTAATTATGAGTGTTTATTATTTTTGTGCTGCTATTTAATTAGGAAAAAAAATAGACAGGTTTTTACTGAATCCTTCAATTTTGCAGACTGATTAGATCCATGAGGCAGCACAAAGTGCAGCTCTATTGATGCAGAAGGTTTGGAATAAATCTATCAGCCCACGGCTTTGGAAGGTTTTTTGCTGGAGTACAACACCAAGTGTTGTCCTGCTCCTGTGTTTTCCTATTGTCTACTATTCCTGTATGGAGATGTTCAGGAAAAGACTGGATGGGATCAGCTGGTGAAGTAAATGTCTCTCCCTGAGTTATTGAAAGAGTGTGAATGTGGTCCCGTTCTAGCAGAGGGGTTGGACTCAATGATCTCTTTCGGTCCCTCCCAACCCCTGACATCCTGTGATCTCCCCAGGTTAGCCAGACCAGGAGAGAGAATAAACTGGATGAGGCATAGTGCCATGGTCTAGTTGATTGGATAGGACTGGGTGCTAGGTTCGTCTGGATGATCTTGGAGGTCTCTTCCAGCCTGGCTGATTCTATGATTCTATGTCACATGCAAATGACCTTTGGGAGTAAGACAGAGTCTAGACATTCTTCAACATTTCAGACATTGGCTCAAATCAGAGCTAGGGTCCCAAAGAGAAACAGTAGGTACTGGGATTCAGCTCAGACAGTGAGTGCTTAGATTTAGGTGAGATTTTGTAGATTTGCCATCCTTACTCACTCATAGATTACCTGACTTGAGATCAGAGAGCAATTTCTCCCTTATGTGACAGACAAGCATGCATCCACCAAATTAAACACTTACAAAGTGACATTGACTCTTTTAAGTGATAACTTGATGAGCACTCACATTTAAATGATGACATTTGATGACTTTCTATTGATCATTATTTGCCTACAGACCACGGCTACCATGAGAGTGGTGAGAGCCTGGAATGGGTTGTCCAGGGTTGTGGTTGAGGCCCTGGGTGAGGCTCTGGCCAGCCTGATCTAGGGTAGGGTGTCCCTGCCCGTGGCAGGGGGGCTGGAACTAGATGATCCTTGTGGTCCCTTCCAACCCTGACTGATTCTGTGATTCTATAAGAAGAGCAACTTGCAGTCAACCCTTCTGACTGATCATACAGCCCTTGTGTAGTCACAACAGGGTTTGGTTTTCATCTCCAAATCAAAATACAACACTGTCAGGTACCAGAGGGCATTATCCTGAAGCTTAATTCTTCTACAGGCTTTCAATTTTCAGGTCACTAAAAGATAATGATTATTGTTGACTTTAATGTCTGATTAGGGGGTGACTTTTAAATAAACCTCTGATTTCAATAAGATGATCTTTCCACCAGTGGAAAAATAAATCTTCAAAGTGAGACTGGACAATATATGTGTAAGTGTGTTGAGGCTTTTCTTCAGTGGAAAACTTATAGCCTAGAAAAGAGGAGGCTCAGGGGTGACCTTACTGCTCTCTACAACTGCCTGAAGGGAGGCTGTAGCCAGGTGGGGTTGGTCTCTTCTGCCAGGCAACCAGCAGCAGAACAAGGGGACACAGTCTCAAGTTGTGCCAGGGATGGATATTAGGAGGAAGTTCTCCACAGAGTGATTGGCATTGGAATGGGCTGCCCAGGGAGGTGGTGGAGCTACCAACCCTGGAGGTGTTCAAGCAGAGCCTGGATAAAGCACTTAGTGCCATGGTCTGGTTGACTGGATAGAGCTGGGTGCTAGGTTAGACTGGACGATTTTGGAGGTCTCTTCCAACCTGCTTGATTCTATTCTATTCTATTCTATTCTAGTCTGTTCTGTTCTGTTCTGTTCTGTTCTATTTGATTTCATAAATCTTTTAACTCATTTGAAACCAGTTTTTTCAAAGTAGGACAGCTAAGCTGGAAGGAGCTTAAACTTCAAGTTTTGGGTTTGTTTTTTTTTTCACAGCCTTCTAATGCAATTATTTCCTGCTTCATCACCCCTAAGCAAATTAATGCAAGAAGAAAAAGAAACAGGATTAAACACTAAGATTTGTTTCTAGTAACTCTTCCTGTTCAAATTACTGCTGGATTACAGTGTTCTTTACTATCATCTCTAAATTATTTAAAGTAAGCTCAGCAATCCAAATTCTTCTTCTTCTTCCTAAATTATTCAGGGCATAAATGTTTCCTGTTGGATGCTTTCATGGTCATATAATGTATCCCAGGCTAAGTGAATAAAATTAATCTTAATGCAATAAGACAAGTGCAATAGCTAGGAAAAGTACTTCAAGTGCCTTCAATATGTATTTACTCAAGGAAATTGTAGAACTGAGCTCAGTAGAATCCATTTCTTCTTTTCATTAATAAAACTCAAAAACTCCCAAGGAATGGTTGTTAATTTTTTTGTATGACACCAAATTCAAAGTTGCTTTTTTTTCCCCAATGATGCTTTACTTCCAGCAGAATGAACTATTTTCAAGACACACAGAATCAGCCAGGTTGGAAGAAATCTCCAAGAACATCCAGGCCAACCTAGCACCCAGCCCTAGCCAGTCAACTAGACCATGGCACTAAATGCCTCGGCCAGGCTTTGCTTGAACACCTCCAGGGACGGGGACTCCACCACCTCCCTGGGCAGCCAGGCAAGCAGCAACAGAACAAGGGGACACAGTCTCAAGTTGTGCCAGGGGAAGTATAGGCTGGTTGTTAGAAGGATGTTGTTGGTAGAGAGAGTGATTGGCATTGGAATGGGCTGCTCAGGGAGGTGGTGGAGTTGCCATCCCTGGAAGAGTTCAAGCAAAGCTTGGATTAGGCACTTAGTGCCATGGTCTAGTTGATTGTCTAGGGCTGGGTGCTAGGTTGGCCTGGATGACCTTGGAGGTCTCTTCCAACCTGCCTGAGTCTATGATTCTATGTTTTGTTATCTTCTGTCTCCTATAAAAATCTTCTGGAAAAAAAAAATCTCTAAAATGTGACCTTTTGCTTCCATCATTTCTCATTCTAAAAAGAAAATTAAGGAGATTTCGCCTCAGCTATGCTTGTAGGAGTTAAGTGTCTCTGCTTGAAGAGTAGAGCCTTAGCTAGGACAGGCACTCTAGTTTTCTTGCAGTTAAGTCAGGAAAGAAACTACATTTAGTTTGTTTGTCTCAATATGAAGAGAAGTCATTTTCTGATTGCCTGTGAGGTGGGAAAAGCAGCTTCAAACCCCTCTTTCATACCAGTGAAGAACATTTTCAGTGAAACATACTTTGACAAGTCATAATAATTTGGCCATATGGTGCTTCAGTGGAGAGCTGGTGATAGAGACTGCCTCAGCAAGCAAAATGTCCTCAAAGACTGCCAAATTACTGTATCACAAATGCACTGGCATTTTCTTCAGCAGGCATTTCCCTTAAGGGTGAATTTGCTTCTGACGCCTGAAGCGTGGTGTTCACTCATGTGGATGTGGTCACCCCCTGGATCCATAGGATCTTAGCAACTTCCTTAAGATTCCATGCATCAGAAATCACAACACTCTCAGCATCAGTATTCTGCTTGATGCTGCACTCAGAATCATAGAATCATAGAGTCAACCAGGTTGGAAGAGACCTCCAATATCATCCAGTCCAACCTAGCACCCAGCCCTATCCAATCAACCAGACCATGGCACTAAGTGCCTCATCCAGGCTTTGCTTGAAGACCCCCAGGGATGGTGCCTCCACCACCTCCCTGGGCAGCCCATTCCAATGGGAAATCACTCTCTCTGTGAAGAACTTCTTCCTAACATCCAGCCTATACCTACCCTGGCACAACTTGAGACTGTGTCCCCTTGTTCTATTGCTGGTTACCTGGGAGAAAAGGCCCTGTCCTACCAGTGTGCTAGTTTGAGCCTAGCTGGGATATTTTAGTGAGAGGAATTAGATGCTAGGCTGTGAAAAGGAAACAATGCTGATGTCTACTTCACTCATAGGCTTGCTGAGATGTATAAGAACTTAAATATAGGTAACAGAGTTGCTCTCTGGCTCTGGCTGCCTGCACTTCTCTCCTTAACCTGCTGTCTAACTAATCCTTCTGCTTCCTACCTCCCCTGGCTGATTCTTCAAACTCACCTTGTTTGTAAGGCAAAGTCTGGGATAAGGTAGAGGGGTGGAAAGGAGGTGGAAGGGTGGTTGAGAGCCCCTCCTGGAGACTCTGCTTTCTGGGAGGGCTGTTGTGTTTCTGTATTACTTAGTAACTTGTCTGTTTCTGTCTAGAGCTGTATAGATTGTAAATCCCTGCTTGTATATTGTGCTAAGCTGTAAATATAAAGCTTCATTCTTCGATTTCCAGCTCAGCTGTGTCTAGTCTGGGTGATCTCACAAGTGTAGGGGGGAGCAGGTAACACCCAAACCATCACAACCAGTCTGGACTGCAATACAAGGACAAAGTGGAAGTTATGTGACAGTATTAAATAAAAGAAGGGGGCTGCCTTTTCCTTCTTTGCTTTTTACCCATGCAGTAATCAGCTAAACACATCTGCAATTCAGAATTCTATATCTGGAGAGCTGCTCAGAACATGAATGGCCTCTGTAGAAAATATCATCTCTCTCATGTTATGCAGAAGACTCAGACAGTCCTTCTGAGCCTCACTGTAGAACCTGTAAGAGCTGGAGGGTCTTAAAAGCACCTTCATGCCTGCACATTCATCTCATAGAATATGCATAAGTCCCTTAGAGTCAAATGGTCAAAAAGCTAAGTTAGCCCAACTTGTCCAACTCTTCAGCACCAGCTGCCACCTCTAGACATACCTAGTGGAAAAGAGGTGGAGGAAAAGTTGTTTGTTGATTCAAGTATCAGGAAACGTAATGTCATCAGAAGGGGCTTTTTGCAAGGCAGACTTTGTTCAGCTGTAGTACCTGCTTTGTGCCACAGCTGTGCAGTGTCTGAAACACTGACAGGAAAAATGAGTGTCCCATCACACAATTTTAGGAAGGTTGTATGGGGAAGAGAGAAAGCAAGTGTGGTCCCCCACCCGAGTTAAGCAGTGGCTTAACATTTGCTACAGCAGTTTGGGCAGGATGAAATGTCTACCAGGGGAGCCTTTTCGAGCCAACAGTCATTTCAACAAGCTGCTAAACCTCTCTACTGTTTGTGCCAGTACAAACAGGAGGAAGATGTCCAACAACGTAGGTAGAAGATACACTAAAGCACCCTGTTAAAAAGTACACTGTGGAAGTGCATGAATGGTCCAAAGTGGAATATATTCAATGTAGAGAAACTACAATCCAGTCAGAGTATCACTGGCTAAGTCTCTTGTGCTTGTGCTTGGGAAACTCACCAAGAATCACAAAGGTATATACAGTGCTGGAGCAGTCTGGGCAGAGATCTGTGGTCCTTCTGGAGAGAACAGATGTTCTAAAAGGTCTTGCACCAGGCTAGCTGTCAAACCACGACAGTTACTAAGCTGTGAAAGCAGAAATCTCATCCTCAGGTACTTTGTCCACAGTTTATAAAGCTGTCTGGTGTTCTCTCTCCTTTTTAGTCTGGAAAAAAAGAAGACTGAGAGGGGATTTAATAAGTGTTATAAATATCTGAGGGCTGGGGGTCAGGTGGTGGGGGGACAGGTTCTGCTCACTTGCTTCCTGTGATAGGACAAGGAGCAATGGATGGAAGCTGCAGCACAGGAGGTTCCAGCTCAACACAAGGTTTACAGAGCACTGGAACAGCCTCCCCAGAGAGGTTGTGGGGTCTTCTTCTCTGGAGACTTTCGAGGCCCATCTAGATGAGTTCCTCTGTGACCTGAGCTAGATTGTATGGTCCTGATGTGGCAGGGGGGTTGGACTTGATGATCTCTTTGGGTCCCTTCCACCCCCTGACATCCTGCAATCCCATGTGATCCTGTGGTCCTGTGACTCAATAATCCCTTTGGGTCCCTTCCAACCCCTAACATCCTGTGATCTACTGTGATACGTAGGATCCTAAAGCTCTGAGGTAGTTGTACAACAGTGACTGCCAATATCTGCTATATTAGAAGTTCACTTTGTCTAACAGCAAAGACAAAGCAGTACTAATAAAGGAAGTTGATCCAAGGGACCTTTAAGAACTATTTCTGTCCTTTTGCTGCCACTTAGAATTCAGGCCAGGATTCACTCATAGTGAATTTTCAGGGAAGTGGAAAGTAGAATGGTTTTGAGCTAGTTCCCATCACAAAATCTTTATTCTTCCTGCTCCTGAAAGCAGCAGCTACTCAATATTCTGAAGGTTAAGTTTCGTTTTGCTGTGATCTTGAGGGCATGACTCAGAAACACAGATGATTCCCTGCAGAGAAAGGGAAGCTCACATCCAAAAGGTCATTAATGCACTAAGTTTTGCAGACTGCACTTCTCTCTATCAAGAAAGTAGAAAAAGTACATTTCAGAGTTCATGCAATGGTAACGACCCAAGTTGGAAGAGCTCAAACAATTGAACCAAAAGTATACTACAAATCATTTTTTTTATTGACTGAACTGGATAAACAGATTAATATTTAAAAAAAAAAAATCCTATTACAAACTGGTGCAGTACCATAAAATCAGTTTGCATGTGTGGAGATGTCCCTCTCATCCTGCACAGCTCTGGCAGCGCTGCAGCCCGTTCTCGTTGCAGGCAGTGCACTTGAGGGCTTTGAATGAGTCCGTAAAGCAGTTCCGAAACAGAGACATCTTGCTCCCATGGCACGCTGAGCACGGCAGGAAACCAAAGCCCCCACAGGAGAGGCACTCGTGGGGATGTTGGACTCTCTGCCCAAAGAAGAATGTGAGAAAGACAGAAATGTTACCTCGTCGACCAGCGTAAGCTCTAGGAGCTGAGAAGGAGCACACATTCTGGTTCCCACCTTGAGCAATGCTTAAGGTATCACAAAAAACATCCACCTGGAAGGGACCTGAAGGGGCATTGTAGCCAGGTGGGGGGTGGCCTCTTCTCCCAGGTAACCAGCAATAGAACAAGGGGACACAGTCTCAAGTTGTGCCAGGGTAGGTATAGGCTGGATATTAGGAAGAAGTTCTTCACAGAGAGAGTGATTGGCATTGGAATGGGCTGCCCAGGGAGGTGGTGGAGGCACCGTCCCTGGGGGTCTTCAAGCAAAGCCTGGATGAGGCACTTAGTGCCATGGTCTAGTTGACTGCATAAGGCTGGGTGCTAGGTTGGACCGGATGATCTTGGAGGTCTCTTCCAACCTGGTTGATTCTATGATTGTAAGGTCATCCAGTCCAGCCCTCCACCAAGCAATGAAGGGTCAACCCTAGACCATGTCCCTAAGCACCAGTTCCAGAGGCTGCTTGAACGTGTCCAGGGATGGATGAACATCCAGTCAACACTAGACCATGTCCCTAAGCACCAGTTCCAGAGGCTGCTTGAACATGTCCAGGGATGGATGAACATCCAGTCAACACTAAACCATGTCCCTAAGCACCAGTTCCAGAGGCTGCTTGAACATGTCCAGGGATGGATGACCATCCAGTCAACACTAGACCATGTCCCTAAGCACCAGTTCCAGAGGCTGCTTGAACATGTCCAGGGATGGATGAACATCCAGTCAACACTAAACCATGTCCCTTAGCACCAGTTCCAGAGGCTGCTTGAACATGTCCAGGGATGGATGACCATCCAGTCAATGTTAAACCATGTCCTTAAGCACCAGTTCCAGACGCTGCTTGAACATGTCCAGGGATGGTGACTTCACTGCCCTGGGCAGACCATTCACATGTTTGACAACACTTTCAGTGAAGAACTAATTCCTGCTATCCAGCCTGAACCTCCCCTGGCTCAGCTTGGAACCATTTCCTTTAGTCCTTTCACTTGACACCAAGGAGAAGAGGCTGCCCTCTTCTCATTCCAACCTCCCTTCAGGTAGCCATAGAGAGAGGTGAGGTCTCCCCTCAGCCTCCTCTTCTCAGACTGAATAACCCAAATTCCATCAGCCCCTCCTCATAGCCCAGGCCCTTCACCAGCCTCATTGCTTTTCTCTGAACACATCCAGCACCTCAAAGTCCCTCCTGTAGTGAGTGGCACAGAACTAAACACAGTACTTGAGGTGTGGCCTCACCAGTGCTGAGTACAGTGGATGTTCACTTCCCTGTCCCTCCTGGCCAGTGTTTCTAACACAGGCCAGGATGCCACTGGCTTTCTTGGCCACCTGGGCACTGCTGACTCATATTTAGTTGGCTGTCAACCAATATCCCCTGGGTCCCTCTCAGAATTGAAGTTATCCAACCACATGTCCCCAGGTCTATGGCTTACAATGGATTTGTTGTGGCCCAGGTGGACCACCTCATCCCAAGATACACCAACATGGAAAACCAGCATACATCTGCCTTTTCCTTTGGTCAGATTTACACACAGTGGCCAGAGAGGCTCACTGCAGGTCATCAGTCACATTAAAGCCACAAAAATGATTAAGGAAGTTGAATAGAGACTGAGGGTGCTGGGGCTTGTTAGCTTGGAAAAGAGGAGACTAAGGGGTGACCTCATTCATGTTTATCAATATGTAAGGGGTGAGTGGCAGGTGGATGGAGCCAGCCCATTCTTAGTGATGTTCAGTGACAGGACAAGGAACAGTGGGTGGAAATTGAAGCATAGGAGGTTCCATGTGAACCTGAGGAAGAATTTTTTTCCCTGTGAGGGTGACAGAGCACTGGAACAGGCTGCACAGGCAGGTTGTGGAGTCTCCCTCCTTGGAGATACTCAAGAACTATCTAGATGTGTTCCAGTGTGATCTGCTCTGGGTGATCCTGCTCTGGCAGGGTGGCTGGACCAGATGACCTTTTGAGGTCCCTTCCATCCCCTGGCATTCTCTGATTCTATGATTATACCATAATACTTGTGTTTAGACATGCCAAAATAGCTAAATAATAGCATGCATACATCACTCTGATGTAGCCTAGGTCTACACCACTTCTAGGAGGTACTGCAATAGATTGGATCAAAACTCTAGGCAGTTTATGCTGGCATTATACTTTCCACATTCCATGTTATGTACTTTCAGCATTTCCATGCTCATGCTGCACCTGTTATGACTACAATTAAGAACTGATCATATCAAAAAAGCAATTCATAGCTTCTGACAAGTAGTGCTTGAGGAAAGAAGAGGCTTTGCCAAATGCAAGGGTGTGGAATTCTGAAGCTTTAAAGCTTCAGAATAAGATCATCAATGTTCAACAGTTATACCTGGAGAAAATGGCTGCAAGCAAGGTTTGGGGGCCCCAAATTGCCTTAATTCTTGAGTACAACAATACTTGTACTCGATTTTGTTTTGGGTTAATGACAATGGAGAAGACAAGAAGAGATTTCAACGACACACTCAAGTTTCACTTGCTGAAAATGTTGCTGCTTTGTTTAATGATTGCCTTAAAAGTTCTACATCAAAGCCACACCACACTGGGTACTTAACCACAGCACTGCTGAGTTAAAAGATTGCAGGTTTATTTACAAAGGAGGAACACAGACCAAAAACAAATCATAATGAAATCCATACAGTTCCTGCTAGAGTTAGTCTGAGGATATATGCACCACTGAAAAATGAGGCACCAATTAAATATGTTCTGGGCTTCTCAATGTTGAGAGATGTTGAGATACTGGAAGGTGTCCAGAGAAGGGTGACGAAGCTGGTGAGGGGCCTGGAACACAAACCCTATGAGGAGAGGCTGAGGGAGCTGGGGGTGTGCAGCCTGGAGAAGAGGAGGCTCAGGGCAGAGCTCATTGCTGTCTGCAACTACCTGAAGGGAGGCTGTAGCCAGGTGGGGGTTGGTCTCTTCTGCCAGGCAACCAGCAACAGAACAAGGGGACACAGTCTCAAGTTGTGCCAGCACAAGTCTAGGCTGGATGTTAGGAGGAAGTTGTTGGCAGAGAGAGTGATTGGCATTGGAATGGGCTGCCCAGGGAGGTGGTGGAGTTGTCATTCCTGGAGGTGCTCAAGCAAAGCCTGGCTGAGGCCCTTAGTGCCATGGTCTGATTGACTGGCTGGGGCTGGATGCTAGATTGGACTGGATGATCTTGGAGGCCTCTTTCAACCTGGTTGATTCTATGATTCTATGACCAGAGTGTATTAAAATAAATACAGACACTGCAGTCCTTCTTGGAGCTTCCTTGAGCTTTCTGCAAAGCCATTAATCATAGCACTCATCTCCTGCCAGCCCAAATCAACATGCAAAACAGGCACTTTTGCTTTTTATCTTGCAGCTCCCAAACTTGCCATTCTTCTTCACCAGGCAAACTCTTACTATTATCTTCTCCAGGGACAATGTTTGGAAATTTAGTGCAAATTAGCATTTTGTTTTATTTTATTTGACTTTATTTTATCTCGGGAGCACCCACATCTTCCATAACTCATGATGCTGGATCACTTGATTGGACACTATGGCAAATAATCTCAAAGTTTCAAGAGAGCAATAGTTTTTTTGTCTTTATGTTCATTATTGCTTGCTAGGGTTGTAAATAATCCCCTTTTTGCAGGGCTAAGAGAACTGAAGGAAAAATCAAATGCAAAATTGCTTTAGCTGCCTTCCTTGAAAAATAGCCATTTGCTTCTTGAACAGAGGGCACTTTGTGTAACCTCTTTTGGTATCTTCACTAGCAAAGAAACCTGACTGCACCTTGCAGCTGTAGCAAGGAATGATTACATAATCACAGAATGTTAGGGGATGGAATGGACCCCAAAAGCTCATCCAGTCTAACCCCCCCTACCAGAGCAGAATCATCTAGACCAGATCACACAGTAACACATCCAGGAAGGGTTTGAATATTTCCAGAGAGGGAGATTCCACAAGCCCACTGGGCAGCCTGTTCCAGTGGTCTGTCACCCTCACAGGTTAAAAACTCCTCCTGATGTTTAAATGAAACTTCTTATGCTTCAGTTTCCACCCATTGTCCCTTGTCCTGTCATTTGGCACTATCAAGCAAAGCCTTGGCACCATCCTCTTGGCACTCACCCTTTACATATTGATAAACATGAATGAGGTCACCTCTCAGGCTCCTCTTCTCCAAGCTGAAGAGCCTCAGCTTCCTCAGTCTCTCCTTGTCCACTCCCTTCATCACTTTTCTGGCTCTGTGCTGGATTCTTTCAAGCAGTTCCCTGATCTCCTTCTTGAACTGTGATTGTATTCTGTAATCAGTTATTGATTTGCTGTAGTCTGGCATTGTTTGCCTTATAGATGTATTTTCTGTCCCACCTTGCTCCCCTCCAAAGTAGGATGTGGGGACATCTAATTTCCAAGTAATGAAAAAGGCTAAGCCAAGTGTATTAGCTAAATTTCTAGTCAGACATTGAGCAATGCATCTGACATAATCATATCAGAGAGCTGGAGCACCTCCCCTATGGGGACAGGTTACAAAAGTTTGGGTCATTCACCCTGAAGGCTCTAGGGGCACCTTATAGCAGCCTTCCAGTACCTGAAGGGGGCCTAAAGGAAGGCCAGGAAAGGACTTTTTACAAGGGCTTGTTGTGCAGAGTGAGAGAGAATGGATTGAAGCTTGAGGAGGATGGTTTAGACTTTACAGTAAGGGTGGTGAGATTTTGTGGGTGTCCAGCCTTAGTTATAGCTAGAATTATGGAACCATAGAATCATAGAATCAAGAAGGTTGGAAGAGACCTCCAAGATCATCCAGGGCAGCCTAGCACCCAGCCCTATCCAGTCAGCTAGACCATGGCACTAAGTGCCTCATCCAGTCTTTTCTTGAACACCCCCAGTGATGGTGACTCCAACACCTCTCTGGGCAGCCCATCCCAATGCCAATCACTCTCTCTGTGAAGAACTTCTTCCTGACATGCATCCTATACCTCCCCCAGCACAGCTTCCAACACCCTTCCAACACTCTTCCAACCTGGTTTATTCTATAAGTCTAGGTGGTGCAGCATCCATGCAAGAGACCTGACTTCCCTAAGGCATGGTGAAGGCTAAATACTAAAGATTATGTCAGAAGCTATAGGAATGGTACAATCAATTATGTCAGAAGCTATAGGAATGGTACAATGACCTCCCTCTCCTGCTGTGGCAAGATGGAGAAAAACCAGATGGACGTTTTGACTGATGTTATCACTGTTCATGTTTCCTCAGGCTTAATGGGCTGTGATACTGTGATATTGTTCACTCACAGAGGAACACAAAGAGAGAAGACTGTTAGTTTGTACCAGAACTAAAGCAACTGGTTAAGAAATCAAATCTACTCAAGGACAGATATTAGATGCACACTCCTTATATTTCTTTGCAGAAAGGCAATTACCTCGATTTTGGTTAAGAGATCCTGCAGGTCCCCAGATTCATTCATAAGTAAAATTTTCTCAGCACCCTATTAACAAAAAAAAAAGAAGATGAGCCAGGTCACCACGAAAAAACAAAAAGAAAATCAAAGCTGAGATGATTTGGTCTTGAAGATTTAAAGAGGCTGAGGATACATTTGACTTACAGAAAGTGTTTTGCAATTAGGACAACCTCAGGAAAGTTGGAAGGAGAGGAGAGGTGAAAGCAGTTGCAGTTCTGAGAGTAGAGCCTGAAGTTCATTACCAGGTATCATATCACACTGCCCTCAATGTCCAAATGGCTATCAGTGTGTTTAAGTGCTCGAGCCTGTCTTCTCTGATTAACAGCTGCCTCGAGTGAAATGTGAATGAAGGACACTTTGCAGAGCTTAACCTTCCCTTTGGATTCATGAATCTTAACACACAGGGTCCATAATTCATACAGCAATTAAAGCTGCTGGTAAATAAGTCCAGTAGCTGCTCTCTGAGCAGAAAGTGATGTCTGTCTTTCCTTCCTACCATCTCAACTCCCCACAAAGGGATTTGTACCATTTGAGAGTCTGTCCCTCCTAAACCTTACCTAAGGAAGCACGAGGGATAGTGGCCATAACGTTGACAGAAGCATCAGGGAGGAGGTTTCAGTTTGGTTAACTAGTTAAATTTCGAGCCACCAACCTGTGTAGCCTTTTCCCACCATCTTCAAGAGCTCTCTACTAAGGCGTGCAGGGGCTGCTGCCAGGTCTTTGGCAAGGAAATGCCACCAAGTTGGCTACATCACTCACCAACTTTCCTGGACCAGTTTTGTCCTTCACAATACTTTCCCAGTTTTCTCTTGAGAAGGTCCCCAAATGAACATTGCTGTTTCATGTCTTGCCCCATTCGCTGCAGAACTAGGACAAATCCAAGGTCCGCTAAGTTTCCTACTGCCCCAGTTGTGTCCTGTCACTAAACAAGTCAGTTGCTCCCCTGCCTTGGATGTAATCCATTGTAAAAGGTGAGACAGCTTGGCTATTTGTGATTGCTTTGCCTTTATTTTCCAGGGCATGTTTCCTGACAGGATGAAAATAACCTATCTAGTTACAGTGTCAAAACTTGCAGCGTTATAAATACACAACACACCAGAGAACGCCGCAGCGAAATGAGAGGAGGAAATTGTATTTGGAGTGTTCTGCCAGCTAAGCATTGAATTAAGACATAATATGGCTAATATATAATGCAAGGGGAGGGGGAGGAAAAAAATGTAATGAAAATACTGTAACAACATTAAAGTCAGACACAGCAATGAATAATAATAACTTAGTTTGAGTACATTCAGCCTCTGAGGAGTTTTGTTAGTCTGAACCGAGGTGGTACTGGAGTGGGTTTTCTTTGTTTCCTCCTGAAAGTAAATGCTAAGAGATCATTGAAGGCAAAATTAGTGTCAAAGGTGATGTAAAAGGTCTTTTTGGTTTTTTGTACTGATCAAAGGGGAACATTTGAATGCTTTCACTTCATTTATGTAATCAAATTCACCAGCTAATAGGACTTAAAAAACAGTACCAGACACAGACACTTCTGGACATTGGGAGGAAGTTGCTCAGCATGAGAGTGGTGAAAGCCTGGAATGGGTTGCCCAAGGAGGTGGTTGAGGCCCCATCACTGGAGGTGTTTAAGGCCAGGCTGGATGAGGCTGTGTGCAGCCTGCTCTAGGGTAGGGTGTCCCTGCCCATGGCAGGGGGTTGGAACTAGATCATCCTTGTGGTCCCTTCCAACCCTGACTGATTCTATGATTCTATGATCAGTGGACCACTAACAAAAATTGGGGAAACTAAGGAACATACCAGAGGAAAGTGCACATCCCTTACCCACTGCCAAGGGTGATTTGCCACATCAGATCAGGTGGTGGGTTCATGCTATGGCACTGTCCCAGCTTGCTGGTTTCTGCATGCCCACTATGATGGGCATGCAGATCATAGAATGTGCTGGTTGGGAAGGAGCTCTAGAAATGGGCACATACAGGTGGTGGGCACAGAGTGTGCCATCTTCAACACCACATGCATTAAGCTGTTCCCTTTCAGCAGCTTAGAATCATAGAATCATAGAATCAAGCAGGTTGGAAGAGACCTCCAAGATCAACCAGTCCAACCTAGCACCCAGACCTATCCAGTCATCTAGACCATGGCACTAAGTGCCTCATTCAGTCTTTTCTTGATAGCTCCTTTCACAATTGCCCTCTAATCTTCCTGCTTTCATGCATTAAGCTGTTCCCTTTCAGCAGCTTGATAGCTCCTTTCACAATTGCCTTCTAATCTTCCTGCTTTCACACAGAAGGGGCAACAGGAGTGACTGGCACAACAGAGCAAGTCAGCCAAAGCAGGCCACAGAGTAGCAACACTGCATCAGCTCAGGACAAAGTTTGCACTGCCTCTCGGGTGCAGAGACATTAAGGATTTGCAGCTTTATTGATGGTGTTGCAACACTGCAAACTCCCTGAGCTGGACAAGCCCCCAGTTTGCCCCTGTTTAGGGAAGGATCTCTTCTGTGCAGCAACAGCTGGCACAAGCATTCCTGTGGCCTGTGTGCCGTGATAGAGTGATGCTGTGTGATAATGCTGACTGCCTTTTACAGCCGTGTAATTAAAAGTCTGACAGGTTTCCCATCATATCATAGCCATATATCAGAGGATTTATATTTCAGATGGCATTCAGTCAGCCAGCTGTGCTACTTGCAAAGTGGAAAGCCTCATTACTATGCTTTTAAAATTAAACCCCCCAGTGTCCAAATGGCTATCAGTGTGTTTAAGTGCCCGAGCCTGTCTTCTCTGATTAACAGCTGCCTCGAGTGAAATGTGAATGAAGGACACTTTGCAGAGCTTAACCTTCCCTTTGGATTCATGAATCTTAACACACAGGGTCCATAAAGCAATTAAAGCTGCTGGTAAATAAGTCCAGTAGCTGCTCTCTGAGCAGAAAGTGATATCTATCTTTCCTTCCTACCATCTCAACTCCCCGCAAAGGGATTTGTACCATTTGAGAGTCTGTCCCTCCTAAAACTTACCTAAGGAAGCACGAGGGACAGTGGCCATAACGTTGACCGAAGCATCAGGGAGGAGGTTTCAGTTTGGTTAACTAGTTAAATTTCGAGCCACCAACCTGTGTATCCTTTTCCCACCATCTTCAAGAGCTCTCTACTAAGGCGTGCAGGGGCTGCTGCCAGGTCTTTGGCAAGGAAATGCCACCAACTTGGCTACATCACTCACCAACTTTCCTGGACCAGTTTTGTCCTTCACAATACTTTCCCAGTTTTCTCTTGAGAAGGTCCCCCAAATGAACATTGCTGTTTCATGTCTTGCCCCATTCGCTGCAGAACTAGGACAAATCCAAGGTCCGCTAAGTTTCCTACTGCCCCAGTTGTGTCCTGTCACTAAACAAGTCAGTTGCTCACCTGCCTTGGATGTAAACCATTACCATTTTCAGGAGGTGATTCATCCTCAAGGACTACACAGATACACAGTTCTGCACCTGGCTGTACTAGAATATCTGCTGAGTTTGGGAAGGAGCCTCTCTACCACATCCTTCCTTATATACAGCCGATACTTGGTGTGGCATTGCCACATCTGTCTTGGGCACACATTGGCTTGGAGGTCTCTTCCAACCTGTTTGATTCTATGATTCTATGCTGTGCTTAATGTGTTAAACTGCAAAAGAGAGGAAACAAGTGGTGCAATGCAGGGTGGTATGATGCCATAATGACATCACCATTTTCCTGCCACTGAGCCACTCACATCCACACCAACACGTGAACATCAGGAGGATGCTTTTCCTACAAGTCAGCTACAAAAATCACCTCACCACTCTCGAGGAATTATCATCAGAAATGGGTAAAAATGAATACTTTTACTGTCAACCTCATGCTGGGAAAGGTAAATGGGGAACAGGTTCTTCAGGGGAAAAAATATATATAGATATAAATTCAGATATTTGAAAAATACATGGTCTGGAGCCCTCAATATAGGAAGGACATGGAGTTGATGGAGCAGGTCCAGACAAGGGACACAAAAATAATCAGAGAACTGGAGCACCTCTGCTATGAGGACAGGCTGAGGGAGCTGGGGTTCTTCAGTCTGGAGAAGAGGAGGCTCTGCAGAGACCTAACAGCATTACCTGAAAGGGGGCTGCAAGAAGGATGGAGAGACACTGTTTACCAAGGCTTGGAGTGACAGGACAAGGAGCAATGGTTTCAAAGTAGAGAAGAGCAGGTTTAGATTGGATGTTAGGAGCAAGACCTTTACCGTGAGGGTAGTGGAACACTGGAACAGGATGCCCAAGGAAGTAGTTGGAACCCCACCCCTGGAGATATTCAAGGTGAGGCTTGACAGGGCAACCTGATCTAGTTGAGGATGTCCCTGCTGACTGCAGGGAAGGTTGAACTAGATGACCTTTGGAGGTCCCTTGCAGCCCAGACCATTCTATGATTCTGTGATGCTATGGTTCAAGGAGGGTTGTATAGCAGGGGAATACTGGAATTCAACCACATAATTTGAACTGAAAAATAGAACAAATGGATTTAAAAATCATTGTGCAGTGAGCCAACACTAGCTAGATGATTCTATTTGCCCTTTTCCCCTGCCCTTTTCCAGCAGGAATGGGGTTTTTGCATAACATAAACCTCTCACAATCCAGAGAAGAGTAACTGAATGCTCCAATCCTTTCCCTGCTTTCTTGGAAGTAATTGGGTTTTCTAATGCTGCTTTGGCATCCCAGCAGATGGCATAATTCCATTTCAAATGGAGACAGCCTCAGGTGAGAAGAAGGGATTAGATCAGCCGGTAAAAAGCAGGCTGCAGCAGGGACCTGCAATTTCCTGGCAGACTGCTATTTGGACAGCATGTGTCAAGAAATACAGTGATCCAATCCTGAAATAAATGGGAAGATTAAACAGCCTGCTGTACTGCAGGACACAAGACGTTGCTTGACAGGGGATAAATAGCATTTTTCTACTGCTTTTGCCCAAGCTGGGAGTGTGTGTGGGGGTGTTTCATTCCCCCCATGCAGGCAATGATAAATTCCACAGTGCTGGGAGGATTTGTCTACACAGCCTGCAGAATTCCAACAGCCTTGTTTGTGCTTTTGCACAGCTTGGATACTGTACACTCTAACAGAATCATATTGTCATAGAATCACAGAATCAAGCAGGTTGGAAGAGACCTCCAAGATCCTCCAGGCCAACCTAGCACCCAGCCCTAGCCAATCAACTAAACCATGGCACCAAGTGCCTCATCCAGTCCCCTCTTGAACACCTCCAGGGACAGTGACTCCACCACCTCCCTGGGCAGCCCATTCCAATGCCAATCACTCTCTCTGTGAAGAACTTCTTCCTAACATCCAGCCTAGACCTCCCCTGGCACAGCTTGAGGCTGTGTCCCCTTCTTCTATTGCTGGGTGCCTGGCAGAAGAGACCAACAGCCACCTGGCTACAGCCTCCCTTCAGGTAGTTGTAGACAGCAATGAGGTCTGCCCTGAGCCTCCTCTTCTCCAGGCTGCACACCCCCAGCTCCCTCAGCCTCTCCTCACAGGGCTGTGCTCCAGGCCCCTCACCAGCTTCACTGCCCTTCTCTGGACATGTTCCAGTATCTCAACATCTCTCTTGAATTGAGGAGCCCAGAACTGGACACGGGGCTCAAGATGTGGCCTGACCAGTGCTGAGTACAGGGGAAGAATAACCTCCCTTGTCCTACTGGTCACACTGTTCTTGATGCAGGCCAGGATGCCATTGGCTCTCCTGCCCACCTGAGCACACTGCTGCCTCATGTTCAGCTGCTGTCAACCAGTACCCCCAGGTCCCTTTCTGCCTGGCAGGTGCATATAGAGGTTGTTCTGGTGCTTCTGTTACATTTATCTCTATAAAAATCCTCTTGTCCCCTTTCAAAACTGTACATTTATGGATTGATTGGGTTGTTGTTTGTTTTTTTCTCATTATGACTCACTGAAAGGTGCATGGCTCAATCAAGATTCTACTGTCTACTGCTACTTGCCAACTCCTTCAGGAAGGGATTTGCTGGAAGCAAATATTCAAAATTACAAGAAGAGAGACAGACAGAGAGAGAAAATATAATGAATGATTAATTTACTGGCTCACCAGGCTTTTGAATTTCTGTGCTGCATTTGCATATCAGCAGATAATTATCATGAAAGGCATTATTAAACTGTCCACTGTTACCAATGAGACCAAATTCTTTAATTAGTTCTTGACTGCACTCTAAAGAAACGTGAGCTCAGCACAGGTTCCAGCCAACTTACTGCCTTTGGAGTCACTGATGCATTGTCTTCTTCAGATGCCACATTCACCAGGCACTGGGAGTCAACACTTCTCAACAGACCTTCTCAATATGGGTGAATCCCAATGTGTGTCCCCAGCTCTGGGGAAGGGAATATTGCCTGGGCTTTAGCCCTTGGCACACACTCTGCTGGTGAGATCATAGAATCATAGAGTGGTAGGTGTTGGAAAAGACCTCTGGAGATAAACTGAATCTACAGCTACTTGAAAGGAGGCTGTAGCCAGGTGGGGTTGGTCTCTTCTCCCAAGCAATCAGCAACAGAACAAGGGGACACAGTCTCAAGTTGTGCCAGGGGAAGTACAGGCTGGATGTTAGGAGGAAGTTGTTGGCAGAGAGAGTGATTGGCATTGGAATGGGCTGCCCAGGGAGGTGGTGGAGTCGCTGTGCCTGGAGGTGTTGAAGCAAAGCCTGGATGAGGCACTTAGTGCCATGGTCTGGTTGACTGGCTCGGGCTGGGTGCTAGGTTGGACTGGATGATCTTGGAAGTCTCTTCCAAGCTGGTTGATTCTATCATTTTAACTGAATTCTTTTGACAATTTGACTGTACAAGGACTGAGATTTTCTTGGAGTCAGTCCATAACTCACTGCTGTTAACATAATCATTAAATGAGCAAATCTTAGTCTGAATCCTGTGGAATTTTAAGTTGCTTTTGAACCGAGCAGCCTCTGGCTGGCTGGAGAGCTCTCAGACTCAGGTTTCATATAAAAGCATCCCCTCCAATGAATTCAAAAATCACTGCTGTTATTCTCCACACAGGTGGTTTTGCAGTTGCTGCAGTGATCTGCTGAGCCCTGCACCAGCAAAGGCATTTGTTACAGTGCTTGGGGAAACCTGCCTCACGCACAGCACATGGAGAGCTGGGAGGAGGGTAAGAAGAAAGGAGATTAGAGTGTTTATTCAGGCCCAATATCAATTAGGCCTGACTGATTATTACATTTCATTTTGTTATTTAAGTCTTTTGTGGAAATGGCAGTGCTATGGAACACAAACACAACAGCCCCACTGTGGTTAAAAATAGTTTGCCTGCACAAATCACAGCCTTGCTGGTGGTGCTAATTGCTGGTTCTTTATCGCTCAAGACAATTACCTTCTCTGAGCTCTCAAGCTGTTTTCTTTCTGTCACTTTCCAGAATCTTTTCCTCTTAAACCCTGATTTTCTTGTATGTTTTTTCCTCCCCAGCCTCTAAAAAATACATTGCAAAAGTACAGGCTGACCTTACTGAAAAGGTGATTTCAAATATCAACAGGATTTTTAGATCCAGGGTAGCAGAATAAGAATTTGGATTATAGATTTCCATTTCAAGTTGATGTCTTGCACCAGGGCAGAGTTGGGCTGTTTCTCTCTATCTTTTACTGTTGAGTTTTCTATAATTAATTGGTTCTGCACCCAAAACAACATTCAGTTGATAACTAAAATTCAATGCATGTTAAAGGTCTGACATCATAGAATCATAGAATTGTCTGGGTTGGAAGGGACCTGAAGGATCATCTAGTTCCAACCCCCCTGCCATGGGCAGGGACACCTCACACTAGATAAGGTTGCTAAGAGCCACATCCAGCCTGGCCTTAAAAACCTCCAGGGATGAAGCTTCCACCACCTCCCTGGGCAACCTTCCAGCGTCTCACTACCTTTATGGTGAAGAATTTCTTCCTAGTATCCAATCTGAATCTACTCACTTCTAGCTTTGCTTCATTCCCCTCCGTCCTGTCACTACCTGACACTGCAAAAAGTCCCTCACCAGCTTTCCTGTAGCCCACTTCAGATACAGGAAGGCCTCAATAAAGTCTCCTCAAAGCCTTCTCTTCTGCCAGGCAACCAGCAATAGAACAAGGGGACACAGTCTCAAGTTGTGCCAGGGTAGGTATAGGCTGGATGTTAGGAAGAAGTTCTTCACAGAGAGAGTGATTTCCCATTGGAATGGGCTGCCCAGGGAGGTGGTGGAGGCACTGTCCCTGGGGGTCTTCAAGCAAAGCCTGGCTGAGGCACTTAGTGCCATGGTCTGGTTGATTGGTTAGGGCTGGGTGCTAGGTTGGACTGGATGATCTTGGAGGTCTCTCCCAACCTGGTTGATTCTATGATTCTATGATTCTATGACTCTCCAGACTAAGCTGTTGGTTCCATATCCAACACAGCTAATACTAAATGACAGGTTTATGCTCTGCATGTTCCTCTTCCCTGGGCAATAGTACACACAGGTACCCATGAAGAAAAAAAAACCACAACATTGCTCTAGATTTTCCTGATTTCAGCTATGCAGAGAAGCTGTTGGTTTGGTTTTTTTTAAGAAACAGTGTATTTAGTGTCTTTATTCCCCTCCTGATAGTCTCTCCCCAGCTATCTTTTTTTGTGCTGGTTAGAGATTAACTGAAATCTTTTCATAGAATCAAAGAACCAAGCAGGTTGGAAGAGACCTCCAAGATCATCCAGGCCAATCTAGCACCCAGCCCTAGACAATCAACCAGACCATGGCACTAAGTGCCTCAGCCAGGCTTTGCTTCAACACCTCCAGGGACAGTGACTCCACCACCTCCCTGGGCAGCCCATTCCAATGCCAATCACTCTCTCTGCCAGGAACTTCCTCCTAACATCCAGCCTAGACCTGCCCTGCCACAACTTGAGACTGTGTCCCCTTCTTCTCTTGCTGCTTGCCTGGCAGAAGAGACCTAGCTACAGCCTCCCTTCAGGTAGTTGTAGAGAGCAATGAGTTCTGCCCTGAGCCTCCTCTTCTTCAGGCTAACCAACCCCAGCTCCCTCAGCCTCTCCTCATTTTACTGAGAGAAATTAAATCCTTAGCTGTGTGAAGAAAGAAAAAACAGCAGTACCTTATATCACTCATTCTTCTGCTGTGAAATGCAACTAGTCTAAATAAAGATGAGACACTCACTTCTCACACACTTCTTAGCTCTCACTTCTGGCACTGCCTTCTCTCTGGTGGTCTGGTCTCTGTAGCTTACTCTGCCTTAATTCTCTAATCCACCTAACCCCTTTTGCCTCTAATCTCCTTGTTGTCTCCTTGTCTCCAGATTCATTACATGAGATATACTTGGGTTGTTGTGGTTGTTTCTGACGGGAAGGAAAAGAGGGAAGGGGAAGGGAGTTTGGGTCAGGAGCTTCCTGGGGACTTTGATTGTTTCTGGGGGAGGGATTGTGTTTCTGTGTTACTTTGAATGTGTATATAACTGTTTATATTTGTGTATATCTGCTTGTATATTGTGCTTAGCTGTAAACATAGCTTCATTCTTAACTTCCAGCTCAGCTGAGTCTAGTCTGGGTGATTTCATAAGGATGGGGAGGGGCAGCTAACACCCAAACCATCACACTTTCGCATCTTCAGATCAAACCTATGAGTGTGGATCTGTTCAGCACATAGCACAAAATGCTCTCTGCTGTTGACTGTTCCCATCATGCCAGCATTGCAGGCTATCTTCTAAAACACCTGTTTCTCATTCATCAAGATTTTCATCTTTCACTCTTTTAGACTGTGCTAGTTTGAGCCTAGCTGGGATATTTTAGTGAGAGGAATTAGACTACAGGCTATGAGGTTCCACATTAACACAAGGAGGAACTTCTTTACTGTAAGGGTCCCAGAGCACTGGCACAGGCTCCCCAGAGAGGTTGTGAAGTCTCCTCTGGAGCCTTTCAAGGCCTGTCTGGATGTGTTCCTGTGTGACCTGAGCTAGATTGTATGGTCCTGCTGTGGCAGAGGGGTTTTGACTTGGTGATCTCTTTGGGTGCCTTCCAACCCCTGACATACTGTGATCCTGTGATCTTTATAAAAGGAAACAATGGTGATGTCTGTTTCACTCATAGGCTTGCTGAGATGTATAAGAACAAGAACAGAAATATAGATAACACAGTTTGCTCTCTGGCTTTGGGCTGCACTTCCCTCTCTCTAACCTGCCACTTGTGTGACTAATCCTTCTGCTTCCTAACCTCCCTGGATAATTCTCCAAACTCACCTTGAACGTAAGGCAAAGGCTGGGGTAAGGTAGAGGAGTGGGAAAAAGGTGGAAGGGTGGTTGGGAGCCCCTCCTGGGGACTCAGGTTTCTGGTAGGGCTGTTGTGTTTCTGTATTACTTTTTAACTTGTTTATTTCTGTCTATAGCTGTATAGATTGTAAATA
Organism: Pogoniulus pusillus; assembly: GCF_015220805.1. Lineage (NCBI taxonomy): Eukaryota > Metazoa > Chordata > Aves > Piciformes > Lybiidae > Pogoniulus > Pogoniulus pusillus. The sequence goes on along the minus strand of NC_087272.1, from coordinate 35,556,799 downwards.
TCTGCTTATGTATTGTGCTAAGCTGTAAATATAGAATCATAGAATCATAGAATCAACCAGGTTGGAAGAGACCTCCAAGATCATCTAGTCCAACCTATCACCCAGCCCTCTAATTTCCAGCTCAGCTGAGTCTAGTCCAGGTCATTTCATAAGGGGGGGGGGAGGAGCAGGTAACACCCAAACCATCACACTTTTGCATCTTCAGAGCAAACCTATGAGTGTGGATCTGTGCAACACGCACCACAAAGAGCTCTCTGCTGTTGACTGTTCCCATCATGCCAGCATTGCAAAAGCTATCTTCTAAAAAGCTTGTTTCTCATTCACCAAGATGTTCATCTTTCACTCTTTTAGACAGCAGAACGAAACACAGCCTCATGCTTTACTTACCCCAAGGTAATGGCCATCGATAAACACGACGGGGAGCGAGGGGACTTCACAGACCCTCCTGCATCTCTCATCCAGTTCTTTGCCATAATCGCTGTTCAGAGCAATGTTTTTCTCTTCAAACTTAACTCTGTGATTCTGAAAGATCTTTCTAACCAGTTCACATCTCTCAAAAGTGTTTCTCACCACACGAAGGCTGGTAGTGTAAATTACTATGCGGCCAAACTCTGGCACTGTTGATACCTGGGAAGGAAGAATAAATGATAGTTCCCATTACATTAAGTAAGGCTTTAGTAGCTTCCATGCATCAAGTAATTTTGCTTCAAATATTATTGAAGGGGAAAAAATAATGCATCATGAAAAAAACAATCCTGCATTCTACTCGTTTTTCAAATGCAAAGATGGAAGGGGAGGAGTTAAGTTCTCACAGTGGCCAACTTCAGGCAATTAATTAAAGCTAAATACGATCCTCCTATGAGCACAGACTGAAAGAGTTGGAGCTGTTCAAGCTGGAGAAGAAGAGGCTCCCAGGTGACCTTTATGTGGCCTTCCAGGATCTGAAGGGGGCTGCAGAAAAGCTGGAGAGGGACTTTTTAGGGTCTCAGGGAGTGAAAGGACTGGGGGGAATGGAGCAAAACTGGAGGTGGGGAGATTCAGAGTGGCCATGAGGAGGAAGTTGTTCATCATGAGAGTGGTGAGAGCCTGGAATGGGCTGCCTAGGGAGGTGGTTGAGGCTCCATCCCTGGAGATGTTTAAGGCAAGGCTGGATGAGGCTTTGTGCAGCCTGCTCTAGGGTAGGGTGTCCCTGGGCACGGCAGAGGGGTTGGAACTAGAAGTTCCTTGTGGTCTCTTCTGACTCTGACTGATTCTATGATTCTAAGATGCAGCTTTAGCTTTTCTGAGATGTTTTAAAGGTGGTGAGTCAAGTTAACATTTTCAAGACAGAGATGTGTTTTAGATCCTGGTAGAGTTCCAAATGTGGATAAATCATCACCATTTTGTTGATGTCTGGTTCTGTTCTAACAGTAACTCATGTTTGCAGAAACACAGTCTGGTAGTACCCAGACTAAGTCTAACGTTGCTAGCTCAGGTGTTGTTGACCACCTCCTTTAAGCAAGGAAAGAAGCCTAAGGTAAGCATCACATCCATAAACCAGCATTAGCTTAAAACACTTTAGATGTTTAGAAAGTTCTTCACTGAGAGAGTCATTGGACACTGGAATGGGCTGCCCGGGGAGGTGGTGGAGTCACCATCCCTGGGGCACTTCAAGGCAAGGTTGGACGTGGCACTTGGTGCCATGGTCTAGCCTTGATCTCTGTGCTAAAGGGTTGGACTTGATGATCTGTGAGGTCTCTTCCAACCCTGATGATACTGTGATGATACTGTGATGATACTGTGATGAGATCCCTCCAAGCTGAGCTAGATTGTGACTGCAAAGTGGACAGACACATCCCTAATTTTTAGGGTGGGTTCAAGTAAAATTGACAACTAAACCACTGTGTATTTAGTGTCCCACTCAAAGCTTACTTGCAGCCAGGGGTGGCAGTTCCCTTAGCTGTAAAAAGTCTCCCAAAGCAATTCAGATTTCAGTTTTTAACCCACTTCTTCATATGTAAAAGTTTATCCTGCATCTTTCCTACCCGAGAGAGAAACAATTAGAGAGTGTAAATACTGCAGGGATTAGAAAGAGAGGGTAGTGCATTTCAAATAGCTTGAGAATCATTGCTCCAAATAAAGATAAATCCTGCTTTTTGATAAAGGCAAGGCAGTAGTGCTCCAGGAGTAAAAACAGAAGCTAGAAAATGAAAAACAAGGATACCTGTAATTGCACTATGAAAAAAGCCACCTGGTGTTCCTCAGGGAACACCTCAAGGTGCACAGGTGGCACAGCTTTTGGGATTCATCCTTGCCCATACTGTGACCTATGAATTTTGTTGTTACCATACAGAGAAGCCTCCAGTAAAATAAGAGGATTCTGGCTCCAAGCCTGGATGACAGCAGCTGGAGTTAAAAACAAAGAGGTTCTTAAGCACTGGAGTGGGATGGTGAGATGTATCTGCTAGGAACGGTTTCAGCCTTTGTCTTGAGGGCACCTTTCAGTTGCCTATGAAGATAAATATCATCACAGCCAAGGAGCTGAAATTAAATGTATAGAGATCCTGTGCTTCCATAGGGAATTTCCAGGAGCCAGCAAATTAAAACAAAAGTGAAACCCAGCAGCTTTGGCCAGAGAGGGGAATCTTTTGCACACATCTTCTCATACAGACTCTGTATGTCCTCTACAGTAGAAGGTCCTATACTGTAGCAGTCTCAAGTTGTGCCAGGGGAGGTCTAGGCTGGATGTTAGGAGGAAGTGAGAGTGATTGGCATTGGAATGGGCTGCCCAGGGAGGTGGTGGAGGCACCATCCCTGGAGGTGTTGAAGCAAAGCCTGGCTGAGGCACTTAGTGCCATGGTCTGGTTGATTGGCCAGGGCTGGGTGCTAGGTTGGCCTGGATGATCTTGGAGGTCTCTTCCAACCTGCTTGATTCTATGATTGTATGATTCTATGAGGTGTCCTTGCCTATGGCAGGGGGATTGAAACTAGATGATCTTATCTTTAAAGTGCCTTCCAACTCAAACCATGCTACGAATCTGTAGGTGAATAGATCATATCTGAATGAAGCCCTGCAATAACTGCAAAGACACGGTTGTAAAATTGAGCAGATGCCACTCCAGATTTTGCCACGGAACAAAGTTGTGATTTAGCTTAATATAAATAAAAATAAAATAAGAATTAAATTAATTTTTTTTTAAATTAGGTTAAATTAAAAAATAAATTTAAATTAAATTGAAATACTAAATAAGTTAAATTTAAAATTAAATTAAATTAGATTAAAGTTAAATTAAAATTAAATTTAAAAACAAATAAAGTTGAATTAACAATTAAATTAAAATTAACTTAAAATACTAAATAAAGTTTAATTTAAAATTAAATTTAATTAAAGTGAAATGAAAATTAAATTTAAAAACAAATAAAGTTGAATTAAAAATTAAATTAAAATTAAATTTAAAAAATAAAGTTAAATTTAAAAGTGAATTAAATTAAATCAAAGTGAAATGAAAATTAAATTTAAAAACAAATAAAGTTGAATTTAAAATTAAAATTAAATTCAAAGACTAAATAAAGTTAAATTTAAAATTAAATGAAATTAAATCAAAGTGAAATGAAAATTAAATTTAAAAATAAAAAAGTTGAATTAAAAATTAACTTAAAATTAAATTAAAAAATAAATAAAGTTAAATTTTAAATTCAATTAAAGTTAAATGAAAATTAAATTTAAAAACAAATAAAGTTGAGTTAAAAATTAACTTAAAATTAAATTAAAAAATAAAGTTAAATTTAAAATTATATGAAATTAAATCAAAGTGAAATGAAAATTAAATTTAAAAATAAAAAAGTTGAATTAAAAATTAAATTAAAATTAAATTCAAAGAATAAATAAAGTTAAATTTAAAACTAAATGAAATTAAATCAAAGTGAAATGATAATTAAATTTAAAAATAAAAAAGTTGAATTAAAAATTAAATTAAAATTAAATTAAAAGACTAAATAAAGTTAAATTTAAAATTAAATTAAATCAAAGTGAAATGAAAACTAAATTTAAAAATAAAAAAGTTGAATTAAAAATTAAATTAAAATTAAATTCAAAGACTAAATAAAGTTAAATTTAAAATGAAATGAAATTAAGTCAAAGTGAAATGAAAATTAAATTTAAAAATAAATAAAGTTGAATTAAAAATTAAATTATAATTAAATTCAAAGAGTAAATAAAGTTAAACTTAAAATTAAATGAAATTAAATCAAAGTGAAATGAAAATTAAATTTAAAAACAAATAAGGTTGAATTAACAATGAAATTAAAATTAAATTAAAAGACTAAATAAAGTTAAAATTAAAATTAAATTAAATTAAATCAAAGTGAAACAAAAATTAAATTTAAGAATAAATAAAATTGAATTAACAATTAAATTAAATTACAATTAAATTAAACTTAAATTAAATTTAAATTTAAATAAAAATCAATAAAATCAAACAAATAACAAGGTAAAAAGTCATTGCTAAAAGCATGTTCTCCCCAGAAAGATGCTTGTAAGGTTCAATGTGTGGCAATGTGTTCTTCAGGAAAACACTTGCATTTCACACATCTCTTAGAGATCACTGCAGTGCGATCTCAAGCATATGTGAGGTAACTGTTTTCCACCTGCCATTCTGGGAAGCAAGCCTGCTGTGGTAGGTCAGCATTTGCTTCTATCACAGTATCACAGTCTCACAGTATCACCAAGGTTGGAAGAGACCTCACAGATCATCAAGTCCAACCCTTTAGCACAGAGCTCAAGGCCAGACCATGGCACCAAGTGCCACATCCAGTCCTGCCTTGAACAGCTCCAGGGACGGCGACTCCACCACCTCCCCGGGCAGCCCATTCCAGTGTCCAATGACTCTCTCAGTGAAGAACTTTCTCCTCACCTCCAGCCTAAATCTCCCCTGGCACAGCCTGAGGCTGTGTCCTCTTGTTCTGGTGCTGGCCACCTGAGAGAAGAGAGCAACCTCCTCCTGGCCACAACCTCCCCTCAGGTAGTTGTAGACAGCAATAAGGTCTCCCCTGAGCCTCCTCTTCTCCAGGCTAACCAATCCCAGCTCCCTCAGCCTCTCCTCATAGGGCTGTGCTCAAGGCCTCTCCCCAGCCTCGTTGCCCTTCTCTGGACACGCTCAAGCATCTCAATGTCCCTCCTAAACTGGGGGGCCCAGAACTGAACACAGCACTCAAGGTGTGGTCTAAGCAGTGCAGAGTACAGGGGCAGAATGACCTCCCTGCTCCTGCTGGCCACACCATTGCTGATGCAGGCCAGGATGCCACTGGCTCTCCTGGCCACCTGGGCACACTGCTGGCTCATGTTCATTCTCTTTGGATGGATGTGAGAACTACTGTTACAAAAAGTGGCTACTTTTCTCCCACCTGTTTTCCAGGCTGAAATTCTGTCGTGTTGCTGCTGCAGCACTGACTCTTCACACAGCATATTGTTCACACATTTGTAGAATCATGGAACCAGAGAATGGTTTAGGTTGGAAGGGACCTCAAGGATCATCCAGTTCCAACCCCCTGCCATAGGCAGGGACACTTTCCACTAGAACAGGTTGCTCAAGGCCTCATCCAGCCTGGCCTTGAACACCTCCAGGCAGGGAGCAGCCACAACCTCCCTGGGCAACCTGTGCCAGTGTCTCACCACCCTCACTGCAAACAACTTCTTCCTAACTTCTAGTTTAAATCTCCCCTCTGCCAGTTTAAACCCATTGCTCCTCATCCTGTCATTACAAGACCTTGTCAATAGTCCCTCCCCAGCCCTCCTGTAGGCCCCTTTCAGATACTGGAAGGCTTCTACAAGGTCTCTCTCCTCAAAGCCTTCTTCTCTCCAGGCTGCAGAGCCCCATTCCCATGGGCTCCTCAATTCAAGAAAGATGTTGAGGTGCTGGAACATGTCCAGAGAAGGGCAACAAAGCTGGTGAGGGGCCTGGAGCACAAATCCTATGAGGAGAGGCTGAGGGAGCTGGGCCTGTTCAGCCTGGAGAAGAGGAGGCTCAGGGGTGATCTTATTACTGTCTACAACTACCTGAAGGGGCATTGTAGCCAGGTGGGGGGTGGCCTCTTCTCCCAGGCAACCAGCAATAGAACAAGAGGACACAGTCTCAAGTTGTGCCAGGGTAGGTATAGGCTGGATATTAGGAAGAAGTTCTTCACAGAGAGAGTGATTGGCATTGGAATGGGCGGCCCAGGGAGGTGGTGGAGGCACTGTCCCTGGGGGTGTTCAAGAAAAGAGTGGATGAGGCACTTAGTGCCATGGTCTGGTTGACTGGCTAGGGCTGGGTGCTAGGTGGGCCTGGATGATCTTGGAGGTCTCTTCCAACCTGGTTGATTCTATGTGGATTCTATGCAGATTCTTAATGACTCTATGATTCTAGGAGCTCATCCTTTTCAGAAGTAGCCAAAAGGAGCCCTTAAAATGCTCCTTGCAAAGATAACGTCATGCAGTCACTGCTTCCTCCTCTGCCGAGTGAAAACACATTTTGAAGCGCAAACCCATTGAAGCGGCTGGAAATTCTTGTTCCTCCACAGCTCTAATCTCTAATGCTGTTTGTTCCCAGACACCAGAGGCTGGCAGCACAGACACAGACAGTCATTATCTAGCAAAGCATCAGGGCCGTGGTGTCCCGACAGCATACCAATAAGCAGCTGAAGAGGCGGAAAAATGGAAAGCTGTAAAGCGATCTGGAAAGCTATCAAGTGGAAGGTGTGCATCAGAGCCCCTTTTATGGCTCTCCTTTTCTTTTTTTTCCCTGGTGTGTCAGGCAAGAAATACTCACATTTGCCCTGCAAAGCAGTGCCAAGGGCATTGGCTATGTAAGTATTGAGGGACACTTTAGCCCACACATTGTTTTCTCACTGAACTTGCCCTTGCAGGGTTTTATCTCACCAATAAAAACCTTTCCTGTCACCTTCCTGGAAGTGCAAAGTGGTCATTAAATAGAAGACTCAAGGCAGAGAGCTTTACAGGGTTTCTCTTGATGAGAATCTATGCTAACCTGGGGCTCCATAGTGTGGAGAAAACTAAGAGGGGATCTTATCAATGCCTATGAGTAGCTGAGGGGTGGGTGTCAAGTGGATGAGGCCAAGCTTTTTTTGGTGGTCTGCAGCAATAAGACAAGGAGCAACAGATCCAAACTTGGACACAGAAGGTTCCACCTCGATATAAGGAGAAACTTCTTTACAGTGAGAGTGACAGAGCCCTGGGACAAGCTGCTCAGAGAGGTTGTATGATCTCCTTCTCTGGAGACTTTCAAAACCTGCCTGGATGCATTCCTGTGCAGACTACCCTAGGGCATCCTGCCTTGGCAGGGGGTTGGACTGGATGATCTCTGGAGGTCCCTTCCAACATCTAAGGTTCTGTGGTTCTGTGATTCTTATTTTGCTACTCAATTCAGATAGCAAATTCAGGTAGCTGCAGCCTGTAGTATTTACTGACTACAGCACACTCTGGGCAGTGAGTGGCTGGAGAGTAGCCCTGAGGAGAAGGACTTGGTGGTGCTGCTGGATGAGAAGCTCAACAGGAGCCAGCAGTGTGCACTTGCAGCCCACAAGGCCATTCAGAGCCTGGGCTGCAGCAGCAGAAGTGTGGCCAGCAGGGCCAGGGAGGTGATTCTCCCCTTCTGCTCTGCTCTGCTGAGACCCCACCTGGAGTGTTGCATCCAGTTCTGGAGCCCCCATTACAAGAAGCATGTGAAGATGCTGGAGCATGTCCAGAGCAGGGCCAGGAGGATGCTCAGAGGGCTGCAGCAGCTCTGCTGTGAACACAGACTGAAAGAGTTGGGGCTGTGCAGTCTGCAGAAGCTGAGGCTCCCAGGTGACCTTCTTGTGGCCTTCCAGGATCTGAAGGGGGCTACAAAAAAGGCTGGGGAGGGACTTTTTAGGGTCTCAGGGAGTGACAGGACTGGGGGGGGAATGGAGCAAAACTGTAGGTGGGGAGAGTCAGCCTGGACATGAGGAGGAAGTTGTTGAGCATGAGAGTGGTGAGAGGCTGGAATGGGTTGCCCAGGGAGGTGGTTGAGGCCCCATCACTGGAGGTGTTTAAGGCCAGGCTGGATGAGGCTGTGTGCAGCCTGCTCTAGGGTAGGGTGTCCCTGGGCATGGCAGGGGGGTTGGAACTGGCTGCTCCTTGTGGTCCCTTCCAAGTCTGACTGATTCTATGATTCTATAAATCATCAGGATAATATTTGAGCATTGTGTTTTTCCTTCATAGGCTCGAACTGTAGCCAAATATAAGAAGAGCATAATAAATGACAAGCAATAAAAGCATATTAATGGAAGGACATCTCATAAAATGAACTTTTATCATTTTGCTTAACAAACTTCACTGAAGATGAAACCTGAATCCTATAGACTTCTCGGTAGCCCTGAATGACAGGCTCAAAGGATGTTAGGGGTTGGAAGGGACCCAAGGAGATCATAGAATCATAGAATCAACCAGGCTGGAAGAGACCTCCAAGATCATCCAGTCCAACCTAGCACCCAGCCCTGTCCAATCAACTAGACCATGGCACTAAGTGCCTCATCCAATCTTTTCTTGAACATCTCCAGGGATGGCGACTCTACCACCTCCCTGGGCAGCCCATTCCTATGGCAGATCATTGAGTCCAACTGCCCTGCCAGAGCAGGACAATCCTATCTAACACAGATCACACAGGAACACATCCAGACAGGCCTTGAAAGGCTCCAGAGAAGGAGAGCCCACAACCTCTCTGGGCAGCCTGTGCCAGTGCTCTGTGACCCTTACAGTAAAGAAGTTCCCCCTTGTGTTGAGGTGGAACCTCTTTTGCTGCAACTTACACCCACTGCTCCTTGTCCTATCCCAGGGAGTAATGAGCAGAGCCTGTCCCCCCCACTCCTGGCAAAATGTAACAGTCAGGTGCTTCTATAGTGCTGGATATTAGGAAGAAGTTCTTCACAGAGAGAGTGATTTCCCATTGGAATGGGCTGCCCAGGGAGGTGGTGGAGGCACCGTCCCTGGGGGTCTTCAAGAAAAGACTGGATGAGGCACTTAGTGCCATGGTCTGGTTGATTGGATAGGGCAGGGTGATAGGTTGGACTGGATGATCTTGGAGGTCTCTTCCAACCTGGTTGATTCTATGATTCTATGAAAGTCAGATAAAGCATGCAAACCATAAAACTCCCATGGATGTTTCTGAGTACAGCTCTTCCCCACTGTACCTCATATTCTCTTCTGGATCCAGCTACAACTGGAGCAGCAGCAAAAAGAGTTTATGCTTCCCTACTGATCCCACAGCTCCCCTGGTCCTGAACACCCCCCCTAGTCTAAGCAGCCCTCACACACACTCTTAGTTGTAAGGAGAATGATAAAATTAATTATTGAATAATAATGCCAGGTTACTTCTTCAGCATATTTGTCAGGAATTGCTTTCCCAAGGCTGTAGATTTTCTTTAGTATCTTTTATGACATTTTTATGTCTGCCTTGCTGGCTTTGAGTAGCTCTTTATCTTTGGATCAAACTCATAAAGTGGGTAATTTTTGCAGCACGGCTCCAAATTCAAAGCTGGGGAAGTGGTCCAAGGCAATGATTTTCATCTTGTGGTGCAAGTATGTAAAATACTTGTGGTGTAAGTATGACCTTGGGGCATGAAATGATTGCTCATAAAACAGTGCTAGTATTTCCTTTATGAAAACCTTTTTATGTGATCTTCTCTACAAACAAGTAAACAGATGCTCAGAAGAGAGAGAGTCCAATGGAGAGGCAGGAGGATGATTAGGGGGCTCAAGCATCCCCCCTATGAAGTAAGACTGAGAGCCTTGGGGCTCTAAGGTGTCCTTGCCCATGGCAGGGGGGTTGGAAGTAGATGATCCTTGTGGTCCCTTCCAACCCTGACTGATTCTATGATTCCATGATTCTATGATTGTGTGTTTAGTCTGGAGAGGAGAAGGCTGAGAGGAGATCTGATCAATGTCTATAAATATCTGAGGGGTGGGTGCCAAGTGGATGGGGTCAAGCAGCAGTAAGACAAGGAGCAATGGATACAGAATTCACAGAATTAACCAGGTTGGAAAAGACCTTTAAGATCATTGAGTCCAACCTATCACCTAATACCTTCCAATTAACTAAACCATGGAACTAAGTGCCTCATCCAGACTCCATTTAAAACTTGAACACAGAAGGTTTCACCTCAATATGAGAAACTTCTTTTCAGTGAGGGTGACAGAGCCCTGGAACAGGCTGCCCAGAGAGGGCTCTTCAGTGTGGAGAAAACTAAGAGGGGATCTTATCAATGTCTATAAATACATGAGGGGTGGGTGTCAAGTGGATGAAGTCAATCTCTTTTTGGTGGTCTGCAGCAATAAGACAAGGAGTAACAGATACAAACTTGAACATAGAAGGTTCCACCTCAACATGAGGAGAAACTTCTTTACAGTGAGGATGACAGAGCCCTGGAACGGGCTGCCCAGAGAGGTTGTGGAGTCTCCTTCTTTGGAGACTTTCCACATCCACCTGAATGCATTCCTGTGCAGACTACCCTAGGGGATCCTGCTTTGGCAGGGGAGTTGGATTGGATTATCTTGGAGGTCTCTTCCAACCTGTTTGATTCTATGATTCTATGATTTCTGGAGGTCCCTTCTAACCTCTAATGTTCTGTGATTCTGTGATTCTGAGAGGAATACTCATGGTGGAAACCTCATTTTTATTTGATTACAAATGAAATCTCTGACAGCAACACTACAGGAGTAGTCATGGGGTGGTTTTTTTAATCCTCTCTAGGGATAGAAGGCACAGGCCTGTGGTTTAACTTCACTGATGTGAAGGAAAAAAGCTATTTACATTCATATCTCTCTATATAACTTGTTTTCATTGGTGCTGTCACCCACTAATTTACACTGGGTACATTAAAAAGACCTCAACTCGCCAAGCCCACTCTACGGCTTGCATTTCATATTGTGTTCTAGCAAAAGCAAGCTATTTTTTGCTGCTAAGATGAATGGGCTGCTCTAGTCCTTTGGCAAAAGCTGAAATGTTAATGCCAACCTTGATCACACACACTGAGATTTTTAAGGGGTTTTTTTTAGTGTGTTCAGATATAACATTCAACAAATGTTATCCGTGAGCTAGTGAATTGCTTCTGTGACCTAAATCAATGGCTGATATGCCCTTCTCTGTCTCAGAATATCATCTTTCAACATCCCACAGTGTTCAACTGAAATATGCACCCCTTGGCTCTGCAATTAGATGCTATCTGCCTGGCTGAGGTATCTGCTGTCCACCAAGTCAGCTGAGGCAGGAATCTAGAGCATGCTACACATGTAACATGGAGTGGGTGCAGAGAAGGGCGATGAGGTTGGGGAGAGGTCTGGCAAATGACCTATGAGGAGGGGCTGAGGGAGCTGGGGGTGTTTAGTCTGGAGAAGAGGAGGCTGAGAGGGGACCTTATTGCCCTCTGCAACTAGCTAAAAGGAGGTTGTAGTGAGACTGGTGCTGGTCTCTTCTCCCCAGTTACTAATGATAGGACAAGAGGAAATGGCCTCAAGTTGCATCAGGGGAGGCTTAGGTTGGATATTGTGAGGAAGTAGCCTTGAGCTCTGTGGTAAAGGGTTGGACTTGATGATCTGTGAGGTCTCTTTCAACCCTGATGATACTGTGAAACTGCGATACTGTGAAGTTCTTTCCTGAGCAGGTGGTCAGGCCCTGGAACAGACTGCCCAGGGAGGTGGTGGAGTCACCATCCCTGGAGGTGTTTAAAAGGAGAGTGGATGTGGTGCTTGAGGCTATGGTCTAGTGATGAAGGATGCTGGGATGAAGGTTGGGCTGGATGAACCTGGTGGTCCTTTCCAACCACAGCAATTCACAGTGATGAGATGTTGTGCTGAAGGATTTGATTTAGCCAAGGACTTGTCAGTGTGAAACTAATGATTGGACTCGGTGAGCTTGAAGGTCTTTTCCAAGCTAAGAAACTCTGTGGTTCTGTGTAATAAGCCCTGTGCCAGAGATGCTTCCATGAGTAAATGCAGTATGCATGAGCCAGAGAATATGTCAGGAGAAAATATAGGGGGGGTGTGTATAGAGATATATATGCATACATGTGAACATATTTTTTATGCATGTCTGGCCTCATTAATGTTTAGCAATTTGTAAAGGGTGAGTGCCAAGAGGCTGGAGCCAGGCTCTGCTCAGTGATGCCCAGGGACAGGACAAGGGGCAATGGGTGGAAGCTGAGGCATAGGCAGTTCTATGGAAACACGAGGAGGAATTTTTCCCCTGTGAGGGTGACAGAGCACTGGAACAGGCTGCCCAGGGGGGTTGTGGAGTCTCCCTCTCTGGAGATATCCAAAACCTGCCTGGATGTGTTCCTGTGTGATCTCTAGGTGATCCTGCTCTAGCAGGGTGTTGGACAGGAGGATTTTTGAGGTCACTTCCAAGACCTAGCATTCTGTGATTCTGTGACATCTAGAAGCTTCAAATTAAGCTGCTCATTTCATAATTGGCATTACATAGTTTGTAGTATCAATAACTGAGTGGCAGGAAGAAAAAAATCCTCCTCATGCTTCCATGGAACCTTCAATGGAACTTCAGCTTCCACCAGGTGCCCCTTGTCCTGTCTCTGGGCATCACCCAGCAGAGCCTGGCTCCATCCTCTGGCCACTCACCCCTTTCATATTGCTAAACATGAATGAGGTCACCCCTTAAGTCTCCTCCTCTCCAGGCTAACCAGCCCCAGCTCCCTCAGGCTCTCTTCATAAGGAAGGTGTTCAACTTCCTTAATCATTGTTGTGGCTCTACAATGTGGCATGTTTTCCTTGACTGAGGTGGCTGGAGGAGTGGAGCTCTGTCTTCTAGTGTAACCTACACTATTTGCTATCATCACAACACCTCAGTACAATGCCAATGGAGTTGCAAACCAGTCCCTTCTGTCTGCTGTTGTTGGTTGCCTGGTTCAAATGAAAGATTCATTGGCATTTTTCAGGAAGAATTGATTCACTGGCCAGGAGAGCTCTTCCATCCAACAGATCTCATTGATCAAAGTGAAATGTTTTTCTTTGTCAGGTAAGATCTATTTACACATACAGGAGGAACTGCAAGTGGGCCCCAGCTGCAGCAGGCACTCTTGGTACAAACCCATGTTCCTTTCTACTTCACTGTTTGTGGTTCCAGCCCTCCATGGGCTCTCACACAGCAAAACACAGTGCACATTTGAATTTAAAAACTCTCTGATGTGTTTCATTACATCTTAGATTGGATATTAGGAAATTATTTTTCACAGAAAGAGTGGTCAGGCATTGGAATGAACTGCCCAAGGAGGTGGTTGTGTCACCAACCCTGCATCTGTTTAAAAGTCATTTGGACGTGGTGTTTGGGGATATGCTTTAGGGTACACCTTGTACAGTAGGGTTAGAGGTTGGACTTGGTGATCCTGAGAGTCTTTTCCAACCTGAATGTTTCTGTGATACTGTGATTGCATTCCTTGATTGCAACCTGAAGGGAGGCTGTAGCCAGGTGGGGTTGGGCTCTTCTGCCAGGCAACCAGCAACAGAACAGGGGGACACAGCCTCAAGTTGTGCCAGGGGAGGTCTAGGTTTTCCAACCAGAATGTTTCTGTGATTCTGTGATTAAGGTGGTAGTCCTGTTTAAATTGACTTCAAGGACCTGTTGCTATAACAATACTTGGGAAAGTCCAGACCTTGAACTACATTAAATGCAGACAACTGCATTTAAGTAAACCCCAGCAGAATGAAGATTAATTTTCTGCAACAGTGCAAGTCAGGTACTCAAGTCAAAGCATGCACTGACCTCTTAAACACATCACTTAAAAAACACTACATTTTTTCCTATCCTGTTTTGATAATTGTTTAGACTGAAGCTGTATGGTTGGAGCCTGTGACCCTCTGGGACAGTGCAATGGTATCTCCAGCTACCATCCTCATAACCACCAGCAAGCTGGGAAGGGCTGTAACACCAGTCTGCAAGTAAAGGCATCAAGAGCTGCACTGCTAAACAAAGTGGCCAGAGGGTCTCAAATGCAGACACTGATTTTGCTGCCACCATAAAAGTGGTCAGGTCACTGTTTCTCTCAGCTTTTAAAATGGCACAAATAGCTGTGTGCCTTTTGTCTGCCTGTTTTCTGATACTCAGCTCCCCCACAAACAGCAGCCTTAGGAATACATCCATTTCCAAAAGCTGTGCAAGAGCCCAGGCTCCTCTGCCTGATTATGTGTCCCAAAACATCTCATTTTTTTCCCATCTCAATTTCATAGGAATAGATAACTCTGAGGAGTTGGTCTCAGTGGTTGGACTCAATGATCTTAAAGCTCTTTTCTAAACAAAATGATTCTATGATTCCATAAACAGGTCTGTGATCCAGCAAGAACCTTAATTCCATGATCTTCAGACTTCTCACCACTCTAGTCTCACTTATCTGCCACACAGTGCTGACTGTAACATAGCTTCCTCTAAACCTTTCACCAGCTACAGCATAAAATAGATCCAGGATGTCATTACACCTAAGACACTGGTATAGCATCTTTGTAGCCATGTCTCAAATTAATTTGTACTTTCAGGCTATCAGTTTTGGGGGGAAGGGATGCCATCCAGAGAGACCTTCACAGGCTGCAGAGGTGGGCACAAGCCAGCCTCAGGCGTTCAACAAGACCAAGTGCAAGGTCCTGCAGCTGGGTCGAGGCAATGCCAAGCATAACTCCAGGCTGGGCAGTGAGTGGCTGGAGAGCAGCCCTGAGGAGAGGCACTTGGGGGTGCTGGTGGATGAGAAGCTCAACAGGAGCCAGCAGTGTGCACTTGCAGCCCGGAGGACCAACCAGAGCCTGGGCTGCAGCAGCAGAAGTGTGGCCAGCAGGTGGAGGGAGATGATTCTCCCTCTCTGCTCTGCTCTGCTGAGACCCCACCTGCAGTACTGCATCCAGTTCTGGAGCCCCCATTACAAGAAGGATGTGGAGATGCTGGAACATGCTGGAGCTGGCCACGAGGATGCTCAGAGGGCTGCAGCAGCTCTGCTATGAGGACAGACTGAAAGAGTTGGGGCTGCTCAGTCTGCAGAAGAGGAGGCTCCCAGGTGACCTTCTTGTGGCCTTACAGTGTCTGAAGGGGGCTACAAAAAAGCTGGGGAGGGACATATTAGTCTGTCAGGGAGTGACAGGACTGGGGGGAATGGAGCAAAGCTGGAGGTGAGGAGATTCAGAGTGGAGGTGAGGAGAAAGTTGTTCAGCATGAGAGTGGTGAGAACCCAGAATGAGCTGCCCAAGGAGGTGGTGGAGTCACCATCACTGGAGGTGTTGAAGCAAAACCTGGATGAGGCACTTAGTGCCATGGTCTAGTTGACTGGATAGGGCTGGATGCTAGGTTGGACTGGATGAGCTTGGAGGTCTCTTCCAACCTGCTTGATTCTATGATTCTATGATACTAGACCCTGATCCCTCAGCTCCTGTAGACTTTAAAAAGTCAGATTGCTGGCTACAAGTGTGGCACTGACTCTGGGGCTCCACAAAGATGCTGTGGAAGTCAACCAGGGCAAACTCTATGACACTGTTCAAATTAGTCAAAAAAAAAGATCAATATCTGCCCATGCCTAATTGGATTTTATTTATCTAGCATTGGAAGGTCTATCAGTAATTTCTCATTGAGTTTATTTGTGCCATTCTTCATGAGATAGGAATAAATGAAATCTTTGAAAAGGGAAAGATAATCCTGTGAGCAATTCTGACCTGGTCTGCCATTGTCCCAGAAAGAAACAATACAGTTGATTCATGCTTTTATCTCTTTTTTTGCTCACTCACTCCTCAGGTCTCTGTCTTCTTATTTACCAACACCTCTGACAAATTCTTCCCAAAGGAAAAGAGAAGAAGTCTCTGGGAAGATCCATGGAAATGTTTCATAGGTTTGCAAGAAAGGGGCAGCATTTCTTTGTTGTGCAAGAACACTGCCCACAAAAGCTGGAGGGGGAGAAGCTACTGAAAGTAGTTTTGTCCTCAGCTGCTTACATGAGGCACTACAAGCTGCTTGAAAAAGGTGTCCAACAATTTCCCTTCGTGTTGTGCAGTTCTTTGAACTTTGTGTTCAGCAGAAGAGACCTGAAGACAGACAAGTTGCATCTGGAACTGTTCTGTGACATCCATAAAGCCACATGTGGTAGTTTGGCATATGGTGCACAGGTTAAGAGAGGTCATAGGTGAGCTGCTTATATTAGTTGAGTGTTTCTGTCTCCTTCATTGAATTAGAAGCTGACAGCTCAGGTCAGCCCTAAACTGACTGACAAGGCATTAAATTCCATGTATATCATATTGAGTATAAAGCTGAGGGACCATGAGAGCCAAACTCTTTTCTTCAATGGCCAGCATCTGAGAAGGACTTCATCCATTCTGTCTTCAATCCCAACCTGTACGTTCACAGAATCACAGAACCTTAGAGATTGGAAGGGACCTCCAGAGATCATCAAGTCCAACCCTCCTGCCAAGGCAGGATCACCCAGAGTAGTTTGCACAGGAACCAACCTCTCTGGGCACCCTGTTCCAAGGCTATGTCACCCACACTGTAAAGAAGTTTCTCCTCCTGTTGAGCTGAAACCTTCTGTGTTACAGTTTGTAGCTGTTGCTCCTTGGCTTAGTGCTGCTGACCACTGAAAAGAGCTTGGTCCCCTCCACTTGACACCCACCATTCAGATATTGGTAGACATTGATGAGATCTCCTCTCAGTCTTCTCTTCTCCAGTCTAAACAGCCCCAGGGCTCTCAGTCTCTCTTCGTAGGGCAGATGCTCAAGTCCCCCAATCATCTTCGTGGCTCTCCACTGGGCTCTTTCAGCAGGTCCCTGTCTCTCCTGAAATATGGATCCCAAAATTTGATATCCCAATATTCCAGATGTGGTCTCACCAGGGCAGGGTAGAGGGGGAGAAGAACCTCCCTAGATGAATGCAGTTCCTGATGAATCCAGTTCTAGAATCCAGATCCCACATCCAATTCCTGATGAGTCCAGACTGGGATTTCCTCAGTGCCTGCTCACAGCACCAGTGGTGACAGTGACAAAATTGCTATCAGAGGGAGTTGAGTTCAATATTGATTTTCATAGAATCATAGAATCAACTATGTTAGAAGAGACTTCCAAGATCATCCAGTCCAACCTAGTACCCAGCCCTAGACAATCAACCAAACCATGGCTAAGTGCCTCATCCAGGCTTTGCTTCAACACCTCCAGGGATGGTGACTCCACCACCTCCTGGGCAGCCCATTCCAATGCCAATCACTCTCTCTGCTAACAACTTCCTCCTATCATCCAGCCTAGACCTCCCCTGGCACAACTTGAGGCTGTGTGCCCTTGTTCTGTTGCTGGTTTGTATATATTTGTTCACCTTTCATTTTATTGTTACAATTTTCATTAGAACTGATTGAGCTTTCTTTTCCTAACCATAAGTCTCTCTCTTGTCCCCTTTTTCTTCCTCTGTGGGAAAGAAGAAAAAATAATAAAATCCACCTGGGGTTGATCCAGCCCCAACCCAACCCTTGACAAGACTTCAGTGAGCAGCTGTCTTAACAATGAATTTTCCTTGGCAATGGATTATTCCATAGGTCCCCTCTGTGCCTGCTCTGTGTTGGAAGACTGATTGTAGCATGCTGTAACCTGGCATCCAACCAGGGAAACAATTGTTTTCTCCAGGTGCAGTGTTAGTGGGAGAGTTACAGGCTAGTTTCACTAATGTTTGATTATCTGCTGCCTTTGATATATGGCTCTCAGCTGAACAGTTTGAGTGGTGGTATAAACAATTCCTCTTTGTTTGATGTAGTGACTGGATCAGGAAATGGAAACCTCCTGCTAAACTGTGTCATGCTGTTAGGGGAGGTCTAAGCTCTCTGGTTTGCTTCTTGAGTCTTTTGGCTATGCTAAGCAAACAATAATTAGAAATGCTTGCTTAATTTTAATAGTCCTTCTTAAGAAGCAGGCTCTGCCATTCAGAGGAGGAGCTAAAATCAGGAGAACCCATTGGTAACAGCTGCAAAACTTGCACTATGCACAGGATGTTAGGGGGTTGGAAGGGACCTCCATAGATCATCAGGCCATAGAATCATAGAATCAACCAGGTTGGAAGAGACCTCCAAGATGATCCAGGCCAACCTAACACCCAGCCCTGCCCAATTAACTCGACCATGGCACTAAGTGCCTCATCCAGGCTTTGAAGTCAAAATCCCTTGTGGCCAAGACTGGAGTTCTGGTGGGAAATTATACTAGAGGTTCTTCTTCTGGCTAACACAAAGGTTTCAGTATTTTAGGTATTTTTAAACTGTAATCTAAAGAATGAACAGAAGTGTTATGTGGTTTGCTTTAGATGATCCTGCTCTGGCAGTGGGGGTGGAATCATAGAATCATAGAATCAAGCAGGTTGGAAGAGACCTCCAAGCTCATCCAGCCCAACCTAGCACCCAGCCCTAGCCAGTCAACCAGACCATGGCACTAAGTGCCTCATCCAGTCTTTTCTTGAAGACCCCCAGGGACGGTGCCTCCACCACCTCCCTGGGCAGCCCATTCCAATGCCAATCACTCTCTCTGGGAAGAACTTCTTCCTAATATCCAGCCTATACCTACCCTGGCACAACTTGAGACTGTGTCCCCTTGTTCTATTGCTGGTTGCCTGGGAGAAGAGGCCACCCCCCACCTGGCTACAATGCCCCTTCAGGTAGTTGTAGACAGTAATAAGATCACCCCTGAGCCTCCTCTTCTCCAGGCTAAACAACCCCAGCTCCCTCAACCTCTCCTCATAGGATTTGTGCTCCAGGCCCCTCACCAGCTTTGTTGCCCTTCTCTGGACATGTTCCAGCACCTCAACATCTTTCTGGAATTGAGGGGCCCAGTGATCTTCAGAGTTCCCTTCCAACTCCTACCACTCTGTGACTTAGAATCATAGAATCAACCAGGTTGGAAGAGACCTCCGAGATCATCCAGTCCAACCTAGCACTTTGTGATTTGTGATTACTTGTGATGACTTTGTGATTACACTTAATGACTTTGTGATTACTCTTAATATTGGTCACCAACAGGTGTTATTAAAGCACAGTGTCAAAACCAACCTCTGTCCTCCCATACATCTGACTTTGTCAAGCCTTCAGAACTCGAGCTCAGACTGAAAACTCATGTTTCCCTAGTCTTTACTTCTTTCTCTTCACAGAAATTGCCAGATTGCAGACTAAGCTTTCCTTTCCCTCCAGCAAGCCTGGCTGCTCTTTGTCTCTTTTCCAGGTCAAAGTCATCCCTAGGACTTCAACACCCAATTTTCCCAGAGGGGATTTGAACTTTGTCCAACACCACCAGCATGTGGAAGCCTTTCTTCTCCTGCCTCTCACTTCTTGCTTTATTCTCTCAAGGCAGAGTACTTCATTGCCACACTTGGCATTTCTGGCAGCTATTGAGGGACCATTTTAAGTTCAACCCTTATCTTTTCATAAGACTGACCTAAGGTCAAAACTACAAGCTTGTCCTGCAGGCAGGCTGCAAGGATGGCTGTGAACTAAAGATTTCCATGGTGTCCAGCTCAGAAGTTGCTGCTGCCTCTTTATTTTATCAGGAGGACTGAGTGTATAATGGATCAACCCAAATAGGAGAGAAGCCCACCAGAGCACTCACAGCACAAAGCAGATAGACATCATCAAAACAAACTCAGGGGCATTTGCAGTGAACATAGCTTCCAGGTTTCTGGACACGTGTGTCCATTTCTGGGCTTACTGTGTCCAGTTCTGGGCTCCTCAATTCAAGAGAGATGTTGAGGTACTGGAACGTGTCCAGAGAAGGGCAACAAAGCTGGTGAGGGACCTGGAGCACAAACCCTGTGAGGAGAGGCTGAGGGAGCTGGGGGTGTGCAGCCTGCAGAAGAGGAGGCTCAGGGCAGAGCTCATTGCTGTCCGCAGCTGCCTGAAGGGAGGTTGCAGCCAGGTGGGGTTTGGTCTCTTCTGCCAGGTAAGCAGCAACAGAAGAAGAGGACACAGTCTCAAGTTGTGCCAGGGCAGACCATTCCAATGTCTGATAACCCTTTCAGTGAAGAAACTTTTCCTAATATCCAGCCTAAACCTCCCCTGGTGCATCCTTCATGGCTTGAGCTGCCATGTTGACATGGTTTTTGAACACCTCTAAGGGTGGTGACTCCACCACTGTCCTGAACAGTTTGCTGAACACAACCTGCAGACAGAAACTAATTAATGTAAGCGAGGAAAAAGAAAGTCTGCTGCATGTCACCCAAAGAAATGCCACCACCAGGAAATTAAAAATGTATGGCCCGAGCTGCATAGCATCTGCCTGCCTACAGCTATGTCTGTAACCAGTGTGGAAGAGCAGAGAAGGGAAACAATGGATCACAGGTGGGTCATGAAAAGAATGCTAACATTAATTAAACAGCTCCAAACAATGTGCAAGGCCAGGAAACATGAGAATAAGTCTCCACTCCTAGAAGTAAACTTGTCCTAGATTACACTATTTAATATCCTCTGGCTTAACAGTTATAAGTTACTCCTCAGTGACAACAGCTATAGGTAGAATCATAGAATCATAGAATCAACCAGGTTGGAAGAGAGCTCCAAGATCATCCAGTCCAACCTAGCACCCAGCCCTAGCCAATCATCCAGACCATGGCAAGTATGAGAAATTATTATAATTCAATACATGATCAGTGTTTATTTCACTTCTCTTTATCACCAGCAAGAGAGAGAAATAGACTGAGTAAAATGAGAATGAAACTTCAATAAAAAGGAACTTTTACTCAAATTTTAATCAGGATAGAATCAAGCAAGTTAGAACAGACCTCCAAGCTCATCCAGTCCAACCTAGCACCCAGCCCTGTCCAGTCAACCAGACCATGGCACTAAGTGCCTCATCCAGGCTTTGCTTCAACACCTCCAGGCACGGCGACTCCACCACCTGCCTGGGCAGCCCATTCCAATGCCAATCACTCTCTCTGCCAACAACTTCCTCCTCACATCCAGCCTAGACCTCCCCCAGCACAACTTGAGACTGTGTCCCCTTGTTCTGTTGCTGATTGCCTGGCAGAAGAGACCAACCCCACCTGGCTACAGCCTCCCCTTAGGTAGTTGTAGACAGCAATGAGGTCTGCCCTGAGCCTCCTCTTCTCCAGGCTAAACAACCTCATTTCCCTCAGCCTCTCCTCTAATGGTTTGTGTTCCAGGCCCCTCACCAGCTTTGTTGCCCTTCTCTGGACAAGTTCCAGTATCTCAACATCTCTCTTGAATTGAGGAGCCCAGAATTGGACACAGCACTCAAGGTGTGGCCTGACCAGTGCTGACTACAGGGGCAGAATAACCTCCCTTGTCCTGCTGGCCACACTGCTCCTGATCCAAGCCAGGATGCCATTGGCTCTCTAGTCTAAACCTACCCAGTGGCAGCTTGAGGCCATTCCCTCTTGTTCTATCACTAATGACCTGTGAGAAGAGACCAGCAGCAGCCTCTCCACAAGGTCCTTTCAGGTATCTGTAGACAGCAATCAGGTTTCCCCTCAGCCTCCTCTTTTTCACACTAACCATCCCCAACTCCTTCAGTCACTCCTCATAAGATTTATTGCCCAGACCTTTCCCCAGCTTCACTGCCCTCCTCTGCACTCGCTCCAGCACCTCCACATCCCTCTTGCAGTGAGGTGCCCAAAGCAGAACACAATACTCGAGTTGTGGCCTCACCAGAGCCAATTACAAGGGTAAATCACCTTCCTGCTCCTGATGGACACAGCATTTCTAATCCCAGACAGGATGCCACTTGCTTTCTTTGCTGTTTGGGCACTCTGCTTGCTCATATTAAGTTGCTTGTCAGTTACAACCCCCACATCCCTTTCTGCTGACAGCTTTCCAGCCACACTACCCCAAGCCTGAAGCATTGCTTAGGGTTGTTGTGACCCAAGTGCAGGACCTGCCGTTTGGCCCTGTTGAAACTCATCCCATTAACACTGGCCCATCAATCCACTCTATCCAAGTCCCTCTGCAGAGCCCTCATGATGATCAACACTGCCACCTAACTTGGTGTCATCTGTGAACTTTCCCATGATGTCAGCCTGACTTATTACAAAATCCCACACTGATACATTTGCCTTAAACAGCATCCTCAGTTGTGGGCCCCAAATCCTACTGTCTCTTGCTATAAGCAGCTTTCTTCTTGGATTTATCACAGTGTCCAAGATATTTTCATGTTCAGCTGCCTGCCAAGGGAGCATCACTGCTCAGCCTGTGTGCTACTCGACCTGTGTGCTATTCTGTGTGCTGTAAGCAGCTTTCTTCTTGGACTTATCACAGTGTCCAAGATATTTTCATGTTTAGCTGCCTGCCAAGGGAGCATCACTACTCAGCCTGTGTGCTACTCAACCTGTGTGCTATTCTGTGTGCTGTAAGCAGCTTTCTTCTTGGACTTATCACAGTGTCCAAGATGTTTTCATGTTTAGCTGCCTGCATCACTGCTCAGCCTGTGTGCTACTTGACAATATCCTGCCAGTGAGGATGGCTTTATCCAGAAGTGAACTAGAGCAGAACTTGTTGAGGGTGAGCAGGTGAAGATGAAGGTGTTTGATGTACTCATATCATGTGGAAAAGTTACACAAGCAGCATGGCTCTGAGCAGGTCCTGTTTTGAGCATGCTGGCCCCATCTGTCTGTAATCACTGCTGCTTTCCTCAGTAGAACATTTCACAGTGGAGACAAACAGGCTTGTGTTGATCAGCAGCAAATGGCTATCATGAAAATTACTATGTCTACTCTGGCCCATATCTCCTTCACTTGGCAGCAGCTTTGGAAAACCATGTTTGCTGCTCTCTGGCAGGCAGATGAGGTTTAAAAATAAACCAGAAGCTTTCTAACCCTTCCCTCTTTCTCCTTTCACCAGTCCCTTACTCATCCTTTCTGAAATATTTGCTTTGAATCCCACTAGAGAGACTGACAGGTGCTAAAAATAGCAACATCATAATCATGCATACATGGATCTCTGACTCCACTCATTTTACATTCTAACAGCCAGGTGCAGTTTATTCATGCAGTGATCCCTTTTATAGCTCCCAAACACCAATTACACTTTGGCTAATTAAAAGGCATTAGTGATCTGTGAATATGCATATCTACTCTGTCAAGCTTCTTACAAATGTGATTCATCCTATTTCTGATTGGAAAGTCAAAGTGCTGACTGGTGAGATTAATCACAGAACCAACCAGGTTGGAAGAGACCTCTAAGATCATCCAGGCCAACCTAGCACCCAGCCCTGTCCAGTCAACCAGACCATGGCACTAAGTGCCTCATCCAGGCTTTGCTTCAAGGCAAGGTTGGACGTGGCACTTGGTGCCATGGTCTAGCCTTGAGCTCTGTGGTTAAGGGTTGGACTTGATGATCTGTGAGGTCTCTTCCAACCCTAATGATACTGTGTGTGATCCTGTGTGTGTGATCTCCAGGGATGGTGACTCCACCACCTCCCTGGGCAGCCCATTCCAATGCCAATCACTCTCTCTGCCAACAACTTCCTCCTAACATCCAGCCTAGACCTCCCCTGCCACAACTTCACACTGTGCCCTCTTGTTCTCTTGCTGGTTGCAACCCCCACCTGGCTGCAACCTCCCTTCAGGTAGTTGTAGACAGCAATGAGGTCCCCCCCGAACCTCCTCTTCTGCAGGCTGCACACCCCCAGCTCCCTCAGCCTCTCCTCACAGGGCTGTGCTTCAGGCCCCTCACCAGCTTCATCACCCTTCTCTGGACATGTCCCAGTGTCTGATGATATTACATGGCTCTTCCCTTTATGCCAGGCTATGCTTTGTGTGGTCTTTTACTAAGAGTTAACTTCAGCACACCAGAATACCACAGGAAACAGCACCAACAGTCCATGACTTCATTCTTATTTGCACCACTGCTGCAACTGGTGATTTTCCTACCCTTAGAGACAATCAGCAAGTACAAAACAGTGCTCAGGAGAGCTCCTGCCAATTACACTTAGCTCAGTGGAAAATGTACTGCTTTTTCTTCTTCAGACCTTCCATCCTTTCATCATGGATTAAACTCACCTTAGTCAGTCTGTCCTGTACAACAGAACTACTTTGGCTCCCTCAGAGAACAGCTAAAAAAGGTAATAGCATGAAGGAAGTAAGGTGCACAATAGTCCATGACTTCATTCTTATTTGCACCACTGCTGCAACTGGTGATTTTCCTACCATTAAAGGCAATCAGCAAGTACAAAACAGTGCTCAGGACAGCTCTTACGCTTAGCTCAGATGTGATTTTACTGCTTTTTCATCTGCAGACATTCTCTCCTTTCACTAGGGATTTAAACCTACCCTAGTCAGTCTGTCCTATACAACAGAACTACTTTGGCTCCCTCAGAAACCAGCTAGAGAAGGTAATAGCATAGAAGAAATAAGGTGCCATTCTCAGCTGCAATCACCAGCAGAGAAAGCTCAGAACTACACTCTTTTCTGCATGCAATTTGCCTTCCTAAGCAATAAAATTAGAGGAAAGAGTTAAATCAAGTCTGGGTTCCATTTCCAACACACCCTGGAGTACAATGAATCACAGAATCAAGCAGGTTGGGAGAGACCTCCAAGATCATCCAGGCCAACCTAGCACCCAGCCCTAGCCAGTCAACCAGACCATGGCACTAAGTGCCCCATCCAGGCTTTTCTTGAACACCTCCAGGGACAGCACCTCCACCACCTCTCTGGGCAGCCCATTCCAATGCCAATCACTCTCTCTGACAACAACTTCCTCCTCACATCCAGCCTAGACCTCCCCTGCCACAGCTTGAGACTGTGTCCCCTTCTTCTGTTGCTGGTTGCCTGGCAGAAGAGACCAACCCCACCTGGCTACAGCCTCCCTTCAGGTAGTTGTAGACAGCAATGAGCTCTGCCCTGAGCCTCCTCTTCTCCAGGCTGCACACCCCCAGCTCCCTCAGCCTCTCCTCACAGGGCTGTGCTCCAGGCCCCTCACCAGCTTTGTTGCCCTTCTCTGGACATGTTTCAGTACCTCAACATCTCTCTTGAATTGAGGAGCCCAGAACTGGACACAGCACTTAAGGTGTGGCCTGAGCAGTACTGGGTACAGGGGAAGAATAACCTCCCTCATCTCACTGGCCACACTGATCCTGATCCAGGCCAAGATGCCTGGAGGTGTTCAAAAAAAGCCTGGATGAGGCACTTAGTTCCATGGTCTAGTTGACTGGCTAGGGCTGAGTGATAGGCTGGGCTGGATGATCTTGGAGGTCTCTTCCAACCTGCTTGATTCTATGACTCTATGATAGTGTATTTTAAACCTGCTGTCTAATTAGCAATCAGCAGTATGCCAAACGAGGTTACTGCATGTCATAATGAACATGTGCAAACATTGCCTGCTAAGTTTTTCCCTACTCCTTTGTGGGAAGTAGAGAAAGAATGAGTCTGCCTGTGGAGTTCCTGCAGCATAGAAGGCATCCTCCCCTGCCATTACTGATGGATGGTGTCTCTGGATAGCCCTCCAAAGCAAAATTGTACTCAGGCTGTTCAAATGCTTTCCACAATTCATAAAAGCAATGAATGATGGTTCTTCTGACTTCTTTCCTGCCATGTGTGAAATGACTCTCTGCCTCGCTGACTCCAGCTGCTCGGCTGTGACCATTTCTGTTGCCGTATATGATGGAGGTTGTAAAGTGCTGTGCTGTGGCAGCCTCTCCACAATGTAATTGTGTCAAGCCAAACCACAAGAGTGCCTGTTTGGATGGGAGCTGTATTTTTCCAGCTCCCTTTCAAAATCAGCAGGCTGAGGATGGTACCAAATTACTATTTATCTTACATGTTCTGGGGAAGCTCAGTAAGATTGGGATTTCATGCTTTGTTTTCCATAGTACTGGCTGTTGCAGCAGTGAGGAAGGTTTTCCTGCATGCAAGTCATCTCCTTTCCTCTATGGCCACAAATTCCATTAGATGCAATAAAAAAGAAATGCTTCCTAATGGAATTTGCAGCCATAGAGGAAGTGAATCATGGAACCATGGAATCAACCAGTTTGGAAGAGACCTCCAAGATCATCCTGCCCAACCTAGCACCCAGCCCTGGCCAATCAACTAGACCATGGCACTAAGTGCCTCAGCCAGTCCCCTCTTGAACACCTCCAGGGACAGAGACTCCACCACCTCCCTGGGCAGCCCATTCCAATGCCAATCACTCTGCCAACAACTTCCTCCTAACATCCAGACTAGACCTCCCCCAGCACAACTTGAGGCTGTGTCCCCTTGTTCTGTTGCTGGGTGCCTGGCAGAAGAGACCAACCCCCATCTGGCTACAGCCTCCCTTCAGGTAGCTGTAGACAGCAATGCAGTCACTCCTGAGCCTCCCCTTCAGTGATGATGCTGCCAAACATTGCAATCACAGCTTAGAGCTCCAGCCAAAAAAACTCTACAAACAAAACCTCACCAGTATCTGACAATTTCTCTCTTTCAAACTCTTAATTCATCTACCTTGTGTTGATGTCATGTGTGATCAACTGCCAACACTTGCAGACAAATGTCAGAGCAGGCTGCTGACAGATCACAGCAGTCTAGCAAGTGTGATCTGCAAATACAGCATGACTTCATTTCGTCTCTCTCAGAGAAGGAAACTCTCCTTAATGACACCTACATGCTTGTTACATTGGCAGGAGGTGACCCCCCAGAAATGTGGGTTGAGTCAATTAGGGAAATAGTGTTCTTGGGTCAATGTATCATGAGCTGAGGGTTCTTAACCTGGAGAAGACTGAGAGGGGATCAAATAAATGTTTATAAATATCTGAGGGCTGGGGGTCAGGGAGGAGGGGACAGGGACAGCCTCTGCTCACTTGTGCCCTGGGATAGGACAAGGAGCAATGGATGGAAGCTGCAGCACAGGAGTTCCACCTCAACACAAGGGGGAACTTCTTTACTGTAAGGGTCACAGAGCACTGGCACAGGCTGCCCAGAGAGATTGTGGAGACTCCTTCCCTGGAGACTTTCAAGCCCTGTTTGGATGTGTTCCTGTGCAACCTGCTCTAGATTCCGTGGTCCTGCTCTGGCAGGGGGGTCTGGACTTGATGATCTCCAGAGGTCACTTCCAACCCCTAACACCTTTTGATTCCATGACAGCTGTATGGCATTGGCACATCTATTGTGTGATCTTACTGGTGTAAGTCCCTGCAAAGCCTCATTCATAACTGAGGCAATTCTGAGATCTGCAAGCTAAATGGAATTGTAATGCAATTAACTTGTTAGAAAGCATCTTTGCTAATGTCCTCTGTGGCATGGAATCAAAAAGCATTAGTGCATGCCTGGAGATCATACTACTAAATATAATTCCTCACTCTTTTGAACATTTTGGGTTTGGGTTTGGGTTTGTTTCAGTCAGGAGCTGTGCTTTGTCCACATCATTGCTTGTTTTTGCCATTGCACAACACACAACTCTGCAATCTGGTGACAAATTGACTCCATGTAGCCAAACGTTAGTCTCTATCTTTGTAAATTTAAGTCTATAGAATCAAAGAATTGTTTCAGTTGGAAAAGACCTCTAAGGTCCTTGAGCCCAACTATCAACCCAACACCACCACGACAATTAAACCATGTCCCCAAGTGCCATCTCTGTGGGGTTTTTTGAGCATCTCCAGGGATGGTGTCTCCACCACCTCTCCAGGCAGCCTGTGCCAATGCCTGACCACTTTTTCCATAAAGATTTTTTTCCTAATATCCACCCTAAACCTCCCCTAGCAGAACTAAATCACATTAGCTAAGACAGGTGCAGAGAAGACCCTGAAATATTTGGTGGCAGAGTAATTTATTTATACACAAAACAAGAGTCAGGAGCTGACAACCTATAACAGTTCTGGAGCCCTCAACACAAGTAGGACATGGAAGTGCTGGACCCAGTCCAGAGGAGACCATGAAGATGCTCAGAGGGCTGCATCAGCTCTACTATGAGGACAGGCTATGAGAGTTGGGGCTCTGCAGCCTGGAGAAGAGAAGGCTTGGAGGAGACCTTGGAGTGGCTTTCCAGTATCTGAAGTGGGCTACAGGAGAGCTGGGGAGGGACTATTGACAAGGTCTTGTAATGACAGGATGAGGAGTAATGGGTTTAAAGTGGCAGAGGGGAGATTAAAACTGGATGTTAGGAAGAAGTTCTTTAGAGTGAGGGTGGTGAGACACTGGCACAGGTTGCCCAGGGAGGTTGTGGCTGGAGGTGTTCAGGGCTAGGCTGGATGAGACCTTGAGTGACCTGTTCTAGTGGGAGATGTCCCTGCCTATGCCTATGGTGGGGGGCTGGAACTGGATGATCTTTGAGGTCTTCTCCAACCTAAACCATTCTATGATTCTATTCTATGACAATGGTGTCAGCAATCAGGTATCTGACTATTTGTAGGCAATTTATTTCAGCTTTATGTGTTCCACAGAATTCATGCTTGCTGTGTCAAAGATATTTGGGGGCAAGAAGACACAGCAAATGAGCAAAAAGAGAGCCTGATGTACCATGCCGAAGAAAAGGGAATAACCCTAACTTAGAATCATAGAATCAGGCAGGGTTGGAAGGGACCACAAGGATCAGCCAGTTCCAACCCTCTGCCATGTCCAGGGACACCCTATCCTAGAGCAGGTTGCCCACAGCCTCAGCCAGCCTGGCCTTGAACACCTCCAGGGATGTGGCCTCAACCACCTCCCTGGGCAACCCATTCCAGCCTCTCACCACTCTCATGCTCAACAACTTCCTCCTCATGTCCAGCCTGAACCTACCCATCTCCAGCTTCGCCCCATTCCCCCCAGTCCTGTCACTCCCTGATAGCCTAAAAAGTCCCTCCCCAGCTTTTTTGCAGGCCCCCTTCAGACACTGGAAGGCCACAATAACTTTTCTTCATATTCCTAATTTTAAGAATACTTCAAAAGACATCTCTCCTAATTGTCTTGCTGAATTACTGAGTTCAGCTCCACAGAAGAAAAAGGAGATATTGCTACTAATTAATAATTAGGAAGCACCAGTTCATCTTTTTCACCTCTGCTGTAAAAGGCCAATTCAGGGGAAATAATTAGAATCCTAATGTAAGAATAAATAGGGGGAAAAAAATCTGCACTGGCACCTTAAGATTTTTTTAATAGGCTGCTTATGTAGCATTGCTCTTTTTCAGGACAGTTTGAAGTTCTTTCTTCACAGAATCATAGAATCAGAGAATCAACCAGGTTGGAAGAGACCTCCAAGATCATTCAGTCCAACCTAGCATCCAGCCCTATCCAGTCAACCAGACCATGGCACTAAGTGCCTCATCCAGGCTTTTCTTGAAGACCCCCAGGGATGGTGACTCCACCACCTCCCTGGGCAGCCCATTCCAATGCCAATCACTCTCTCTGCCAACAACTTCCTCCTAACATCCAGCCTAGACCTCCCCTGCCACAACTTGAGACTGTGTCCCCTTGTTCTCTTGCTGGTTGCCTGGGAGAAGAGGCCACCCCCCACCTGTCTCCAGCCTCCCTTCAGGTAGTTGTAGACAGTAATAAAATCACCCCTGAGCCTCCTCTTCTGCAGGCTGCACACCCCCAGCTCCCTCAGCCTCTCCTCATAGGGTTTGTGTTCCAGGCCCCTCACCAGCTTTGTTGCCCTTCTCTGGACATGCTTCAGCACCTCAACATCTTTCTTGAATTGAGGAGCCCAGAACTGGACACAGCACTCAAGGTGTGGCCTGACCAGTGCTGAGTACAGGGGCAGAATAACCTCCCTTGTCCTGCTGGCCACACTGCTCCTGATGCAGTTAGCCCTCCTGATTTGTAAGTTCTGCATGTCCTACTATGTATTCACATTTCCAAGTCTAACAAGTGAAGAAAGATGAAAGTGAATTTAACCACCCCAGAAGTTCTCTTTCTCCTAACAGACTTCCACTTGATTCTTAATTCTTTCCCACCTCTCCCTCTAAATATTAATGAGCTGAATCTTTATCAGGCAGAATATTGACTTGCACTTTGAAACATGAAATGTTAGCTCTACCTGAGACACTGTGCTGGAAAATAATGTAAAGACCAAGTACATGATGTCTGACTCTTCACCCATGTCCCCTCTGAAGCAACGTTCACAGAGACATTAATCAAGTTTGTTAACCATGCCTGCCCTTTTGTTATAGACGTCAGCAAACCCTACCTGAGAATAAGATCTGTAGCTAATTTAGCAGAAGGTGACCTTTCAGAGGAGGCTGGAAAACCAGTGGAGTGTGTAAGTATGGAAATGGAGGAAAGAGCCCATGATGAAACAGTGGAAATGGAGGGAGGAGTGTGTAAAACCTTTGGCTGAGCTCCATTACATTGCATGTTGGTCTGCCATGAAATGTATTTAGCAATGGACCAGGATTTTTTGCTCTTTCACCTGGAAGCCATCACAGGGATTGACTTAGACATAAAACTTGGTCATGAATTTTATTTTCAAGGAAATTAGAAGCATTTCTCTACTACTTTCTGTGAGAAAACACTTGTAGCTGTTTGCTTTTTATCAGCATTTTAAATGGTAGGAAACAAAGATTCTAGTGACATCCTGAAATAAGACTACAAGCAGACACTGGGTAGGTTAAGACTGGACAGTAGGGAAAATAAATTTCCTAGCAAGAGTGGTCAGGCATTGGAATGAGCTGCCCAGGGAGGTAGTGGAGTCACCAACCCTGGATGTGTTTAAATGCTGTCTGTATGTGGTGTTTGAGGAGTTGGTTTAAGGATATAGAATCATAGAATCAACCAATTTGGAAGAGACCTCTAAGATCATCCAGGCAAACCTAGCACCCAGCCCTAGACAATCAACTAGACCATGGCACTAAGTGCCTCATCCAGGCTTTGCTTGAACACCTCCAGGAACCACCACCTCCCTGGGCAGCCCATTCCAATGCCAATCACTCTCTCTGACAACAACTTCCTAACAACATCCAGCCTAGACCTGCCCTGCCACAACTTCATACTGGGTCCCCTTGTTCTGTTGCTGGGTGCCTGGCAGAAGAGCCCAACCCCACCTGGCTACAGCCTCCCTTCAGGTAGTTGCAGACAGCAATGAGCTCTGCCCTGAGCCTCCTCTGCTGCAGGCTGCACACCCCCAGCTCCCTCAGCCTCTCCTCACAGGGTTTGTGTTCCAGTCCTCTCACCAGCTTCATCGCCCTTCTCTGGACACATTCCAGTATCTCAACATCTCTCTTGAGCTGAGGAGCCCAGAACTGGATTTGTTGGGCTTGGTGATCCTCAGGGTCTTTTCCAACCTGAGTGTTTCTGTGATTCTGTGATACAATTACTTTGGTTATGCAGAGAATGAGGTCATGCTTATGATACAATTATCAGGCCATGTCCCAGTTCCAGAGATGGTGACACCAACAGTTTTAGTGTTTTGGCAAGAGATATTTCCACTTACACCAAGGAGGTGCAAGAACAGGGAGGCTGGGAGCTCCAGAGCTTTTCTGTTATTCAAGCTTTTCACTAGTGTACATTTCTCATGAATAAAATGTTCCTGACTGTTTGACCTCTGCTTTGCCAGCCTTGTTGGAAGCCACCCCTCTGGTCTCAGGTCAGGTGCATGTGGAGGCCAAGTGCATGTGTAACCATCCCTTACCTCCAACAATGACCACAGCCTGGCCTCCTGCCTTCCCCTCCAAGCAAGGGACTGAGGAGGTGTTGCCACAGCAACATCTTCTTGCACACACACGCACCCCCCACAAGATGTGGTTGCTATGCCAACGATCTCCTTGTGGCTTCCACCACTGGGAGGGAAAGGCTGGAGGGGTTGTCATGGAAACCATGTTTCCCTGAGGCATCAGTAGGGCTGGTCTCTTCACTGTCTTTCTGGCCCCAAAATGTCCTGCCATAAAACTGACATAAACACCAGATATGCCCTGCTCTGTCCCACCCCATCCCCACAGTTGTGCCAGCCCCAGCTGCATGCAGCAGCTTCATCAGCTGTGCAGGGCCAGACTGATGGGAGACATTTTACTGCCACAGCACTGGAGCAGCTCACAACCAGGAACAGTCTTCAGACAGACTAATGAGAAGGACCTAGCTTCTATTTACATGGAGAAACGGGAAGTTACTGGTTGTGCTGGTGATGGAAGTGCTCAGTACATGGATATGGAAAGATGTAGCAGGAGATGGATGTCTACTTGGCAGTAGATATGCAGCCTCAGGTCAGGCTTGTGTCATGTAGCAACAACCACTAAAAACACACCTTTTTTTCTACAAGTACCTCCTGTGTTGTATCACTCTCTCAAAATTCCCCAAAACTCCAGAAACTATGATTTATTCTTTATCACTTGAGTTTGTTTTGGGAAGGAACAGTCTGAACCAGTTCCATAGAGAGGCTGTAGTTAGAAAATGTGGGGGAAAAATACATTCAAAACCTCAAAAATCCTAAGGAACATTAAAATATTTATGAGTGCACTAAGCCACAGGTATTTGAACAGAAAACAGCAAAAGTCTTTTCTGCACAACTTAACAAAGCCCAGTTAATTAATTCCTAGTATATCTGAGCAGAGTAACTCATTCTGTGATTCTATGATTCTCCAGGCCCTTCCCCAGCTTTGTTGCCCTCCTCTGGACCCACTCCAGCACCTCCACATCTCTCTTGTATTGTGGTACCCAAAACTGAACACAATACTTGAGATGTGGCCTCACCAAAGCTGAGTCCAAGGGGACAATCACCTCCCTACTCCTGCTGCCCACTGCATTTTCAATACAAGCCAGGATGCCATTGGCCTTCTTGGCCACCTGGGCACACTGCTGGCTCATATTCAGCTCCTGTCTACTACAACCCCTAGATCTCAGGCAGCTCTCCAGCCACACTGCCCCAAGCCTATAGTGTTTTTTGGGGTTGTTAGGACCCAAGTGCAGGAGCTGGCATTTGGCCTTGTTGAAACTCCTCCCATTGATGTTGGCCAATTGATCTACCCTGTACAATCCCCTCTGAAGATCCTCTCTACCCTCATTCAAGTCAACACTGCTCCTCCCAAGTGCAGGAGCTGGCATTTGGCCTTGTTGAAACTCATCCCATTGATGTTGGCCAATTGATCTACCCTGTACAACCCCCTCTGAAGATCCTCTCTACCCTCATTCAAGTCAACACTGCCACCTAACTTGGTGTCATCTGCAAACTTGCTGCTGACACTCTCTGTGCCTGAATCAAGGTCATCAATAAAGATGTTAAAAAGAAACAGTCTCAACATAAATCCTGGAGGAACACCACTCAGCCTTAAAGCCTCAAAACCAATCATTGTGCATTGCTCTCCTCTCTATGCTCATCATGAGGCACAGAAGATTGTCTCTCAGTATGACAGAAAAGGTATGCAAACTTCTTCACTGTGTTTCAGATTTTATCTCTCTGGAAATCACAGAATCATAGAATCAACCAGGTTGGAAGAGACCTCCAAGATCCAGCCCAACCTAGCACCCAGCCCTATCCACTCAACCAGACCATGGCACTAAGTGCCTCATCCAGGCTTTGCTTGAACACCTCCAGGGACAGCGACTCCACCACCTCCCTGGGCAGCCCATTCCAATGGCAATCACTCTCTCAAATGGGCACTTCCTTGCAGAGCAAGCAGAAATCAGGATGTTTTCTGTATTGTTGAATGCATGGGTTTGATCCAGTAGATCCTTAAGGTAAGAATATACAGTTCTTTCTAATAATCACTTATCTAGACCTGCCTCAGCAGAAGCTGCTCACTTCCCCTTATACCTTTCTCATCTGCTTTCAAATCCTGCCTATTCTCTTGGCCTTTGCAGTGTCTGTAGTACAGAGCTCTTTACTTTCATTATATGGTGTATGAAAGTATTGCAGTTTGTTTTCATGTGATAGTTAAACTTTTACACTTTCTTCTGCTGTAAAGTATTTTCAATACAACATCCTTATCACCTTTTAAACTATTCAATTAGAAGTTTTAATTAAGGACTTTTGTAGTAGAGTTGGCTGCATAGCATTTTCTGTACTTAATCAGATGGATATGATTACTCTTAAGCATTACTTTCCTCCAGGAAAACATCCCAAAGAAATAATCAATGGTGCCATGGTCTGGTTGACTGGATAGGGCTGGGGGACAGGTTGGACTGGGTGATCTTGGAGGTCTCTTCCAACCTGGTTGATTCTATGATTCCAATCTATGATTCTATTCTAATGCTGCCTCTGCTTGTAACTCTGCTAAGAATAAAAGAAACTCTAGGAACAACAAAAAAAAATCACAGAAATCAATGTACATTGCTTACAACCCATGAACCTTACTTAAAGAACTTCCAAACTAAACCTGGACATTCCAGGCCACTCATTAAGGTGCATGTGTCTTCAAATGGGTACATTCATTTAGCTGATTCAGGAAGGGACATTGTAGCCCTTGGGGTTGGTCTCTTCTTCCAGGCAACCATTTATAGAACAAGGGGACACAGTCTCAAGTTGTGCTGGGGAAAGTGTAGGCTGGATGTTAGGGGGAAGTTGTTGGCAGAGAGAGTGATTGGCATTGGAATGGGCTGCCCAGGGAGGTGGTGGAGTCACTGTGCCTGGAGGTGTTGAAGCAAAGCCTGGATGAGGCACTTAGTGCCATGGTCTGGTTGATTGGACAGGGCTGGGTGCTAGGTTGGCCTGGATGATCTTGGAGGTCTCTTCCAACCTGGTTGATTCTATTCTATTCTATTCTATTCTATTTGGGATTAAGGTTAGAGGAGAACTCAGCCATGCTCCAGTAACACTTCCTAACTCATATCTTCTTAAAAGAAGTGAACTTATTATTTTCAGAGGGCTGAATCTCCTCTGCTATGAACACAGGCTGAAAGAATTGGGGCTGTTCAGCCTGGAGAAGAGAAGGCTGCAGGGAGACCTTAGAGCTACATTTTAATATCCAAAGGGGACCTACAGGAAGGTTGGGGAAGGACTGCTGAGAAGGGCTTGTGATGACAGGACAATGGGCAATGGTTTCAAGCTGGAGCAGAGTTTGGCACCAGGAGGAAGTTCTTTACAATGAGAGTGGTATAATACTGGAACAGGTCACCCAGGGATGTGGGTGAAGCTCTGCCCCTGGAGACATTCAAGAGCAGACTGAATGTGGCCCCAGGCTGCCTGATCTACTTGGAGGTGTCTCCTGACTGCAGGGAGGTTGGACAAGATGACCTTTGAGGGTCTCCTGCAACCCAATGCAATCTGTGAATCCATGAATTTTATCAGAGTAGTGAACTCAAGGACAAATTCTTCAGTGGGTGGCCTGAAAGCAAGCAAGCCAACCGAGTGCTATGTACTGCAGAGAACAAAAATGAACAGCTAATTCATATCTGAAGCATCAACATTCACCAGCTCCAGGAACAACATTGCCAAAATACTGATATAATTTAGTTACACCATAGAGGATAGCTTCCTGATCAGAGGCAAAAAATCATGTTGTCATAGAATGGTTTAGATTTGAAGGGACTTCAAAGATCATCTAGTTCCAACCTCCCACCACAGGCAGGGATACCTCCCACTAGAACAGGTTGCTTAAGGGCTTAGCCAACCTGGCCTTGAACACCTCTAGGGAAGAAGCATTCACAACCTCCCTGGGTAACCTGTGCCAGTGTCTCACCACCCTCACAGCAAACATCTAGTTTAAAGCTCCCCTCTGCCAGTTTAAACCCATTACTCCTCATCCTGTCATTACAAGACCTTGAAAATAGTCCCTCCTCAGCCTTCCTGTAGGCCCCCTTCAGATACTGGAAGGCCACTCCAAGGTATCCTTGAACCCTTCTCCAGGCTACAGAGCCCCAACCCTTGTAGCCTGTCCTCACAGCAGAGCTGCTGCAGCCCTCTCAGCATCTTCATGGCCTCCTCTGGATTAATTCCAACAGTTCAATTTGCAAATGCATTATGAGAGGACTCAATTTCAAAGCAAGAAGGCACTTCTGAAGATTTCATTTTGATACACAACAGTTATCAGTAATATCACATTCCCCACGCTTTGAAACTGCATAAATGCTTTTAAAACAATGCCCTGAAGCAAATTAGAGGTTAATTTAAGTGCTATCATAACTCTGAATTATAACAATCCTTAGAAAGAATTTGCCTGCATGCTTGTTGCTCTTTTGTTTGGATATTAATGATTTAAAGGCTTGAATAGTGCACAGAGATAAATTATATATATGAGCTAAATATTTCAGAACTTTTATCTTGATTTTTTTTTTCCTGAGGGCTGTGTCCCTCTGCCTATGGCATATACTGTTTCAAACACATTTATTCTGCTCCTTCTACAAAACAAATGGAAAACAGACATTAATAAAAGAGACCTCCGACTAAGATTTCATTCCTCTGAAATTTTCATGTGGGAAAACCATCATTGCTGCCATCCTGCACCTAATTGCATCTACTCTGCAGATTAAACACAGTGGAATTTGCAAGTATCCATATTTACATGTAGGGGACAGCAGATAGCATCGTAAACTCATTAGGACTAATATAACAGGAGTGGAAACATGACACATCCCTCTACAGTGGATCTCAAGAGGTGGTGGAGTTGCCATCCCTGGAGGTGTTCAAGAAAAGACTGGATGAGGCACTTAGTGCCATGGTCTAGTTGACTGGATAGGGCTGGGCAATAGGTTGGACTGGATGATCTTGGAGGTCTCTTCCAGCCTGGCTGATTCTATGATTCTCTCTCAGCAGTGCACTCAGGATTGCTCTGAATGTTTTATGCTATACTGCCAAGCACCTCGGTTACACTACACAGATTCTTATGCTTTAATGCTAAGTATAAGGAAATCCAGCAACAGAACAAGGGGGTACAGTCTCAAGTTGTGCCAGGGGTAGGTATAGGCTGGATGTTAGGAGAAAGTTCTTGACGGACAGAATGATTTGCCATTGGAATGGGCTGCCCAGGGAGGTGGTGGAATCACTGTCCCTGAAGTGTTTATAAAAAGGCTGTCTGAGACACTTAGTGCCATGGTCTAGTTGATTGGACAGGGCTGGGTGCTAGGTTGGCCTGGATGATCTTGGAGGTCTCTTCCAACATGCTTGATTCTATGATTCTATGATTCCAATCAAGCCCTGGGTAATTCTTTTCTGCTTCCTTCCTGGTGCCTGGCAAGCACCATGTGCACGTTTCTAGTCGGAAAACTTGAGGTCAGTTTTGAAAGGAAAAGCTCACAGCCAGTTTGGGGTGGGGAGCTGTTGTAAAGCAGAAAGAGCAATGAGCCCCTCCTGTGCAATGATAGCAAGTGGAAAGCAATGGGAATGAGGCAGAATACTGAGAAATCATCAGCAAGAGAGGAACAACACAGGGTCTTAAAGGGACAGACACAGGATATGCTGAGTTAGAGCAGATCCCTCCCACAGTAAATTCACTACAACTCAGAATTTTGGAAAGTCAGAATAGAAATGAAATTATATTTTTGTACAGTTTATACTAAGTATAATAGCATAAGAAGAATAAACTGCTACAGACATATAACAACTATAAGGAAGATGGGGAAAGGGTCAAGCGGCAATGGAGCAGCAAAGCAGCAGCAGCAGCTGAAACATCGGCAGGGGAAGATAGCAGCAGGTGCAGCAGAAGCAACAAGGAGAAGAGGACACGAGTTGTGCTTCCAGACATAAGCTTTAGATGCTCCAATGAAATTATATTAACTTATCCACTGTTGCCATTTTATGGCCTATCCCTGGAATGTTCACCTCTCCACACAGAGACTCCAATACTCTCCCGCTCCTAAGTTTCTCTGTTCCAAGTTTTTCTTAGCTCTCAGCTAGAAACCTAACTCAAACAGCCACTCAAGGCTCTCAGCCAGCAGAACCACACCACCTACCTGAAATACTTTTGCCAAATTGTCAAAGAGGGCTTGGCCAGCGCTGACTTTGTGCTTGACTCCTCTGACTGTGCCATTTTTGCTGAGGATGTTGACTCTCTTTGTACCAAAGCGCCTCTCTTTAGCAGCTCTGACTAAAACGAGCAGGTCATCCTGCTCAGTCTCATTTTCATCGCACTCAGACCCTACGTGTCCGTTCTGCTGCCCCTCCACCTCGCTTAGCCGGCTGGTTTGGTCAGTCTCTGAGCTACTGGTGTACTCAGAGTCCAGAGAGTCAGCAGCCTCCCCATCGGCATAGACCTCCTTCAGCACCCTTCCGCTGTGCGAAGACGCCACTCGGAATCGAACCTTCCTCGATAGCCTCTCGCCGTCCACCTTCATCTCGCTTTTAAACATGGCCTCTTCCACTGATATCAGCAGTTTGCATTGTTCCAGCCTGGTGCCCATTGCATTTGCCAGTGTGTCACACTTGACAACAATATCAGCCCTCTTTTCTGTTGACAGGCAGTCTCATATTAAAACCAAAGAGGATTCCCAAGAAGCTCACCCTGCTGCCTGGCGGTTAATAATGGATGTGTTTGTGCTATGGTTACCTTTAAACTAAAACCTGCAAAATGATCTTGCCAATCAAATATTAAAAAGCCCTTGTGCACTCCTGAGCACAGAGGAAGAAAGGAAGAAAGTAAGAAAGGCAGAAACCATACTCATTGATGGAAATTGAACTTCAGATCTACCAATGGTAGCCCAAGTAACAGACACTACCTGAGTTGGTATGATTGCAGTTTTTGTTTGCTGAGAAAGAAAACAGAAGACTTCAGCACACAATCTGCAGATGCAGAACTCTCCACCTACATTAGACCTAAGGGAAAAGTCCCAAAGTTAACTGCATCCTAGTGTTTCAAAGATCAGAAGGATGGAGCTCTTCTCCTATGAGGACAGGCTGAGAGAATTTGGGTTAGAATCCTAGAATCATAGAATCAAGCAGATTGGAAGAGTCCTCCAAGATTATCCAGGCCAACCTAGCACCCAGCCCTAGCCAATCAACTAGACCATGGCACTAAGTGCCTCATCCAGGCTTTGCTTGAAGACCTCCAGGCACAGCAACTCCACCACCTCCCTGGGCAGCTCATTCCAATGCCAATCACTCTCTCTGTGCCAACAACATCTGCTCTCTTCTCTCAGGTGGCCAGTGCCAGAACAAGAGGACACAGCCTCAAGCTATGCCAGGGGAAATTTAGGCTGGAGGTGAGGAGAAAGTTCTTCACTGAGGGAGTCATTGGACACTGGAATGGGCTGCCCGGGGAGGTGGTGGAGTCACTGTCCCTGGAGCTGTTCAAGGCAGGATTGGACGTGGCACTTGGTGCCATGGTCTAGCCTTGAGCTCTGTGCTAAAGGGTTGGACTTGATGATCTGTGAGGTCTCTTCCAACCTTGGTGATACTGTGATACTGTGATAACTTCCTCCTAACATCCAGCCTAGACCTCCCCTGGCACAACTTGAGACTGTGTCCCCTTGTTGTATTGATGGTTATCTGGTGGAA
The DNA here is from genome assembly GCF_015220805.1 of Pogoniulus pusillus. NCBI lineage: Eukaryota > Metazoa > Chordata > Aves > Piciformes > Lybiidae > Pogoniulus > Pogoniulus pusillus. The sequence continues at coordinate 35,517,556 of NC_087272.1, read as the reverse complement.
GAGCCCAACCCCACCTGGCTACAGCCTCCCTTCAGGTAGTTGTAGACAGCAGTGAGGTCACCCCTGAGCCTCCTCTTCTCCAGGCTGGGGTTGTTCAGGCTGAAGAAGAGAAGGCTCCAAGAAGACCTTATCGTGCCCTTCCAGTGAATGAAGCGTGCCTACAAGAAAGCTGGGGAGGGACCTTTTAGGATGTCAGGTAGTGATAGGATTAGGGGGGAAATGGATCCAAGCTAGAGGAGGGCAAACTTACATTAAATGTTAGGAAGAAGTTCTTCAGCATGCGGGTGGTGAGACACTGGAACAGGTTGCCCAGGGAGGTGGTGGAAGCCTCATCCCTGGAAGTTTTTAAGGCCAGGCTGAATGTGGCTCTGAGCAACCTGATTCAGCGTGAGGTGTCCCTGCCCATGGCAGAGGAGCTGGAACTGGATGATTCTTGAGGTCCCTACCAACCCTGACAATTCTATGATCCTGTGATTATCTGAGTGATCTGCTCCTAGAAACTTGAAGTAATTAACTGTGTTCATATTCTTTAATTAAATAATAACCTCTCAAGTGCTTTGTGATGAATGCCTCAGAGGGAAAAAAAAAAGAGCTTCTATGACAGAAATATTTCACAATACACTTTCATAATGCTTTTATCTCCTCCAACTGATGCTATATATACATATTATAACATAGGACTCATTTTATTCACAGTATCACACAGTATGCAATGGGAAACTTTTTTTTTGCCTGTAGTGCAAAGGATTTGAGGCTACCTGAGTGATTTAAAAAGTTAATGTAGTATTGAGGTCTCCTGATCTAAGGTAGGGTGTCCCTGCCCATGGCAGAGGGGGTTGAAACTAGATGATCCTTGTGGCCCCTTCCAACCCTGACTGATTCTATGATGCTATGAGCAAATGAAGAATTAATCAGCACCACATTTTCAAAGCACTTCAGATGTTAGCACCTTGCTCTTTGTTGGTAGGAAATTAGCTCATTGTTTAGTTTCACAGCAATTCTTATTCCACACTAGGAAATATTTTCATGTCTGGTTAGGAGAAACTAAAACCTGCATGCAGTTTTCTCTGCAGAAAAACAGTTAAGCACAGAGGAGGGGCATTGTAGCCAGGTGGGGGGTGGCCTCTTCTGCCAGGCAACCAGCAATAGAACAAGGGGACACAGTCTCAAGTTGTGCCAGGGGAGGTATAGGCTGGATGTTAGGAAGAAGTTCTTCACAGAGAGAGTGATTGGCATTGGAATGGGCTGCCCAGGGAGGTGGTGGAGGCACTGTCCCTGGGGGTCTTCAAGAAAAGACTGGATGAGGCACTTAGTGCCATGGTCTGGTTGATTGGTTAGGGCTGGGTGCTAGGTTGCCCTGGATGATCTTGGAGGTCTCTTCCAACCTGATTGATTCTATGTGGATTCTATGTGGATTCTATGTGGAGTGTGCCCCTTGACTGAAGTGTTCACACACAGCAGATATTTTTTTAGCTTGATGTTCCAGCTGTGGAACTTCCCTCAGCAAATGTGACTTTTGGGGGGGGTAAGAGCAGACAGCCATCAGGAAAAAAAGATTACAGGCTCTAAACTGGTTGCATTCATGCCATGAGACATTCGAGAGTTCAAAGACCTGAAATGCACATTGTTGTACCATCTGCTGGATGTTCTCAACAAGGAAAGGATGGAAGTTTAAGCCTCTCTCTCCCTTCTGTAGAATAAAATGCTGTGGTAAATGCTGACACTAATTACAACTACTCAGTCTGACACTGCCACCCTGTCAGCTGTTATATTTGTGGCTTTAATTTTCTGTCTTCCCTAGACAAACTTCTTCTCATTCAAAGAGTTCTTTCATCTAATGAGTAGTATCCATTAAAATTGACCACGATGGGATTTTTGCAGTAATGAGACATTTCTTACCCATAATTTTGACTCTCCCTGAATCATTTGGCTGTTGTTAGTTTTTCTTTCTGCTTAGTTTGTGTCTAACGTTCTGCCATTGATTGATTCAAGGCCAAGGGGTCCAGCAAGCATCATGTTGAAGCATGCAGAGAACAGTCTTGTCACCACAGAGATCTCTCCTGAATAGAGAATCACTCTGCAAAGAAATACCTACGAAGAAGGTACTGCATCCATTACCTCTTCTCCAGCTCTGTCTCAACTCCCCAGGAACTGGGCCAATCCATCACCTTGATGACATGCTAAATAGAATGGCTTCCAAGCAAAATCCTCATGGTTTGTCAAGTTCACATTTCTCAACAAGCTGAGAGAAACAAAGATGATGCTTCTGCTAGTTGTTGTTTCTTGACAGAGTCAAAAAATCAGTACCACAGAATCAGCCAGGGTTGGAAGGGACCACAAGGACCATCTAGTTCTAACCCCCTGCCATGGGCAGGGGCACCTGACACTAGATCAGGCTGTCTAGAGCCTCATCCAGCCTGGCCTTAAACACCTTCAAGGATGAGGTTTTGACCACCTCCCTGGGAAACCCATTCCAGCCTCTCACCACTCTCATGGTGAAAAACTTCTTCCTAATATCCAGTCTGAATTTACTCATTTCTAGCTTTGTTCCATCCCCCCCCCGTCCTATCACTATCTGACAGCCTAAAATGTCCCTCCCCAGCTTTCTCGTATACACCCTTAAGATAATGAAAGGCCACAATAAGGTCACCTTGGAGCCTTCTCCTCTCCAGACTGAACAACCCCAATTCCCTCAGTCTCTCCTCACAAGAGAGGTGCTCAAGCCCTCTGATCATCCTTGTGGCCCTTCTCTGGACACCTTCAGCACATCACAGGCTCACAGGATGTTATGAGTTGGAAGAGACCTAAGGAGATCATTGACTCCATCCCCCCTGCCAGAGCAGGACAATCCTATCTAACAGAGATCACAGAGGAACACATCCAGACAGGCCTTGAAAGGCTCCAGAGAAGGAGACTCCACAACCTCTCTGGGCAGCCTGTGCCAGTGCTCTGGGACCCTTACAGTAAAGAAGTTCCCCCTTGTGTTGAGGCAGAACCTCTTTTGATGCAACTTACACCCATTGCTCCTTCTCCTATCCCAGGGAGCAGTGAGCAGAGCCTGTCCCCCCCTCCTGGCAGCCTTCAGATACTTATAAACATTTATCATATCCCCTCTCAGTCTTCTTTTCTCCAGACTAAACAGCCCCAGGTCCCTCAGCCTCTCCTCATAAGCCATGCCTTCCAGTCCTCTCATCCTCCTAGCCCTCTGCTGGACCCTCTCCAGCAGATCCCTGTCCCTCTTCAACTGGGGAGCCCAAAACTGAACACAGTAGTCAAGATGAGTTCTCAGCAGGGCAGAGTAGAGGGGAAGGAGAACCTCCCTTGATCTGCTGGCCACACTTCACTTGGTGCAGTCCAGGATCTGGTTGGCTTTCTGGGCTGCAAGAGCACACTGACAGCTCATACTGAGTTTCTTATCCACCAGATGAAGCTCAGGGGAAAGGTGCTGTACAGTGTAGGCTGAAAGACAAACATCTGCTCTGAGACAGACATTTGAGAATCTCCCACACTCCAGGTGGCTGCAGAGGGCAACTCATCACATCTTTCTACAGAGAATGTAGAAAGTCTAACTAGTAAACTTAATCTGGATAGTTAGCTTTAAAAATAACCACAATAAGGTCAGGTTAGCCAATGTCTAAAACTTTTGAGATGAAAGGTTTGAATTAAGCTAAAGTAGCAACACCTCATGCCAAGTGAGACCTTCACAGCTTATGTTCTAGGTGACTGGATAGGGCTGGGTGCTAGTTTGGATTGGATGATCTTGGAGGTCTCTTCCAACCTGGTTGATTCTATGATGCTATGAATAGGATCAATCCAACCAAACAATTCTGATTCCCTCCTTCATCACATAGATTGAAGGAGCAATGCACCAAACTCACTAATGCGAGCAGAAACACAGGCACAAACACTGCCTTTCTGCCTAGCAATTGTTTAGCAGGAGTTAAAGACTACAAATAACATGAAGTGGCAGTGTAAGGTGCTTGTGACTGAAATAATTAGTCACTGTAACAGCAACAGCCTGCTCAGTCTGTTCTCATCTGCAGTGTTTCTGTTCAGCAGCTGCTACACCTGACAAACCACTGCCAGATGCATGAGTTCCCTGATGGGTACCCAAACATGCTCTGTGTGTCCTCCTGACTTTACTACAGGTAAAGTGTTACTCTTCAACCTGCAGGCAAGCAGGCAGATGTTTTGCCAGCTTAGCAAATGGAGATATTCCTTCTCTGAGCAAGTGGGATGTGCTCTGTCTCAGCTAGAAGCAATGCTAGCATTCACAGTCTCACAGTATCACAGTCTCACAGTATCACCAAGGTTGGAAGAGACCTCACAGACCACCAAGTCCAACCCTTTAGCACAGAGCTCAAGGCTAGACCATGGCACCAAGTGCCACGTCCAATCCTGCCTTGAACAGCTCCAGGGACGGCGACTCCACCACCTCCCCGGGCAGCCCATTCCAGTGTCCAATGACTCTCTCAGGGAAGAACTTTCTCCTCACCTCCAGCCTAAATCTCCCCTGGTGCAGCCTGAGGCTGTGTCCCCTCATTCTGGTGCTGGCCACCTGAGAGAAGAGAGCAACCTCCTCCTGGCCACAACCACCCCTCAGGTAGTTGTAGACAGCAATAAGGTCACCCCTGAGCCTCCTCTTCTCCAGGCTAACCAATCCCAGCTCCCTCAGCCTCTCCTCGTAGGGCTGTGCTCAAGGCCTCTCCCCAGCCTCGTCGCCCTTCTCTGGACACGCTCAAGCATCTCAATGTCCCTCCTAAACTGGGGGGCCCAGAACTGAACACAGGACTCAAGGTGTGGTCTAACCAGTGCAGAGCACAGGGGCAGAATGACCTCCCTGCTCCTGCTGACCACACCATTGCTGATGCAGGCCAGGATGCCACTGGCTCTCTTGGCCACCTGGGCACACAGCTGGCTCAACTACTTGCTTGCAGAATGCATAGAAATCCTGCTGTTGAATGTGAAAAGATCTACCAAACCTCCATATCTGACCTGAAGCACAGCTCTTGCATGGCTCTCTCAAACTTTCCACTACCTAGCAATTTTTACATATAGCTGTGAGCCAAAAGCATGACTCGTAGTACTTTGTTTTTAATCTATCTCTGGCCTTCAGAGGAGAAAATAATATTCAGTGTTTTCTTTTTATGTTTCTTCTCCTTAGAAAGCCACATTCTTATTGTGATGGTAGACAGTAAATACTCTACAGATGATAACATAGAATAACAATGCAGCTTAGCTCTCATTTCACACCTAGGAATAAGAGTGATGAAGATAAGATAAAGGACTTCCATTTAGCTGCCATGGTTACTAGCTAATGTTACTGCTGGTGTTCTTTCTGTGGGTTTCTTCTATTCAAAACTTGGTCAATTATTTTATGTCATTTGTAGCTTCAGATCACTGCCAAGAAAATAAAGACTCTAAAGCCTTGTGAAGTTGGGTGTTTTTTCCAGCTGCTTTCCATGCATGTAACTGCAGATTGGCTCCTGTTTAAGGAAGCTGACCTGCAAGCACTGATTCTCCATATGGCTACTAGCTAATAAGAAAAGTCATCCAGTTCCTAGATTGCTGTGCTGTTTTTAAATGGGTATCAGTTTTGGGGAAGGAAATATTTATGTATATACAAATGTATGATCATAGAAATCACAGAAACACTCAGGTTGGAAAATACTCCAAGGATCACCAAGTCCAACCTAGAACCCTGCTTTACAAGGTTCACACTAAACCATATCCCCCAAGCACCACATCCAAATGGCTTTTAAACACATCCAGTGTTGGTGACTCAACTATCTCCCTGGGCAGCCTATTCCAATGCCTGACCACTCTTGATGGGAAAAAAAAATCTTCTAATGTCCATTCTAAACTTACCCAGCCACAACTTGAGGCCATTCCTTCTTGTTCTCTCACTAATTACCTGTGAGAAGAGCCCAGCAGCAGCCTCTCCACAGTGTCCCTTCAGGTAGCTGTCGACAGCAATGAGGTCTCTCCTCAGGCTCCTCTTTCTCACACTAATCACCCCCAGCTCCCTCAGTTGTGCTTCCTAAGGTTTATTCTCCAAGCCCTTCCCCAGCCTCATTGTCCTCCTCTGCACTTGCTCCAGCACCTCCACATCTCTCTTGCATTGTGGTGCCCCAAACTGAACACAGTATTTGAACTTGTGATTCCCAGATGGAATGAAAAACACTTCACACATCCTTCAAGAAGATCTCAGCCTTGCCTTGTGCATGCTCCTGGGGACAGTTAAATAGCTGTGTGCTTTCCAAAGGTGAATCTTTGAGATCTGGAGGCAGAAAAGTCATTCACAGACACGAAAGAGATGGGACTGGTTAGACTTTTTCACATGACAGTGACCCATAACCAAGTCTAGAGGTGAAAGGAAGAAGGGAAAGGGCAGGGGTTAGGGTATTGGTCTGCTTAATGGCTGAGTTCATTGCAAAAAGAATGAATCAAGAAGCCATTTGAGTTGTATCATTTCAGCTACTGAACTGGGAATCACCTCACTTAGTCTGAGTCACACAAACCTTTACTAGGAGCAGGGAAATTATGTCACCAAGTGCTTGTCTGAGCTGACTGATGAAGCTGTTGCTTTATATCAGCAGAAATTCAGAGCTTAGTGTGTGCCAACAGAGGAGCCTGGACTGGTAACTCACTGGTTGGCACAGGGATGTCAGGTGCTGTTGCAGATCTCAGGGTAAGGCTGGCACACAGCAGCCCCAGACAGGTTCATGGGAAGCTAGAGGGGCACCACCAGAGGAAAGAAGCTTTCATTTTAAGTTTGCTAACAGAAAAACAGATGCACAGAGGACATGAAAGCTGGGAGGACAGATTATGCTTTCCTCTTTCAGTACTGACTGCTTCACTGGAAACAAATCATAGAATCACACAGAATGTTAGGGGCTGGAAGAGACCTCAAAAGATCATCTAGTCCAACCCTATGCAGGGCTGTCCAGCTTTTCCCCCACACTTCAGTGCACTGTTGTTAGACTAAATCCAGTTATTCATAACTCTAATTTGCAGTCATTTCCCTGGGCCACTCATTTGCTATGTTAAAGAAGGAAAAGGAAAAGGGAAAGGGAAAGGGAAAGGGAAAGGGAAAGGGAAAGGGAAAGAGAAAAGGGGGAAAAAAAGAAAGAAAAGGGGAAATAAAAAAGAAAAGGACAAAGACAAAAAATAAAAATAAAAATATAAAGAAAGGGGGGAAAAAGGAAAAAGGAAAAAGAAAAAAGGAAAAAGAAAAAACATAAAGAAAGGAAAAAATAAAAGGAAACATAAAAAAGGGGAAAAAAGAAAAGAAAAAGGGGAAGAAAGGAAAAATAAAAGGAAAAAGAAAAAATAAAACAAAAAGGGAAAGAAAAAGAAAAAGAAAGGAAAAACAAAAGGAAAAAGAAAAAAGGAAAAAGAAAAAAAGGAAAAGAAAAACAAAAAGAAAGGAAAAAGAAAAGGAAAAAGGAAAAAGAAAAGGAAAAGGAAAAGGAAAAGGAAAAGGAAAAGGAAAAGGAAAAGGAAAAGGAAAAGGAGGGAAGGGAAGGGAAGGGAAGGGAAGGGAAGGGAAGGGAAGGGATGGGAAGGGAAGGGAAGGGAAGGGAAGGGAAGGGAAGGGAAGGGAAGAAGGGAGGAGAAGGGAGAGGAGAGGAGAGGAGAGAAGAGGAGAGGAGAGGAGAGGAGAGGAGAGGAGAGGAGAGGAGAGGAGAGGAGAGGAGAGGAGAGGAGAGGAGAGGAGAGGAGAGGAGAGGAGAGGAGAGGAGAGGAGAGGAGAGGAGAGGAGAGGAGAGGAGAGGAGAGGAGAGGAGAGGAGAGGAGAGGAGAGGAGAGGAGAGGAGAGGAGAGGAGAGGAGAGGAGAGGAGAGGAGAGGAGAGATGTCAGATATCATCCAAAGGGATGTTCACATACCATAGCGCTGGGGTGAAAGGGAAAACCTGATGCCTTCTCCTTTAACTATGCATAAACTCCTCAGAACTGGGAAACACTGACTCACCAGCTGAGTCCCCAGCACTCTGATATCTGAACACTGTTTAATAGGTTGGTATATACATTATAATGAATCCTATGTCTCCAGTCACATCCTATTATTATCGTTATTCTTATTATTATTTCAATCTTACTTTATTGCTCAGGAAATCAAAGGCAGCAAAACAAGTATAGCCCCCATACACTATCCTAATCTTATTTTCTTTTTGTTTCTGCTTGGATTTTGAGCACTTAGACTAAGCTAATTCAATTTACAGGCTCATTAACCAGGCTGGAAATGAAAGGGGAAGACAGCATGTCTCCACAGGAGTCGGCAGCGCTAGAACAGTCCCTGGGTTTTAAAACCTCAGGAGCTTCTGGTGCAGCATCAGTTTGTTTTCTCATACCTGCAATCCAAAAGAGGATCCAAGAAAGAAAGGAAGGAAAGGGTTTTTTTCCCTTCCAGTAAATATTAAAATGCATGTTCATTTCTCTATAGGCAAGCTGGTCAATTCTTTACAAATGATGACTGACTTGCCAGCAGGCTTCTGTGCTAAATCATTCCCTCCCCCCCCCCCCCCCCCCCAATCCCAATTCATCTTCAAGCTGTTCTGAAACAAAAACCCAATATTTCCTTCTGTCTCTGGATCTCTTTCTTTCTATTTCTACTGTTATTTGTCACAGCTGAGAGACAGCAACTACATTCAACGCTATTCCCAGCAGGAGGCTGAAGGCTGTGTCCTGAGCCCCCCTGTCAGAACTCTCCAGTGCAGTCAGCCCCATAATCATAGAATCAACCAAGTTGGAAGAGACCTCCAAGATCATCCAGTCCAACCTAGCATCCCAGACCTGTCCAATCAACCAGACCATGGCACTAAGTGCCTCATCCAGGCTTTGCTTCAACACCTCCAGGCACGGCGACTCCACCACCTCCCTGGGCAGCCCATTCCAATGCCAATCACTCTCTCTGCCAACAACTTCCTCCTGACATCCAGCCTAGACCTCCCCCAGCACAACTTGAGACTGTGTCCCCTTGTTCTATTGCTGGTTGCCTGGGAGAAGAGACCAACTCCCACCTGGCAACAACCTCCTTTCAGAGGAGGTTATCACTGGCTGCTTGATAGTTCCACATTTCAGTTACAAGATCCTTCTGATGAATGTGAAATACCTTAATTTACAAATTGTTTTCTGGAGGAGCTTTTTGGTTTGTACTGATGTGGTTTGATTAGTGTTACTGAAACACCGGTTTCACAGTGTCACAATCTCACAGTATCATCAGGGTTGGAAGAGACCTCACAGATCAAGTCCAACCCTTTAGCACAGAGCTCAAGGCTAGACCATGGCACCAAGTGCCACGTCCAATCCTGCCTTGAACAGCTCCAGGGACGGCGACTCCACCACCTCCCCGGGCAGCCCATTCCAGTGTCCAATGACTCTCTCAGTGAAGAACTTTCTCCTCACCTCCAGCCTAAATTTCCCCTGGCATAGCTTGAGGCTGTGTCCTCTTGTTCTGGTGCTGGCCACCTGAGAGAAGAGAGCAACCTCCTCCTGGCCACAACCACCCCTCAGGTAGTTGTAGACAGCAATAAGGTCACCCCTGAGCCTCCTCTTCTGTTTCTTATTCCTTTGCTCCCTGGAGCTGAGGAGACTGCTGAGTTCCATCAATTCCCAGAGGCTGCAGCCTTCAGCTCAGCACTCATATATAAATCACTACTTCCTCTGTGATGTGCATTCATCAGAGGCAAATTCAAATGCATGCCCTCATTTTATTACATGTGAAATACACATTCATAAAGGCAAGGCTCCAAATCTTTGGCAAGGCTCAGTGGCAGTCCCAGCCCTCAGTGAGCCCAGCAGCAACTCAGATCTCCCCATCATCTCCCATCAGCATTGTTGAGCCCCAGACACTGACTGAGCTGCAGTATGCTTAAATGTTTGGTCTCCAGCTAATAGCACAGGCATGCACTCCTTCCAAACAAATGCCTTCCACATGTAGTGGCCTTTATGCCCAGCAGCTAAAAGCCTGGTGGCTAAACTGTCACCTCTTTGAATGTAACAGCTATTTCATTGTCTAAAACTGCTCCTGGAACACTGAGCAGCACAGCAGTTGCTGAAAAAAATGGGCACCTGGGATGTCTGATTGCTGGAGTGGATTCTCAGAGGCATGCACTGTCACTAGAATCTCATCTCGTTGTGATCTTCAAAGACATTTGGTTATTGGGCTCAACCTCCCTTCAGCTGGCACTTCAGTTTCAGGGCAAATTCTCATTTTACTGCAGCAGACTGCTTATTTCAAGCCCAGAGGAGAGCTGCAAAGATGATTCAAGGGCTGAGGATAAGCTAAGGGAGCTGGGGTTGTTCAGCCTAGAGAGGGGAAGACTGTGTCCAGTTCTGGGCCCCTCAATTCAAGAGAGATGTTGAGGTGCTGGAACATGTCCAGAGAAGGGCAACAAAGCTGGTGAGGGGCCTGGAACACAAATCCTATGAGGAGAGGTTGAGGGAGCTGGGGGTGTGCAGCCTGGAGAAGAGGAGGCTCAGGGGTGATCTTATTACTGTCTACAACTACCAGAAGGGGCATTGTAGCCAGGTGGGGGGTGGCCTCTTCTCCCAGGCAACCAGCAATAGAACAAGGGGACACAGTCTCAAGTTGTGCCAGGGTAGGTATAGGCTGGCTATTAGGAAGAAGTTCTTCACAGAGAGAGTGATTGGCATTGGAATGGGCTGCCCAGGGAGGTGGTGGAGGCACCGTCCCTGGGGGTCTTCAAGAAAAGCCTGGCTGAGGCACTTAGTGCCATGATCTAGTTGATTGGTTAGGGCTGGGTGCTAGGTTGGACTGGATGATCTTGGAGGTCTCTTCCAACCTGGTTGATTCTATGATTCTATGATTCCAGGGGGACCTTAGAACTGTCTTCCAATATCTGAAGGGATCCTACAGGAAGGCTGTGGAGGGATTCTTCCCAAAGGTGTGTAGCAATACAGCAAAGGGGAATGGTTTGAAGCTGAGGTTTAAAGTGGATTGTTGGAAGATTCTGGATTAGACTGCCCAGGGAAGTTGTGGCTGCCTCCTCTCTGGAGATGTTCTAGGCAAGGGTGGACAAGGGCCTGAGCATCCAAGTCTCGTTGAGAGGTGTCCCTGCCCATGACAGGGAGATTGGAGTAGATGATCTCTGAAGTCACTTCCAATCTAAGCCACTCTATGAAAAAACACAGAATCACAGAAACATCCAGGCTGGAAAAGCCCCTCAGGGTCACCAAGTCCCCACAACTCTACTCTGTAAGATTCACCTTAAACCATATCCCTAAGCACCACATCCAAACCACTCTTAAACACATCCAGGGTTGGTGACTCCACCACGTCCCTGGGCAGCTCATTCCAATCCCTAACCACTCTCTCCATGAAAAAGTTTTTCCTAATGTCCAACCTAAACCTCCCCAGTCTCAGCTTCAGGCCATTCCCCCTTGTTCTGTCTCCAGTTCCCCGTGAGAAGAGCCCAGCAGCAGCCTCTCCACAATGTCCCTTCAGGTAGCTGTAGACAGCAATGAGATCTCCCCTCAGCCTCCTCTTCCTCACACTAACCATCCCCAGCTCCCTCAGTCACTCCTCATCAGATTGATTCTCCAGGCCCTTCCCCAGCTTTATTGACCTCCTTTGGAGCTGCTTCAGCACCTCCACATCTCTCCTGTATAGCGGTACCCAAAACTGAACACTACTTGAGGTGTGGCCTCACCAAAGCCAAGTCCAAGGAGACAATCATCTCCCTACTCCTGCTGCCCACTGCATTTTCAATACAAGCCAGGATGCCATTGGCCTTCTTGGCCACCTGGGCACACTGCTGGCTCATATTCAGCTCCTGTCTATTACAACCCCCAGGTCCCTTTCTGCCAGGCAGTTCTCCAGCCACACTGCCCCAAGCCTGTAGTGTTTTTGGGGGTTGCTATTACCCAAGTGCAGGAGCTGGCATTTGGCCTTGTTGAAACTCCTCCCATTAATGTTGGCCAATTGATCTACCCTGTCCAACCCCCTCTGAAGATGAAAAAAACGGATGAAAGCTAAATCAACTGGGCAGGTGAAGATTCCTTTTTGAGTAAGTGAAGCAAATTGGTGCTTTAGCTCCAGCACAGAGACAATTTAAGGCCAAGGGAGTATCATAGAACCAGGATAGAATCAAGCAGGTTGGAAGAGACCTCCAAGATCATCCAGTCCAATCTAGCACCCAGCCCTATCCAGTCAACCAGACCATGGCACTAAGTGCCTCAGCCAGGCTTTGCTTGAACACCTCCAGGCACGGCAACTCCACCACCTCCCTGGGCAGCCCATTCCAATGCCAATCACTCTCTCTGCCAACTTCCTCCTAACATCCAGCCTAGACTTCCCCCAGCACAGCTTGAGACTGTGTCCCCTTGTTGTATTGATGGTTATCTGGCAGAAGAGACCAACCCCACCTGGCTACAGCCTCCCTTCAGGTAGTTGTAGACTATGAGCGCTATCCTTACACCTCCCTTTCTCTGTGCAAACTTCTCCCAACTTGAAACATTTCCTTCCAGTTTTCAGGCATCATTGACATGAAAAAAAGAAAAAAAAAAGAGAGAAGGCAGAGTGCAAGTGCTATTAATTTGTACAGTCATTGAAAAATAATGTGTAGAACAATTTCATTAGGTTTTATATATTTACCTCATTAGGAAGAATTCTTCTGTTATGGCTAATTTTCTGAAAGCCTTTTAATGAGATTCAAATTTCATGGTAAATAGAGTAGTCAGAGCAGAGACATCTGCATATCAAGCAAAGCTTCTGCAGCTATGGTTTTGATTTTCTCCACTGCTCTGCTTCGTTCCCCCACCTCTCAGTCTTACTGCTTTGCCAGTCTTCCATGTCTGACCTCCTTCTTATGATTCTTTCTTGGAGGAGTAGAATCTGTGTGCTTTTTTTTTCACAGTAAAATCATAGATTCATAGAATCATAGAATCAAGCAGGTTGGAAGAGACCTCCAAGATCACCCAGTCCAACCTAGCACCCAGCCCTAGCCAATCAACCAGACCATGGCACTAAGTGCCTTATCTAGTCTTTGCTTGAGCACCTCCAGGGATGGTGACTCCACCACCTCCCTGGGCAGCCTATTCCAATGCCAATCACTCTCTCTGCCAACAGCTTCCTCCTAACATCCAGCCTAGACCTCCCCTGCCACGACTTGAGACTGTGTCCCCTTCTTCTGTTGCTGGTTGCCTGGCAGAAGAGACCAACCCCACCTGGCTACAGCCTCCCTTCAGGTAGTTGAATAAATAATGTATTATGTCTAGCTTGTAAACTTGGAGCAGTGTAAGAATTTGTGCTCAGCAAAGTCCTGGTTTATGAGCTATGTACAAGAAATACACAGCCCCTCTGCCTGGAACAAGGTAAGTTACAGCCACATCATTTCCCAACAAATTATCCAACTATGTAATCTGAGCTTTCCTGATCAAGAGATGGTGTAATGCAAATAATGTTTTGTGTTGGAAGGCACCTACAAAGCTCATCCAGTCCAACCCCCTGCAGTGAGCAGGGATCAGGTTACTCAGAGGCTTGTCGAGCCTGACCTTGAATATCTCCATGGTTGGGGGCCTCAACTACCTACCTGGTCAATCTGTTGTGGGGTTCCAGCACTCTCATGGTGCAGAACTTGCTCCTAACAACCTAAATCTCCTCTTCTCTAATTTCAAACCATTGCTCCTCATCCTATCACTCCAAACCTTTGTAAACAGTCCCTCTGCAGCCTTCTTGCAGGCCCCCTTCAGGTACTGGAAGGCTGCTATTAGGTCTCCCTGAAGCCTTCTCTTCTCCAAGCTGAACAACTCCAGTACAAAGAGGTTTGTCTACAGTGCTGCACTCTAGGATGTCCCCATGATCTGCAAAGTGGTGAGCTTTTAGGCTAAAGGGAAGTCTTGACTGTAGACAGTGCTTAAAGTGTCATCTATAACTTTCTTGCACTATGAACAGGTTGGATAAAGCCTTGAGTGACCTGTTCTAGTGGTAGGTGTCCCTGCCTATGGTGGGGAGCTGGAAGTAGATGACCTCTGAGGTCACTTCCAACCTAAACCATTCTCTGTGATTCTAAGTTGCCAGCAGGAGAGCTTTCTTACATGCCTGTTTGTGAAGTTCATTCATTAGGATCTTTGCACATATGGGAGAAAATGAAACAATAAAGTCTGATGAATGTAAATATGCTCAGGGCAAACAGAAAACCTGTGGAGACCTATAAAGGGGCATCACTACATCCTCAGCCTCCATTCTATCAATGGTTTGTTTACTACACAGGCGTAGGAGAGGCATAGGTAATGGGACACTCACTTAGGAAATATTCAACACCATCTGGCATCTCGAGGTAATGAATCTACACTGTACCTCCTTTGGAAACCATAGCAACTCCACAATAACTTCATTGTGTTCTCTGATGATAGCATAATAAATAATAAGTGCCACTGCTGTAAGATACTAATTAGTGCATTCTCAACTGACCAGCTGCTGCATACAGATGCACTGTCTATGATGGGTTTCAGAGGTCTACAACTACCTGAAGGGACATTGTAGCCAGGTGGGGGTGGCCTCTTCTCCCAGGCAACCAGTAATGGAACAAGGGGACACAGTCTCAAGTTGTGCCAGGGTAGGTATAGGCTGGATGTTAGGAGGAAGCTCTTAACAGAGAGAGTGATTGGCATTGGAATGGGCTGCCCAGGGAGGTGGTGGAGGCACCGTCCCTTGAGGTCTTCAAGAAAAGACTGGATGAGGCACTTAGTGCCATGGTCTAGTTGACTGGATAGGGCTAGGTGCTAGGTTGGACTGGATGATCTTGGAGGTCTCTTCCAACCTGGTTGATTCTATGATTCTATGGTAAGAAGTGTTGGCAAAACAGAAAAAGAAATGGATTATTAAAAAAATAGAGCATAATTTTGCATGACATCGGTCCTAGATAAATACCAAAGAGAAGCTGGACCATGATTTAATTAAGAATTGCAGGATTCTAATTGATGCCAGTCAACATGGTTTTGTGGAAAGCAGAGTAGTTTAGTCAAACCAACCTAACTGCATTCCAGAAGAGCTGAAGTTTTGTTCATTTAAAATAGCTCTGCAAAGTTATTTGATGTAATTCAATGTGACAAGGTGTGGCTCTTCAATCAGGATTACACATTATCAATAATATGGGTGTTAGAAAGATTAAGAAATGCCTAACAGACCAGAGAGGAGGTGGAGGGGGAAGCCAAGCCTCAAAATCAGAGTTCAACTCAGCAAAATGCATGGGTTTTTTTTTTTTTTACATCTAGAAACAACAAATATAAATATGCAGCCAAAACAAATGAGTCAGAAAAGCAGTGAATGTGTAAAATATCTCTGAGTAATACTCATCTACTTCATTGGAAAAACAATACAAGCTGGTGGGTTTGGTATTGCTAAACCTGGTATTAGAGTAGGTCCAGAGAAGGGTACTGAAGCTGGGGAAGGGTCTGGAGAGCAAATCTGAGTAGCAGATCTAAAAGGCTGCTAGATTTGGAGAAGAGGAGGCTGAAGGGAAACCTCCCTACAGCTACCTGAAAAGAGGTCGTAGTGAGGTGTGTGTTGGCCTCTTCTCCCAATTATCTAGCCATAGGACAAGAGGAAATAGCTCCCCAGGTTGCACCAGGAGAGGTTTAGATTGGGTATTAGGAAAAAGTTCTTTATTGAAAGAGTGGTCAAGCATTGGAACAGGCTGCTCAGGGAGATGGTGGAGTCATCATCCATGGAGGTGTTCTGAAAACATGTACACATGGCACTTGAGAACGTGGTTTAGTGGGCATGGTGGTGCTGGGTTGATGGTGGGACTCGATCTTAAAGATCTTTCCAACCACAACAATTGTGTGGTTCCCTGGTAATAAAGTTCGGATGAAGAACTGTATGCAGTGCAGGTAATGGTGAAATAAAATACTCAGGACTGTAGAACATAGAATCATAGAATCAACCAGGTTGGAAGAGACCTCCAAGATCATCCAGTCCAACCTAGCACCCAGCCCTAACCAATCAACTAGACCATGGCACTAAGTGCCTCAGCCAGGCTTTTCTTGAAGACCCCCAGGGACGGTGCCTCCACCTCCTCCCTGGGCAGCCCATTCCAATGCCAATCACTCTCTCTGTGAAGAACTTCTTCCTAATATCCAGCCTATACCTACCCTGGCACAACTTGAGACTGTGTCCCCTTGTTCTATTGCTGGTTGCCTGGCAGAAGAGGCCACCCCCCACCTGGCTACAATGCCCCTTCAGGTAGTTGTAGACAGTAATAAGATCACCCCTGAGCCTCCTCTTCTCCAGGCTAAACAGGCCCAGCTCCCTCAGCCTCTCCTCATAGGATTTGTGTTCCAGGCCCCTCAACAGCTTTGTTGCCCTTCTCTGGACACCTTCCAGCACCTCAACATCTCTCTTGAATTGAGGGGCCCAGAACTGGACACAGCACTCAAGGTGTGGCCTGACCAGTGCTGAGTACAGGGACAGAATAACCTCTCTTGTCCTACTGGCCACACTGTTCCTGATGCAGGCCAGGATGCCATTGGCTCTCTTGGCCACCTGGGCACACTGCTGCCTCATCTTCAGCTTACTATCTATCAGTACCCCCAGGTCCCTTTCCTCCTGGCTGCTCTCCAGCCACTCAGTCCCCAGCCTGTAGTGCTGCTTGGGGTTGTTGTGGCCAAAGTGCAGAACCCTGCACTTGGCCTTGTTCAATCTCATATTCTAGGGCAGAAAAATATGGGCATGCTGCAGCACTGGCTAGGACATTGGCCAGTGTTTGTCGAGCTAGAGGTGGAAAGTTGCAGAGCTGCAGCAGTGCAGCGCAAATAATCCCATGTAAGCTTCAAAGCATTGCCCCTTGCACTGTTGTTAGGCCCCCATGTGAAAAGTCCCTCTGCAGCCTTCCTGTAGGATCACTTCAGGTGCTGGAAGGCAGAATAGAATCATAGAATTGAATCACAGAATAGAATGGAATCATAGAACTGAATCACAGAGTGCATCATAGAATTGGATCATAGAATAGAATCATAGCATTGTAGCTTGTTTCTGTTGGAAGGCTCTTAAGATCATCAAGTCCAACCATAGAATCATAGAATCAAGCAGGTTGGAAGACACCTCCAAGATCATCCAGTCCAACCTAGCACCCAGCCCTATCCAGTCAACCAGACCATGGCACTAAGTGCCTCATCCAGTCTTTTCTTGAAGACCCCCAGGGACGGTGCCTCCACCACCGCCCTGGGCAGCCCATTCCAATGCCAATCACTCTCTCTGTGAAGAACTTCTTCCTAACATCCAGCCTATACCTACCCTGGCACAACTTGAGACTGTCCCCCCTTGTTCTATTGCTGGTTACCTGGGAGAAGAGGCCACCCCCACCTGGCTACAATGTCCCTTCAACCCATCACCACCATGGCCATTAGACTGTGTTCCAAACTGCCACATCTACACATTTCATTAACTCCTCCATGGATGGTGACTACACCACCTCCCTGGGCAGTCTGTTCCAAAGTGGTGTTGGAAATATTTTTACAGCCCTATCAGCATGCCTCAATCCCTCTCAATAGATCTGGCATACTTTGACAGCAGTAGAGGTGGTGAGTTATAAACAGATGTAGGGCAAAAATATTGAAGATACTATCATATGCAGTAAAGAAAACATTTGTGGTTCAAAAATGCAATGGCAAATTACAACATATTGATATACCACCAAAGCAAATGTAGCCAAACTTCCACACAGGGCTTCCAGAAATAGCAAATAAGCACAAGACCATCAGGAGTTGTGCTTCTATCCACTGTGATTCATATTTGACTCATGTAGTAAGTGAAATTAATTTGAGTCACAGGAATAAGTGCAAATATTTTTTTTCCTGTAGGAAGATAAGAGTTGTTTTGAGTTGGTTTTGATACTGACTCAGGTGACAGTGGTGCTGTCCATATGCCAGAGGAGCAGGATATCTTCCAGAGGGTCAAGCTGGAGAGGTGCGCCCAGGTGAACCTCATGAGGTTCAACAAGAGCAAGTGCAGGGTTGTGCACCTGAGCCAGAACAGTCCTTATTATCAATACAGACAGGGGGATGAAGTGATGGAAAGCAGCCCTCTGGAAAAGGGTGTGGGGATGCTGGCAGATGAGAAGCTGGACATCAGCAGAGTGAGATTGTGGCCCAGAAGGCAAATCATAGAATCACAGAATCATAGAATCAACCAGGTTGGAAGAGACCTCCAAGAGCATCCAGTTCAGCCTAGCACCCAGCCCTGTCCAATCAACCAGACCATGGCACTAAGTGCCTCATCCAGTCCCCTCTTGAACACCTCCAGGCACGGTGCCTCCACCACCTCCCTGGGCAGCCCATTCCAGTGCCAATCACTCTCTCTGGGAAGAACTTCTTCCTAACATCCAGCCTGTACTTTCCCCGGCACAACTTGAGATCACATCCTGGGCTGCATCAAAAGGAGCACTGCCAGCAGATCCAGTGAGATGATTCTGCCACTTTGCTCTGCTCTGGTGAGACCTCACCTGGAGTACTGTGTCCAGCTGTGGAGCCCTCAATATAGGAAGGACGTGGGCCTGATGGAGTGAGTCCAGAGAAGGGCTACGAAAATGATCAGGGGCTGGAGCACCTCTGCTATGAGGACAGGCTGAGGGAGATGGGAGTGTTCAGCCTGGAGAAGAGGGGGCTCCAGCTACTTTCCAATATCTGAAGGGATCCTACAAGAATGATAGAGAGAGACTGTTTACAAAGGTCTGTAATGACTGGACAAGGGACAATGGCTTCAAACTAGAGATTTAGATTGGATGTTAAGAAGAGGTTCTTTACCATGAGAGTAGTGGAATGCTGGAGCAGATTGTCCAGGGAAGTACTTGTGGTCCCATCCCTAAAGATATTCAGGGTGAGGCTAGACAGGGCTGTGGGCAACTTGATCTAGTTGAGGATATCCCTGCTGATGGCAGAGGAGATTGGAGTCGCTGTCCCTGGAGCTGTTCAAGGCAAGATTGGATGTAGCACTTGGTGCCATGGTCTAGCCTTGAGCTCTGTGGTAAAGGGTTGGACTTGATGATCTGTGAGGTCTCTTCCAACCTTGGTGATACTGGGATTCTGTGTGTGATACTTTTGGAGGTCACTTCCAACCCAGACCATTCTATGATTCGTTGATTCTATGATTCTCTGACAACCCACGAGGCCAAATTGTGCTGAACACATCCCCATCTGAGCTCACAGAAGGAAACACGTCCCTTTGTCTGGCAGCCAACCCTTCCCTTACATTTACGGCACAACGGCTGCTTGTGTTGAGTTTTGCCACCACGCAGAGGTCTTTGGAAGCCTCTCCGTGTGGCTGCAACGGCGGACATCTGCCACACGAGGGCGTGCGTCCAGTGACTAAACACAACCGCAGTGGCTACTCCGTTATCCCTGGCTACTCCACCCTGCCCTGACCGCAACCAATCGGATGGCTCCGCAAGCTTGGGATGTTTTCTTACAGCATCAATGTCTCACTCCCACCAGCTCTGTGTCAGCAGGACATAGAGCAACATCAGGGCAAGAACTCTTGGCTAAAAACAACCTTTTTTTTGTCATTTACAAGATGACCACAATGATTTAACAGACTTGGACAAAAATCTCCAGCTTTAACATCTACTTCTGTGCAGAAGGGATGACAGTGCAACAATTTCATGCAGGCAAGTCAATGGAAATTTGTTACATTTCTTTGTCTGTTTTCAAACACTGAAAGAGCTAAAGGGCTACTGTTACCTCCAGTTGAAGCAGCTTCAGCTCTGAGCTGAGGAGCAAGGCTTTCCCATACGTACTATAGACCTGTGTAGTGCAAACAGAATTAGGTGGTCTGTGTATTTCACAGAATCACAGAGTGATAGGGGTTGGAAGCGACCTCTGGAGATCATCTAGTGCAACCTCCCTGCCAGAGCAGGTTCACCTAGAGCAGGTTCCACAGGAAAACATTCTCTGTGGTAAAGGGTTGGACTTGATGATCTGTGAGGTCTCTTCCAACCCTGATGATACTGTGATACTGTGATACTGTGATACTGACAACACAGAATCATAGAATCAGCCAGGCTGGAAGAGACCGCCAAGATCATCCAGTACAACCTAGCACCCAGACTTGTCCAATCATCTAAGTGCTCCATCCAGTCTTTTCTTGAACACCTCCAGGGATGGCAACTCCACCACCTCCCTGGGCAGCCCATTCCAATGCCAATCACTCTCTCTGACAACAACTTCCTCCTAACATCCAGCCTAGACCTCCCCCAGCACAGCTTGAGACTGTGTCCCCTTCTTCTGTTGCTGGTTGCATGGCACAGCTTCAGAAATGGAGACTCCAGAACTACTCTGGGTAGCCTGCTCTGGTGCTCCACCATCCTCAAAGTAAAGAAGTGCCTCCTCATGTTTAGATTGGAGCTTTCTGTGCTCCATTTTCTGCCTGTTGCTTTTTGTCCTGTTGTTTTTTCCCCCCTTATTCCATGCTATGAGCATATTTTGAGCGTTGTTCCTTTTCAGATATACTGGGAGTCAAGCACAAAAATAACAGTGACTGTGTCTATGTAATGTGTGGAGTGGGAGGGAAAGGAGGACTTTGGAACAACCTCAGGATTAATAATGGTGTGCTATTTTGAGCACTCTACTAATTTCACAGAAAGCTCAACATTGTTTAAAGGCTTTTTTGGATGCTCAGATGAGCAGTGCTCACTGCACAAAGTATGTTCTTTGCAGAGGAAGGGAAAGGGATTGCTCCATTTCCGTTTCCACTTCTTTCCCACCCTTTTCTTTTTCTTCCCCATATTTCTGCAACTTGCATTTTCACATGAGGGGTAATTCTTACCTTCACAACCTCAACAGCACTAAGCTAACACACAGTGATCTAGCAACCAAGAGACCAGCCAGTTCAGGCTTTCTCCGTACTAGACTTTGATGGGTATGTGCTGAACACTGCCAGTTTGTTGCAGAGGAAACCCAGCCTGAACAGTTGAATGCATCTCACCCTTACTAATGAGTGTGAGGTACTTCAGCAGCTTGATTTGACAGCCATTCATCAATCATAATACAAGAAGTAGTTCACATCATTTACTGCTTGTGTTGAGGTCTTCCTCAATGACCAGTTAATTCACAGCATCAGGCAGGTAAACATAGCCTCATTTCCAAGAGCAGGTGGATACATTCAGAGATTCATGGAATGGAAAGGACCTTAAGGATAATCCAGTTCCACCACCCCCCTGTCATGGGCAGAGGCACCTTTCATTAGACTAGATTGCTCAAGACCTCATCCAACCTGGCCTTGAATACCTCCAGGGAAGGAACATCCACAGCCTCCGTGGGCAACCTGTGCCAGCATCTCACCACCTTTACTGGAAAGAATTTCTTCCTAACATCCAGTCTAAATCTTCCATTCTCAAGCTTCAATCCATTCTCTCTTGTCCTATCACTACAAGCTCTTGTAAAAAGTCCTTCCACAGCTTTCTTGTATCCCACTTGAGGTACTGGAAGGTCACTATAAGGTCTGGAAGATCACTCTAAGGTCTCCCTGGAGCCTTCTCTTCAGGCTGAACAGGCCCAGCTCTCACATAGAGATGCTGGTTGCTGTAACACCTTTCCAGAGAGCTTATAAATAGGTCTAGAACATCTATAAAATTCAGATCCAGTTTTATTAAGAAATGTCCCACCAAACACACTGCTGCCCATAGACCATCGAGGTAAAATAAGGAGTTAGAGCTTTTGTTTCACAGCAGAAATTCACTTTTATAAGAAGATGCTACATTCCCAAGCTGCTTTCATTCTTGCTCTCTTTCTGGTCCAGATAAAACTCTGACTAACAGAGTTAGTTGCTGCTTTCTCCTTTGACATGTCAGATGTCACAGCTAGCACCACAGAGAAATGCTCTCCTTTGACATGTCAGATGTCACAGCTAGCACCACAGAGAAATGCTGCCTACAAAATGCAAAAGAGGAATTCCAAAATCTTCTTGTTGGTCACAAAGCAAATGTGAAGGAACTACAGCTTACACCACAAGCAAGAACACAATGACCTATCATAGAATCATAGAATCAAGCAGGTTGGAAGAGACCTCCAAGATCATCCAGGCCAACCTATCACCCAGCCCTAGCCAGTCAACCAGACCATGGCACTAGGTGCCTCATCCAGGCTTTGCTTCAACACCTCCAGGGATGGTGACTCCACAACCTCCCTGGGCAGCCCATTCCAATGCCAATCACTCTCTCTGGGAAGAAGTTCCTCCTAACATCCAGCCTAGACCTCCCCCAGCACAACTTGAGGCTGTGTCTCCTTGTTCTGTTGCTGGGCGTCTGGGAGAGAGACCAACCCCCATCTGGCTACAGCCTCCCTTCAGGTAGTTGTAGACAGTAATGAGCTCTGCCCTGAGCCTCCTCTTCTCCAGGCTGCACACCCCCAGCTCCCTCAGCCTCTCCTCACAGGGTTTGTGCTCCAGGCCCTTCACCAGCCTCATTGCCCTTCTCTGGACATGTTCCAGCATCTCAACATCTCTCTTGAATTGAGGAGCCCAGAACGGGACACAGCACTCAAGGTGTGGCCTCTCCAGTGCTGAGTACAGGGGCAGAATAACCTCCCTTGTCCTACTGGCCACATTGCTCCTGATGCAGGCCAGGATGCCATTGGATCTCTTGGCCACCTGGGCACACTGCTGGCTCATCTTCAGCTACTATCAGTTCCCCCGGGTCCCTTTCCTCCTGGCTGCTCTCAGCCACTCAGTCCCCAGCCTGTAGTGCTGCTTGAGGTTGTTGTGGCCAAAGTGCAGAACCCTGCACTTGGCCTTGTTCAATCTCATCCCATTGGCCTCTGCCCACCCATCCAGCCTGTCCAGGTCCCTCTGCAGGGCTCTCCTACCTTCTATCAGATCAACACCTGCTCAGTAGTTCAAATTGTAGTGCAAGCAAGTCATTTTCTCATTTCAGATTGCAGTCCATTGCCAAAGTGAGAGCCCTCAAGCCTTTGCTAATTCAGCATTCACCCAGTAACTGCAGAGTGAGGGCTTCAATGTGTTGTGTGAGCAATATGGTTTTAATAAATTAACTCATTAAAAGTAATGGCTCTGGCATCTCTAAGATATTAAGCAGCCTTTGTAGCTGCTACAGCTTGGTTTCCTCTGTGCCATGCATTTTGTTTGCTCTCCACTGACCTCTCCTCAGGAGCTGCTGCCTTGTCATGATGTAGGTGAAGACAAAGGCAGCATACAGCAGAGAAAATCTTCCTTTCAAATGAGCTGAACTTTGTCCTCCCATGTTTCTGCTATTTCTTCTCCTCTGAAACAGAAGGAACTCAGCCCTAAAATAGATGGGTGTTCTTTAAACTCTGAGGAGCAGCTCAAAAGAGGGAAAGTGTTGGGGGATTATTAAGGCAGGGATTATTAAGGCAGATAAAGCCAGTGTCCCACCTGGCTTTGCAAGGGAAGTGTGCAGTGCTGGCAGTTTTCATGCATGGCTCTCACCTTGGGGACATGCACACACCATGAGACAGCCTTGGCTCCCCAGCTCCCCAAGAAAACCTTCTACCCTTGCTCTCCTCCTCCTGCCTCCCACAAGTTGAAATCTGCTACAATTAATAAGCATCAGGAGGCAGTAGCTGATGTTCTCTAGAGAACAGCATCTCCTTGAAGACTTCAGCCCAGCACTTTAGCAGTCTGCAGAGTCCTGCTTGCAGACAGAGCCGTTACTCACCTGCTCTTGTCCTCCCTGGATTTCAGTTCTGCATCATGCTTGCTGAAGTCCTGCCACAGCCTCCCTGGGAGCATATTGCAGCTCTCACAGCCTACCTGAACAGCATGTCCACACTCCACGATCCTAGCAGAAGGCTGGTCTGAGCCAGGCACTGAGCTGTGTCATCTGTCAGATTGCCTGGATGTAAAGCAATCAGAAAATCCTCTCAGACCACATTTCAGGACTTCCTTCAGCTCTTTTTTTTTTCTCCTAGAGTAAAATCACAAGCAATTCCCATAACCCCATTAGGTAAGGTATTGCACAAAACACTGACAACCTGCACTATATGCTTATTGTAATAATGAGGTCTTTCATCAGTGAAGCCTATGAATAATTAATTCTAATTAAGTAGCTGATAGACACAGTAAATCATTCATCAGTGCTTGAGTTCTTCACATTACAGACTGCAATAATTTTCCTCTTAGCACGAATGCTGAGCAAGAAGAGTGTAATCAATGAAAACATTATTAAAGATGAGTGTCACTGCTGGGATACAAATGGGAGAGTTTCTGCTCTGCCTTTGTTTTCCTTATTTGCTCTTGAAGTGTTAGGTAGTAGTTGTCCTTGGCCAATGACTCATTCTTACTGCAGCAGTACTTGAAAAATAGGAGTGAAGCAGCAAGTACAAGAGTAGGAAGAATAAGGAAAGGAAGAAGAAAGATGGGCTCCAGGTGGAATGTTGTTGGCTTTCTGCATTAAGAGAAGTTTCTTTAGAAGTAGTGAGATGAAAAAAATAATAGACACAGAAAGGTTATTTTGGAGAGCTTTCTGTTCTGTGCACTGTCAGCACACCTGTGGCATAGAATTCCAAATTCTGGATTTAGAAGGTAGCTCATTGTGCCTAACTAGGATAGGCTGGGAGAGCTGGGGTTGTTCAGCATCACAGTATCACCAAGGTTGGAAGAGACCTCACAGATCATCAAGTCCAACCCTTTAGCACAGAGCTCAAGGCCAGACCATGGCACCAAGTGCCACGTCCAATCCTGCCTTGAACAGCTCCAGGGACGGCGACTCCACCACCTCCCCGGGCAGCCCATTCCAGTGTCCAATGACTCTCTCAGGGAAGAACTTTCTCCTCACCTCCAGCCTAAATCTCCCCTGGCACAGCCTGAGGCTGTGTCCTCTTGTTCTGGTGCTGGCCACCTGAGAGAAGAGAGCAACCTCCTCCTGGCCACAACCACCCCTCAGGTAGTTGTAGACAGCAATAAGGTCACCTCTGAGCCTCCTCTTCTCCAGGCTAACCAATCCCAGCTCCCTCAGCCTCTCCTCGTAGGGCTGTGCTCAAGGCCTCTCCCCAGCCTCGTCGCCCTTCTCTGGACACGCTCAAGCATCTCAATGTCCCTCCTAAACTGGGGGGCCCAGAACTGAACACAGGACTCAAGGTGTGGTCTGACCAGTGCAGAGTACAGGGGCAGAATGACCTCCCTGCTCCTGCTGACCACACCATTCCTGATGCAGGCCAGGATGCCACTGGCTCTCTTGGCCACCTGGGCACACTGCTGGCCCAGAGAAGAGAAGACTCTGGGGCTAACTTATAGCTGCCTTCCAGTACCTGTAGGATCCCTTCAAGAAGGCTGGAGCAGGACTTTCCATAAGGGTGTCTAGCGATAAGATAAGGGGGAATGGTTTCAAGATGAGGGAGAGCAGGTTTCAACTGGATCTTAGGAAGACATACTTTAGTATGAGGGCAGTGAGACAGTGGAATAGGTTGCCCATGAAGGTTGTGGCTGTCTCCTCTCTGGAGGTGCTCAAGGCCAGGTTGGATGAGGCTTTGAGTGGCCAAGGCTACCTAGGAGGCATCCCTGCCCATGGCAGGGAGGTTGGAGCAGATGATCTCTAAGATTCCTTCCAACCTAAACCATTCAGATTGGATGTAAGGAGGAAGTTGTTGAGCATGAGAGTGGTGAGAGGCTGGAATGGGTTGCCCAGGGAGGTGGTTGAGGCCCCATGGCTGGAGGTGTTTAAGCCAAGCTGGATGAGGCTGTGGGCAGCCTGATCTAGGGTAGGGTGTCCTGGACATGGCAGGGGGGTTGGAACTGGCTGATCCTTGTGGTCCCTTCCAACCCTGACTGATTCTATTATTCTGGGAACAGATATCCCTGAATTATTTAGGTTCTCTTAGGAAACTTGTTTTAAATGTATGCATATTTGAAAACTAACTGCAAAATTAATGTAATAAATACAATTGTGATTCCAAATAGAGCCTCCATGCAGGAAACTATGAATATTAGAATAGGATTCACATTAACTCAAAGCCTGAATATGCATCTCCCCACTCTCTTAGATGTTCAGATTTCAATTAAGTATCCAGGTCTTAATGTGCTTTGGATATGAGACAATAAAAGCAGGCTTACACTGTTACATCCAATGGCAATGAAATGCAGAAGGTATAAGTCAGAATATGTAATATAACTTTTAGAGGGAAACCATGATTACAAAAGGCAATAGCAGCAAATGTAAGAAGTCATTAAAAAAATGCACCAAGAACATTAAAGATGATTCAGAAGAATTTATATTGCTAAGTCTGGGAAGAGAAAAACATCCAAAAGCAATGCCCTAACCAAAACAAAATACATGAAGATAGTAATGCAACTATGGGAGAAGTATTTCCTCAACCATTTTTCTACTTTTTATGAGTTTTCCTTCTTTTTTATGGTAGCAATAATTAAAAATACAGGAATTTTATTAGATGACTATCAAGAAACCAGAGCTTTAAAAATGAGAACACAGGTAAAATGTAAAAGAAAGGAGAGGAGACTTGAGGAGAGAAAAAGGAAAGGAAAGGAAAGGAAAGGAAAGGAAAGGAAAGGAAAGGAAAGGAAAGGAAAGGAAAGGAAAGGAAAGGAAAGGAAAGGAAAGGAAAGGAAAGGAAAGGAAAGGAAAGGAAAGGAAAGGAAAGGAAAGGAAAGGAAAGGAAAGGAAAGGAAAGGAAAGGAAAGGAAAGGAAAGGAAAGGAAAGGAAAGGAAAGGAAAGGAAAGGAAAGGAAAGGAAAGGAAAGGAAAGGAAAGGAAAGGAAAGGAAAGGAAAGGAAAGGAAAGGAAAGGAGGAAGGGGGAAGGGGGAAGGGGGAAGGGAGGAGAGGGAGAGGGAGAGGGAGAGGGAGAGGGAGAGGGAGAGGGAGAGGGAGAGGGAGAGGGAGAGGGAGGGGGAGAGGGAGAGGGAGAGGAGAGGAGAGGAGAGGAGAGGAGAGGAGAGGAGAGGAGAGGAGAGGAGAGGAGAGGAGAGGAGAGGAGAGGAGAGGAGAGGAGAGGAAGGGAGGGGAGGGGAAGGGAGGGGAGGGGAAGGGAGGGGAGGAGAGGAGGGGAAGGGAGGGGAGGGGAGAGGAGAGGAGGGGAGAGGGAGAGGGAGAGGGAGAGGGAGAGGGAGAGGGAGAGGGAGAGGGAGAGGGAGAGGGAGAGGGAGAGGGAGAGGGAGAGGGAGAGGGAGAGGAGAGGAGAGGAGAGGAGAGGAGAGGAGAGGAGAGGAGAGGAGAGGAGAGGAGAGGAGAGGAGAGGAGAGGAGAGGAGAGGAAGGGAGGGGAGGGAAGGGAGGGGAGGGGAGGGGAGAGGGAGAGGGAGAGGGAAAAGGGAAAGGGAAAAGGGAAAAGGGAAAAGGGGAAGGGAAGGAAAGGAAATCTGTAAGCAAAAATCCCAGATTTTGTTGTCAGTGTTCCTCCAGCAGAATATTTGCCTGTTTTGTACTTTCACAGCCCACAAGAGACACTGAACACCTCATAGTTATGTCTTTTCACTACTGTGAGTTGCATGTATCATGAGAAACATATTTTTCTGGGGCAGAAAATAAAAACTTCAATAGCATGCAAGTGGCTGCTTGCTCAAACCTGTCAGCACAAGCATAATGTTGGCCATTATGGAGGGGGGTTTTCATTGACTGCAAGAAAGCAAATGGCATTTGCATCTGTCTTTGTGGAATCGAGGCTGGAGGTTGTCACTGGTAGGGAAGAAAAAGAGATTGCTATGGCAGCTGGAAGAAGTGATAAATGGTAAAGGAAGAAATTGCAGTAAACATTGCACCTTTCTCCCCTTCCCTTCCAGTGAGTGTATTTGTCATCTCTAGTTACACATTAACTTGGAGATTGTTGGGAGGGGGTTTAATTTTCAGCTGTGCCCACACAGCATTAAGACTATCCTTTATCTGCAATACCTGGGCATAGCTCAAGGTGGAACTCTCTTATTTTCATTCCTCTTGGCCAAAAACAAAGGGAAAGAATAGTAATGGTGGCATGGTTTTACTAAGATGAATAAAAATATTGAACTCCACCTATTCCTCAACAACATTTTCTCAACTGAGAAGCAATCTGTCTCCCAAGAAGCAGGAATTAAGTCCAGGGGAAACAGATAAAGAAGTGCTTTCATTCTTTCCTCTGATTTACTTGATAAAATCAATTTTGCCTGTTTCGAGGCCAAGTGGAATGATCCAGCAAAAAAGAGATAACAAAGCTCTGAGCCAAACTCAAGGCAGTCAATGGAAAGTATCTCACTGATTCAGTGAACACAGCAGTGCATTGAATCTTACATTCAATATTCAATGAATATTGACCTCCATTATCTTCAGTTCGAGCCAGATTAATCCCAGATCAGTTCTCTTCTCAACAGTTTACTGGCTAAAATGCTTCATTTTTCCCTTGAGAGATTCCACTGTATATTTCTTAATGTCTTCATATAGAGAAGGCAGAGTAATCATAGAATCATGGAATCAAGCAGGTTGGAAGAGACCTCCAAGATCAGCCAGGCCAACCTAGCACCCAGCCCTATAGAGTCAACCAGACCATGGCACTAAGTGCCTCATCCAGGCTTTTCTTGAACACCTCCAGGGACAGTGACTCCACCACCTCCCTGGGCAGCCCATTCCAATGCCAATCACTCTCTCTGCCAGCAACTTCCTCCTAACATCCAGCCTAGACCTCCCCAGGCACAACTTGAGACTGTGTCCCTTTGTTCTATTGCTGGGTGCCTGGGAGAAGAGATCAACCCCACCTGGCTACAACCTCCCTTAAGTTAGACAGCAATGAGGTCACCCCTGAGCCTCCTCTTCTGCAGGCTGCACATCCCCAGATCCCTCAGCCTCTCCTCACAGAGCTGTGCTCCAGCCCCCTCACCAGCTTTGTCACCCTTCTCTGGACATATTCCAGTATCTCAACATCTCTCTTGAGTTGAGAAGCCCAGAACTGGACACAGGTCCAGGAAAGAAAAGAGGGTCAACTGAAGACTACAAAAATGGAGTGGATTTAAAGTAAATTAAGGAGAAAAAGCTTCTGATAAAGGAAAAGAAGAAAATAATAAAGAGGGGAGAAATCAAATAAAGAAAACCCAACATCCAAGCTAAAACAGATTTGAGGATCAACTTCAATGCCCAAAAGCTCACACACATATGTTAACATGACTCATATGGGAACAGCATGAAAGTTGTCTGAGAAAACATTTACAGCATAAAGATCTGAAGGTGGCAGCAGGTCAGTGGCAAAATGATGAGGATAATTTGCCCACAGTGTGACAAGTGCCAGAATGTCCAGTGAGATAATCTCATTTATATAGAGAAACAAAGCTTATGATTCACTAGATGAAATGCAGAAGCTATGGGCCAGAGCTCAGCATTACATCTTCTACCTACAAGCACTGTGCCAACAAATGCAAAAGCAGACCTGGGGAAAGAAGAGAGAATGAATTATACATAAGCATTTCTGCAACAATACAAGCACTTAAAAAACAAAGGAAGAATGAATATGCAAGTAACTTCCTTCTGTGTTGCAAGGTCTACTTAAAAGCCTGGTGTAACTGAAACCCTACCTATTGCACCTCAACAGCTCTTAGGGGGAGACATGATGCAGCAGAGAAGAGAAAATGCAAGTATAAGGCTGCTAGGAATGATCACAGAATCAGAACCTTAGAGGTTGGAAAGGACCTCCAGAGATCATCCAGTCCAACCCCTCTGCCAAGGCAGGATCCCCTAGGGTGGTTCACACAGGAATGCATCCAGATGGGTTTGGAAAGTCTCCAAAGGAGATTCCACATCCTCTCTGGGCAGCCTGTTCCAGGGTTCTGTCACCCTCACTAAAGTGAAGGAAGTTTCTCCTCATGTTGAGCTGAAACCTTCTCTGTTGCAGTTTGTAGCTGTTGCTCCTTGGCTTATTGCTGCTGACCAGCAAAAAGAGATTGGCCCCAGGCACTTGACACCCACCCCTCAGATATTTATAGACACTGATGAGATCTCCTCTCAGTCTCTCTTCTCCAGACTAAACATCCCCAGGGCTCTCAGTCTCTCTTCATAGGAGAGATGCTCAAGTTCTCCAGTCATCCTCATGGCTCTCTGCTGGACTCTTCTCAGCAGGTCCCTGTCTCTCTTGAACTACAGAGCCCAAATCTGGACACAATATTCCAGGTGCAGAGGGGGAGAAGAACCTCCCTAGACCTTCTGGCCACACTTTTTCTGATGCACCCCAGGCTGCCATTGGCTCTCATGGCCACAAGGGCACATTGCTGGCCCATGCAGAACTTGCCTAAAGACCTCACACTTTACATTTACATATATATATATGTGTGTGTGTGTGTTTTCATTTGTATTTGTTTGCTTTCCTCTATTTCCTCATTTTTTCCCTCTTATACAGGTACAACTTGATATTCTCCAGCCAACACAGTGAGCCAGGGAAGATGCCTGGTTCCTTCTCTGAGCAGAAATGACAAAGGGTTGGTGATGAACAGGCTGCTTTCAATGCAAACACTGCAGGCCTGTTTTCATTTTGTTATTAATATTTTTATCTCACTTCTCTTCCATCTCCCTCCTTTCCTCCATTGTCCTCCTTTTCTTTCCATGTCCTTCCTTTCCTCTCCATCTTCCTCTTTCCTCCCATCTTCCTCCTTTCCTCTCCATCTCCTTCCTTTCCCCCCGCCTTCCTCTTTTCATCTCCATGCTTTTCCTTTCCATCTCCCTCCTTTCAGCACCACCTCCCCTTTTCCAACCAACCTGCCCCTTCCCCACCCCACACTGCTTTCCCCCAAACCCACAGCACCTGAGTGCTGTTGGAGTCTCCTCCCACCCCAGGTGTGACCACTTTGCTCTCCCTGCCCTCTCCCCTTTATAATCAGCTCCAGGAGCACAGTAGCCCCAAGCTTGCCCATCTGGGCAGAGGATCCTCCTCGGATCATCCCCGGTGAGTGCCCATGGTGTGCACTGGGTGAATGGTGGAGGGGATCTAAAGGCCGGGGGGCCTGCTGCTGGCCCCCCGGTCAGGTAGGGTAGGAGCTTGATCATCACTGTGACACCACTCACTGGTGCTGGCTGAGCTCCTCTGTGTTTAGCTGCTTCTCTCTGCTCCCTTGTAAAGCTGCCACAAGGACAAGAAGAAGTCTGTGAGATGTTTTGAGAGGCATTGAATGAACATGGAGGAAATGCCTGAGAGCCTCTAAGAAGGAAGACAGAATAAGCCTCAAACCTCACTGATGCTCTTTAATGTCAAAGTGGCTAAAGCTCTGGCTTGTTTTGTAACTAACCTAAAACTTGCTTTACTCAGTACAAGGTGAGATCCTGACTGTGCTAAACCACATCAGGGCAGCAGATGACTACAATGGAGTTCAGGGTTTTACTCTATTAAGCTTCTTGATGATTAGAGGCTTTTACAAATTTTTGTCTCAAACCATGTGGGTTTCTGCCTCAGACTGTACTAGTGCAGGGTTCTGCACTTTGGCCACAACAACCCCAAGCAGCACTACAGGCTGGGGACTGAGTAGCTGGAAAGCAGCCAGGCAGAGAGGGACCTGGGGGTACTGATAGATAGTAGGATGAAGATGAGCCAGCAGTGTGCCCAAGAGAGCCAATGGCATCCTGGCCTGGATCAGGAACAGTGTGGCCAGTAGGACAAGGGA
Organism: Pogoniulus pusillus; assembly: GCF_015220805.1. Classification (NCBI taxonomy): domain Eukaryota; kingdom Metazoa; phylum Chordata; class Aves; order Piciformes; family Lybiidae; genus Pogoniulus; species Pogoniulus pusillus. The sequence goes on along the minus strand of NC_087272.1, from coordinate 35,486,006 downwards.
GGTTATTCTGCCTCTGTGCTCAGCACTGGTCAAGCCACACCTTGAGTGCTGTGTCCAGTTCTGGCCACATGGCCAGATTGTTCCTGGTCCACGCCAGGATGCCATTGGCTCTCTTGGCCGACTACAACAGAAATGTCCCCCTTCTAGTGATGAGAACAGAAAGCATGGGAGCTGTGAACACAGATGTTTGTAAAAGAATACATGCTCTGCAGGTACATGGCCATTCAAGAATCACAGTACCCATAGTGAATCTCTTCCCTTTCACATGAACCTACCCTGTGGACAGCAACAGCCATATTGCATTCCATGTATCTGCAAGGTGAAGGACAGACAAGATCAGTATCTCCTCTGAAAACTGCAGACAGTTTTGGTTAGACTGTAATCTGTGCCATTTCAATCCGTGACTCACCACTTCTCATGTGTGGCTGTGATTTAAGGAGCTACATTTAAAGCAAAGGCAGTGGAATTGCAATATTTTGACAGAGCAAAGTGGTTATTGCTCAAAGTTTTCCACTTCAATCACACCACAGACATTTAAGATTTTAAAATTAGCCATCAAGTATTATTAGAAATGATTCAGTGGTTTTAATGGTGTGGTCTTGCCCTCATTAAACAAAAAGAGAGAAATTTAAACAGAAATTTACATCAAATAGGAACCTCTTTAGAACCCTTACTCTATGTTGAATCTCCATTAAACTTCTGCTCAAAGCTTCCAGCTTGCTGGTGATGATTACTGGCCTGGATTGAACCCTTCCCAGCAGACCTCCTTGCTACTTATATCTCCAAAACATTATGCCCTTCTTCCTACCCTACCTCAGAACTGGCTAGCATTTGGCAATGCCACCCCAAACATAAGCTATGTTAGATGAACATGAGCCAGCAGTGTGCCCAGGTGGCCAAGAGAGCCAATGGCATCCTGGCCTGCATCAGGAACAGTGTGGCCAGTAGGACAAGGGAGGTTATTCTGCCCCTGTACTCAGCACTGCTCAGGCCACACCTTGAGTGCTGTGTCCAGTTCTGGGCTCCTCAATTCAAGAGAGATGTTGAGGTACTGGAAGGTGTCCAGAGAAGGGAGATGAAGCTGGTGAGGGGCCTGGAACACAAACCCTGTGAGGAGAGGCTGAGGGAGCTGGGGGTGTGCAGCCTGCAGAAGAGGAGACTCAGGGCAGAGCTCATTGCTGTCTACAACTCCCTGAAGGGAGGCTGTAGCCAGGTGGGGTTGGGCTCTTCTGTCAGGCAACCAACAACAGCACAAGGGGACACAGTCTCAAGTTGTGCTGGGGGAGGTCTAGGCTGGATGTTAGGAGGAAGTTATTGTCAGAGAGAGTGATTGGCATTGGAATGGGCTGCCCAGGGAGGTGGTGGAGTTGCTGTCCCTGGAGGTGTTGAAGCAAAGCCTGGATGAGGCACTTAGTGCCATGGTCTGGTTGATTGGCCAGGGCTGGGTGCTAGGTTGGCCTGGATGATCTTGGAGATCTCTTCCCACCTGGTCGTTTCTATTCCTTTGTTTGGGTATAGACAAATCTGCTTTCTCATTTCTCTCCTCTTATGCTGTCTCCATGTCAGAGTCAAGGTCCCAGCATCCATATTAACCCAGATGATGGAAATTCACAACCATGGCATTTTCTCAGCACCTGAAACCCCTCAACCAGTCCCCTCCCAAGTAGTTTCCAAGATGGTTTAGTCCCTCTACAGACTGAAATGAGGGTGCTGAAGACACCTAAGGTTAACAAAGCATCTCTTCTGTGAGCAGGATGAGCCTCATGGAAAATGAGTTTATTCAGACTTCAGGTTTTCTATGGGAGAAAAAGGAATGCAAGCTGCTTACTTCATGTTGCTCTCTGGATCCCAAGAGGCCACAGTAGGAAAAAAAAACCCACTTGAGTGATAACTGATATGATCAGCAAACATCCCTCCAGCCAGCATGTTCAATGTTTAAGCAAACCAATCCATCCAGCTTGCATCTGCGTCAGTTGACAGATGGGTAGGTGGGAAGCTGAGGTGTGCTGGGTTGCTTTTCTCTCCTATCTATAGCTTTGCAAAAGATCTCCAGATGTGTAACACAAAGGTATTGTCTCTGGTTTTGACCCCACTCTCTACTGTGAGCTCAAAGGAAATTGCTAAGCTCCCAAGGGTGTTGCAAAGATAGGAGATAACAGATGCTGCTTGAGCAGAGAAGACAGCTGACTCAGCAGGACTGGCACCCGTAGCAGTGAGATTGGCTGCTGAGAGAGAACTCTTTCCCACTTCTGGCTCTAGATTCATCCAATCTGCAACAGTAGTTTCTAGTTTGAGTCCCAAGAGAGCTGGATTGACAGCAACTGCAAGAGCTCGTTGCCAGGACCATTTGGTCTGGTCCTGAACCCTCCCTTCCCACCTATCATTTACAGTGCAAGCTAAATAACAGAAGTCACAGAATCAGAGAATGCACTGAATTGGAAGGGACCTTCAAATGTCATCTAGCCCAACCCCCCTCAGTAAGCAGGGACATTATTAGCTAGATGAGGTTGCTCAGAGCCCTGTTGAGCCTGGCCTCAAATGTCTCCAGGGATGGGGCCTCCACTACCTCCCTGGGCAACCTGTTGCAGTGTTTCACCACTGTCAGAGTGAAGGACTTCTTCCTAATGTCTGGTCTAAATCTACCCTGCTCTGGTTTAAAATCATTGTCCCTTGTCCTAGCACTACAGGCCCTTGCCAGCAGTCCCTCCCCAGATTTCTTAAACTCCTAGGTCAGCCTTTTTGACTCTGGGGATGGTGGATCTGGAGTGACTTCTCCAACTGGTCCTTCAGCTCTCAGGCTTCCAGAAAGTGCAGAGCATGAGGTTGGAAACTCCTCCTGGGCAGAAGAGCAAGAAGATTGCAGCTGAGCATGCAGACAGTGGTCAAGCTTGGGCACTCAAGGTCTTCAAGACATATTCCCAAGCTCTCCTGGGAGGGGCTGGGATTAATAGAGGTTGGCACATGTGTCTCTCCTCCTGATTGCTGTACAGGGAAAAGGGAAGCCCCATTGTTCAGTTTATAGCTCTCATGGTAGCCTCAGATGTGTTCTGAGATGGAACTGTCAGATGGAACTAGCAGTGTGCAGCATAGGGTGGCACTCAGTCTCTCCTCAGAGGCCATTCTTCAGCCCATCCACTACCAACACCCAATATGTCTGAGCCTGACCAGTTTATGGGATGGTATTAGCCACAGTCAGAGCTGCCTCACATGGCAAGTCTTTGTCAAGAGGATGTGTTTTGTGGGACCTAACAAACTCAATGCTTACAGCACGGAAAAGGCACATATCAGTCAGTTCTCAGCTTTTCTGAACTATCTGACCATTCATGGAGTGTGTGACAGAACAGAGAGTCCAGGGGAGGCCACAAAGATGCTCAGAGGGCTCCAGCAGCTCTGCTATGAGGACAGGCTAGGAGAGTTGGGGATCTGCAGCCTGGAGAAGAGAAGGCCTCAAAGAGACTGTGGAGTAGCCTTGCAGTACCTGAAGGGGACCTACAGGAGAGCTGAGGAGGACCATTTACAAGGTCTTGTAATGACAGGATGAGGAGTAATGGGTTTAAACGGGCAGAAGCAAGATTTAGTCTAGATGTTGGGAAGAAGTTCATTCTTGTGAGAGTGGTGAGACACTGGCACAGGTTGCCCAGGGAAGTTGTGGCTGCTCCCTCCCTGAAGGTATTCAAGGCCAGGTTGGATGAGGCTTTGAGCGACCTGTTCTAGTGGGAGGTGTCCCTGCCTATGGTGTGGAGTTGGAACTGGATGATCTTTGAAGTCCCTTCCAACCCAAACCATTCTATAATGCCTACTTAATAGTCTAAGCCAAACGGTAGTTTTCTTCCACAGCTGGGCTAGGGATGGATATTGAGAAGTGCAGAGGCAGAGAGTCTTAGGAAACAAAGCACAGTAGAAAGGAAATCTCCATGGTAGATCACAGAAGTGAAATTAAGAGCATGTAGTAGGATCTCCAAAGGGATGCCTGCATTGGAGAAGAGGAGGCTCAGGGGTGACCTTATTGCTGTCTACAACTACCTGAGGGGTGGTTGTGGCCAGGAGGAGGTTGCTCTCTTCTCTCAGGTGGCCAGCACCAGAACAAGAGGACACAGCCTCAAGCTGTGCCAGGGGAAATTTAGGCTGGAGGTGAGGAGAAAGTTCTTCACTGAGAGAGTCATTGGACACTGGAATGGGCTGCCTGGGGAGGTGGTGGAGTCGCTGTCCCTGGGGCTGTTCAAGGCAGGATTGGACATGGCACTTGGTGCCATGGTCTGGCCTTGAGCTCTGTGGTAAAGGGTTGGACTTGATGATCTGTGAGGTCTCTTCCAATCCTAATAATACTGTGATACTGTGATTTAGGGAGATACCTGTAGCATTGCCTTCACTGTCTTTCAAGCCTCTTGTATCACAGAATCAACCAGGTTGGAAGAGACCTCCAAGATCATTCAGTCCAACCTATCACCCAGCCCTATCCAGTCAACTAGTATCTTCAATATCTTCATGAAGACATCCCTCATAGCTGTTTTTCTGGTGCCTTCAAACAGCCCACCCAAGTTTCTCCCAGGCAGGTCGAGAAGCTCTTGTCATTGTGACCATAGAGGCTGGGATGGGAAGTATCTCAAGTTAAAATTCTACTGTAAAGCATCACTTCATAGTCTAAACTCATCACTTCTGGGACAAGTCAAAGGAGGTTACATAAAGCTCTTCATTATGAGAAGATAAGCCTTACCAGACTTCCAGAATAAAGCATAATAGCATGTAGTGATGTGTGAGGGGGGAGAAATCATTTAGTTTCCATAGCAATAGGAAAAATGTGAATAATTTTCATGGTCTTTCTTTTATTGTTACTGCTGGTCATAAAATATCTGAAGGTGGAACAGCTAAGGTGCCTCTAGTCTAGAAGGAAATACAGGCATCTATCATTCAGATTACATCATCCATCAAGGGTTAGTTACCAGAAGTCTGAGTTGTTGTGGCTTGAAAAATCACTAAAAACAATTCATAGGTGGGAGGGAAAGCAAGAACAGCAAGGCAAATATCAGTCTTCCTCCAACCATCAGAACTGAAACAGTAACATTAGATTTCCAGCTAAACACTGTCTCCATACTGGAAGGTTCCCTGGACTCATTCTAATGGTGCCTCCTACAGCCAGGGTCAAAAATCTTCCATCTTGAAGCTGGTCTGAGACTTTCAGTTCAGCCTGTTCTGTGTCAGCTGGAGGTCTCTTAGAATCACATCAGGTTGGAAGAGACCTCCAAGATCATCCAGTCCAACCCAGCACCCAGCCCTATCCACTCAAATAGACCATGGCACTAAGTGCCTCATCCAGGCTTTGCTTGAACACCTCCAGGGATGGCAACTCCACCACCTGCCTGGGTAGCCCATTCCAATGCCAATCACTCTCTCTGGGAAGAACTTCCTCCTAACATCCAGCCTAAACTTCCCTTGGCACAACTTGAGACTGTGTCCCCTTGTTCTATTGCTGGTTGCTTGGAAGAAGAGGCCACCTCCCACCTGGCTACAATGTCCCTTCAGGTCTTGGGACCTTACACTCCCTTTGCCCGGGTGTCCAAGGTAAAGCCATCAGAGGCCAGCAACCCCAGAGAAATTGAAGGGATATAGTTGCAAAAGAACACACCCCACAGCCTCCACCAGGCAAGGAAGCCTTGATCATACTCTCCCATCAGGGCTCCAGCACCAGTCCAGTGGTTGCATGAAATTGCTAGGTTCCTGAGGCTTTTGTTGCCACCTGGCCTCTCTGAGGGCTGCTTTTAAGCCAGCTGGCCTTATGTCTCTGGAAAAGGAGCCTGGAATCCCAGATGATCTCTAGATAATCACAATTATTTTGTGAGGTGTTCTATGAAGATGCAACACCCCAGATAGAATCATAGAATCACACAGGTTGGAAGAGACCTCCAAGACCATCCAGTCCAACCTAGCACCCAGCCCTAGCCAGTCAACTAGACCATGGCACTAAGTGCCTCATCCAGGCTTTGCTTGAACATCTCCAGGGATGGCAACTCCCCCACCTTCCTGGGCAGCCCATTCCAATGCCAATCACTCTCTCTGCCAACAACTTCCTCCTAACATCCAGCCTAGACCTCCCCTGCCACAACTTCACACTGTGTCCCCTTCTTCTGTTGCTGGTTGCCTCGCAGAAGAGACCAACCCCCACCTGGCTACAGCCTCCCTTCAGGTAGTTGTAGACAGCAATGAGATGAACAGAGGTGAGTTTGAGGAGGAGGTGGCAGAAAACAAGCCCAGTTACAGTTCTTGTTGTTGTTGTTTTTAACTGCAAGTGGATTTTGTGATGGAGTTAGCTTCAGTATCTCTTCCACCACTGTCAAACAAGGATGACTAAAAAGCATTCACTCTAGAATCAACACACTACTTAGACTAAATGTAATGCTAGGAGTAATAGTAGGTGACTAACATGGTAAGGATTCAGGTGGCTGGTGAGAGGCAAGGCAGCAGTTCTGCTGCAGTCTCAAGCCAAGAATCTGTGAGTACTTTTGGGGAGGTACAGGGGTGTTCTGGAATAAAACTTCCCTCTTCCAAGGAAGAAAGGCTGAGTAGCTAGGACAGAGATTATACATTGTATTTCTTTGACTAGAAGGTGAGAGAGGCTCCTTGCCACTTGGTGTGTAGAGAAGACCCCTCTCATTCAAGGCCTGGCCATACCATCACACAGCATCACCAAGGTTGGAAGAGACCTGTGTTGGTGGCCCAGGTTCGAGTGGTGGCCACGAGACCTCACAGATCATCAAGTCCAACCCTTGCTCCCAGGAGGAGGTTGCTCTCTTCTCTCAGGTGGCCAGCACCAGAACGAGAAGACACAGCCTCATGCTACACCAGGGGAAATTTAGGCTTGTGGTCAGGAGAAAGTTCTTCACTGGGAGAGTCATTGGACACTGGAATGGGCTGCCCGGGGAGGTGGTGGAGTCGCTGTCCCTGGAGCTGTTCAAGGCAGGATTGGACGTGGCACTTGGTGCCATGGTCTAGCCTGGGAGTTATCTATGTGATTAACCTTTGAAAGCCTTGCATAAAACATCCAGGAGAAAATTAATTTTGGTAAAAAAAGCCATTTGCTTTTCTTTTTGGTTTGATCTTCAAGGATAATTCAACAGGAAAAAAAAAAGGCATGAGTATTAATGCAGCTGCAATTTGAAGTCCATTATGCTATCTTCTAAGCATAACCTAGTGCTGCTGCTCCTTGTCTTTTATTTTCTGGTCTTCCTGAGAATTGTCTTTTCTCCCCTTCCTCCCTTTTTTTTTCCCCCACATAGACTCCTCTGGCTCTTTTTAAAATGGCACACAATTGCAGTCTGAGGTCCAGCAGAATGTTTTAGTCACTTCCTGATGTACAAGCATTGCACACTTATTAGAGGGTAGCATAAAACCCAAAAATGTCACCTGGCTAATTGTTTCATAATACTCATGCATTCATTATGTTACACCCTGCTGAGGATGCTGATGAAATGGAAGACATCTGAAGAATCATAGAATAAAGCAGATTGCAGGAGACCTTCAATATCATCCAGGCCAACCTAGCACGCAGCCCTGTCCAATCAACCAGACCATGGCATTAAGTGCCTTAACCAGCCTTTGCTTGAACACCTCCAGGGATGGTGACTCCACCACCTCCCTGGGCAGCCCATTCCAATGCCAATCACTCTCTCTGCCAACATCCAACCTAGACCTCCCATGGTACAACTTGAGACTGTGTCCCCTTATTCCATTGCTGGTTGTCTGGGAGAAGAGACCAACCCCCACTTGGCTACAGCCTCCTTTTAGGTAGTTGTAGACAGCAATGAGCTCTGCCCTGAGCCTTCTGCCTCCAGGCTACACACCCCCTGCTCCCTCAGCCTCTCCTCACAGGGCTGTGCTCCAGGCCTCTCACCAGCTTTGTTGCCCTTCTCTGGACACTTTCCAGTATCTCAACATCTCTCTTCAAGTGATGAGCCCAGAACTGGGCACAGAGCTGCAGGAAACTTGTTTGTTCAATTCAACCTATGACTAACTCACAGAGAGATTCAAATCCCCTTGCTCAAGTCTTCCTTCCCCTTGAGCTTGCCCCAGTGAGCACAGTGTGTACAGGGAAGCTGCATACACCCTGAGGTAATAACCATCCACTGTCAGTTGCCTGACAGCTCCCATTAAAAGAGTCTCTTCTGGTTGTTTATATTTCAGCCTAACTACTTGGACTAAAATTTTCTGTGCCAGGTTTTCTGCCTTGGGCAGAATTTTAGTGGAAGCATTGCAGGGGGAGGAAAAAAAGATATACTCTGCTGTGTCAGAGAGCAGAACTGATGGAGGAGGGGAGTGCACTGCTTTTTCTACATGACTGGAACAACTCAATTAACTAAACAGCAAGCAATTGGTTTGCCATTGTTGTTCCCAGTCCTTGCAAGGTACTGCAGCTCATCAAATAGCTGCATCTGTGTGACTATGGAAAAAACCCACCCAGGCACTGAAAGCTGCAGTGGATTAGAAGAGCTTGGGTAAAGCAAGGTTCAGGTTTTCATTTTGGTTTTAGATAAGGCTAGTCTCAACTAGAAAATAGCCTGGTTTTACCTGTGCTGAGAGAATCTAGAGGAGAAAAGAGCACTGGGGTGAAACAGAAAGAATCTGCACTTGAGGGAGAAGGCAAAGGGTAAGATTGGAGCACAGCCATGGCCTTACACCAGGCAGTGCTCTCTTTCAGATCCTGATGGAACTAGAGATCAGCAGATTCCCCACCCTTCCAGTGCTAGCAGAAGCTCATCTTGTTCTCGTGTTGTTGAGCAGTGAATAGAGTGACAAGCTGTTATCTCACCTGGTGAGAGAGTATAAAATGTTCAATACTGTTGATTGCCCCTGCCCTGTTATAGTTAGCATGACTTTTTTTCCATGGCAGCATTGGTTTCCTCAGCTCTTTGAGTGGTTAAATCTAACAAATATGCAGGGGAAAAAATGGAGAGGTAAGTTGCAGAGTCAGTGGCATCAAAGTTAGAGAGAACTAGATGAACAACTGACTGTATTTTCCACTATCTTACAGGAGATGTTCAACTTTGTGCAGCATTTAGCTGCCAAATTCTGCTCACATGTCTGGAGCAGAGAGAAACACTAGTCCAGGCTCCTCTAGACCATTGGTTAATCTCAGCCCCCCTAGGTCTCCTTTTCTGTCACAAGTAAGGGGGGACCTGGAAGAGAGAGCACTATCAGCAAGCGTGCTGATGACAGAGAACTGGGAGGAATTGCTGACACAAGAAGGTTGTGCAAGACTTGGACAGCCTGGAGAATTGGATAGGGAGAAACTGAAGTACAAGGATGAGTGTGGAGTCCTGCATCCAGGAAAGAACAACCTCGTATAGCTTGGGGGCTGACATGTTGGAGAGCAGCTCTGGGGAAAGACACCTGCAGTCCTGGTGGACAAGAGGGTGACTGAGCTGGCAATGTGCCCTGGTGGCCAAAGGTCAATGGCATCCAGGGGTGGATTAGAAGTGGTGTGGGTAGCAGGTTGAGAGAGGTTCTCCTGCCACTCTGCCCCGGTGAGGCCACATCTGGAATACTGTGGCTGGTCCTGGGCCCCTCCATTCAAGGACAGGGATGTGCTTGAGAGAGTTCAGTGCAGAGCCACAAAGATGGAGTGGAACATCTGCCTTCTGAGGAAGGCTGAGGGAGCTGGGGCTCTTTAATTGGAGGAGTCTGAAGGGTGACCTCATTCATGTTTATTAAAGATGTGAAAGGCAGTGTCAGGAGGACAAAGCCAGATTCTGTTCAGTAAGACCCCATCTTGAATGCTGTGTTCAGTTTTGGGCTCCCCAGTTGAAGAGGGACAGGGATCTGCTGGAGAGGGTACAGTGGAGGGCTAGGAGGATGATGAGGGGACTGGAGGGCATGGCTTATGAGGAGAGGCTGAGGGACCTGGGGCTGTGTAATCTGGAGAAGACCTAGAGGGTATTTGAGAAATGTTTCTAAGTATCTGAAAGCTGCCAGGAGGGGGGACAGGCTCTGCTCACTGCTCCCTGGGATAGGACAAGCAGCAATGGGTGTAAATTGCAGCACAGGAGGTTCTGCCTCAACACAAGGGGGAATTTCTTGACTGTAAGGGTCCCAGAGCACTGGAACAGGCTGCCCAGAGAGGTTGTGGAGTCTCCTTCTCTGGAGCCTTTCAAGGCCTGTCTGGATGTGTTCCTCTGTGATCTCTGTTAGATAGGATTGTCCTGCTCTGGCAGGGGGGTTGGACTCGATGATCTCCTTGGGTCTCTTCCAACCCTGTCTCAGGTTGAAACTAGAGGGTTAAAAAAATCCTCTGGAGACTGGAAGATTGTTATTCAGTCTCATAATTCTGCTATCCCTTTATAAACTCACAACAAGGTCAGCTCCTTCTCCTTTCTTCCTGCCCTGTGTCTGGCAGGAGCCACTTTATCAGGAAGAACAAGTAAGCAGCAGGCCTGTTCCGGGGGCTCCAGGGGCTTGCTTAGGTCTCCTGGATGGCAGAGGCATTTTTTGTGTGGGGAAGGATTGGAGCACTGGGGAGTATAGATTTAGGTTTTGGGCTGGGGGGCAATTCAAGGGGGTTTGCCAGGGATGCAGTAATTGCTCTGTAATGCCTATCTCTGTATCGCTCTCCAAATAGAACTCTGTATTTTTTAATCTCCAGTTTCATTTGAGAGCTTCATTTCTGTAGGCTGTCTTAAAAACCTTGACAAACCCCTAACATCCTGTGATGTTCAATGACAGGACAAGAGGCAATGGATACAAGCTGAAGCACAGGAGGTTCCACCTGAATAGATGTAAAAACTTCTTCACTGTGAGGGTGACAGAGCTCTGGAACAGGCTGCCCAGACAGGTTGTGGAGTCTTCTCTGGAGAGATCCAAATCCCACCTGGATGCATTCCTACGTGACCTACTCTAGGTGATCCAGCTCTGGCAGGGGGGTTGGACTGGGTGATCTTTTGAGGTCCTTTCCAACCCCTGACATTCTGCCATTGTTTCTTTTCATCTTATGATTCGAAACTAACCAGTTGCCAACTTTACTGTTAAAGGTATGTGTATATATAAAAAACTAACCAGTTGACAACCTTATTGTTAAATGTGTATATGTAATTTATCATTCCTCTTAGTTTCAGAACTCAATTTTAAGCTCTATTAATATTAAACTAATTTCTTTGGACAGATTATTTTCATTTATTTTGTGTGTGTGTGTGGGCTATTTCCTACCTTCATACTTGATCAATGCAGGTGGCAGTGAAGTGCTATACAGTCCTCTCTTCTCCCCATCTCAAGTGGAAGATGTATTTACAAAGCACATTTTATAGGAGGTTTCTAGACTCTAAACACCTGTAAGCAATGCAATGAATCCCAAGCACAGACATAATGCTGCATACACAGGAAGCAGCTGAAATCACTGCAGAAAGCAGCCAAACAGAGAGGGATCTGGGGGTGCTGATTGATACCTGCCTGAACATGAGCCAGCAGTGTGCCCAGGTGGCCAAGAGAGCCAGTGGCATCCTGGCCTGCATCAGGAGTGGTGTGGCCAGCAGGAGCAGGGAGCTCATTCTGCCCCTGTACTCTGCACTGGTTAGACCACACCTTGAGTACTGTGTTCAGTTCTGGGCCCCCCAGTTTAGGAGGGACATTGAGATGCTTGAGCGTGTCCAGAGAAGGGCGACGAGGCTGGGGAGAGGCCTTGAGCACAGCCCTACGAGGAGAGGCTGAGGGAGCTGGGATTGGTTAGCCTGGAGAAGAGGAGGCTCAGGGGAGACCTTATTGCTGTCTACAACTACCTGAGGGGAGGTTGTGGCCAGGGGGAGGTTGCTCTCTTCTCTCAGGTGGCCAGCACCAGAACAAGAGGACACAGCCTCAGGCTGCACCAGGGGAGATTTAGGCTGGAGGTGAGGAGAAAGTTCTTCCCTGAGAGAGTCATTGGACACTGGAATGGGCTGCCCGGGGAGGTGGTGGAGTCGCCGTCCCTGGAGCTGTTCAAGGCAAGATTGGATGTGGCACTTGGTGCCATGGTCTAGCCTTGAGCTCTGTGGTAGAGGGTTGGACTTGATGATCTGTGAGGTCTCTTCCAGCCCTGATAATACTGTGTGTGATACTGTGTGAAAGTCACTGGAAAAGGGAGTATGTTCTGCAGTGGGGTTGGAAGAGGCAGGTGAGGCTCATTTCAGAATCCAAGGGAGGCAGGCAAGGCTCATTTCAGAATCCAGTCATCCTGAGGCATTTCAGGTGCTGCAAGAAAAACAGTTAGCAATGCAACCTGCCACATGTGGCATCTTCCATCAAGTAAAGGCTGCCAGGCAAAAGCCCTAACTGCTGCTTGAAGGGTCAGGTTCAATATGCTCATCCCTAGCTCTCAAGGAAATGTGTTTTGAAAATATATTGGCTAGAGGAAGCAAAAAAAACCCAAAACCATTCTTATTTTTAGTGGTATTCATTTGAATTGTAGTCAAATTCCCAGCAAGTCCCAGGCCAGCATCCAACCCTCAGGACTTGTGCAGGTGGGGACTCGGTGTGTCTCCAAGGTGGCAAACCAACCGGGCCAGAGTAAGGAGCCAGCTGGCCCCTGTGCAGTGTGATGCTAGGAGAGCAGCCTGAGGAGGAGGAGATGTGATTGCTTTAGCTACCAAGGAGGAGGACTGGGGGAGGGGGAGAAGCACTCTCTGAGCATGGACTAGCCAGTTGGCTCGTATTCAAATGCTTGCTGTTCCCTTTCATTAGATAACCAGATTTGAAGTCAAAAGCAGCTGTCTTGGATATTTTTCTTCCACAGTCCACCCCAAATAGCAGGAATAATGACAGTCTGAAGAGATGAATTCTAGCAAATCCAACAGGAAAGTCCATTTAGGGAGTATTAATTTCAGCTGTGTATGTACCTTTGCATCAGACCTGCTCTCTGCACTCTTTCAGCTCCTCATTTGCAGCCAGATTTGCACTACTGAAGTGCAGCGACCTTTGCTCAGTGCCATCTGTGGGGTGACTCGGACCTAGTGTGCTAAACAAAGATTTAACAACAATATGAATGCATTAGTAGGACACAGGTTTCAAGCACGTTGACAACTACCTGGAGCACTGTACATTCCCAGGCAGAAATGATGTTCACACACACATGGTAAACGATTGAGAGCTGAAAGTCAGTTAATGGTGAAATGGAAAAATACAAAAGAATGCCATGAATAAAACCCATCTCTGCTATGGGCATATTTCTCTTCAGTGAAGAGAAGTGAAGATCATTTCCAGAAGCTGCAGGAGGAAACAATTGTGAGAGCCTGCCAGACAATCTGTGACACAAAAGCCTGGAGTAGAATGATAACCAGAGAAAAGCACTTTATTCCCTTTACGTGATGTATTTGTTTTCCCATCAGAAACCACAGAGCCATGGCAAGCTGCTGTTAGGATTCTGCAGATCTTTGCTCATGATGGAGAGTGAATGAGTGGAATACAGGTATTTGAAAAACCTCTGCCTTGCTTTATTATTTGGGGATGAGGTTTAGCTATCCATGCGTCCCCGAGTCAAGGCAGGGCTCTTTTTAACCACACAGATCGCAGCTCTTGGGTGCAGGACAGCACAAGGCACATGTGGGTCTTGCTGTAAACTGGTGGAGAAGGGCAAGCAACTCTGCTAAGCAAGAAAGGGCTTCCTGGAGCTTGTTGCTATTCTGGGATTGCAGTTGTTTTGTAGTTTCATAGGAAGATTCTTCCCTCAGTGCAATTTCCAGCAGAGTCCCTGCAAACAGCTCATTCGCTTGAGCCACTGGTGAGAGAGATTGCACTATTAAATAGCAATATCTGACCTAAAAACATCTCTGAGAGGAATGGGGAAAGAAGATGGGAAAGGTGTTATTGTAGAAAGCCAGGTAATGTTTCTTTCTTTCAGGGGGTGTGTGAAGGTTTCCCAGACACTAAAACCCCACAGGGAAAGTGCCATGCAGCTGGAGCAAAGCGCTAGTCTGGTGTTACTGTGTGCTTAGCAGAAGGGGAGAAGGGATTCATCACGGTCAGCAACACATAAAGCTCTCTATTTCAATTAGCCACGTAAATGACAAACCTAGTTAGTGGCTGTGATGGTTTGGGAGTTACCTGCCCCCCCACCCCCCAATGAATTCACCAAGACTAGACTCATCTGGCTGGAAGTTAAGGAATGAAGCTTTATATTCACAGTTTAGCACATCATACAAGATGATAGTTACAATATATTACAGATATTTACAGCTATATACAGAAATATGCAAGTTAAAAGTAATACAGAACCACAATACCCCACACAGAAATCAGAGCCCCTAGGAGGGGCTCCCAACCACCCTTCCACCTTCTTTCCTCCCCTCTCTCTCATCCCAGAGTCTGCCTTATGTCTAATATGAGCTGGAAGGACAGGCAAGGGCAGTTAGAAGCAGAATGATTAGCTGGGTTACACAGATCCAAGCAGAAGCAGTTAATATGGCAGAAGCCAGGGAGAGACACAGACACCAACTAAGTGCCTTGTTTATGTTTGTGTCCTTGTTGTCATATGTCGGTCACTAGTGGTGTTCCCCAAGGAGCTGGATGGGTGGGCAGAGGCCAATGGGATGACATTTAACAAGGTCAAGTGCAGAGTTCTGCACTTTGGCCACAACAACCCCAAGCAGCACTACAGGCTGGGGACTGAGTGGCTGGAAAGCAGCCAGGAGGAAAGGGACCTGGGGGTGCTGATAGATAGTAGGCTGAAGATGAGGCAGCAGTGTGCCCAGGTGGCCAAGAGAGCCAATGGCATCCTGAGCTGGCTCAGGAACAGTGTGGCCAGCAGGACAAGGGAGGTTATTCTGCCTCTGTGCTCAGCACTGGTCAGGCCACACCTTAAGTGCTGTGTCCAGTTCTGGGCTCCTCAATTCAAGAGAGATGTTGAGGTGCTGGAAGGTGTCCAGAGAAGGGCAGCAAGGCTGGCGAGGGGCCTGGAGCAGAGCCCTGTGAGGAGAGGCTGAGGGAGCTGGGGGTGTGCAGCCTGCAGAAGAGGATGCTCAGGGCAGACCTCATTGCTGTCTACAACTACCTGAAGGGAGGCTGTAGCCAGGTGGGGGTGGCCTCTTCTCCCAGGCAACCAGCAACAGAAGAAGAGGACACAGCCTCAAGTTGTGCCAGGGGAAATTTAGGCTGGAGGTGAGGAGAAAGTTCTTCACTGAGAGAGTCATTGGACACTGGAATGGGCTGCCCGGGGAGGTGGTGGAGTCGCCGTCCCTGGAGCTGTTCAAGGCAGGATTGGATGTGGCACTTGGTGCCATGGTCTAGCCTTGAGCTCTGTGGTAAAGGGTTGGACTTGCTGATCTGTGAGGTCTCTTCCAACCTTGGTGATGCTGTGATACTATGAAAAGCCTGGATGAGGCACTTAGTGCCATGGTCTGGTTGACTGGAGAGGGCTGGGGGATAGGTTGGACTGGATGATCTTGGAGGTCTCTTCCAACCTGGTTGATAGCAGAGACCCTCAAGCTGCAGAGAGCTGGTTAGTGAGGTATTCATTCATTTTTCTTTTAGCCCTTGAGCATAAGGAGATGCAGCAGAGGAAAAGAGAGAAGGAAATGCAATAAGCATGTGTGTGCAGAAGTACACAGAGCAAATTTTCTTTACCCCTCAAGAAAAGGCTTCCCAAACCCCCACATGCATTCTTTCCTAATGTCATTACACCTAATCATATCTTGAGGTTATGGTGGGGATGCTCCAAATTGCAGGAGGAAAACCACTCAGCTGAGACTGGAAATGGAAGAATCACAGAATCACAAAATTAGCCAGGTTGGAAAAGGCCTTCGAGATCATCAAGTCCAACCTAACACCTTCTAATTAACTAAACCATGGCACTAAGTACCTTGAGAAGTTGTACAGGTTCTTTGAGTGCAGTCCATGTCTGAAAGTGTGAACCTTCTGTGTAATGCATTACCAAATACATCACAACACTCTTACATTTGTTCATCAGGAAGCTTACAAACTCAAGTGCTTAGGGAGTCTGCTGCATTCCCAGTGTGTCATTTTGCTTCTCAACTATGCTGGCCTCCTTCTACCTGAGGCTGAAGCTTCCCTTAAGATGCAATCTGAGACCTTCTGCTCCTCACAACATTTAGAAAGTGAACTATTACAAGTCACAGGTAGAGATTGTATGGAAGTTTGAATTAGACAAAAAACCCAACAAAGTTTATGACTAGTGTCCTAAAAGCTTAGCTGACAGTGAAGCTTTCCATACTCTATCTCACAGTGCTTGTTTTTGGCCACCTACAAAGCAAAAGGAGCCCATCCTGGACAGCATCTGTTTTAAACAAGTATAGCTGGAAACTGAAAAAGACAAATCATTGAGAAGCAAAAATCAGTTCACAGCAATTCAGTTCCTTAAACTGTTGAAAGCTAACAGAATCTTTAAGAGCAAATTTCCAGAGGATACAGCAAATGGGGACCTGTGATGATTGTTTAGATGTGGATACTGAAAGACTTAAGTGAGAGAACAAGAGTATCACAGTATCACAGTATTATTAGGATTGGAAGAGACCTCACAGATCATCAAGTCCAACCCTTTACCACAGAGCTCAAGGCCAGACCATGGCACCAAGTGCCACGTCCAATCCTGCCTTGAACAGCCCCAGGGACAGCAACTCCACCACCTCCCCGGGCAGCCCATTCCAGTGTCCAATGACTCTCTCAGTGAAGAACTTTCTCCTCACCTCCGGCCTAAATTTCCCCTGGCACAGCCTGAGGCTGTGTCCTCTTGTTCTGGTGCTGGCCACCTGAGAGAAGAGAGCAACCTCCTCCTGGCCACAACCACCCCTCAGGTAGTTGTAGACAGCAATAAGGTCTCCCCTGAGCCTCCTCTTCTCCAGGCTAACCAATCCCAGCTCCCTCAGCCTCTCCTCATAGGGCTGTGCTCAAGGCCTCTCCCCAGCCTCGTCGCCCTTCTCTGGACACGCTCAAGCATCTCAATGTCCCTCCTAAACTGGGGGGCCCAGAACTGAGCACAGTACTCAAGGTGTGGCCTCACCAGTGCTGAGCACAGGGGAAGAATAACCTCCCTTGTCCTACTGGCCACACTGTTCATGATCCAGGCCAGGATGCCATTGGCTCTCTTGGCCACCTGGGCACTCTGCTGGCTTATCTTCAGCTACTCTCTACCAGTACCCCCAGCTCCCTTTCTTCCTGGCTGATCTCCAGCCACTCAGTCCCCAGCCTGTAGTGCTGCTTGGGGTTGTTGTGGCCAAAGTGCAGAACCCTGCACTTGGCCTTGTTCAGTCTCATCCCATTGGCCTCTGCCCACCCATCCAGCCTGTCCAGGTCCCTCTGCAGGGCTCTCCTACCTTCCAGCAGATCCACACCTGCTCCTAGCTTGGTGTCATCTGCAAACTTACTGATGCTGGACTCAATCCCCTGGTCCAGATCATCAGTAAAGATGTTGAACAGGACTGTGCCCAGCACTGACCCTTGGGAACACCACTTGTAGAGCAGGGTCACACAGATCCTACAGGAATGCATCCAGGTAGGTTGAAGTGATTTTTATCAGTTCATAGGCATGTGTTACTTTGAATTTTATATCACTCTGGAATGAAAACCTAGATTATAAAGGAAGTTTAAAACCTCATGAAAGTGTCACAAGGCACAAAAGGAGTCCAGATAAGCTGTGTTTATTTGATGGCTGACAGATATTGTTAATGTCTGAGATGGAATGTCTACAATAGAATTTTAAACCAGCAAACTTTTGTTTCTTAATTGGTTCATTTCAGGAATCTTGTCAAGTAGAAACACAGATGTGGGTGGTTCTTGTAAATTCAGTGACAAGAAGCAAAACACAGGAGCTAAAATGATAATATTTGGAAGTCTGGAAAAGCAAATCTGAAGCCTGTTCAACAACAAACTAAACTAGTAAATACCATAGCATTAGTAAGTACCATAGCATTAGTAAGTACCATAGCATTACTAAATACATACATTAGTAAATTGCATAGCATTATAAAATACTACACATTAATGAATACCATAGCATGTCCTGCTGTAGCATGTAGCTTTCCCCTCCCCAGACAGGATTAACTGAATAATTCATAAGTGCTGAGCAATGGGGAATGAATGAGTTCCCTATACTAATTCTTGGAAAAGTGATGAGCAGCATCTCCTGGGGTTCCCAGTACTTCCCTTTGTGCTGTGAATGAATGCCCTACTTCTTTGAACATTGAGAGGATCAAGGGAGGTTATTCTTAGAATCATAGAATTAACCAGGTTGGAAGAGACCTCCAAGATCATCCTGTCCAATCAATCACCCAGCCCTGTCCAGTCAACTATACCATGGTACTAAGTGCCTCATCTTCCCCTGTACTCAACACTGGTCAGGCCACACCGTAAGTCCTGTGTCCAGTTCTGGGCTCCTCAATTCAAGAGAGATGTTGAGGTGCTGGAAGGTGTCCAGAGAAGGGCAACAAAGCTGGTGAGGGGCCTGGAGCACAGCCCTGTGAGGAGAGGCTGAGGGAGCTGGGGGTGTGCAGCCTGCAGAAGGGGAAACTCAGGGCAGAGCTCATTGCTGTCTACAACTCCCTGAAGGGAGGTTGTAGCCAGGTGGGGGTTGGTCTCTTCTGCCAGGCAACCAGCAATAGAACAAGAGGACACAGTCTCAAGTTTTGCTGGGGGAAGTATAGGCTGGATGTTAGGAGGAAGTTGTTGGCAGAGAGAGTGATTGGCATTGGAATGGGCTGCCCAGGGAGGTGGTGGAGTCACTGTCCCTGGAGATGTTCAAGCAAAGCCTGGGTGAGGCCCTTAGTGCCATGGTCTAGTTGATTGGACAGGGCTGGGTGCTGGGTTGGACTGGATCTTGGAGGTACCTTCCAACCTATTTGATTCCATGATTCTATGATAAGAAGTTCTTTACAATGAGGGGCAGTGAAATATTGGAACAGGTTGCCCAGAGGTGGCGGAGCCTCTGTCCCTGGAGACAGTCAAGGTCTCTGAACAAGCTGATCTAGTTAAAGATGTCCCTGCTTACTGCAGGATAAGATGACCTTTGAGGGTCACTTCCAACCCAACACTTTCTATGATTCCATGATTCTTTTCCATAAATGACCACCCACAATTGTTTTTGCCTTCTATATCATCCTTATGCATGAAACATACAGAATAAGGCCACTGATGACACCTAAGGAGTTTTGTTTCCTTTTTCTCTTGCACTTCATGTTATCTTCAAACCTTGCAGTACTGCAATCAGCCATTTGCCACCCACAGAAACAAAGGGTTTGCATGCACAAGAGGAAAATCAAGCTCTTATTTTACAGGAAAAAATATCTTGCTAAGTTGTTGTTTGGGTCAGAGATTGTAAGGGTAAGCTCACAACTCCTTTTACTCTCAGCTGTGTGCACTAAGGCAGGTTTCAATCAATTATATCAATTTTATTACCTGTCAGAAGCAGTTTATAACAGGTGCTTTTTCAGTCAAAACACCCCCAGAATGATTTAATCACAAAGCCAAGTAAAAGACAATGTTCCTGTGCAACCAATGAGAATCCAATTAGTGTATGTGTCTCCTTGCTTTCATCTTGTCTCTTCAGGCACTGAAAAAAAAAGGATCACAGAATCATAGAAACACTAAGGTTGGAAAAGCTCCTCAGGATCACCAAGTCCAACCTATAACCCAACTCTACAAGATTCACCTTAAACCATATCCCTAAGCACCACATCCAAACAACCCTTAAACACATCCAGGGTCAGTTACTCTGTGACCTCCCTGAGCAGCTCATTCCAGTCCCTCACTACTCTCTCCATGAAAAACTTTTTCCTAATGTCCACTCTAAACCTCCCCAGTCTCAGCTTGAGGCCATTCCCCCTTGTTCTGTTCTACCTGTGAGAAGCGACCAGCAGCAGCCTCTCCACAATGTCCCTTCAGGTAGTTGTAGACAGCAATGAGGTCTGCCCTCACCCTCCTCTTCTTCAAATAAACCATCCCCAGCTCTCTTAGTCACTCCTCATCAGATTTATTCTCTAGGCCCTTTCCCAGCTATGTTGCCCTCCAGGACCTCCACATCTCTCTTGTATTGTGGTACCCAAAACTGAACACAACACTCGAGGTGTGGCCTCACCAAAGCCGAGTACAAGGAGACAATCACCTTGCTCCTGCTGCCCACAGCATTTGTAATCATAGAATCATAGAATCAAGCAGGTTGGAAGAGACCTCCAAGATCATCCAGTCCAACCTAGCACACAGCCCTATCCAGTCAACCAGACCATGGCACTAAGTGCCTCATCCAGGCTTTTCTTGAAGACCTCCAGGGACGGTGACTCCACCACCTCCCTGGGCAGCCCATTCCAATGCCAATCACTCTCTCTGTGAAGAACTTCCTCCTAACATCCAGCCTATACCTACCCTGGCACAACTTGAGGCTGTGTCCCCTTGTTCTGTTGCTGGTTGCCTGGGAGAAGAGGCCACCCCCCACCTGGCTACAATGCCCCTTCAGGTAGTTGTAGACAGTAATAAGATCACCCCTGAGCCTCCTCTTCTCCAGGTCTTCTTGGCTGCCTGGGCACACTGCTGGCTCCTGCAGCCTCTGCCTCAGCCTTGTGCAAGCTAATGTTTAGTGGAGCTCTGCACTGACAAACAGGCTTGTACCACACAGTGCATTTACACAGCTCTTTAGCTTCCTTTCCACACTGCATCTTTGCTTTCCACAGGTGGCCTTTGATCACACTGCCTGGATCATATATGGTCTTGTAATGACAGGATGAGGAGGAATGGGTTTAAACTGGAAGAGGAGAGACCTAAACTAGATGTTAGGAAGAAGGTTTTTACAGTGAGGGTGGTGAAACACTGGAACAGGTTGCCCAGGGAGGTTGTGGCTGCTCCCTCCCTCCCTGGAGGTGTTCAAGGCCAGGTTAGATGAGGCCTTCAGTGACCTGTTCTAGTGAGAGGTATCCCTGCCTATTGCAGGGGGTTGGAACTGGATGATCTTTGAAGTCCCTTCCAACCTTAACCACTCTATGATTCTATTAAATATTTGACTCCTTAACCTGTCAACTGTAGCAGAGGCTGCATCCGGGTGGCAACTGGCAGCTCCCCTTAAGAGGAGCAAGGCAGTAAGAGCAAAGCTGCTGGCCACACTCAGAGAGACAACTGAGCAGGGGAGGGAGGCTGCAGGAACCTGAGCAAGTTTCTGTTCCTTCCTGCTCCCTGCCCATGGGAGAAAGCAATCTGTTCCTTTTCCTTGCCATATTTTCTTTGGGAAAGGAAAGTAAGGCAAAGATCATGTGCTGAATGCTGAGTCATTGCTTTGATTTACGAGCCCCTTGCAGCTCTTGTTTGATAACTGCACGTTAAGCAATGATTCAACATTGCCAATCACAGAAGTAACCAGGTTGGAAAAGACCTCCAGGATCATCAAGTCCCACCTATCACCAATCATTACACTCAACTCCATAACTAAAGTGGTTATCCCTAAGTATAGAGGAAATGCATAGGATGACTGTAAAATAATACACAGATTCATAGATTCTTATTCTTAAAGCTTGTTTTAGTTAGTTTCCCATGATTTCCCCCTTTACTAGGTAAGAATGAAAAGTGAGCAATGCTACTCATTTGTTCTAACCTAAAAATTGCATTTATAATCATTTTACCAAAAGCTCTTACTGAATATATTTTCACTAGTAAAGAGACGATCATGGAAATCACTGCAGGAAATGAGAAGCAGTATCTGGAGCTAAATTTATGGCTTCTCTCTAGATTAGGGAAGAAAACAAGCAAATTACAAGGGGATGCTACCAGTGGAATGCTGCACTTTCATGATGAAGGCTGAAGTGCCTTTACTTTTCTCTTTCCACTTTCCCAGAAAAGGAACCTGCTTTCCTCATATTTGTCTTTGGTAGACTACCCTTTCCCTTTAAATAAGCTCTGCATAGAGTTCCATTTGTGTCCTTGTGGACAACAATGCCAGTGGTATCCTGGGGTGTATTACAGGGGGGAGGTTAGTAGGCTGAGAGAGAGTCTCCTGTCACTCTACTCTGCCTTGGTGAGGCCACATTTGGAATACTGTGGCCACATCTGGGTCTCTCCATTCAAAAAGGACCTGAGGGAGATGCTTGAGAATGTCCAGTGCAGAGCCACAAAGATGATGATGAAAGAAGTGTAATATCTCCCTGCTGAGTAAAGGCTGAGGGAGCTGAGGTTATTTAGCTTAGAGAGGAGGAGGGGTGACCTCATCCATGTTTTTAAAGATGTAAAGGGCAATGTCAGGACAGAGCCAGGCTCTGCTCAGTGATGTCCAATGACAGGACAAGCTGGATGCAAGCTGGAGCACAGAAGGTTCCAGACAAACATAAAGAAAAACTGTCACTGTGAGGGTGACAAAACACTGCCCAGAGAGGTTGTGGAGCCTCCTTCTCTGGAGACATTCAAAACCCACCTGGATGTGCTCCTGTGTGACCAACTCCAGGTGATCCTGCTCACCTAGAGCAAGGGATCTTTCGAGGTCCCTTTCAAACCCTACCATTCTGTGATTCTGTGATCAAGACCATTCAGTTTCCTGGCCCTAAGAACACAGTGTTGCTGAAATATAAATAGAAAACCACCTTACTGGGTTGCAAAGCCATATCTAAGCTTATTAAAATGGACACACTGCACAAATCACATTCAGTACTTACTGATTCTGATGCTTACATTCAGTAAGACTGAATTCAGTTTATTCTCTCTGGACCTAAGTTTACAGTAAGTTTCTGGGTAGGAAAAGTCTTCTCTTAGTGTTTGAGAATTAAAATAATGTATAAAGAAATATTTTTGTGGCTTAGAGGAAGCTAATCTTTATATCCTAGCATGCATGAAATCAGCTTGGTAAGGGATACAGACTGAAAACTGGCATGGCTGAAACTGATGGAGCTTCTGCAGCTGACATGAGGCGATCTATTTAACTTTGCCCACAGGGAACAGAATCATAGAAGCATAGAATCAACCAGGTTGGAAGAGACCTCCAAGATCATCCAGTCCAACCTAGTACCCAGCCCTATCCAGTCAACTAGACCATGGCACTAAGTGCCTCATCCAGTCCCCTCTTGAACACCTCCAGGGACAGCAATTCCACCACCTCCCTGGGCAGCCCATTCCAATGCCAATCACTCTCTCTGACAACAACTTCCTCCTCACAGCCAGCCTAGACCTCCCCTGGCACAACTTCACACTGTGTCCCCTTCTTCTGTTGCTGCTTGCCTGGCAGAAGAGACCAACCCCACCTGGCTACAGCCTCCCTTCAGGTGGTTGTAGACAGCAATGAGGTCTGCCCTGAGCCTCCTCTTCTCTAGGCTAAACACCCCCAGCTCCCTCAGCCTCTCCTCACAGGGCTGTGCTACAGGCCCCTCACCAGCTTTG
This sequence comes from Pogoniulus pusillus, assembly GCF_015220805.1. Classification (NCBI taxonomy): domain Eukaryota; kingdom Metazoa; phylum Chordata; class Aves; order Piciformes; family Lybiidae; genus Pogoniulus; species Pogoniulus pusillus. The sequence continues at coordinate 35,462,705 of NC_087272.1, read as the reverse complement.
TTCCCTTTCTCTGGACATGTTCCAGTATCTCAACATCTCTCTTGAATTGAGGAGCCCAGAACTGGACACAGCACTCAAGGTGTGGCCTGACCAGTGCTGAGTACAGGGGCAGAATAACCTCCCTTGTCCTGCTGGCCACACTGTTCCTGAGCCAGGCCAGGATGCCATTGGCTTTCTGGGCCACCTGGGCACACTACTGGCTCATCTTCAGCCTACTATCTATCAGTATCCCTATGTCTCTTTCTTCCTGGCCACTCTGTCCCCAGTCTGTAGCTGCATTTCAAAATCAGAATAATCATCTCCTTTAATTTCCAAATATTTGAGGCAACAGTGGTGATTTCACCTGGTAATCCACATCTTATGATCCCTTTTTTTTTTCCTCACATAAACATCAGATTAGTCTCATGGTGTCTAAATAGATGTTGGTATCTCTAGAGAGCTAAAAGAGAAATGGAAACTGAACAGTTAGAGAAAATGCCTTTTTTTTCCCATTTCCCCTTCAATTTTCCTTTTCTGGGACAACAGTCAGAGCTTTTTGACTTATCTGAAATCTTACCAGCCTCCCACTATATTTAACATTCCATTACAGATTTACTTATATTTAGCATTTTCCTTTGGCCATCAGAATAGGCTATGATGCTGGATTAGTGCTTTGTTCATAGTAGGATTTCAGATGAGTCACAGATATATCTCTGCAGCAGCTGTTGCAAACCTTGTAATGCCATTAGGCTCTGACTCAGAGAAAGATGTTGCACTGCTGTACCATGGCTATAGTCTCAGTGACCTCTACACCACAGAAGCCATAGAGATGGTGGGAAAGTATCAATGAAGTTCTGATGCAGAACATATCCTGGAGGCACAATGCACACAATAGCCACTCTGACAACTTTTATGACCTTTTCACAACTTATATGGAGGGAAAAAAACACTTCAGAAGATGAGGAAATTCTGCTTGTAATTGTTTCCTGCCAAAAAAAAAATCACTGTCATATCAGTGACCTGCCTCATTTCTTTGTGGTGTCAGGCATTCAAGCCATGAGGACAGCAAGATAAGTAATGCAGCCAGCCAGACTTGGGGCATAGATCCAGCCTTGCTCCCTGTGGTAGGACAAGGAGCAATGGGTGTAAATGCAGCAAAAGAGGTTCTGCCTCAACACAAGGAGGAACTTCTTTATTGTAAGGGTCCCAGGGCACTGACACAGGCCTCCCAGAGAGGTTGTGGAGTCTTCTTCTCTGGAGCCTTTCAAGGCCTGCCTGGATGTATTCCTCTGTGATCTGTGTTAGATAGGATTGTCCTGCTCTGGCAGGGGGGTTGGACATGATTATCTCTTTGGGTCCCTTCCAACAGGATCTGTGTGATCCTGTCATTTCTTAACTCATGGTAAAAAACCCAAACATTTCCTAGCTCATGGTAAGAAAAATACCCCAAAGAACCAGCAACCCACACACATTCTTCCTTACCCACAATAAACCAAAATGAAACAGAAACACTTCCTTGCTGATGATTTAAAAAAGTCTTATTTCTTTGCTCACAGCAAAAAGCCTCTGCAGACCCACTGAGCACCGCTGAAGCCCATGAGAACTTGTAGAGGTTCTGCTGAAAAGCCATGCATTCATACTAAGGAAGGAAATGGGTCCCATATGATTCTAGACATTGGGCTGGGAGTCTGGATGGATTGGAAAGCATCTTACACATTCCAAACACTATTATAAAAGCTACAGTTTCAGAGTTCTGGGGAAGAGTTGTCACACACAGAGATAATGCTTGGCATTTTCAGCTTCAATGCCAAGAACTCTGCTAAGCCTCCACCCCTGAGTGATGCCATCTGTGAAGAAGCATTAAGCCCATCTTTAAGCCTCATACTTTAAACTCACACACTCAGCTAAATTCAGATTTAAGGTGACTAACCTTCTACAACTGAGAGCAGGCACATAAAGTACAGCCACTGGTCCTAAATGCTTAGTAAGTAATAGCCACGAGCATCTTGTCTCTGCCAAGTCACCCAGCCAGATAGCAGGCATAATTCTGGACTGATGGAAGATATGTACCTGGCTCTTTGCACATCTTTCTAGGACCACTTGCCAGTCAGTGCTCATTTCACTTGATTTCATTTCACTGACTTCATCTGAGCATATCTGGAACGAATGTGGCTTGTTAAGATAGAAGCAAAGTAATAGGGGACAGGCACACAGAGATTGAACTGACTGATCACACAGCAAGTTATGGTTCTGGAAACGAAAAAAAACCACCCCAAAGCAGAAATAGAACAGCACATAATTGCTATAGTGTGAAGAGACATAAATAAGAAGGCAGCAGAAGAGAATGAGCTAAATCATTTGTTATAGTGTTGATTACCCAGACTGACAGAGATTTCTTGGCATGTCAAACATCTCCAAAATAAAGCATGAATTCTCACCTCCCTAACACAGAAGAATAGGCATCTGTCATGCTATGCTCACTCTATCTAGATGAGAACCTCTCAAAGCTTTTCAGAGGCTCCAACCATGCAGCCTGTTTGGATTTTGTAATGAACCCAGCACAAGGACATCATTTTGTTTAAAGGTCATGCCAAGCATTAGCTGAGCACACTCTTAAAGAAAACTATTTCATAACTGCACATGGTTAGAATATTTCTGAGGGCCCCAGTGTTGCAAGGTTTGGAGGGCACAGGCAATGATCTCATCACTCAGATGTGTCTGTATTTATTGCCTAGGTAAAAAAGAACATGCAGTGTAAATGCTTACAGCTGGCAACAACATAAGGGGTGTGTCTCTCAGAGAGAGAGAGGGATGAAAATACTCTTCTGTAATCATAGAATCATAGAATGGTTTAGCTTGGATGGGACCTCAAAGCTCATCCAGTTCCAACCCCCTGCCATAGGCAGGGACACCTTCCATTAGAACAGGTTGCTCAAGGCTTCATCCAACCTGGCCTTGAAAAACTCCAGGCAGGGAGCAGCCACAACCTCCCTGGGCAACCTGTGCCAGTGTCTCACCACCCTCACCCTAAAGAACTTCTTCCTAACATCCAGTTTGAATCTCCTCTCTGCCAGTTTAAACCCATTAACCTTTGTCCTGTCTTTACAAGACCTTGTCAATAGTCCCTCCCCAGCCTCCCTGTAGCCCACTTTAGATACTGGAAGGCCACTCCAAGGTCTCCTCAAAGCCTTCTCCTCTCCAGCCTGCACAGCCCCAACTCTCTCAGCCTGTCCTCACAGCACAGCTGCTGCAGCCCTCTCAGCATCTTGGTGGCCTCCTCTGGACTGGCTCAAACACTTCCATGTCCTTCTTCTGTTGGGGGCTCCAGAACTGCACACAGGACTGCAGGTGGGGTCTGAGGAGAGCAGAGCCAAGGGGCAGAATCCCCTCCCTTGCCCTGCTGCCCACACTGCTCTTGCTGCAGCCCAGCACAGGGTTGTGTCTGGGCTGCACTCACACTGCAGGCTCCTGTTGAGCTTTTCATCAGCCCAGACCCCCAGGTCCTGTTCCTCAGGGCTGCTCTCAGCCATTCCCCACCCAGCCTGGAGTTGTGCTTGGCGTTGTGCTGACCCAGGTGCAGGACCTTACACTTGGCCTTGTGGAATGTCATGAGGTTGTCTTGGGCCCACCTCTGCAGCCTGTCCAGATCACTCTGAATGGATCCTTTCCCTCTAGCAAGTCAACTGTGCCACATAGCTTGGTGCTATCTGCAGACCTGCTAAGGGTACACTTGATTCCTCTCTCCATGTGACTGACAAAGATGTTAATGGTCAATGTTACCCCTGGGCAACTATGCATAAAGTAGATACTGAGTGTGTACAAACATGTGTATTGTTAAAGTGAACGTGGGATGTTCCAGACCCTCACATTGGTTGTCCAAAGCTCCTGCCACCCAGAGGGACTTGGACAGGCTTGAGAGGTGGGCCCAAGCCAACCTCATGAAGTTCAACAAGTGCAAGGTTGTACACCTGGCTTGAGGCAATCCCAAGCACAAATATAGGCTGGGCAAGGAGTGGCTCAAGAGCAGACTTGAGGAGGACTTGAAAAAAATCAACATGAGCCAGCAATGTGAGCTCGCAGGCCAGAAAGCAACTGTGTGCTGGGCTGCAGCAAAAGAAGTGTGGGCAGCAGGACAAGGGGAAGCCCTCTACTCTGTTCTCACAAGACCCCACCTGCTCCACTGTGTCCAGTTCTGGGGCCCTCAGCATAAGAGGGACATCAAACTGCGGCAGCAGGTCCAGGGGAGGTCCATGAAGATGATCAGAGGGCTGGAGAATCTACTCTATGAGGACAGGCTGAGATGGAGATGTTCAGCCTGGAGACAAGAACGCTCAGTGGAGACCTTACAGCAGACTTCCAGTACCTGAATTAGGCCTACAGGAAAGCTGGGGTGGAACTTTTTACAAGAGGTTGCAGTGATAGGATGAGAGAGAATGGATTGAAGCTCGAGGAGGGCAGATTTAGACTGGAGATTAGGAAGAAATTCTTTACAATGAGGGTGGCGAGACACTGGAACAGGTTCCCCAGGGAGGCTGTGGATGCCCCCTCCCTGTAGGTGTTCAAGGATCAGGTCATGAGCAACCTGGTCTAGTGGAAGGTGTGTCCCTGTCTGTGGTAAGGGGTTGGAAGAAAGTGATGTTCAAGGTCCCTTCCAACCCAAACCATTCCATAAATCTATGAAAATACATTTTTAAATGTGTTACGGCTGCTTTTCTGTAATGACAGTGTGATAATAGCTCTCTTCAATGTGACACTGCAGAGCTAAATAAATGCTAAAGACAGAATTTATTGGATTAGAAAGTAAAATACTGTGTCAAAAACATCCAACATAGAATCATAGAATCAAACAGATTGGAAGAAATCTCCAAGATCATTCAGCCCAACCTAGCACCCAGCCCTATCCAGTCAACTAGACCATGGCACTAAATGCCTCATCCAGGCTTTGCTTCAACACCTCCAGGGATGGCAACTCCGCCACCTCCCTGGGCAGCCCATTCCAATGCCAATCATTCTCTCTGACAACAACTTCCTCCTAACATCCAGCATAGACCTGCCCTGCCACAACTTCACACTGTGTCCCCTTCTTCTGTTGCTGCTTGCCTGGCAGAAGAGACCAACCCTCACCTGGCCACAGCCTCCCTTCAGGAAGTTGTAGACAGCAATGAGGTCTGCCCTGAGCCTCCCCTTCTGCAGGCTGCACACCCCCAGCTCCCTCAGCCTCTCCTCACAGGGCTGTGCTCCAGGCCCCTCACCAGCTTCATCACCCTTCTCTGGACATGTTCCAGCACCTCAACATCTCTCTTGAATTGAGGGGCCCAGAACTGGACACAGCACTCAAGGTGTGGCCTGAGCAGTGTTGAGTACAGGGGAAGAATACCCTCCCTTGTCCTACTGGCCACACTGTTCCTGATCCAGGCCAAGATGCCAATGGCTCTCTTGGCCACCTGGGCACACTGCTGGCTCATGTTCAGCCTGGCAATACATACTTACATTCTTCATTCAGCAATAACCTTATTTTAGAGATTACATGAAAATGGCCTTCTGCCCTTCATTAGCTCCTGTGTGGCAGGGGAGTTCGACTGGATGATCTCCAGGGGTTCCTTCTAACCCCTATACTGTGATCTTTAAATTGCTCTACGCTATCCTGTTGTACAAAGAGGATAAAGAAAATGGGTAACACGACAGATCACATCATTGCAGAACAATACTGATTTACAGTGTAACATTATTTGACACTGTGTTTATCAGTCAGAAGAGGTTTGTGGTTTGCTTTTACTGACTAGATAGTAACATGATAGGTTTGAAAGTACTGAAGCAAATCTGGGTAGCATCCTTGCTCTCTTACAGTCAATAGCAAAAGGGAGTGCTGCGTTCAGCACATCCAAGATTTCTTTCTGAGCTTTTCTTTTTACTGAAGGATGTGAGAGATGTTAAAAGAAAGTTTTCATGAAAACAGCATCAAAAGGAAACGTCTTTGGGCAGCTGGGGAAAGTGGTTTGTGATCCAAGTCTAAACTGGGCAGTTCCAAGCACGCATTAAAGCCTGTTAAGGTTCAACAGGCAGCCAGAACCCTGTGACTTCTAACTTGTAACAAACTGTCTCTGTCTCTGCAGTGACAATTCCCATACTTTCATGGGCATTCTAGAACCAAAGATAAGGGAACCAAAAAACCAAACAAAACATCACACAGTTTAACTTTTCCTCGAGGGCTGGACTGGATCTTTGAGATCTCTTCCAACCAGATATATTGATTCTGTGATTCAAATCTAATCCATCTGATGTCTTCATTGCAAAGTTATCCTTTTACATATGGGCTAACAGCCTCCTGGAATCACTTGCTGAAGCATGCAGTAAAATCTGTAAGTATCCTGATAGCTCAGACATTTCAAACCTTACCTATTGCCAGAGTTGTTAGATATGTGGTTACCACTCAAATAGTCCCATAGCTGAGACCCTTTATCAATGACCAGAAGCCCCAACCCCATTGTCAAGCATCAGTCCATGAGTCTACAGAAAGCATCAGCTTCTTCCTGTCTTAGAAGAGATCTACTTTGGTAGCTTCCTTTGATCTGTACAATGTCCTTTTACTCCTATCTTGACAACTCGAAACTTGATCTCCTAACTTCAGTCCTCAATGCTGCAATCACACTTTATCCTCCTTGGCACACAGTTATCTCCAGAAGCGGCACTGAAAAACACAAGAATTTGTGGTTATTTTTCCAGTAGTCAAATCTTAACCTATTAACAGCTCTCTTGGTCCTGGGAAATACACTAGGAAGAGCTATTGCAGAAGGGAATCTTGTTCTCTGTCTTTGCAGTCCTGGGACAGAATATATCCAGCAAACTCTGTAACCTTCAGAGATTTGGCTGTCAAGTGCTGACTGCGCTGAGAATCTGCAAACTCAGATGTTCAGAGTCATGACTTGCCCAGTTTCAGGTGACTTTATTTTCAGTATCTTTTGAGCAATGTCACAGAGGAATCTCTGATGACCAGGCAGATCACCTGCACCTCTGCAAAGGCTCTGCAGTTCCTCAACGAAATGATCAGTTCGTATTTAGCACTGGACTCTCCCACACAGACTCTTTTTCTCTCTCTCATAAAGCCTTCTGATATTTGAGCACAGGGAAATCAGGGAGAGATATGAGGGCACAGAGATCTGTTTCCAAACTCCAATCTGCTACACTGCAGGATAGCAATGCTGATTGCACTACCCTGCCACTACAGAGTGACACCTGCTCACTCTCTTCAAAACACAGAGCTGACTCCTGCACTAGATCACTTTGTTTACCAGAATCTCTTCTGCCTTGGGTGGCTTTAAGTTTGATGATGCATTTTTTGCTTTGTTTCCTTCTCTTTACTAATATTTGAATATTGATGCCAACTTAGCTCCTGGTGGTATCTCTCTCAATAGTTATTTAATTCTAAGTGCTTTTACTAACTGGCTGCCTGGAAAACTGAAAGCAATTATTATGACAGAGCTTCTCCCTGTCCTCCCTCCTTGCTCTCCCAGAAATATGTATCTAAATTGATGTGAGCATTTTAACAATGCTGTTGGGAAAATACCTGCAGTTTGTTTGAATTTAAACTTCAAGCACTTTGTTCACCATCCAGCTATTCCATGTTTGTAGTGTCATAACATCTTTAAAACATTGAAGCCAGCATAAAATGCAGCAGTGAATTATATCAATGCAAAGCCACATAACTAGGAGCAGGTGTTGATCTGTTGGAAGGTAGGAGAGCCCTGCAGAGGGACCTGGCCAGGCTGGATGGGTGGGCAGAGGCCAATGGGATGAGATTGAACAAAGCCATGTGCAGGGTTCTACACTTTGACTACAACAACCCCAAGCAGCACTACAGGCTGAGGACAGTGGCTGAGAGCAGCCAGGAAGAAAGGGACCTGGGGGTATTGGCAGATAGTAGCTGAAGATGAGGCAGCAGTGTGCCCAGGTGGCCAAGAGAGCCAATGGCATCCTGGCCTGCATCAGGAACTGTGTGGCCAGTAGGACAAGGGAGGTTCTTCTGCCTCTGTACTCAGCACTGGTCAGGCCACACCTTGAGTGCTGTGTCCAGTTCTGGGCTCCTCAATTCAAGAGAGATGTTGGGGTGCTGGAACATGTCCAGAGAAGGGCAACAAAGCTGGTGAGGGGCCTGGAACACAAACCCTATGAGGAGAGGCTGAGGGAGCTGAGGGTGTGCAGCCTGCAGAAGAGGAGGCTCAGGGCAGAGCTCATTGCTGTCTACAACTACCTGAAGGGAGGCTGTAGCCAGGTGGGGTTGGTCTCTTCTGCCAGGCAACCAGCAATAGAACAAGGGGACACAGTCTTAAGTTGTGCCAGGGAAAGTATAGGCTGGATGTTAGGAGGAAGTTGTTGGCAGAGAGAGTGATTGGCATTGGAATGGGCTGCCCAGGGAGGTGGTGGAGTCACTGAAACCGGAGGTCTTCAAGACAAGCCTGAATGAGGCACTTAGTGCCATGGTGTAGTTGATTGGATAGGGCTGGGTGCTGGGTTGTATTGGATGATCTTGGAGGTCTCTTCCAGCCTGGTTGATTCTATTCTATTCCATTCTAACTTAAATTTGCACCAGTTTCTTAAAGTGAAAGCAATCAGTGAGCAGCAGGATTAAATTAAAGCCTGTAGAGGCCACTTTCACTTCCCTTTTAGCATTTTCTAGCATGATCTGCCCTCACAGAAGAAACCAATCTAATACAGATATCTGCATTGTGTTTCTCATCTGTGGTTTTAATCTAATATTTGCATAAGCATGTGATTAAAGACAAAGAGGCCATCTGGCTGGCCACGCTCTTCCTGATCCATTTTCTTCCTTCATGTGCCAACATTTGTTCCTGTGCCATGTTCCCTGTGCAGTAAATCTTGCCACAGTACCAGAGTGAAGCTACCAGCACAAGTGTTGTGGTTTCTGTCTGCTGAGCAAAGGGTGCTTGTGGGGCTGTTGCAACTACACAAACACCCTGAGATGCCTGCAGAATGCTATGATAGCCTTCAACCTACTAGGAACCCTAAGTAGCCTGGCAAGAGTTCAAAGCTTCCCCTGTTATCTGGCACAGTGCTCTCCTCCTTGCATGTTCTACAGCTGTTAGTGACTATCGTCACAGACAGACCTGGACTTTGATGTCCTCCTTGAGCTGCCTGCTTCTGTGTGACTGCTCTTCCTGTTTACCCTGTGAGTACAGCAGCTAGGCACTGGCAATCCTGTAAGAAACTTTTACTGGGGGTTATATGTTCTATGGCACTAAGTGCCTCATCCAGGCTTTGCTTCAACACCTCCAGGGACAGCAACTCCACCACCTCCCTGGGCAGCCCATTCCAATGCCAATCACTCTCTCTGACAACAACTTCCTCCTAACATCCAGCCTAGACCTCCCCTGCCACAACTTGAGACTGTGTCCCCTTCTTCTGTTGCTGCTTGCCTGGCAGAAGAGATCAACCCCACCTGGCTACAGCCTCCCTTCGGGTAGTTGTAGACAGCAATGAGGTCACCCCTGAGCCTCCTCTTCTGCAGGCTGCACACCCCCAGCTCCCTCACAGGGCTGTGCTCCAAGCCTCTCACCAGCTTCATCACCCTTCTCTGGACACATTGGGCTGCAGGGCTCTCCTACCCTCCCAACAGCTCCACACCTGTTCCTAGCTTGGTGTCATCTGCAAACTTGCTGATGCTGGACTCAATCTCCGTGTCCAGATCATCAATAAAGATACTGAACAGGGCTGGGCCCAGCACTGATCCTTGGGGAACACCACTAGTGCCAGCTGCCAACTGGATATGGCACCATTCACCACCACTCTCTGGGCCAGGCCCTCCAGCCAGATCTTGACCCATATCAGCATTTCTGTTTGTTTCTGTTTCTGTTTGATTGTTTGGGGTTTTGTTTGTTTGTTTGTTTTTCCTTCCTTATGCTTTATATACTCAGATCATGCTGCAGCAGCTGAGGAAGAAACTAACAGGAACAACTTCATGGGTTTCTATAAATCAGAGGTTGAATTATCTGGTGTGTTTTGTGGCATGTTCTGTACATCTAAATATCCACTTCAGGGGTTTGAAGTTTCTTTTATTAACAAGTCTTGCTCCAGGCAAGGAGAAGCTTTGTCTTTCATAATCATAAAGGCTACAGACAATATAAATTTACACTGGCTTGTACAGATTAAACACATTCTGTAATGAAAACTTCACAGCCTGTTTCCACAGGTAATTCATTTTTAAGCAAGAGGGATGGTGTGCAGAGCAGTTAAGGGCAAAGCATCTTTACAAAAACAACAGCAAGTAGGAGACAAATATTTCTTAAAGTCTTAGAGTGAGATGAGGGAGCTGGGGTTGTTTAGTCTGGAGAAGAGGAGGCTGAAAGGGGACCTTATTGCCCTCTACAGCTACCTAAAAGGAGGTTGTAGTGAGGCTGGAGCTGGTCTCTTCTCCCCAGTTACTAATGATAGGCACTTGGTGCCATGGTCTAGTTGACTGGATAGGGCTGGGTGCTAGGTTGGACTGGATTGTCTTGGAGTCTCTTCCAACCTGGTTGATTCTATGATTCTATGACAAGATGAAATGGCCTCAAGTTGCGTCAGGGGAGGTTTAGGTTGGATATTGGGAGGAAGTTCTTTACTGAGCGGGTGGTCAGGGACTGGAACAGGCTGCCCAGGGAGGTGGTGGAGTTGCCATCCCTGGAGGTGTTTAAAAGGAGAGTGGATGTGGTGCTTGAAGCTATGGTCTAGTGATGAAGGACGCTGGGATGAAGGTCGGACTGGCTGATCCTGGTGGTCCTTTCCAACCACAGCAATTTATAATGAGGAGATGTTGTGCTGAGATTTGGTTTAGTCAAGGACTTGTCAGTGTGAAACTAATGGTTGGACTCGATGATCTTGAAGGTCTTTTCCAATCTAAGAAATTCTGTGATTCTGTGAGATGTTGATAAGTACCTGTGAACACTAGATAGACTTTGTTGGCTTAAAGAGTATCAGTCAGTTGATGGATATGATGTCACATTTGAGCAAAGAAAAGATTTGTTGGTTTCTGTTAAACCACACAGAGAACCATCAGGAATTTCACTGGGGGTACTTTAAATATCAGCAAAGTGGAACAATTTCAGTGCACCTGCTTCAGAGATGCATGTGTCTGAGAAGATTTAACAAACCTAACGTGAGAAATTCGACATTCAGAATATAACAATGAATTAACACATCATCTCATAAATAAAACATCTTGCCACCATGATAATGGCTTCAGGTAGCATTGCAAAGCACTTTACCTGATCTCCTTATAGGATAGATAGCAGAAGCTTATGCTTAGGCATACGGATAATGGATTTAAAGCCTCCACAAAGCCTCCAAGTGTTACCCCTTCAGAGGGTCAAAGAAGGTAAAGAAAGCAGGAATGTGCCTTTCTCCTTTGAGCACAGCACTGGTTTAAGTCTTCAGCAATACCATACAAAGTCTGTTAGCTGATAGACAAACTATTGACTCATCTGAGCTAAAATGGTTGCCTTCCTGTACCTCTTTTAATTTTAGATGTAGCTATTTATAACATTTCATTAGCAACTTCCCATGCCATGGGAGTATTTTATATATTAAACTACAAAGGTACTGGTTAAAATATTATGGGAACTTGAGATTAATTGTACCATCTCCACTTGCTGCAGTATCTTATGAAGCAGAAAGAGAGCTGTTACTGCAAGGATTTTTCTCTATCTGAAATAATTTGCTTCTCTCTGCCATGTTTCTGCACATATGAAAATAAATCCCAAGGTTTTTGCCCTCTTCTGTGCCAAAAGGTAATGTTTCCTAATAAATCAGTGCCAGTAAATTGCTATCCACACATTTCAAACCACACAAGGAAACCAGAGGAAGATCAGTGTGGAGCATCACCTGGTCTTTAAAGCACAATACAGGCATCTTGTTTTGTTTACACCTTGCTGCAAAGCTCACTGGCTTGCTTCTGTCCTGCAGTCCTGTAGTGCAAACTCCCAAATCAGTGACAATCCAGAAACAAATATTGAATTCCTTAAAGCATAGGGTGTAAACTGAGAATACTCAGCTCAAAACGCTGCAGATGCCTTTTCTGACCTGTTTACACCAAAACAAGAATGGTGGTGTATGGAGCTGGAAATCGCTTGAGTGACACAGGCTGTATGTGTGATAGAAGCGGTGATGGGATGGAGCTTACTTGTTTTCCAAAGGACACAGTAGATATAAGGGCAACTTGGTTCTGCTGGCTGATTCTGTGAAGGGAAGGAAGAAAGGACAGAGGCTAATAGGCTTCTCCTCCCAAAGTAATAACTGCAAGTGGATAGAGACTGTTGCAAAATATTGCAGCTGAGTTTCTCCCATTCAGATGACATCTAGATCAAAGGTCTATTGTGTAACTAAACAGCTAAATGTAACTAGCTTGGGGGGGGAGGGGGAACTGAAAATTGGTTAAGTTCTTAAGTGATGGTAAGATTTAACAGAACCTTGTTGCTTTTTCTTTACAAATGTTACTCATACTAAACATTTAGAAAAGGTTTTTCCTTAGTGGGGGAAAAAAAAGAGATACTAAGCAGAGAAATGTACACCAAGAACAAAGGTACTGATTTTATTGCTGTGCTGTTGACGTTGTTTGTAAAATACACTGAAATAAACAAACAAGCACTTGGCAGCATTGTTGTACTATCTTCTGTACTCAAACAGGTACATTTCCAGTTGCTCAAAGGTATCAGTAATAAGCATCATCTGCCAGGGATCTTATAGCCAGCAAAAGGTTTAGACATAAAATGGTAGACATAAAATGGGATTGATGAGTGGATTTTGTCACCAGCATTGCAGTGATCTTGGGGGGAAATAGGCACTGACTGGCACAGATACAAATCCATAGCAGGTTTCATAGTCTTTCAACAGTGTAACTGCTAGAAACAGCAAAAAAGACCCCACCTCACAGTATCTTTTTCACCAAATAGCCCAAATATACAGGCAGTGTTCAGTTCTGGGCCCCCCAGTTTAGGAGGGACATCAAAATGCTTGAGTGTGTCCAGAGAAGGGCAACGAGGCTGGGGAGAGGCCTTGAGCACAGCCCTACAAGGAGAGGCTGAGGGAGCTGGGATTGGTTAGCCTGGAGAAGAGGAGGCTCAGGGGTGACCTTATTGCTGTCTACAACTACCTGAGGGGTGGTTGTGGCCAGGAGGAGGTTGCTCTCTTCTCTCAGGTGGCCAGCACCAGAACGAGAGGACACAGCCTCAGGCTGCGCCAGGGGAGATTTAGGCTGGAGGTGAGGAGAAAGTTCTTCACTGAGAGAGTCATTGGACACTGGAATGGGCTGCCCGGGGAGGTGGTGGAGTCGCCGTCCCTGGGGCTGTTCAAGGCAAGATTGGACGTGGCACTTGGTGCCATGGTCTGGCCTTGAGCTCTGTGCTAAAGGGTTGGACTTGATGATCTGTGAAGTCTCTTCCAATCCTAATAATACTGTGATACTGTGATATATACATATATATATATATATATATATATATATATATAGAGTTCCCTAAATGACTCCTTCAGGCAGGTTTCAGCAGAACCTCAACAGAAAATGAAAAGCTGTCTCTTGCAGAAAGTAATTTGCATTGGCCAAGCCTCTGCCTACCCCTAACTGTCCTATGCTTTAGTATTTCTTAAAACTAGATGAGCAGTGCATGTTCTTTCCAGGCCATTTTAATTTTCCAGTAAAAAAGCACAAACAGAGATCTTCCTACAATCTTTATGTTCCTGGTTCAGCAAAAAAAAAAAAAACACAAACCCACATAGACCACTGCATAGGATGATGCAGAAGTGCATCCTCTTTTGAAGAGGAGTCTCCAGCAAGTTTTCTGGCTCATGGCTTGGAAAACAAACAAAAAAAAAAAGCTGCATTTATTTCTCAGTGCAGTCTTCAGTTAGGCAAATATTCCTCTTTCCTCTGCGAGCTCTGCATTTAAGAAAACTGAGGGGTTTGTTGATTTTGTTCATTCAATGAAGTGCTGCAGATTAAATTCATACAATTATATCAAACAAAAAGAATCATTTGTTAAGACCACATACATATGTGTGTGTATATATATATGTGTGTGTGTATATATATATGTGTGTGTATATAGGATTTCCTCAGCATATCACAGTCTCACAGTATTATCAGGGTTGGAAGAGACCTCACAGATCATCAAGTCCAACCCTTTAGCACAGAGCTCAAGGCCAGACCATGGCACCAAGTGCCACGTCCAATCCTGCCTTGAACAGCTCCAGGGACGGCGACTCCACCACCTCCCCAGGCAGCCCATTCCAGTGTCCAATGACTCTCTCAGTGAAGAACTTTCTCCTCACCTCCAGCCTAAATTTCCCCTGGCTCAGCCTGAGGCTGTGTCCTCTCGTTCTGGTGCTGGCCACCTGAGAGGAGAGAGCAACCTCCCCCTGGCCACAACCTCCCCTCAGGTAGTTGTAGACAGCAATAAGGTCTCCCCTGAGCCTCCTCTTCTCCAGGCTAACCAATCCCAGCTCCCTCAGCCTCTCCTCGTAGGGCTGTGCTCAAGGCCTCTCCCCAGCCTCGTCACCCTTCTCTGGACACACTCAAGCATCTCAATGTCCCTCCTAAACTGGGGGGCCCAGAACTGAACACAGCACTCAAGGTGTGGTCTAACCAGTGCAGAGTACAGGGGCAGAATGACCTCCCTGCTCCTGCTGGCCACACCATTGCTGATGCAGGCCAGGATGCCACTGGCTCTCTTGGCCACCTGGGCACACTGCTGGCTCATGTTCAGGCGGGTATCAATCAGCACCCCCAGATCCCTCTCTGTCTGGCTGCTCTCCAGCCACTCCGACCCCAGCCTGTATCTCTGCATGGGGTTGTTGTGGCCAAAGTGCAGCACCCAGCACTTGGAGCTATTGAACCCCATCTACTTTACTTTGTAAAGAAATCAACAGCAATCCCACATGCATAATGTGTGTTATGTGCTTTCTGCAGGGCACAAGGGTGGCCTTTAGCCTCAAATCCTTTCACGATTCATGGCACAATAGAAGCTTTATTCTATTTCGTAACTTTCACCGTCCTCCAGCCCGTCAGAATGCTTCGTGCCAGGCTGAAATGGAGGCAAAACAAAACGATGGCAAGAAGACCTACCTCCAGGTCCTACCATCACCTTTCCTATTTTCTTCTCCATCCTGTTTTTAGTGTGGCTGTTTTTAACAAGCCACAGGAACAAGCCGCCAGAGACACATTGCTCAGCCTGTTGCAGTTACCCAAGTGTCACCTTTAACAGTCTAGAAGTGAAATTGCCGCTGCTGCTTCTTCAGCCTGAGGCATCTGCAGCTGGGACCTCCTTTCCACCAGCCCACACACCAGGAGGGCTTGGATTCGCACTGACTCAGGGCTGTCAAACTGCGGCACTCTGTGACTTAGAGATTAAAAATAAAAAGCTGGGGAGAGCTCGAAAGATGCTTGTCAAACACGGAGCAGCAGCAAACCTCTCCCCCCTCACTGAGGGCTTCAGAGGATACCCTCTCTGGCTGAACGCTCACCGCGCCTTCGCTTCATTTACACCTCGCTCAGCTGCCCCGGAGAGCCAGGGATGGAAGAAGGCAGCTCTGCAGACAAACAAAGCTGGGCAGCTCTGCAGCATCCCCACTAGGCCTGCTGCCCTCTGTCCCCCACCATCTCCTCTACCCTGGTCGCCGGGCTGCACCGGCCCTACCGCCCTCAGCAGCCTGCTTCGCCCCGCCCGCTCCCCACTGCTTCCCGTCCCGCCGAGGCTGAGCTCCGCCGCTCTGGCTGCTGCGGCCAGAGACACGCTCCGGCCTCAGCTGGGACTCCCCCCAGCCGCCCGCCCCCAATGCCGGGCAGCAGCCCAGGGCTCGGCGCGTTCCATTCCTATCACGTCACGGGGTGGGGGGCACCCCTTCGCTTCTTCCAGAAGCAGGGCATAAACCTCCCGCACTGCCGGTGCCCGAATAGGCGCACCGACCCCGCAAGCCTGCACCTAGGGCGGGAGGGAGATGGCGGCGGGACGCCGCGGGGCGGGGAGGAGGGGTGGAGGGCGGAGTTGGTAGGTTCCGGAGGGGGCAGGCGAGCGCGGAGCGCTGCAGCTGTCAGTTAGCGGCGGCGGGGGCAAGTGAAAGCAGTCTGGCTGCTCAGGCTGCCGTGCCAGCCGCTGCCGAGACCCAGCGCCCCCGGGACGCGCTGCTTCCTCCCCGGGCCTCGCTGCGGCTCAGGGTGCACTCCGGCGTGCGGCAGGTGCAGGGCGGAGGCGGCCACCCCTCCGCCCGGCGGCGATGCCGGCGGTGCAGAAAACGGTGTCCGAGATCCGCTCCCGCGCAGAGGGTGAGTGCCACTCGACGCCCTCCTTCCCGGCTCGCAGGGTGGAACGGGGAAGGGCGTCCGGCGGTCCGCGACCCTCAAGCGGGGAACAGCGGCGGGGCTGCGGCGCCTGACCGGGAGGGGGCGGCGGGGAGACGAGGCGGCGGGAGCCGGTGTCGCGGCGATGGCAGCTGCAACGCTGCCCGCCCCTCGCCGTGGCCTCCGGTCACGCCGTGTGCCCCTGGCAGGGCTACGGCGGCAGGAGCTTGCTGCAGCCGGGCATCGGCCTCAGCGCCGGAGTGTGAGCCTAGCTGCTGCTGGCGGCGGCGTTCTCCGTGCGGCCTCGTCCGAATGGCTGCCCATTGTCTGCCGGGGCCGGTGAGCCCCGTGGGAAGCTGCCTGACAGCAGTTCAGGGCCAGCGATCGCTGTCTTTTGCCCTGCGGGTCTGGCTGCACGGCTCGCCGACCCCGAGCGGAGAGGCAGCGGCGGCACATGACCTGGGATATTTGTCCTGGGATATTCTTCCTAGGAATAAGCCGGGACAGTTCTCTTGCGTGTCATGTTAGCGTACAGCGATCATCATCAATCAGCGCTCCCGAGAGCTTCAGACCCAGCTGATGCTTTATGCCGAACTAAGGCTTAGGATTGCTTGGTCTCGGGATGACAACGCGTGAAGAACCTTGTAAAAGGACTCACTGCTATGAAGTGATGTTAATATGCATTGCATGCAAAAGCAAAACTTGAAGTCGCTGGTACCGAAGCAGCAATCTGTTGGGACAGCTTCTGGTGTAGCCTTGCTGTAGGCGAGGTGACAGCAGTGTACCTTTAATGACCTCCCTGAGGCAGGTATTCAGATCTCGTCTCTTGGTCTGAAAGTTTTTGCGTCAGGTTGGTTGTTTCTATGGCTTTGTTTGGCTGTATAAGGAGGTAGAAACTTTCCTTCTGTATCGTTCTTTCCTTTTTTTTTCCCAAGCAAATATTTATTTTCTGTGCTAGGAAGAGCATGAAAGAAGACCAGTTGGGAGTGCAGCCTGTCATCTTGACATTCTTTCCTATTTCTCCTTTGTTGCATGCCTTCTTCCCCCAAAAGTAGGTTTGTGGTGGGACTAGCTCAGTGTCCAAATCTTCACTACTTAATCTCAGTTCTTTTCCACTTACCCTTTTTCCAGACAGTTAGTGAGAAGTAAATTGGCAAAATTGATGCTCTCTTTAAAATTATCTAATTGCAGGACTCTTAACAGATATTAAATGAACAAATGTGATGTTCCCTAAAGGTAAATATCTACTGAAGGTGTGCAGAGGCAGCAGCATGAAAAAAAAAACCCAACATCCTGGTTTATTTGAACAGTGTTCAGGGCTGCATGACTGTAAAACAGTAAAATACAGGCTTTAGGGGACTTCCCAAAAATACTTCCTTTAGGACTGAAAATGGATGTGAAACTTGTTTTAAGAAACTTAACTTTCAGAAAATGACATGATAGTTTGTCATCACAGTGGAGTTACTGATAGAATCGTAGAATCAAGCAGGTTGGAAGAGACCTCCAAGATCATCCAGTCCAACCTAGCACCCAGCCCTAGCCAGTCAACTAAACCATGGCACTAAGTGCCTCAGCCAGGCTTTGCTTCAACACCTCCAGGGACAGCGACTCCACCACCTCCCTGGGCAGCCCATTCCAATGCCAATCACTCTCTCTGACAACAACTTCCTCCTAACATCCAACATAGACCTCCCCCAGCACAACTTGAGACTGTGCCCCCTTGTTCTGTTGCTGGTTGCCTGGCAGAAGAGACCAACCCCACCTGGCTACAGCCTCCCTTCAGGGAGTTGTAGACAGCAATGAGGTCTGCCCTGAGCCTCCTCTTCTGCAGGCTGCACTCCCCCAGCTCCCTCAGCCTCTCTTCTTAGGGTTTGTGTTCCAGGCCCCTCACCAGCTTTGTTGCCCTTCTCTGGACACGTTCCAGCACCTCAACATCTCTCTTGAATTGAGGGGCCCAGAACTGGACACAGCACTCAAGGTGTGGCCTGACCAGTGCTGAGTCCAGGGGCAGAAGAACCTTCCTTGTCCTACTGGCCACACTGTTCCTGATCCAGGCCAGGATGCCATTGGCTCATACTGCATGTAGTACTACTCAGTGCTTTTAAAACTGCTGCTGCTTTCTTGCTGTTAGTGTGACTCTTGCTAATTGTGTTTCTATGCAGTTCAGTTTATTTGTACTTGGTTCACTCACAGTGAAACCACTGTCAGTTTACTTCCTTTTTGCTGAGATAAGTGGTTTCCAGGTCTAATTAGCCTGCATTGGATTGTGTGGCTGGCATTTCTGAACAGTTCTTTGTGAGTAAATGTTATTCTTTTCTTAAAAAAAGAAGGCCAGAGTTCTGCAGATTTGGTCTCATCCCTAGCATTTGTACTGGGAGTTGTAAAGCCCTAGGTCTGGCCATCACAGGAGTCTCTTAGATAAGCCCTGTGCAAAGGGATGATAAGGCTGCCTCCTGAGGCCTCCACCAGAGGTAACTACAGTGCAGAACTGTTAATGACATGGGCCCTCTATGTTCTTTGGAAGTCACTGGTGACCCTGTAATCACAAACAGCAGCTTCCATAAGTGCTGTTATGGCATGAACCATTCCTTAGAGTAGCCTGAGACTTGTGGAGTTCTGACAGACAAGCTTAATATTGATAGAATTTCTGTATTATGTCTTGGGGATTCAAACCTCATTTTTCTCTCCTGTCACTGCAGCAACTAATTTCTGCTTCAGAGACCTTTTCCATGGATCATGAGCTACCTTATCAGGCTGGACTGTCTTGGCATCATCTCTGAACTGAGCTCTCTGACATGAAGAGATAGTAATACTGTTATTAGAGAAAATCAACTGTTGTGCTTAGATGAAATGAACTAAGAAGTGTCAGAACAATGTGCACATTTATCATCCCCGAGAGCTGGCTGACAGTTGCGCAGAGAAATTGACACTACTGTCAGCAAATCATTGCAAAGTAAAAATTGTAGATGTTTTAATGTCTACAGGATATTTTAGTGTCTATAATACTTGCATAGAGAAAAGAATTAGGCTGCCCAGGGAGGTGGTGGAGTCGCAATCCCTGGAGGTGTTCAAGAAAAGCCTGGATGAGGCACTTAGTTCCATGGTCTAGTTGATTGGATAGGGCTGGGGGACAGGTTTGACTGGATGAGCTTGGAGGTCTCTTCCAACCTGGTTGATTCTATGAAAAAGAGCTGCTACTTTTGTGGCACTCTTCCAAATCTCCACAGGTTCTTGTGCTCTTCGTGGCCAATTAAATAAAACCAGGCACACTTAGAACCTTTTTTCAATAGCTTTTTGAGCCTGTTATCCCTGTTGCACAGAGCACCTGTAGAATCATAGAATCATAGAATCAACCAGGTTGGAAGAAACCTCCAAGATTATCCAGTCCAACCTAGCACCCAGCCCTAACCAATCAACCAGACCATGGCACTAAGTGCCTCATCCAGTCTTTTCTTGAAGACCCCCAGGGACGGTGCCTCCACCACCTCCCTGGGCAGCCCATTCCAATGCCAATCACTCTCTCTGTGAAGAACTTCTTCCTAATATCCAGCCTATACCTACCCTGGCACAACTTGAGACTGTGTCCCCTTGTTCTATTGCTGGTTACCTGGGAGAAGAGGCCACCCCTCACCTGGCTACAATGCCCCTTCAGGTAGTTGTAGACAGTAATAAGATCACCCCTGAGCCTTCTCTTCTGCAGGCTAAACAGGCCCAGCTCCCTCAGCCTCTCCTCATAGGATTTGTGCTCCAGGCCCCTCACCAGCTTTGTTGCCCTTCTCTGGACATGTTCCAGCACCTCAACATCCTTCTTGAATTGAGGGGCCCAGAACTGGACACAGTACTCAAGGTGTGGTCTGACCAGTGCTGAGTCCAGGGGAAGAATAACCTCCCTTAGTAGTTCACCATAAGCTTAGGAAGTGCTACAGTTCTGAAGTGGTATGCATATCAATAAAGTCTTGTTCAAAGTATGGAGATCTGCCCCTCCTAATCAATTGTAGAAACCACTACATCTGTTTTCACCACCAATAACCTTAGTGCAGAGTCATACCTGGGCTTAGTGTTATGGAAGTAGCATTGGTGGTGTGCATTCTGCAGCTGCAAAGCATGTGGGGATTCTCTGAGTAGTGTAGCCTGCATCTAGCTTTATTAAATACAATGATGGACTGTGGTTATTTTAGCTATACGTAGCTGCACACTTAATATATACATCTATTAAATAAAATGAGATGGAATTATAAAGCATTTTATTTCTTTGGAGGGTGGAATTGCATTGACAGTTCTTATTAGGGTTCTCTGAAGGCTGAAGCATTTTTCTTTCCCTCCATGTGTTGGTGGAGTTCAGTGAACTATATTGGGATGATCTGGAAAGGGTAGAATTAAGGTGGTGTGGTGCTGTCTAGCAACAACAGCAGGTAATAACTAGTTCCTCATTTTAGTGGAGGTAAATGCCTGTATGAAAACTGGGTGAAGCTGAACTTGTTCAAGATGGGATGACTTTCAGATGAAGAAGGAAAGTGTTTTGAAGCTCTGTGGTAGTCATCAGATTGTCTTCAGCAGACCATCTGCTTTTGTACTGCCTTCTATACCCCTAGGTGTTTCTATTTGTGGATGATAGAACTATCTAGTGTTTTACCAGATGTAGTGCTCTTTACAGTCACTTGTATCAAGGGTTTCTTCGTGCCAAGTCTGTTTTGTGGACTAATCTTGGGATCTCAGTGCTTTGTGGCACAGACTTGACCATCTCAGGTATCAGCAGGTTCAGTAAGGTCATTCCAAATCCCTTCGGTGTCTACCTCCTCAGAAGGACAGGCTGAAGGTTCCCATTCCTGTTCTGTCATTGAAGGTCTATTGTGGCATTGTAAAAATTACTGGGTAGGCACCATCTTTTTCACAGTATCACAGTATTATCAGGGTTGGAAGAGACCTCACAGATCATCAAGTCCAACCCTTTACCACAGGGTTGGAAGAGACCTCACAGATCATCAAGTCCAACCCTTTAGCACAGAGCTCAAGGCCAGACCATGGCACCAAGTGCCACGTCCAATCCTGCCTTGAACAGCTCCAGGGACGGCGACTCCACCACCTCCCCGGGCAGCCCATTCCAGTGTCCAATGACTCTCTCAGTGAAGAACTTTCTCCTCACCTCCAGCCTAAATTTCCCCTGGTGCAGCCTGAGGCTGTGTCCTCTTGTTCTGGCGCTGGCCACCTGAGAGAAGAGAGCAACCTCCTCCTGGCCACAACCTCCCCTCAGGTAGTTGTAGACAGCAATAAGGTCACCCCTGAGCCTCCTCTTCTCCAGGCTAACCAATCCCAGCTCCCTCAGCCTCTCCTCGTAGGGCTGTGCTCAAGGCCTCTCCCCAGCCTCGTCGCCCTTCTCTGGACACGCTCAAGCATCTCAATGTCCCTCCTAAACTGGGGGGCCCAGAACTGGACACAGTACTCAAGGTGTGGTCTAACCAGTGCAGAGTACAGGGGCAGAATGACCTCCCTGCTCCTGCTGACCACACCATTGCTGATGCAGGCCAGGATGCCACTGGCTCTCTTGGCCACCTGGGCACACTGCTGGCTCATGTTCAGGCGGGTATCAATCAGCACCCCCAGATCCCTCTGTGTCTGGCTGCTCTCCAGCCACTCTGACCCCAGCCTGTATCTCTGCATGGGGTTGTTGTGGCCAAAGTGCAGCACCAGCACTTGGAGCTATTGAACCCCATCCCATTGGACTCTGCCCATCTGTGCAGGTGGTCAAGGTCCCACTGCAGAGCCCTTCTGCCCTCCAACTCAGTCACATCTGCCCCAAGCTTAGTGTCATCCTGATGGGCTCTTTGAAATGGGCTGCTTTTGAGTTATGTACCTGGAGAATTAAAAAGAAATTTTAATAATTAAGATAAATGATTTGAAGGAGACTTTTATCTCTGCCTCTTTCTTTCTATATTGCAGTCTTCTGGGTGCTAGATTGGACTGGATGATCCTGGAGGTCTCTTCCAACCTGGTCGATTCTATGATTCTGCCTGTCTTTCTTAGATTCATAGAATGGTTTAGCTTGGGAGGGACCTTGAAGATGGTCTAGTTCCAGCCCCTCCTGCCACAGGCAGGGACACTTCCCACTAGAACAGGTCACTCAAGGCCTCACCAAACCTGGTCTTGAACGCTTTCAGGGAGGGAGCATCTACAGCCTCCCTGGGCAACCTATGCCAGTATCTCACTACCCTCACTGTAAAGAATTTCTTTCTAAATCTGCCCTCCTCAAGCTTCAGTCCATTCCCTCTTATCCTATCACTGCAAACCTTTGTAAAAGGTCCCTCCCCAGCTTTCTTGTAGGCTCCCTTCAGGTACTGTAAGGTCTCCCCAGAGCTCTGTCCCAGCTCTGTCACCCTATCTCTGTAGAGGACATTCTCCAGCCCTTTGATCATCTTCATGGCTGTCCTCTAGACAGCATAAAAGGGACATGGAGCTGCTGTGGGCACCAGAACGGGATACAGCACACCAGGTCAGGTCTCACAAGAGAAAAGGAGAGAATCCTTTCCCTCATCCTGCAGATCACAGTGCTTTTGATGCAGCCCAGCACACAGTTGCCTTCTTTAAGTGCACATTGCCAGGTCACGCTCAGGCTTTCATCAACTAATATCCCCATGCCCTTCTCCTTGAGACTGCTTTTGAGCCACACTTCACCCAGCCTATACTTATGCTTGGGATTGCCATGACCCAGGTGTAAGACCTTGCACCTGGCCTGATTGGGTCAAAGCCTCATTCCTGGAGGTGTTTAAGGCCAGGTTGGATGAGGCTGTGGCCAGTGTGATCTAGGGTAGGGTGTCCCTGCCCATGTCAGGGGGGTTGGAACTGGCTGATCCTTGTGGTCCCTTCCAACCCTGAATGATTCTCTTCTAGTCTACTCTATGAGGTTGGCCTGGCCTCAGCTCTCAAGGCTGTCCAGTTTCCTCCTTATGCCATCCCTTCCCTCTAGCATGTCAGTTGCACCTCCCAACTTCGTCCATTTCTTGTAATGAAAATGAGACTGTTTAAGGAATGAAAGCTGAAACTGGTAAACTCCCTCACTTTTGGAAAGTATTTTAGAACTTTATTATCAAAACTGGTTAGGAGGAATCCCTGCAAATATTGCATTTTGAAACAGTTGCTTCTTCCAGGTTTATCTTGTCTTCAATGAACTTCTTGTTGGAGAAAGCCGAATTTTGTTGTTTAGGGGCTTTTATTGTTTGTTTTTACTGTATTTGCTTTCATAGAATCAGTCAGGGTTGGAAGGGACCACAAGGATCATCTAGTTTCAGCCCTCCTGCCATGGGCAGGGACACCCTACCCAAGAGCAGGCTGCCCACAGCCTCAGCCAGCCTGGCCTTAGACACCTCCAGGGATGGAGCCTCAACCACCTCCCTGGGCAACCCATTCCAGCTTCTCATCACTCTCATGCTCAACAACTTCCTCCCCATGGCCAGTCTGAATCTCCCCACCTCCAGCTTTGCTCCATTTCCCCTGGTCCTGTCACTCCCTGAGAGCCTCAGAAGTCCCTCCCCAGCTTTTTTTGTAGCCCTCTTCAGACACTGAAAGGCCACAGTAAGGTCACCTGGGAGCCTCCTCTTCTCCAGCCTGAACAGGCCCAACTCTTTCAGTCTGTGCTCACAGCAGAGCTGCTGCAGCCCTCTGAGCATCCTCGTGGCCCTTCTCAGGACACACTCCAGTGTCTCAACATCCTTCTTCTATTAGGGGCGCCAGAACTGGATGCAGTACTGCAGGTGGAGTCTCAGGAGAGGAGAGGAGAGGGGGAGAATCACCTCCCTGGCCCTGCTGGCCACACTTCTGGTGCAGCCCAGGCTCTGGTTGTCCCTCTGGGCTGCAAGTGCACACTGCTGGCTCATGTTGAGCTTCTCGTCTGCCAGCACCCCCAAGTCCTCACTGCCCAGCCTGGATTTGTGCTTGGGATTGCCCCGACCCAGATGCAGGACCTTGTGCTTGTAGAACCTCATGAGGTTGCCTTGTTCCAGCCTGTCCAGGTCCTTCTGGATGGCATCTCTGCCCTCCAGCCTGTCTGCTGCAACACAGCTTGGTGTCATCAGCAAACTTGCTGAGGCTGCACTCAATGCCTCTGTCCATGGCACCCACAAAGATGTTGAACAAGACTGGTCCCAGGACTGATCCCTGAGCGACTCCACTTGTCTGTGGCCTCAACTTGGACCTGGAACATTGACAGCCACTCTTTGGGTGCAGCCATCAAGCCAGTTCTTTATCCATCTCGTGGTCCACCCATCAAACCCATGTGTCACCAGCTTGGAGACAGTTTGGTTGATTTATTTGGGTTTTGTTCTTGTTGAAGATTTTTTTTTCCTGGCAAAACTGAAAATGTTCTCTTCAAAATACACATTTTTGCTATGAATTTTATTTTGAGTACAGCTCATATCCTGGGAAGTAACTACCTACTTTCCATATACTCAACATTTTTAGCTTCCAATTTTTTTTCTTGCCTTTTCCCACTCCTGCATATGATTTGCTCTCTTTATTTAATTTTAATGAGATTAAAGGAAATCCTGGACCAAAACCTCAGTTATTTATTGAGTCACTTTGAATGTAGTTTGCAGTGTTTTGTGCTTTTGGGATGAGATTGAACAAGGCCAAGTGCAGGGTTCTGCACTTTGGCCACAACAATCCCAAGCAGCACTACAGGCTGGGGACAGAGTGGCTGAGAGCAGCCAGGCAGAGAGTGACCTGGAGGTACTGGAAGATAGTAGCTGAAGATGAGGCAGCAGTGTGCCCAGGTGGCCAAGAGAGCCAATGGCATCCTGGCCTGCATCAGGAACAGTGTGGCCAGCAGGACAAGGGAGGTTCTTCTGCCCGTGTACTCAGCACTGCTCAGGCCACACCTTGAGTGCTGTGTCCAGTTCTGGGCTCCTCAATTCAAGAGAGATGTTGAGGTGCTGGAACATGTCCAGAGAAGGGCAATGAAGCTGGTGAGGGGCTTGGAGCACAAACCCTAAGAAGAGAGGCTGAGGGAGCTGGGGTTGTTTAGTCTGGAGAAGAGGAGGCTCAGGGCTGACCTCATTGCTGTCTACAACTCCCTGAAGGGAGATTGTAGCCAGGTGGGGTTGGTCTCATCTGCCAGACAACCAGCAATAGAACAAGGGGGCACAGTCTCAAGTTGTGCTGGGGGAGGTCTAGGCTGGATGTTAGGAAGAAGTTCTTCACACAGATAGTGATTGGCATTGGAATGGACTGCCCAGGGAGGTGGTGGAGTCACCATCCCTGGAGGTGTTGTAGCAAAGCCTGGATGAGGCACTTAGTGCTATGGTCTAGATGATTGGACAGGGCTGGGTGTTAGGTTGGCCTGAATGATCTTTGCGGTCTCTTCCAACCTGCTTGATTCTATGATTGATTCTATCCATCAGTGATTTCCAGATTCAATGTTCTGCTAGCAAATAGCTTTAACAGTGGAGAACCAAATATTATGTGCAGCCATTCTAGTTTATGCAACAGCTCTGTAAATGAGTTGTTTTTTTGCTTAGGGTAATAGTTGCATTGCTTTGATGTTAAAGCACATTTCTGTTTGGTTTGGCCCTGTAGTGACATGAAGTAATAAACCCATCAGAAAGTGTGATTCTGAGGATTACAAGAAAAATAGTTTTTGAAACTTACAATCTCTGTGTAATTGTCAGATGCTTGCCTGTCACTGGGGACAAGTAAGAATGTCATACAGTCTGTCTGAGAATTCAGCTGTGGTTAAACACCACATCAGCTCTGGCTAAGTACAGTGTGGCCAGCAGGACGAGGGAGGTTATTCTGCCCCCGCACTCAACACTGCTCAGGCCACACCTTGAGTGCTGTGTCCAGTTCTGGGCTCCTCAATTCAAGAGAGATGTTGAGGTGCTGGAAGGTGTCCAGAGAAGGGCAACAAAGCTGGTGAGGGGCCTGGAGCATAAACCCTAAGAAGAGAAGCTGAAGGAGCTGGGGTGTGCAGCCTGGAGAAGAGGAGGCTCAGGGCAGACCTCATTACTGTCTACAGCTACCTGAATAGAGATTGTAGCCAGGTGGGGTTGGGCTCTTCTGCCAGGCACCCAGCAATAGAACAAGGGGACAGAATCTCAAGTTGTGCCGGGGGAGGTCTAGGCTGGATGTTAGGAGGAAGTTGTTGGCAGAGAGAGTGATTGGCATTGGAATGGGCTGCCCAGGGAGGTGGTGGAGTCACCATCCCTGGAGGTGTTCAAGAATAGCCTAGAGTGCCATGGTCTGGTTGACTGGCTAGGGCTGGGTGCTCGGTTGTACAGGATGATCTTGGAGGTCTCTTCCAACCTGGCTTATTCTATGATCATAAGTATTAGCAGCATTGCAAGCCACAGCATAGGAGGAAAAATCTTGCAAGATATTTGTTTTACTTTCTGGTTGGCAGGTCTTGCTAGTACAGCATCACAATCCCTGCCTGAAATGTGGTAACTGTTGGTTTACTCCTCAGGATTTTTACTAAGAAGTACCTCCAAATTTGTTGTGATTTAAAACTGTTGTGGCCTTTAGGCTGTTAAAAGTGATGCTGCTTTTAATGTTAAGCTTTGGAATAATGTTTTTCTAGTTAGCTTAGTGCAATAAACAAGTAAGTCAGTTAGATGAGTTCAGTATCTGTATGGCAACAATAACTTTTAAACAGAGTAGAATCATTTCTGTGATGTATTCATCTTATTCACACTATTTTTTCATAATGGAGTTTTGTAACAGCTGACACTTTGCCTTTGTCTGTGCATGTGCTTTGGGTTTTCTTTTAGCTTTCCTGTCTGGATTCTGTACCAGATATTCATATGTTTTTTGTTAACTGTCTCAATTTTTGAGTCAAGCTTCTGTTGTTGTGGAAGCTTTTCATTGATTATGCAAAAGGCAACCACCTTTTTGCTCTGGGCAACCTGATCTAGTTGAGGATGCCTCCGCTTACTGCAGAGGGGATTGGACTAGGTGGCCTTTGCAGGTCCCTTCCAACCCAGCCCATTTGCAATCCCAAGCACAGATCCAGGCTGGGTGATGAATGGTTGAGAGCAGCCTTGAGGAAAAGGTCCTGGGGGTCTGGGGTGACGGAAAGCTCAACAGGAGCCTGCAGTGTGAGTGCAGCCCAGACAGGAACCGTGTGCTGGTCTGCAGCAAGAGCAGTGTGGGCAGCAGGGCAAGGGAGGGGATTCTGCCCCTTGACTCTGCTCTCCTCAGACCCCACCTGCAGTCCTGTGTGCAGTTCTGGAGCCCCCAACACAAGAAGGACATGGAAGTGTTGGAGCCAGTCCAGAGGAGGCCACCAAGATGCTGAGAGGGCTGCAGCAGCTCTGCTCTGAGGGCAGGCTGAGAGAGTTTGGGCTGTGCAGCCTGGAGAAGAGAAGGCTTTGAGGAGACCATGGAGTGGCCTTCCAGTATCTGAAGGGGCTCCAGGAGGGCTGTGGAGGGACTGTTGACAAGGTCTTGTAATGACAGGATGAGGAGTAATGGGTTTGAACTGGCAGAGGGGAGATTTAAACTGGATGTTAGGAAGAAGTTCTTCAGGGTGAGGGTGGTGAGACATTGGCACAGGTTGCCCAGGGAGGTTGTGGCTGCTCCCTCCCTGGAGTTTTTCAAGGCCAGGTTGGATGAGACCTTGAGTGACCTGTTCTAGTGGGAGATGTCCCTGTCTATGGTTAGGGCTTGGAACTGGATGATCTTTGATGTCCCTTCCAACCTAAACCACTCTATGATTTTTTAACTTTGACTGTATTGAGTGCATCTTTTCAAACACACCACCAAAAAAGGATCTACTTTCACCAAGAGATGATCTGGTGAACTTTTCCTTCTCTTATTAAGTCTGGGGGTGCTTTTGTTGTTCCTGTCAGTACTTGTGGGCAGTATCTTTGTGGCAGACTGGCCTCTGCTTGTTTGATTAATAGGCTGTGTTTATATAAATTGGCTCAGTGCCAGTGGATCTTCACTCTTGGAGAAAGAAGCTAGGTGCTGAACTTCTTTTTTTGTGAAGTGGTGGACTTACACAGACTTGCTGCGCTGACAGGTGAGACCTTTACTTAGGTCAGACTGCAGTTAAGCACTTGCTTGTCACTATCCCTGGAGGTGTTCAAGCAAAGCCTGGATGAGGCATTTAGTGCCGTGGTCTAGATGACTGGCTAGGGCTGGGTGCTAGGTTGGACTGGATGATCTTGGAGGTCCCTTCCAAGCTGGTTGATTCTATGATTCTATGAAAAGTGGTAAAAGGTAAATCCATGGTAGTAGGAAACAAGGCAGTGAACATCTCTGAAGCTTCTCAGCATTTTTTTACTGTCATTTTGAGTAAAGGAGAGCAAATAAATGCTCTAATACTGATCTGTGAAAATAAATGTCTACAGTTTGACAATCTTTTTAACAAACAGGTAAAAGATAGTGTTTAATGCTTGCTAGCATTTGCTTTAGCTATGTCCCTGTCAGCATTCAAAGGTTATACTGGCATCAATTTTAAAGTGAATGCTTTAAAATTAAAGTAGCACGTTCCACAAACTTACAAACACTTTCTTTATGTTCTGAGCTTGGTCAGTCTGGGTGGGTATTTTGACAGGCTGAGAGGGGACCTTATTGACCTCTACAACTACCTAAAAGGAGGTTGTAGTGAGGCTGGAGCTGGTCTCTTCTCCCCAGTTACTCATGATAGGACAAGAGGAAATGGCCTCAAGTTGTGTCGGGGGAGGTTTAGGTTGGATATTGGGAGGAAGTTCTTTCCTGAGAGGGTGGTCAGGCCCTGGAACAGACTGCCCAGGGTGATGGAGTCACTGTCCCTGGAGGTGTTTAAAAGGAGAGTGGATGTGGTGCTTGAGGCTATGGTCTAGTGATGAAGGATGCTGGGATGAAGGTTGGGCTGGATGAACCTGGTGGTCCTTTCCAACCAAAGCAATTCACAGTGATGAGATGTTGTGCTGAGGGATTTGGTTTAGTCAAGGACTTGTCAGTGTGAAACTAATGATTGCACTTAATGATCTTGAAGGTGTTTTCCAATCTAAGAAATTCTGTGATTTTGTGACATGATAATTTCCAACTGCTTGAGCATGTCCAGAGAAGGGCGACGAGGCTGGGGAGAGGCCTTGAGCACAGCCCTACGAGGAGAGGCTGAGGGAGCTGGGATTGGTTAGCCTGGAGAAGAGGAGGCTCAGGGCAGACCTTATTGCTGTCTACAACTACCTGAGGGGTGGCTGTGGCCAGGAGGAGGTTGCTCTCTTCTCTCAGGTGGCCAGCACCAGAACAAGAGGACACAGCCTCAGGCTGTGCCAGGGGAGATTTAGGCTGGAGGTGAGGAGAAAGTTCTTCCCTGAGAGAGTCATTGGACACTGGAATGGGCTGCCCGGGGAGGTGGTGGAGTCGCCGTCCCTGGGGCTGTTCAAGGCAGGATTGGACGTGGCACTTGGTGCCATGGTCTAGCCTTGAGCTCTGTGGCAAAGGGTTGGACTTGATGATCTGTGAGGTCTCTTCCAACCTTGGTGATACTGTGATATTTCATGTTTGCTCCTTCACTGAGCAACTGGAAAGTATATAAATGTCCCATACCCCAACCAAAGGTGTCCTCATGATGTGATGGATTTGGGCACAGAGATTAGATGTGCATCTGCAGTGATTAAATGTGGTTTGCAGACCTGATCATCATGGAGATGTGCCTGTATTCAGTTGTGTTGTAGGGATGTGTGCTTATGGAGTTGTGTGCTGGAGGCTGTGCATGGCCAGTTGTGTGATGATTGCCACTCCAAGAAGAGGTAACTACATGGTTAGCAAACTGTATACTTGACCTGCTATGTACATGAACCTGTGTGGTTCCCTGAGTTGAGGAGCATTGTGTGAACACTTGTTCTGGTGGACTCAGTCTATTAGGCCTTGCTCAGAAGGGTCCTTGTGAGATACTGAAATTTTAATAGAAGTGTGGTGGATGTTTGCCTTTCACTGGGGATGGGGAAGGGAAGGTGTCCTGGTAGGGTGTAAATCCTGCCAAACTGGTTTGACCCTTGCTCTCCTCCTCCTGTTGCTGGTCCAGGAGTTGAGTGGATGAGCAAACAGTGGAGGGTTTGGCCCCAGCAAAGCTGTGCCCCGAGGGCTAGGACCTTAGCACCACCAAGTCAGGTGTCTTGTGCTGCCTCCTTGTGCAGTCACAGGAGGCACAAAGTTTTGAATTCTTTGACCAACATGATGATGCTGTTGGCCAGTTTCATCTTCAAAACCACCTCTTTAATGGGGGAGAGCATGTAGAAGCCATGCCCCTTTCATTGCCAACTCTCCACCCCGAGGAGCACTCCATTCTTGGCTTGTCTATACTGGGAATCACATCCGCCACATGTTTGCACCTTGCACCAGCAGCTCAGCAGCAACACAGTTCTCTCCTTCCCTCTGCCTGGAATATTTTGTATTTTTACCCTAGAGATCCTCTATCTGGAATATTTTGTATTTTTACCCTAGGGATCAACACACCCTAGCAAAGAGGAGGCTCAGGGCAGACCTCATAGCTGTCTACAACTACCTGAAGGGAGGCTGTAGCCAGGTGGGGGTTGGTCTCTTCTGCCAGGCAAGCAGCAACAGAACAAGGGGACACAGTCTCAAGTTGTGCCAGGGGAGGTCTTGGCTGGATGTTAGGAGGAAGTTATTGGCAGAGAAAGTGATTGGCATTGGAATGGGCTGCCCAGGGAGGTGATGGAGTCACCGTCCCTGGAGGAGTTGAAGCAAAGCCTGGATGAGGCATTTAGTGCCATGGTTTTGTTGACTGGCTAGGGCTGGGTGCTAGGTTGGACAGGATGATCTTGGAGGTCTCTTTCAACCTGGCTGATTCTATGATTCTATTTACCTGGCAAATGATGCTGTGTTTTTACAGGCTATGAGAAGACAGATGATGTTTCAGAAAAAACTTCTCTAGCTGACCAAGAGGAACTGAGAACTATATTCATCAATCAACCTCAGCTGACCAAATTCTGCAACAACCATGTCAGGTATTAACTAGTACTTTTGTTGTTGCATATTGAATCTCAGAACATTTTATCTTGCATAGCAAAAATGAAGGAGAGACTGTTTGTTCCACTTCGAACTGCTGCTTGCAGTCTTAGACTTTGGAGAGGGGAATGAAGCAGAGCAAAGAGAGCATCAAAGCCTGCTCTTTACAAACCAGACCTTCCCAGTTTTTATGGGCAGGGTGAGAAATGGGGAAAGGGTTGCCTTTCCAGCTGCACCATCAGCATATCCCTGGAGCATGAATTTATTCTTCAGCTTTCAGTTCATTCAAAGTTCAGTTCATCTTGTCATCTCTGAACATAATCCTGGTGGCTGGCTGCCAGTAGAGTTGTACTTTTCTCGGGCACAATCTTGTTTATGCTTTGGAAACTCCTTTTCAGTCACTCAGCTAATGAAACTAGTTTTGAGTTTTCAAGCTTGAGCTCTAGGAGTTTGATGATTTACACTGTGGTTGAGGACTTTTTAAGGTATTTCTGAGTTTCAATTAATGAACTGAATACTCGTAAATGAGATCTGCAAACATCCTAAGTTTGTGTTGCTAAAATTCCAAGTCAATGAGTGCCAAATAAATCCCTGTCCCAAGCAGGGGTGTTTTTCTGAAGGTGCCTTTGATATATGCAGAGATTTTATAGATACTGAGGAAAAATTGAGGGGGGGAGAGGTCTACTTTATGGACTAAAGATACTTTATAATGCTTTCTTGTTTGTGTATATAACTTCTCTGTCTTTCCCTTGGTTTTTGGGGCAGTGTTAACCTTTTTGCAGGATATATTCATTCCACCTTTAAATGCAATGGTTTATGCAAAGTTAGATATTATTACTGTGAAAAGGAGTAAAAATACTTTTCTGAGGCTTTGGCAGGATTATCTTCACTGTTACACTTTTAGGCCCTGTAAGGAGAGGCTGAGGGAGCTGGGGGTGTGCAGCCTAGAGAGGAGGAGGCTCAGGGCAGAGCTCATTGCTGTCTACAGCTACCTGAAGGGAGACTGTAGCCAGGTGGGGTTGGGCTCTTTATCCAAGCAACCAGCAACAGAACAAGGGGACACAGTCTCAAGTTGTGCCAGGGAAAGTATAGGCTGGATGTTAGGAGGCAGTTGTTGGCAAAGAGAGTGATTGGCATTGGAATGGGCTGCCCAGGGAGGTGGTGGAGTCACCATCCCTGGAGGTGTTCAAGAAAAAACTGAGGCACTTAGTGCCATGGTCTGATTGATTGGGCAGGGCTGGGTGCTAGGTTGGACTGTATGATCTTGGAGGCCTATTCCAACCTTCTTGATTCTGTGATTCTATGAACTGTCTGACTGCTACCTTCTCTTCATTTTTTCCCCTCTCCTTATTGCCTGTAACAGAGTGCCTGGCAGCAGGGCTTCACTGCTTCCCACAGAGCAGGCAGAGGTGAGAAGGGAGCTTGTTGCCCCAACATGGAAGCTTCAGACAGTCTTTGTATATGGCAAGTTCACAGAGACCTGCAGGGTTGTCTCTGGATGTCTTTTTCCACTTAGTCAAAACAAATCTGTTTGCTTGCACAGAAATTACAAAAGGTTCTGTTTTATTTGAAAGCTTGAGTTACTGAGAGGGAAGGAAAAGATGTGAATATTTCAGTTTGTACTTTAATAATAGCCTGTGTTTTTTGTCTGTTTTCTCTCAGCACTGCAAAGTACAACATAATCACATTCCTGCCAAGGTTCCTTTATTCCCAGTTCAGAAGAGCTGCTAATGCATTTTTTCTTTTTATTGCATTACTTCAGGTAAGCTCAACCATGAGATGCTAATATTTGCAACTTGTTGAGAGAGAATTTCTACCACAGTGTTTTTCTTTCTGAGCCTTGCAGAATAACCATCAATAAATGTTTGACTTTGGGGGCGGGGGGGGTGCAGTTTTTACTTCTTGGAGATACCACAATACACTCACAGGTTTTTTCTGTAAAACAGGTTAAATATAGCTGAAGTGCAGGTAAAAATAATCCTGCCATACACAGGTAAATGTTCCTTGTGGTTAATATTTTTAATACTGTCTAAAAAAAAATGAACTTGGTGAACTTTAATCCTGTAGCCTGTTTTGAGGGGTAGGAATTACAGCTGAGGAAAAGAAATTATTTATGATCTCTTACTAGTTGAAGTTGATAAAGCAAACTGTGGATTTTAATACTATTCTGTGATGCAATATCTGATGATGAATGAAAAATGAGCTCCAACTAGTTGCAGTGATAATTACCATTGGATAGTTCTGTATTCTTAATCATGTTTGACAAACCCACACTTTCTGCACCATTTCTAGTGCCTGTTTTAGAATGTGTTGATTTATCAGGTTAGAAATTGGCAATTACAAAACATACTAAAATAATGGCACGTGAACTACCATGTGTACTTTTTCCTCCCTCACTTCAAATGTTTCAGCAAGTGAAAGTTGACTCCTGGGGATTTATTCAGATTTCTCTGCCTTCACACTAAGTGCTTGGAGCAGTTTCTTGGGCTGTATCTGTACAGGTAGCTTACACAGTTTTTCAGGGGTAAAAAAATCTGAAGCTCCAAGGGGTTCAATAAGTTGTCTGCCTGCAAACCTTTGGCTTCTAAACAAACAGCCTTTTGACCCCATCAGGCAGCATTTCTTGTGGTAGCGCCATGCCCATCAAGCTAGTGACACAGAATGTGAGGTTTCAGAACTTGTTTGTAGGTTGGTGTTACTGGATCAGAGGCTGGCAGGTAGAAGCCAGCCAGAGAGGTTTGAGGTAGAGGCAGTGGAATGTTAGGCAGGCAGTGGAATGTTAGGTCGACAGTGGAATGTTAGGTAATTAAATGCTAGGCAGGCAGTGGAATGTTAGGTAGTGAAATGTTAGGTAGACAGTGGAATGTTAGGTAATTAAATGCTAGGCAAGCAGTGGAATGTTAGGTAATGAAATGTTAGGCAGGCAGTGGAATGTTAGGTAATGAAATGTTAGGCAGGCAGTGGAATGTTAGATAATGAAATGTTAGGCAGGCAGTGGAATGTTAGGTAATGAAATGTTAGGCAGTGGAATGTTAGGCAGGCAGTGGAATGTTAGGTAATGAAATGTTAGGCAGGCAGTGGAATGTTAGGTAGTGAAATGTTAGGCAGTGGAATGTTAGGCAGGCAGTGGAATGTTAGGTAATGAAATGTTAGGCAGTGGAATGTTAGGCAGGCAGTGGAATGTTAGGTAGTGAAATGTTAGGTAGGCAGTGGAATGTTAGGTAGTGAAATGTTAGGCAGTGGAATGTTAGGTAGGCAGTGGAATGTTAGGTAGTGAAATGTTAGGCAGTGGAATGTTAGGTAGGCAGTGGAATGTTAGGTAGTGAAATGTTAGGCAGTGGAATGTTAGGTAGGCAGTGGAATGTTAGGTAGTGAAATGTTAGGCAGTGGAATGTTAGGTAGGCAGTGGAATGTTAGGTAGTGAAATGTTAGGCAGTGGAATGTTAGGTAGGCAGTGGAATGTTAGGTAGTAAAATGTTAGGCAGTGGAACGTTAGGTAAGCAGTGGAATGTTAGGTAGTGAAATGTTAGGCAGTGGAATGTTAGGCAGGCAGTGGAATGTTAGGTAATGAAATGTTAGGCAGGCAGTGGAATGTTAGGTAGTGAAATGTTAGGCAGTGGAATGTTAGGCAGGCAGTGGAATGTTAGGTAATGAAATGTTAGGCAGTGGAATGTTAGGCAGGCAGTGGAATGTTAGGTAGTGAAATGTTAGGTAGGCAGTGGAATGTTAGGTAGTGAAATGTTAGGCAGTGGAATGTTAGGTAGGCAGTGGAATGTTAGGTAGTGAAATGTTAGGCAGTGGAATGTTAGGTAGGCAGTGGAATGTTAGGTAGTGAAATGTTAGGCAGTGGAATGTTAGGTAGGCAGTGGAATGTTAGGTAGTGAAATGTTAGGCAGTGGAATGTTAGGTAGGCAGTGGAATGTTAGGTAGTGAAATGTTAGGCAGTGGAATGTTAGGTAGGCAGTGGAATGTTAGGTAGTGAAATGTTAGGCAGTGGAATGTTAGGTAGGCAGTGGAATGTTAGGTAGTAAAATGTTAGGCAGTGGAACGTTAGGTAAGCAGTGGAATGTTAGGTAGTGAAATGTTAGGCAGTGGAATGTTAGGCAGGCAGTGGAATGTTAGGTAATGAAATGTTAGGCAGTGGAATGTTAGGCAGGCAGTGGAATGTTAGGTAATGAAATGTTAGGCAGGCAGTGGAATGTTAGGTAGTGAAATGTTAGGCAGTGGAATGTTAGGCAGGCAGTGGAATGTTAGGTAATGAAATGTTAGGCAGTGGAATGTTAGGCAGGCAGTGGAATGTTACGTAGTGAAATGTTAGGTAGGCAGTGGAATGTTAGGTAGTGAAATGTTAGGCAGTGGAATGTTAGGTAGGCAGTGGAATGTTAGGTAGTGAAATGTTAGGCAGTGGAATGTTAGGTAGTGAAATGTTAGGCAGTGGAATGTTAGGTAGGCAGTGGAATGTTAGGTAGTGAAATGTTAGGCAGTGGAATGTTAGGTAGGCAGTGGAATGTTAGGTAGTGAAATGTTAGGCAGTGGAATGTTAGGTAGGCAGTGGAATGTTAGGTAGTGAAATGTTAGGCAGTGGAATGTTAGGTAGGCAGTGGAATGTTAGGTAGTAAAATGTTAGGCAGTGGAACGTTAGGTAAGCAGTGGAATGTTAGGTAGTGAAATGTTAGGACTTAGAAGTCCGCTGTCTCCTATCAGGCTATCAGTGTGAGATCACAGTGGCAGCATTAAGAAATACAGGATAAAGGAACCAGGGTACAGGCTGGTGCCTGTTGTGCTTTCATATTTTGCCTGGAAAACAATGTTTAATAGGAATGAGGGAGTCTGAGCACACATGTTAGAGGGGAATGAAGGGGTAGTAATATCTGGAAAAGTGATGGTTCCTTTTCACTTGTAGCCAACACAGTAATTGCTTGAAAAATGTGGTCTAGAGTAACTTGGAAAACAAATCTATGGTGGTCTTACTCCAAGAAACATAGCATATTACAGCTTGTTTTCTTCCAGATGCACAATGCAGTGGTAGCAAAAAAAAGATGTATATAATACAGAAATAACTTTGGCTGTTTTTCAAACCCTTTTATGATAACTTGAGGATGTCTCCTAACCACACTGAGGCACCACTTAATTAGTGTAGGCTTTTCTTGCTGAGATCTCATTTTAGTCATATGGGCTGTGGAGGCAGCAGTTCTCTCAATTACCAATGTTGCCATTAACAACTCTATACATAAAGGTAATTAGAGATAATCATCCATGGATATCACATAAGTAACTGCATCTTCTCAGCATTCACTTTGAATACACATTCACTTGCCATCTTGCTTGGCATAAAATAGGGCCTGGCAGAAAATAGCTCTTTGAAATTTGTCAATAACTAGTGTGGCACAAAAGATCTCTTAGAGATTGAAACTGTAAGGAAGTAAAACTACCTTGGGCTTGTGTCCATTTTAACAAAACTGTCAACTGTGTCTTACAAATATAGATTTTATTTTAAATTGAAATACAGAAAGGGAAGGTAAATATTCTCCAGACAGTAAAACCTCTGAAAGTAATTCCACTATTCTATTTGAAATGGGAATGTTGTTTTATTGTAGTGCCTTCTTTTGAACTGAAGACAGCAACCCTCTCTTGGCAGCATGTCTGAAAAGTGGCTCCAGTTGCCTTGTCTGTATCTGCACAGAAAGTACTGCTTCTTGCACTAAAAGATAAGTTTCAATAACTTTTTTTTTTCTCTTTTTGTTTTCTTTTAACAGCAAATACCAGATGTCTCACCAACAGGCCGTTACACAACATTGGTCCCTCTCTTGTTTATTTTAGCTGTAGCAGCAGTGAAGGAGATAATAGAGGATATTGTAAGTATTTTATGGCAAAACTTTGTGAACAGCCTTCAGATTTTTCATAGGTTGTGTAGTATGAATATTTTGTTGAGTAGTTCTGTGTTGAACCATTCTTGCCTTCTTTGAAAGGAGGTTGTAGCCAGGTGGGGGTTGGTCTCTTCTCCCAGGCACCCAGAGACAGAACAAGAGGACACAGTCTCAAACTGCGCCAGGGCAGGTTTAGGCTGGACATTAGGAAGAAATTCTTCACATCAAGAGTGATTTATTTAGTTAGAAGAGTTAGATGATGGATTGGACTTGATGATCTCAAAGATCTTTTCCAACCTGGCTAATTCTGTGATTCTGTGATTGGCATTGGAATGGGTGCCCGGGGAGGTGGTGGACTCATCATCCCTGGAGGTGTTCAGTCTCAAACTGCGCCTTGGCAGGTTTAGGCTGGACATTAAGAAGAAATTCTTCACAGCAAGAGTGATTTAGTTATTTAGAAGGGTTAGGTGATAGATTGGACTTGATGATCTCAAAGATCTTTTCCAACCTGGCTAATTCTGTGATTCTGTGATTGACATTGGAATGGGTGCCTGGGCAGGTGGTGGCCTCATCATCCCTGGAGGTGTTTAAAAGGAGGCTGGATGAGGTACTTAGTGCCATGGTTTAGTTAATCAGGAGGGTTAGGTGTTAAGTTGGACTGATGATCCTAGGGGCCTTTTCCAAACTAGTTAATTCTGTGATTCTGTGAAAGTTTCTACAGCTACTTCAGAAGAGGAAAGGATTTGAAAGCGTTTACTGCATATACCAGTGACAACATCATAAAACAGTGACTTGTGTTTATTGCATAGATTTTTTTCTAGTCAATCCCTTTCATTAATGAAGGAGAGGCATATTTTTAAAGTGTACACTGGAACCAAAGGCTCCCCAGTACCTAGTCAAGTCCTGAATATTGCCAGTTTTCTTAGCTAAGAGCTCTGCTAAAAAAAGATTGGAAGCTACTGAGTTCATCTGGTGTGAAATCTATTTTAAACCCAAATAACCTTGAAATATTTATTTGGCTAGAAATGTCTTTTTTTTTTTTCTTTCTGCAGGGGCAGAGTCTTTTACTTCCATTAATTATACTTGTGAACTGCATTTTAATTCAATCCGTGAAGAAGATACCAGATTAATATTTTACAGAAAAAAAAAAAGTGAGAACTTTTGGCTTTGAGCCAGTCCATGGAGAGGTTAGGATTAAAAAAACAAATCAGAATTCCCAAGATCCTTTTTACATCTTTATTTGAAGTGCCTTTAAGAAATACCATATAGGCCCTTAGGAGCACAGAGTTGAGTCAAAGGGTTGGAGCACCTCTCCTATAGAGACAGACCAAGAGAGTTGAGTTTTAGTCTGGAGAGGAGAAGGCTCTGAGGAGACCTTATTGTGGCTTTCCAATATCTGAAGGGGCCCTACAGAAAGCTGGTGAGGAACTTTTTAGGGTATTGAGTAGTGATAGAACTGGGGGGAATGGAGCAAAACTAGAAGTGAGTAGTTTCAGATTGGATGTTTGGAAACTCTTCACTGTGAGGATGGTGAGACATAGAACAGGTTGCCCAGGGAGGTGGGGGAAGCCCCATCCCTGGAAGTTTTGAAGACCAAGCCTGTCTCCCTAATTCAGTTGAGTTTTTTACTTGATGGCTTTTGTATCTTAAGAATGAGTCTTGATGATTTACCAAATCACTGCAGATGCTGAAAATTTCTTCATCCTCTTTTGTTCTGCTTTAGCTCTGATAGTATGTTAATGTGGAGGACAAGAAGTTAGGTACATTGTAATATAGAATCATAGAATCAACCAGGTTGGAAGAGACCTCCAAGATCATCCAGTCCAACCTATCACCCAGCCCTAGCCAGTCAACTAGACCATGGCACTAAGTGCCTCATCCATTCTTGAACACCTCCAGGGACGATGGCTCCACCACCTCCCTGGGCAGTCCATTCCAATGGCAAATCCATGGCACAGTCCACTAGAGAAGTAGTGTTTCCATTTCCCTCCATTTTTGGAAAAGGATGGCAGGTAGTATAGTCTTTTCCCTGCACACAAATAGTAGGCTTCTTAGAAACATCACATTTACTGTGTTTGAGAATTGCAACATTCAGAAACATGATGAAAAGTGGTGAGCAGCAAAGCTCTGAACTGAAGTGTCACTGGGCACATCATATCTTTCCTGGTGATAATCAACTCAGTGTTCTCCTATGTTTACTTCTGTGTATAGATGGTAGGCTGGTTAGGTTGTCCCCCTGGATTCTGTGAAGCTGCTGGGTCACAGAGTTGAGTGGTCTCAGAAGAAACAATGATGTGTTTCATGAAAAGTTTTTGTTCTATTCTGCATTTGTAGTATTTGCTTCCCAGTAATCAGCTTCTCAAAGTGTCTTTGTTGCTCTCTCTTTATATCAAATCATGTTCTTTCAGATATTTTTAACCATTCTTATGTTAATGCTTACAGACTTACACCATCTGTCAATGTCTAGGCAAATCAAAAACCATGGCTGCTGCTGCTGCTGTACAGAGTGTCCTTTTTAAAATGATCTCATCCACTCACTTTTCCTTCATGTTGCTTGTTTCTACAATTTGCTCTTTGCAGCTTGAAGTAGTAGACAGTTTGGTGTAGACATTAAGGCAGGGAAAAGGTTTAGGGGTTTTTTTTGCACACTTAGCTAAAACAATGAAGTTCTCATTGCCAAATACTCCAGAGGAACCTAAATGCAAATCAAATAACTGTTTTTTTCCTTCCTGTTAAGTTTACATTGCCTCAGCCTGTACTTAATTCCTGCTCTACTGAGTTGAAATTGAATGAGGTGAAGCAGCTGATTGGGAGCGTTTAGCTGCTAGTTTAAAAGCTGTATGTATGTGTATGTAAAGATATCTTTGTCTTTCTGTGTGTGTATACACAGCTATTGGTAACTTAAAGAGTTTCTCACTTGCTGAGCTGAGTTTTAAGGACTGTAGTCTAAACAAAACGATTTGGTTTGTTTTTGTAGTCAAACAGGTATGAAACTTAATGTTGCCTGTTGGTTGCATTGTGACTTTTAACAGCTGACTCTGGCAGCTGTACTTCTTTCCCTGGTTGCTGGCTGCTTGATGCACATTAAAATACTCAGTGTGTTTCCCCTAAACCCTTTCATTTTCATTATGTCTTAGACTCTTTACACATTGAGATATCCAAAATCTCCAGGAATGGTTATTTTCATCTGATATTAAAGCAAGATTAATTAGGCTTGTGGATGAGAACTTATATGTCAGTAGCAAAAAGAATAGGTTCCACTCAAGAACCAAATGCTCCCTTTCCCAGAGTGAAATCAATCCCAAGAAGCAGATGATGTTAGCAGAAGACATTGTGCATGAACAGCACCTGTTTTCCATGTATGGTGACAAAATTGGTGTCATGAAATGCTAGGATTTTCATCTATTTCCCATGTTTTTCACCCAGCATAGCTCAGGAAGCATCTGCCCTTAAACCTTTCCTTTGCAAGCTGGAGGATGCTTTTCCTGTGGGCAAATGGAACACCTGCTTTGGTCAAGTATTGATCAAAGGTTCTTCATCTATGAAATCACCAAGGAGAATCTGTTGTTAGTTTGTGAAAATCAAGTGAAAAATACTAACTTAGTCTTTGCAAAGTGCTAAGGTGGCCTTTTAAGAGCTGCTAACTCAGAGCCATGCCAGCATTTTATTAGACATAGATCTCTTAAGTAGCTTATCTTGATTTTCTTTCAATTTGCAAGATTCTTTCTATTTCAAAGGCATGAATTCTGTATCAGTGTTCAAAAAAAAATATCTAAATCAATTAATTCTCTGTAAATTGACTTTTTCCCCCCTCCCCAAATCATCTTCCTGCTCAGGAGAGTATTTAAGAGCACCTCTCTTAGATACTGTGTTTAAACTAGTAGCCTGCTAAGCTTTTTTTAGCTGACTTTGATTATACCTTGAAAACCCCTGGTGATTAGCAGCTACATCAAAAGGTTTTTCACAGCCATATTAAAACTGAGACATCAAGGCCTATTTTAAGGGATGTGGGATTTTTTTTTGTCACTCTGTGTTTTGTTTTTCACTGTTACTGGAGTCTGCAGGCACTGATGTGGAGGTGAAGCCGTGCAGTTACGCAGTGGTTTCTTGATTTCAGGTGTGTACAGAACACTTGTATGAAGAACAACTCCATGACTCTGCTACAGTCATTCCCAGTTGCAGGAAAGGGCAAAGTCATGGTGAACAGGCTGCTTCCTTCTATAAGGAATTTGTTTAGATAGCAACTGCCCACAGAGAGTGTATTTTAGTGCAACACAATTAGCATGGAGCTGGGTGTGACCTTCCTGATGATCACAGCTATGCAAGTCATCCATAGTCTTGTTTAAAATGCTTTTAAATAGGGTTTGTTGAACTGATGAGTGGGAGGGGGGAATATATGTGGGTTTCTTTTTAATCTGAAGTGTGAAAGCTTTATCATGTCAACAGAAGTCTTTAACCACTGTGCATTTTTACTTTAGAAAAGGCATAAAGCTGATAATGCCGTGAACAAGAAGCAAACTCAAGGTAGGAAAAAGAACATTTAAGCCTATTAATTGTGGGTTGAGGGTGGGGGGGTGGTTTGAATTTTTGGCAAGTGGTAGTAAGAGAATCTGAACTGCTGACAAGTGATTGAATCTGACAAGTAATGGAATCTGACCTGCTGACAAGTGGGAAATTGGTTTTGGAATTTAAACATTGGGAATAACAACTGGCAGTCACATGAGCCCCACCAAATGGAATGTGTCATAGATGAACTTGATGAGGTTTCTAAGAGCTGTTAAGATTCAGTCATTTAACACAGGTGATGCTGTAGCTGTTGAAAGACCATAATTGCCACTGTGATTAGTGAGCCTAGATTATAGAATAATATAGAATAGTAGTATAGAATCAAGCAGGTTGGAAGAGACCTCCAAGATCATCCAGGCCAACCTATCCCCTAGCCCTATCCAGTCAACTAGACCATGGCACCAAGTGCCTCATCCAGTCTTTTCTTGAACACCTCCAGGGATGGTGTCTACATTTCTAAGCACACGAATGGTAATTATTTTATTCAGCCAGCAAATCTTGAATAATTTGAGTTTTGAAAACTCCAGAATTGAAAGGAAGAGTCATAAATCAGAACAACTCTGATGCTGCTTCAAAACTGGGTGAAGATGAGGGAGTTCTTTTATGCAATCAGTATAATGGTTTTGATTAGAGATAATGAGGTGTTTGTAACCCAAACTAAAACTTTGGACCATGGGAGGTTTTTTTGGTCCTCTTGTTTGCTTGTTAAAGGATTTTAATAAAGAAAAGAGGAACCATTAGATCAGAAGGGTTGGTTTAGATCAGATAGTGAGGGAGGCGTTAACAAATGTCCTAAGCACACTTG
The DNA here is from genome assembly GCF_015220805.1 of Pogoniulus pusillus. Classification (NCBI taxonomy): domain Eukaryota; kingdom Metazoa; phylum Chordata; class Aves; order Piciformes; family Lybiidae; genus Pogoniulus; species Pogoniulus pusillus. The sequence continues at coordinate 35,420,221 of NC_087272.1, read as the reverse complement.
AAGATCAAGGTTCAGCTTTGTTGATCTGTAACTTCTCATGTTATCTGTTGCAAGAGAGCCTTCTCTATCAAGAGTTGCTTTGTAAGCAGCAGTAGGAATGTGTGTCATGGGAATTTGAGTGCAGAAAATGCAAAGGAAGCCACAAAGGATAAATTTCTATGGAATCTTGCTTAACAAGTGCAAACTTGGATGTTTAGAGAGGAATGTAGTCCCCAACTAAAGATAATAAGAATTCTTTAACATTCTGACTATTGGAAAGTCTTTTAAATGCAACTATCACAGTATCACCAAGGTTGGAAGAGACCTCATAGATCATCAAGTCCAACCCTTTAGCACAGAGCTCAAGGCCAGACCATGGCACCAAGTGCCACGTCCAATCCTGCCTTGAACAGCTCCAGGGACGGCGACTCCACCACCTCCCCGGGCAGCCCATTCCAGTGTCCAATGACTCTCTCAGTGAAGAATTTTATCCTCACCTCAAGCGTAAATTTCCCCTGGCACAGCCTGAGGCTGTGTCCTCTTGTTCTGGTGCTGGCCACCTGAGAGAAGAGAGCAACCTCCTCCTGGCTACAACCTTCCCTCAGGTAGTTGTAGACAGCAATAAGGTCACCCCTGAGCCTCCTCTTTTCCAGGCTAAACAATCCCAGCTCCCTCAGCCTCTTCTCATAGGACTTGTGCTCAAGGCCTCTCACCAGCCTCGTTGCCCTACCTAAATTGTACATAAATCTTACAGTTTACTATGAAATGTATGGGGAATAAAAAGAAGAATAAATTAGGTTTCTACTGGCCCTGTAGCTAAATAGGAGATATGGAGAGTTTAGGACAGGGAGACAAATGTACTGACTGTGAAGCACAGAGATCAGACCTGGAGAAACAGATAGGATCTTATCTATACATAAAAAACAAAGGAGAGGTTCTGGTAGACATTCAGAATTCTTTCATCAGGCATTCATACAAGGGAGGTTATTCTTCCCCTGTACTGAGCACTGGTCAGGCCACATCTTGAGTGCTGTGTCCAGTTCTGGGCTCCTCAATTAAAGAGAGATGTTGAGGTGCTGGAATGTATCCAGAGAAGGGCGACAAAGCTGGTGAGGGGCCTGGAGCACAGCCCTGTGAGGAGAGGCTGAGGGAGCTGAAGGTGTTTAGCCTGGAGAAGAGAAGGCTCAGGAGTGACCTCATTCCTGTCTACAACTACCTGAAGGGAGGCTGTAGCCAGGTAGGGGTTGGTCTCCTCTGCCAGGCAACCAGCGACAGAAGAGGGGGACACAGTCTCAAGTTGTACCAGGGGAGGTCTACGCTGGGTGTTAGGAGGAAATTGTTGTCAGATAGACTGATTTGCATTTGAATGGGCTGCCCAGGGAGGTGGTGGAGTCACCATGCCTGGAGGTGTTGAAGCAAAGCCTGGATGAGGCACTTAGTGCCATGATCTAGTTGATTGGCTAGGGCTGGGTGCTAGGTTGGACTGGATGATCTTGGAGGTCTCTTCCAACCTGCTTGATTCTATGTTTCTATGATTCTGAGGTTTCAACCAACCGTTGTGCACAGTGAATCTTGAGAAGTGCCTTTTCAATTTTTTAGTTTTATTTTTTTGGTCCAGAGTGTCCCAAGTTTTAAATTAATAAATTAGTAATTCTACTCTTCCCTGCCTCTTTGCCTTGCTTAGCTCTCCTTAAGCTTTTTGGTGACTGTCTTTGAAATTCCTGAATGTTCTGTGCATGCAAAAGAGCATCTTGGGAGTTGAAAATGTAATGAGGATACATAAAATATTGCTGGCACTAAGAAACCAGTTTCTTAAGCTGATACAGGATTAACTTAAGTGCAACGTCGATCCTGGTGTAGTGTCAAAGCAGTGTTTCAATATACTGTTGAATATAGTCAATTGTCAAAGCAATAATTAAAAAGTTAATCAGTAGGGCACTCTTTTACTTCATTTTCATGCATTCAGCAGCTCTGTAATGGTGAAGTGTGGCGATGTGCATAGTACATATCCAGCTCCACTTTTGGTTGCCTTTTAAACATGGAGAATTGTTAATGAAATTACGTGGTCCCTGGAGGTGTTCAAGCCAAGCCTGGCTGAGGCACTTAGTGCCATAGTCTAGTTGATTGGACAGGGCTGGGTGCTAGGTTGGACTGGCTGATCTTGGAGGTCTCTTCCAACCTGGTTGATTCTATGATTCTATTCTATGATTCTATGGTTTAAACTGGCAGAGGGGAGATTTAAACTAGATGTTAGGAAGAAGTTCTTTACAGTGAGGGTGGTGAAACACTGCAACAGGTTGCCCACAGAATCACAGAAACATCCAGGTTGAAAAAGACCCTCAGGATCAACAAGTCCAGCTTATAACGTACAAGATTCACCTTAAACTATATCCCTAAGCACCACATCCAATGACCCTTAAGCACATCCAGTTGGTGACTCAACCACCTCTCTGGGCAGTTCATTCCAGTGCTTGACCAGTCTCTCCATGAAAAACTTTTTGCTGATGTCCGATCTAAACCTCCCCAGTCTCAGCTTCAGGCCAGGTGGTTTCCCAGGGAGATTGTGGAAGCACTTAGTGCCATGGTCTAGTTGATTGGATAGGGCTGGATGATAGATTGGACTGGGTGATCTTGGAGGTCTCTTCCAAACAGGCTGATTCTATGATTCCTTCCTCTAATAATTTCACCTTTCCTATGAGGAGAGACTGAAGGAGTTGAGGCTGTTCAGTCTATAGAGAGGAGACCTTATGGTGGCCTTACAGTATCTGAAAGGGACCTACAAGAAAGCTGGGGAGGGACCTTTTAGCATGTCAGGTAGTGATAGGACAGGGAAGAATGGAACAAAGCTAGAAATGGGTAGATTCAGACGGGATGTTAGGAAGAAGTTCTTCACCATCAGGGTGGTGAGAGCCTGGAATGGGTTGCCCAGGGAGATGATGGAAGCCTCATCCCTGGAGGTGTTTAAGGCCAGGCAGGATGAGGTTCTGGCCAGCCTGATCTAGTGTAAGGTGTCCCTGCCCATAGCAGGGGGTTGGAACTAGATGATCCTTGTGGTCCCTTCCAACCCTCCCTGGTTCTATGTTTCTGTGATTGCCTGGTATCAGTAGTACTGTTTGTGGGGCCGTGGTATCAAGCAGATGAGAACTGATGAGGACTAAAAGTGCACCTTGGACCAATCCATCTGACTTAAGTTTCACAGCTAGATAAGGTAAAAAAATTGACAGCAGACTCCTGCAGATCTGAAATGTAAACGAGGTGGAACTAGATGATCCTTGTGATCCCTTCCAACCCTGACTAATTCTATGACTCATAACCTTTTCACTTTGGATCTTCAAATTCCAATTACTAACTTCTTTCAGAAAACACCACATTATCATACAACCTGCATCACTTTTAATTGATTCTCAAACCTTGCAAAATATTCTGATTGACTCTGTAATAAGATTCAATGCACAAAAACTTTGCAGAGAATATGTGTTGTGTGATTTCAGTGCTTGGCCTGAACTGATAGAAATGAGGCAGGCTGTGAAATACTGTGTGAGTGAGCTAGGTCTGTATGGCTTTTCATAAGGATTCAAATGTATCCTTGTACTCTGCAGTTAAATTGCACAACTGGAAAATTCTTTTCCTTCTTTCTTCTTTTGCCTTTCTTTCCAGTACTGAGGAATGGTGCCTGGGAGATCATCCACTGGGAAAAGGTGTGTGATTGTGTTGGTGACTTCTAGAGCATCATGCAGGTTTCATATTTGCTTTATTTCTCCAAGTAATCATCACTGATAAGAATTTTATGATGGGAAATGTATCATCCTCTGTATTTCTATTATTTTCTTTGACAGGATCTAGCTCTTAAAATGTACTTTTAAGTCAAGTCAGTTTTGATGGCATGGGTCAGGCAAAACAAAGGGACACAGTTGATCTGGGGGAGGCCTAGGCTGGATGTTAGGAGGGAGTTCTTCACAGAGAGAGTGATTGGCATTGGAATGGGCTGCCCAGGGAGGTGGTGGAGTCACCATCCCTGGAGGTGTTGTAGCAAAGCCTGGATGAGGCACTTAGAGCCATAGTCTAGTCGATTGGCTAGGGCTGGGTGCTAGGTTGGCCTGGATGATCGTGGATTTCTCTTCCAAACTCTTTGATTCTATGGAGAGCTTTAAATTCAGTGAAAACTGACATATATAATGTGATTCACTCAGAAGTATCTGCATATGACAACATGATACAGTTCCTTAGTATTATTTGGTGTGCCAAGGCAGAAACTACTTTCTGGAAACAAGTTCCTTTCTGTATTTGCTGAACTTCTTTGGCTTAAACCATAGAAAGTTGGCAAACCATTATGCAATAATAAGGAAGGAGCTGTTAAAGGTAATTTTCAAGGACTAAAATTTGTGTTGTCCAGTCCCTTAGATTTATTGGTTTCCATACCTGAAAGCTGGAGCAAAATTTGACCCACAGCAATTTGGTGTCAAGGTTTAGATGAAATTGTTTTATACCTGTTGGAGAAGCAAGGATATGGTAGTATAGTGCAACAGAATTGTGATCTTAAGGGAGATTTACTTCTTCTTCAGCTCATCTTCAGTCATCCAATAAAATACAATCACTAGAAAATGTAAAGAACTGCAAAAAGAAAGTCAGGATTAAGCCTGCTAAAGAATGGATGTCCAAAGAATTCTGGTGACCTTTGAGTACCTGTAGCTTTCCTCATAAGTGTGTGAGTTTCTAACAGTCTTTCTAGCAGATTCAGCAGGTAAATATTGATGTGCTTAAAGCAAAGGGCTAACATATTTTGTTTGAGACCATTAACCAATTCCTAGTTTTCTTTCAGGTAGATGTTGGAGATATAGTTGTAATAAAAGGCAAAGAGTATATACCTGCTGACACTGTACTGCTCTCATCAAGGTAGAGATGCCCACTGATGCTTATAGTGTAGAGGCTGGTTTCTCTACCCTGCATTGGTTTCTTTATTTCTTTATTTGTGATTGCTCCAAGGAAATAAGGAATAAACAAAAATGCTGCTGCTCTGAAGTGTGGTCATTTGGGCATTTGTCATTTCAGGCAGTGTTTCTTTAAACTATGCCAATTACAGCTTTAAAATTGCACTGGCATTCAGTTGGCCCTTAAGGAAAGCTTCATATATTTTCTTGTGGTTGGATATAATACAAAGTCTGATTCTCTGTCTAAAAATTGCACCTATTTAACCATGTTGCCTGTTTTTTGATTTGTGGCTAACAAATTGAATTCTGGAAGTAAGCTAAAATTGGTGTATTATAGGGAGCTAATTATAATGGCTACAGTCACTGGTTTGATATCTGTATAAGGAAAGAAAAGTGCACATGAGATATGAACCATCTAATTAGCTCTGTCTCAGAGCTCAATGTTCATTTTATTCCCTAATATATACATATATATATAATGAGTAATACTTAATTTCTAGCATGTCATGCTGTGAATCCTTTTACATGAACAATCAGAGGTTGTTTATCATCATTTCCTTGGACAGTTTTCTTTAAGAAATCCACATACAATGTGGAAGATGCACATTTTTCAACATCTATTTGATCAGGTCAATAGACAACATATTCTAAGACAAGTTTTTTAAATGAAGATTATTTAAATGTGATCCACTGTATTTTGTTATCTTACTGTATGTTTACAATGCAGTTTCCATACTTTTTTTAATGGCACAAGCAGAAGCATTATTGTGACATGTGTGATTTAAAGCCAGGCTGGATGAGGCTCTGGCCAGCCTGATCTAGGGTAAGGTGTCCATGCCCATGGCAGGTCATTGGAACTAGGTGATCCTTGTGGTCCCTTCCAACCCTGGCTGATTCTATGATTAAGTATAAACCATCAAGGATCCCACTGAAGTTAATGAATCCTCTGCTACATGCAATGAATAAGGTTAGGATGTATTTCTGTAACAGGCTGTGGTATAGACTAGTACCTTGTGTATATCTCAGAATTCAATGTAGCTGTTTCCAAAACTTAAATTATTAACAAATCTAAAGTTGTTTCCAGATAATACTGTAAATTTTCTCCACAATCTGCCTTCAGTGCTAACGTTTTTTATGGTTTTGTGTTGTTCCCTCTATAAACATTTTACTTCTGCACTTCCAGAAGCATTTATATATTGCATTGATACTTCTGCTGCAAGATCTTCATAAGCAATACACTATGTAACAAGAACACTTGTTCTATTGGCTTGATAATAGCTTCTGTTGTGCTAACCATAATGTTTTGCAAGTAGATTGCATCCTTTCAGAGCAGATTCTTCATCCTCTTCCCAAGGAAGCTCCTGACTTTGAGTTTGCCTAGGTACCTTTCTTTTTCTGTCCTTTGGGATTTGGAGGACACTTGCATCACGTTGTGGTCCAGTTGTAATTTACACACAGAAAGTACCAGCCGCCTGCAAGTCCTTGAAGCACTCCTCTCTCATATGTTGATAAATCAAAACAAGAGTTGCTACTGGATTTGTCAAGACTGTTTGCTGTTTGTTTAACCTCACTTTACAGCCACAGTCCTAACTGTGACCATTATACCCAAACTGAATTTTCCTGTCAGGTTTTCTTCTAGCATCCAGTTTGCAGAAATGACTCTTTGAATCATGATTGCTTTTTTGGTCTCAGTTCAGGCATTTCTTCCAGCTAAAACTTCTTTCTTAGTTGCATTGCTAGGGTTCTGTCTCAGCCCTTCTTCCAGGAGAGAACCCTGTGCTACTACATTGCCTCTGATTCTGCCAGCACATGGGCATGTGCTCTTCTCCACCTCTCATCTCCACGTGGCCACATATTCTCCAAGAATCAATTTTGCTTTCCAGGTCTTTGTTGATGCCCACTTATATTTTAGGTTTCACCAGCAGTATGAGGCTGTGGACCTGATTTGAATTCAGCCTAATGTTTGGTTCTTTTTCCAGCAATAACAATTTCTGGAGGATAAGAGGGTCTTAATTATTTTCAGAGGCCATAATCTCTTACAGTGAAAGTATGCAAACCTCTGACATTAAATGCCTTTTGGTTCTTGTTCGCTGAGTGTAAATTCAAGTTGATGAAGGTGAAATTAAAACCCAAAATGTTTTTCAGCAGGTCTGCACAGAAAGGTTCTTGGCAAAACACGAAATGTTTTTCAGCAGGTCTGCCTAGAAAGGTTCTTGTCAACTGGTTGTTCAGGAGAGTTGATGGAAAATCTTTTATTGTGGCTTTTATTTTTGTCAGGAGTGTTTGGAGTGGCTGGAAGCCAAGAAGTAAGCATAACAGCTTTCTGTTTTTACTATACAACATCAATGTGTTCTGCTGCCTAAGAATGGTGCCTTACAGTTAAATAAACCACTGGAGTAAAAATTAATGTATAGCTCAGTTCTTCCTGACCTGATTAAAATAGATTTTGAAAAAAATTGTCATCAGACATTTTAATTAACTTGTACTGTTTGTATAATAATTTCAAACTCTGTCTTTTTGTCTTTGTCCATTTGTTTGCTTTGGTTTGTTGTTTTGGTTTTGGTTGGTTGGTTTTGGTTTGGTTTGGTTTGGTTTTTTTTTTCCCTGCCACTTATTTTTCTGTTCTAATCATTTCCAAACTGGGATATGTAGGTGGCAGTAGGGGAAGTAGTGAAAGTGACCAATGGGGAACATCTCCCAGCTGATCTCATCAGTCTGTCCTCAAGGTTAGAATAAACTAGTTGCACAGGCTACGTGTACGTGGGTCCTCATATACCAAATGCAATGAACACTGCCATGCTGATAGTCTTTGCTTTGCTGCTCTCCATTCTTGGCCAAACATGTATGAAATCAGAAAGGATTTGGTTGATAAATGTATAGCTCACTGAAGTGTAAATGCATGGCAACACTCCCAAGAAATGAGAATTTGATACAGTCCTCTTTGCTTTTATGTTACCCCCACAGAATATTTGTACCAGACGAGTTGTCCTTGAATCAACACGCAGTAAACCGCCAGGATAAATCCGTGTTTCAATTCCTTAGAGCAAATGAGACATGTTTATACCAACCCACTGTTTATTCAGCAAAGAGTATAGTCTCATGTTGATAGGATTGGTAGAGGACCCTCTGCACAAACTGGATGTTGCACAATCTCTGCTGCATGCAATGGCAAAAGGCAGCACCGTTCCTGTGTGTTGTGACCAAATGCATGTTTCCTAGACACGTCAGCTTCGTGCTATTGTCTGCACTGGTACTGCACTTTTGTTTTTCCCTAACCAATCAATGGGCCTGCCTTGATCTAACCATCACTTAGCTTATTTTGGAGGTCACTGCTATCTGCTGCAGTAATCACAATTAAGCATGTTGTCTCACTTGAAATGTCTTTGCTGCCTTAGTGTGTTGTGTTAAAAGCGCTTCACAAAAGCCACTGGTTCGTTTTTTACTGTTCACTAATTAAAATGGCTAGAACTGTTAATTAGTGGTTTATGCAGGTGATTCCGTCCAGACTGTCTGAAAATAACTTCTTTACATTTGTAGAAAAGTTTGCCAAGAAAAAAAAATGCTAGCCTGAAAGCAGAGCCACCAAAATGATTAAGGAAGTTGAATATCTTCCTTATGAAGAGAGGCTGAGGGAGATGGAGCTTTTGAGCTTGGAGAGGAGACAACTAAGGGGTGAAATGATCCTTGTGGATGATCCTTGTGGTCCCTTCCAACCCTGACTCATTCTGTGGTTCTAAACTCAGTACTTTGGTAGTGCTTACTCCTGTAGGCAGCAGACCTTTAGCCATGAAAGTTTTCTTGTAAAGGGTTCTCTTATAAAACTAAGTCTCTACTGTGGGCAAGATAAAAGTTTTCAAAAGGGACCTGTCCTCTTTGTGCCATTTGAAAAGTTTTCTCAGCAGTTAGACTTTTTATGTTTGAACTGTTTGAATAGTTCATCTACCAAACATGCTGATAAAAGGGTTACTGCCTTCCCAATTTTCAACAGAACCTTCTGGTGTGTAACACAACAGTATTTTGTGGAGCACTTTCAGGTTTTAAAGCATATTATGACCATTACAGAAGGGGGTTAAGGAGGAAACCTTCCATGGCAGGGAACATGGAACTGGATGATCTTTGAGGTCCCTTTCAACCCTGACAATTCATAGAATCATAGAACCAGTCAGGGTTGGAAGGGACCACAAGAGACCAACCTCCCTGCCATGCCCAGGGACACCCTACCCTAGATCAGGTTATTCACTGTAAAGAGAAACTCTGCTTTCTAAACAAGGATACTCATCAGAAAATCTGTCCCTGCCTTTGCAAAATGGTGTGGATGGGAGCTGGAAAGCCATAGAATCAGTCAGGGTTGGAAGGGACTACATAGATCATCTAGTTCCATTCCTCCTGCCATGGGCAGGGACACCATGCCCTCTAGATTGGGCTGGTCAGAGCCTCATCCAGCCTGGCCTTTAACACCTCCAGCCATGGGGCCTCAACCACCTCCCTGGGCAACCCATTCCAGGCTCTCACCACTCTCATGCTCAACAACTTCCTCCTCACATCCAGCCTGAACCTCCCCACCTCCAGCCTTGCTCCATTCCCCCCAGTCCTGTCACTCCCTGATAGGCTAAAAAGTCCCTCCCCAGCTTTTTTGTAGGCCCCCTTCAGATACTGAAGGGTCTCAAGAAAGTCACCTAAGAGCATCCTCTTCTCCAGACCAAATCTCTGCCTGTATCTTCATTTCATGTAAAAGCAGAACACTTAGTATGTAGAGCAATTTTTTTAAAGCAATGTTTCATCTCAGCTAGGAAGCTTTTGGCAAACTTCTCTGAAAATGTAAAGGATTGTTGCTTTTACAGACCTGGCTGGAAATTATTCTAGTCCTGAAGTATCCATAAGAAGAAAAAAAAACCAAAAAAGGCATAAATAGCTATTGAAAGATGACAGAAAGTCCATGGGTTTTAACAATTCCAAATGTAAAATGAAGGCATTTTGTTGTGTGTGTGTTTTCTTTCTCCCCTTGATAGTGAGCCACAAGCTATGTGCTACATCGAGACTTCTAACTTAGATGGTGAGACAAACTTAAAAATCCGCCAGGTAGGAATTTCTCTTTTGAAAGTATTGTTAGTATGTATTTAATCTAGTGTTGCTTCTAAACCTGTATTTTGTGACAGTGATGGATGTTGTAGAGGGAACTGGAGAGGTGGGACCAAGCCAACCTCATGACATTCAACAAGGCCAAGTGTAAAGTCCTGCACCTGGGTCAGCACAACCCCAAGCACAACTCCAGGCTGGGTGATGAATGGCTGAGAGCAGCCCTGAGGAATAGGACCCGAGGGTCTGGGGTGATGAAACACTCAACAGGAGCCTGTAGTGTGAGTGCAGCCCAGACAGCAACCCTGTGCTGGGCTGCAGCAAGAGCAGTGTGGGCAGCAGGGCAAGGGAGGGTATTCTGCCCCACGGCTCCGCTCTCCTCAGACCCCACCTGCAGTCCTGTGTGCAGTTCTGGAGCCCCCAACACAAGAAGGACATGGGAGTGTTGGAGCCAGTCCAGAGGAGGCCACCAAGATGCTGAGAGGGCTGCAGCAGCTCTACTATGAGGACAGGCTGAGAGAATTGGGGCTGTGCAGCCTGGAGAAGAGAAGGCTTTGAGGAGACCTTGGAGTGTCCTTCCAGTATCTGAAGGGGGCTACAGGAGGGCTGGGGAGGGGCTATTGACAAGGTCTTGTAATGACAGGATGAGGAGGAATGGGTATAAACTGGCAGAGGGGAGATTTAAACTGGATGTTAGGAAGAAGTTCTTTAGAGTGAGGGTAGTGAGACACTGGCACAGGTTGCCCATAGAGGTTGTGGCTGCTCCCTCCCTGGAGGTGTTCACGGCCAGGTTGGATGAAGCCTTGAGCAACCTGTTGTAGTGAGAGGTATCCCTGCCTATGGTGGGGGTTTGGAACTGGATAATCTTTGAGGTCCTTTCCAACCTAAACCATTCTGTGATTTTAATGGTTTGCTAAGAAGGTGCAGGTTGGTAACATCACCAAAATGTTGTCCAACTAATGAAGCAGCAAGAAGAAATTGTTACTCCTAAGCCATACCTTGCAGTTTGGTTTTAAGCTTTTCGATGGGAAAATAGGTGGAAATAATTGTTGTTGGGTATTACTTCTGTTTTTAGAGGATAGATGGATGAGAAGCTGTGCAGGGGGAAGCTAATAGTACCAGTGCAGTCCTTGAGGGACAGGTAGGGATAGTAGTTTTTGACTGGGCAGACAGCCTCTATGCAGGGATGTACTTGCTGAGTTATATGATGGGTTATGACCTTGTCTTCATCATGATGTTTTAAGATGCAAAGGTGACTTTATCACCATCTGCAGTGCCCAGCAGTGTGACTGCCAAAGTGTGGCAGTCCCATTTTGGTCCCACATGGGCACAGGTTTCCTGGGTTTGCACTATCTGATTTATAACTTACATCTTGAAAAGTGAATTTTTTAGTGTCATGACTAAACTCATTTTGTTCACAGGGTTTGCCACTAACATCAGACATAAAGGACATAGAAAGCTTGATGAGACTTTCAGGCAGAATTGAATGTGAGAGCCCAAACCGACATCTCTATGACTTTGTTGGAAATATCAGACTGGATGGGCATGGGTATGTAAATATGGTGAAGATCACCTCAATATATTCAATCTTAAGAGTAAACACCTATATGTTGTTGAAGTACTCAAAAGATGAATGGCAAAGTCTGTCTTCTGTAAAGTGTAGTGAGGTAAAAACCTTTTCTGATACACACTTTAATAGCCTTTGTTCTTTGATGGGTGAAATCATACTTCTGAGGTCTACAGCTTAAGTTTTATTACTAGTTGACCTTCATAAACAAGTAAGTATTAGTTGGTATGAGGGAGAACTAATCAAATTCTGGTAGATCTGGATTATGTCTCTAGTAGCTCACTGAAACATCTCATTCCTTGTCTGTTAAGTTTATATTATGGAAGCCAAATAGTAGTTTCTTGTCTGGTTTTTTTTTTTTGTACTGTTGTTTTCCCCTTTTTTTGTCTTAAGCCTGGAATGGAACTGAGTCCATCACTGTGTTCTTCTACTGAGGTAGCTGAAAGACTTTTAATTCCTTAGCACATGTTTCTGTTAAAATAGGCAGCCTTGGTGCAACTGCCAGATCGATGCTTGTGAAACAGCTTCAGGAAATCTTACCATACTTAAGTGCTGACCTTCTTGTGACCTTCTTGTGGACTTCCAGGATCTGAAGTGGGCTACAAAAAAGCAGGGGAGGGACTTTTCAGGCTCTCAGGGAGTGCCATGACTAAGGGGAATGGAGCAAAGCTGGAGATGGGTAGGTTCAGGCTGGATGTGAGGAGGAAGTTGTTGAGCATGAGAGTGGTGAGAGGCTAGAATGGGTTGCCCAGAGAGGTGGTCGAGTCCCCATCCCTGGAGGTGTTTAAGGCCAGGCTGGCTGAGGCTGTGGGCAGCCTGGTCTAGGGTAGGGTGACCCTGGGCATGGCAGGGGGGATGGAACAGGCTGGTAGTGGAGGCACCATCCCTTGAGGTGTTCAAGAAAAGCCTGGATGAGGCACTTAGTGCCATGGTCTAGTTGACTGGCTAGGGCTGGGTGCTAGGTTGGACTGGCTGATCTTGGAGGTCTCTTCCAACCTGGTGGATTCTATGATTCTATGATGAAATACTGATATTTGGAGTTTTCTCTGGGTTTGATCAAAATATGATATATTAGGTGGATAAAAGTCATTACTAGAGCTGGGATCTTTGAGTCCTTCATTCCCAAAGGTTTACAGGATTCCTTTTTTAATTAGGTAGGGCATTTATTTACCCATGTAGACTACTACATGGATTTAGGAAGGGCAGATGAGCAGAGTCCAATGGGATAGTGTTCAATAGCTCCAAGTGCTGGTGCTGCACTTTGGCCACAAAAACCCCATGCAGAAATACAGGCTGGGGTCGGAGTGGCTGGAGAGCAGCCAAACAGAAAGGGATCTGGGGGTGCTGATTGATACCCACCTGAACATGAGCCAGCAGTGTGCCCAGGTGGCCAAGAGAGCCAGTGGCATCCTGGCCTGCATCAGCAATGGTGTGGCCAGCAGGAGCAGGGAGGTCATTCTGCCCCTGTACTCTGCACTGGTTAGACCACACCTTGAGTCCTGTGTTCAGTTCTGGGCCCCCCAGTTTAGGAGGGACATTGAGATGCTTGAGCGTGTGCAGAGAAGGGCGACGAGGCTGGGGAGAGGCCTTGAGCACAGCCCTACAAGGAGAGGCTGAGGGAGCTGGGATTGGTTAGCCTGGAGAAGAGGAGGCTCAGGGGAGACCTTATTGCTGTCTACAGCTACCTGAGGGGTGGTTGTGGCCAGCAGGAGGTTGCTCTCTTCTCTCAGGTGGCCAGCACCAGAACAAGAGGACACAGCCTCAGGCTGCACCAGGGGAGATTTAGGCTGGAGGTGAGGAGAAAGTTCTTCCCTGAGAGAGTCATTGGACACTGGAATGGGCTGCCCGGGGAGGTGGTGGAGTCGCCGTCCCTGGAGCTGTTCAAGGCAGGATTGGACGTGGCACTTGGTGCCATGGTCTGGCCTTGAGCTCTGTGGTAAAGGATTGGACTTGATGATCTATGAGGTCTCTTCCAACCTTGGTGATACTGTGAGACTGTGATACTACTCAAGCTTGTGCTTTTAGACTGACACATACACTACTAACTAATTATTAAATACCTTATTTTTGTTTCTTTTTTTTCCCTTCCTGTTTTATTTTTTTTCTCTCCCCTCTTTTTTTTTTACCTTCTATATTCTGCTCTTTATTTACTGATTTCTTACAGATGCATTCCAGGAGTTTTCAGTCGCAAGAGTGTGGATCTATTATAATTCCACTGTACTTGTCCTTAAGACGAGTAAAAAAACCATTTACCTGTAATTCTTCTCTGAAGGTATTAGTTATAATAGATCCACACATTCATTCTCCTTCCCTGGCTGGAGAGAAAAACATATTTTTCTTTGTAAAAAAGCCCTGGTTTAAAACCAAAGCAAAGCACTGAATGTGCTGATGGCTGTTAACGCCTCAAGCATACGTAGGAGCATGCCATCTGCTGGTCAAGCAGTTTCTCCTTTGAGAAATTCAGTTGTGGAATGTTTTGAGTAGAGTTTCAGTGCACTAGGATAGTTCTGAAAGCGTGGCTCTAATATAATCCTTACCTTCAGTGCAAAAGAATTGCAGGTAAGTAACTCTTCTTTGGATCCTGACCTTATTTTCATCAGGGATGGGTTCTTTTCTGGCTCATGTTAGTGGTAGCACAGATTCATCTATTTATTTATACATCCAGATCTTTCAAGACTTTCCTAGCAGATACAGATGCAGCAGTTGCAAAGCCAGTAGAGGATACTGAATATCTACCTCCATCTTCTTTCCTTTTAAATAACACATTGGAGGGCCATAAATGTTCTACCTGCCTGACCTTTTCCATCTTTCCTTCTTCCCATTGTAGCAGTGCAAGTCAAGAAAACAAAATGTGCAGTTCTTTGTTGTGCTCATGAGTATACAGAAGCATGTTAGAGGCAGCAATGATAATTAGCTAGAGAAAGGATAAAAGTTCTTTAACCTGGGTAAATTTGAGCTTGTCTCAGTGAAAAAGGGTGAACAACTTAAAATCTTGGGCAAGTAGTAGTTCACAGTCTCACAGTATCATCAGGGTTGGAAGAGACCTCACAGACCATCAAGTCCAACCCTTTACCACAGAGCTCAAGGCTAGACCATGGCACCAAGTGCCACGTCCAATCCTGCCTTGAACAGCTCCAGGGACGGCCACTCCACCACCTCCCCGGGCAGCCCATTCCAGTGTCCAATGACTCTCTTCAGTGAAGAACTTTCTCCTCACCTCCAGCCTAAATCTCCCCTGGCGCAGCCTGAGGCTGTGTCCTCTCGTTCTGGTGCTGGCCACCTGAGAGAAGAGAGCAACCTCCCCCTGGCCACAACCACCCCTCAGGTAGTTGTAGACAGCAATAAGGTCACCCCTGAGCCTCCTCTTCTCCAGGCTAACCAATCCCAGCTCCCTCAGCCTCTCCTCGTAGGGCTGTGCTCAAGGCCTCTCCCCAGCCTCGTCGCCCTTCTCTGGACACGCTCAAGCATCTCAATGTCCCTCCTAAACTGGGGGGCCCAGAACTGAACACAGCACTCAAGGTGTGGTCTAACCAGTGCAGAGTCCAGGGGCAGAATGACCTCCCTGCTCCTGCTGACCACACCATTGCTGATGCAGGCCAGGATGCCACTGGCTCTCTTGGCCACCTGGGCACACTGCTGGCTCATGTTCAGGCAGGTATCAATCAGCACCCCCAGATCCCTTTCTGTTTGGCTGCTCTCCAGCCACTCCGACCCCAGCCTGTATCTCTGCATGGGGTTGTTGTGGCCAAAGTGCAGCACCAGCACTTGGAGCTATTGAACACCATCCCATTGGACTCTGCCCATCTGTGCAGGCGGTCAAGGTCCCGCTGCAGAGCCCTTCTGCCCTCCATTAGTTATCCAGACTAACACAAATTAAATGTTTTCCTGAAGGCATTCTTAAGCAAATTTTGGATAAGGGTGAAGTGTGGTTGCTAAGAAAAGCATTTTGATATGAAGGCCTTCAAATCTGTCTTAGAAATGATTAGCTCTTAATATACCCTTGACAACCATGGCAGAAAAATACACTGAAAGGTTATTTCCTCCTTGAGAGCATTTCTTACCGAGTACAGCCCAGATATGTTGCTGAGGAGTTGATTGGTTATTTAGCATAGAAGAAGAATCAAATGAGTTGGAGCAGTTCTGAGGAAGCTGAGGCCAGGAAATAGAGATCTGACAGCTCTGTCAGGTCATCACACCATCACCTGATTAGAAAGAGAGGTAAGAACACAACACTGAGGATCAGCATGACATCTGTCAAATCTGGGCTTTTTTATGTCCCTGTTTTTTTCACTCTCTGTTTTCATCTCCTCAGCCTGTGCAGCATTTCTGCTGCAGGCAGCTGCCACTGGCTGCAGTCATGATTCTCTCCTGTCTGTCTTCCCAGTAACAGATCCTTGAAAGTAAATTCTTGTCCCAAGTTGGAGAAGGGTATCCATTTGACAGTCAGTTTCATGATGGAAAAAAAGAATAGATCCTGCAGTGAAAGGGACTTTACTGAGTATTATTCACAGTTCTTAAGAGGGAAAAACAATGGGTAAGATTAGGAGGTGACAGGAAGAGTCTTTTAACTCACCTAACTCTCCAAGAAGAACAGAAGGTTTTGACTTCTGGCTTTCTCTAGACATTTGTGTTGGTAGAATGAACAGAAAATCTTTTGGCATTCCAGAGAAGGTCCATGATTGAAAAGGTTTCCAATGTATCTGTAGAGAACTTGGAAATAACTTTCTCTGGTTATGACATAATACCTTATTAGTGTTAATCACAAAAGGTTATGGGCTGGAAGGGACCTCAAAAGTTCATCCAGTCCCGCCTCACTGCCAAAGCAGGATCACCTATACCAGATCACACAGGAATACATCCAGCCAGGTTTTGAATATCTCCAGAGAGGGAGTCTGCACAACCCCCCTGGGCAGCCTGTTCCAGTGTTCTGTCACCCTCACAGGGAAAAAGTCTTTCTCATGTTTACTTGGAACTTTCTGTCCCTCAACTTCTACCCATTGCCTCTTGTCCTGTCATTGGGCATCGCTGAGCAGAGCCTGACTCCATCCTCTTGGCACTCACCCTTTACATACTGATAAACATGACCGAGGTCACCTCCCAGTCTCCTCTTCTTCAGGATAAACAGACCCAGCTCCCTAACAGACTAGAAATAATCATTCTTGGAATTACATATAACCCATTCCTTATCTGAAATGTCTACATCCTGCACAGATGATCCAAAAGTCTTACAACCATTCTGATCTAAGGATGCAAATAGATAAATAAGTGCAGAATCAAATTTTGATGGCAGCAGGAGTCCTTCATAACAACTCATGTGTAATTCAAATCCCAGCAGGTCCTCTCATACTTGAAAAGATGTTTATTCTCTTAATTGTGTCAGGACATGAACACATCTCAAATACCACAGCAGTGCAATTCAGATTGAGAAAGCAAGTAAATCTTGGTATGTTTTGGCTTTGGTTTTGTTTTTTTTCTGCCACCTTCTTGTCATGAAGTGCCTGCACCTAGAAATTCTTGTCCATGGCAGTAACATTCAACATTTCAGTCATGGAAACATACTTAGTTGATGGGGTCAGTGTCCTTAAACAGTCAGTATACTGCATGCTGGTTTCCTAGAAAGTGAATGGACTGAGTTTTGGTGGTGTTTATTTGTTTGGGTGTTATGGAGAAGCACTCAAATTCAATTTTCTTTTTCTAGTGTCTGCAAACTAACTTTGAAACTGTTTCTTTTAGGGGAGGAAGAATGTGCTGATTCTTCCTAACCAACCCGATATCCTTTTGTGATCAAGTTATCCACCTGGTGAATGTGGGGAAGGCTATGGATGTAGTCTACTTCCCTGTTCAATGTCTTTATTGATGATCTGGACGAGGGGGTTGAGTCCATCATCAGTAAGTTTGCAGATGACACCAAGTTAGGAGCAGGCATGGAGTTGTTGGAGGGTAGGAGAGCCCTGCAGAGGGACCTGGCCAGGCTGGATGGGTGGGCAGAGGCCAGTGGGATGAGATTTAACAAGGCCAAGTGCAGGGTTTTACACTTTGGCTGCAATAATCGCAAGCAGCATTACAGGCTGGGGACAGAGTGGCTGGAGAGTAGCCAGGCAAAAAGGGTCTTGGGGGCAGTGGTAGATAGTAGGTGAAGATGAGCCAGCAGTATACTCAGGTGGGCAGGAGAGCCAGTGGCATCCTGGCCTGGATCAGGAGCAGTGTGGCCAGCAGGACAAGGGAGGTTATTCTGCCCCTGTACTCAGCACTGGTCAGGCTACACCTTGAGTGCTGTGTCCAGTTCTGGGCTCTTCGATTCAAGAGAGATGTTGAGATACTGGAACGTGTCCAGAGAAGGGCAACAAAGCTGGTGAGGGGCCTGGAACACAGCCCTGTGAGGAGAGGCTGAGGGAGCTGGGGGTGTGCAGCCTGCAGAAGAGGAGGCTCAGGGCAGACCTCATTGCTGTCTACAGCTACCTGAAGGGAGGCTGTAGCCAGGTGAGGGTTGGTCTCTTCTGCCAGGCAACCAGCAACAGAACAAGGGGACACAGTCTCAAGTTGTGTGGGGGTGGGTAGAGGCTGGATGTTAGGAGAGAGTTGTTGCCAGAGAGAGTGATTGGCAATGGAATGGGCTGCCCAGAGAGGTGGTAGAGTTGCTGTCCCTGGAGGTGTTCAGTCAAAGCCTGGATGAGGCACTTAGTGCCATGGTCTAGTTGATTGGCTAGGGCTGGGTGCTAGGTTGGCCTGGATGATCTTGGACTTCTCTTCCAACCTGCTTGATTTTGTGATTCTGTGAATATTAAAAGCTTGTGTATGAAAGGAGAGAAGGAGACATGACACACCAAGAAAAACTTGACACCTGAAACTTACTGAGACTGACTTTATCCTCTCTATGCCACCAGAAATGTTACCAGTGTCATGGCTTCCTCAGGGCTCTTTATGTCTTCTATATCAGAGATACAGTTGCTGTCAATAAGCATTTAATTTGTGATCTTCATAGCATCTTGGTTTCAAACAGCTGTAGAGATAATAGTTTTAGGTGAGATTCTGTCCTGGGTTACCCTTTTCTGTCTAACACCAGAGCACTAAACTTCTTTCTGGTATTTATGGAAAGAAAGGTACAAAAATAGGCTATTGTTTGTCCTAGGGAAAGAGTAATAATTACCTAAAACTTTTTGTGCTTTAAGAAAATCCTGAGCTGCAGTATATGTACAAAGTCATCCGTTTGAAATTGACAGTTAAGTGTTTCCAGCATCTTAGGAGGTTATGTTGCTCAATTAATGAGTGCAGTTCCTGAAAGTATTAACAGAAGGAAATTCACTTGGGTTTGGAATTTAAAGGTGCTGAAAACATTGTTGTGAATTCTAAAGAGTGGATCGTGCTTGTAAAGGATATTTATTTCTTTCACTGGAAGAGTGGATCAGAAAATCACTTGAAAATTGCTTTGCTAAATCACTTCTGAAAGTGGACTTGAATTTCATCATACACTTAAGAAAAAAAAAACCTCTGTAAACACAAAGGACTGGGCAGGGCTGGGTGCTGGGTTGGACTGGATGAGCTTGGAGGTCTCTTCCAACCTGTCTGATTGTATGATTCTATGATGGTTCTATGAAATTAACCTTTGCTGGTTTCAGTATGCTTCCTAAGCAATGCCATATCTTTAGTGTTCACAGACAAACATGAAGTGGTAAATAGTATTTTGATTCTATGATGATTCTGTGGTTGTGTGATGATTCTATGAATTTAACCTTTGCTGGTTTCAGTGTGCTTCCTAAGCAATGCCATATCTTCAGTGTTCACAGACAAACATGAAGTGGTAAATAGTATTTTGATTCTATGATGATTCTGTGATTATGTGATGATTCTATGAATTTAACCTTTGCTGGTTTCAATATGCTTCCTAAGCAATACCATATCTTTAGTGTTCATAGACAAACATGAAGTGATAAATAGTATTTTGATTCTATGATGATTCTGTGATTGTGTGATGATTCTATGAATTTAACCTTTGCTGGTTTCAGTGTGCTTCCTAAGCAATACCATATCTTCAGTGTTCACAGACAAACATGAAGTGGTAAATAGTATTTTGATTCTATGATGATTCTATGAATTTAACCTTTGCTGGTTTCAATATGCTTCCTAAGCAATACCATATCTTTAGTGTTCATAGACAAACATGAAGTGATAAATAGTATTTTGATTCTATGATGATTCTGTGATTGTGTGATGATTCTATGAATTTAACCTTTGCTGGTTTCAATATGCTTCCTAAGCAATACCATATCTTTAGTGTTCATAGACAAACATGAAGTGATAAATAGTATTTTGATTCTATGATGATTCTGTGATTGTGTGATGATTCTATGAATTTAACCTTTGCTGGTTTCAGTGTGCTTCCTAAGCAATACCATATCTTCAGTGTTCACAGACAAACATGAAGTGGTAAATAGTATTTTTGCAAACTTCAGCTTTTGGATTAGATTTAAACTGTAAAGGTTTTTTTTTCCCCTCTGTTGTCACTCCTAAGAAGTTAACTTTGAAAATGAGGTTCTCAGGATATTGACAATAATCATCTGCATTTTGAGACATTAACAGTGAGTTACAACAACTGCTGGTTACCTTTATTCACTGACACTGTTTCTTTTAATGCTAAATTATAAAACTCCTTTCTTCTAGTACTGTTCCACTGGGATCTGATCAGATTCTTCTACGAGGAGCTCAGCTGAGAAACACTCAGTGGGTTCATGGGATAGTCGTCTATACAGGACATGACACAAAACTTATGCAGGTTGGTCACTTGGATTTCTTCTGAATTATGTCTTTTGCTACCTTACTGTGCCCTTATACAGCACAGAAAACCTTTTCACAAAGCATAGCTAGATTGAGTATAGTAGTTATATGTCTGTTGCAGAATTAGCTGCTTGCTGCCTACAGGAAACGTAGTCAAGGCCCCACAGATCAGTGTGATCAAAGGCAATGCCACATGGACTCCAGACGATGCCAGAGACCTTTATTGATCATTCAGCGATCAATACCCTCAGGGCATAAGGCTCACACCTATCATTAGCATAATTAGCCAAGGATAACCCACTCCATCAGCATAAACCACTCCTTGTTTTCCTCATTAACGAGGTGTCCGTTATCTATCCCTTCTGAGATAAGGTAGCCAGCAGCTGGTGGGAACCAAGGTCAGCATCCGCCTGTTATCCTTCTTCACTCTGTTCTCACATCCTTCTTCACTTTGCATTCCCACAAATGTTAATGTTGTGGGATGGATCTGGACCCCAAAAAATGGAAATTTATGCCCTTGAGTAAAATCCCAAACAAAGTCAGAAGCAAAATGAAGGTTTTATTTACAAAGTTGGACTAAATATGAATAGTATAAAAGGCAGTAAACATACACAGGGTGTATTTACATGTATTTACAATTTATCAACCATACAAGAACCCCCTTGTACAATTCATTCAGCTTTTTCCCCCCCTGGGTAGCCCAAAAGGACTGATTAAACAGCTTTCCCCCTGTCTTCCCCTCTTGGGTGCCTCACAAACACAATGTGTGAGCCAGCAGAAGGTTGGAAGCGGGGAGATAAGGGAACTCTGCAAGCAGAGCTACAGAGAGGAAGTGAAGAAAAAGGGCAAAAGCAAGTCTGTGCTACCAAGTAAAAACTATTCAGCAAACAAGTGGGATGATATAAATGTATTGGTTATTATTATTCTGTGTTCTGCCCCTTGCTTTATTTACCTTTTACCCAGGTCTGTGGAAATTCCCACTCTTGCTTGAAATCAGGAACTAGGCTAAAGTGTTAGTTCTAAACCATCACAGAGCACCTTTCTTAGGAAGTAAACTCAATGAAAATAACCTTTTTTTGTTATTATTACTCTTTTATTCTGTGTTTTGTCCCTTGATTTATTTACCTTTTACTCAAAAGTCTCTGCAAAATTCCTTCTCTTGCTTACAATCAAGAACTAGGCTAAAGTGTTAGTTCTGAACCTTCACAGAGCATCTTTCTTAGGAAGTAAACTCCATGAAAATAAACTTTTTTTGTTATTATTACTTTTTTATTCTGTGTTTTGTCCCTTGCTTTATTTACCTTTTACTCAAAAGTCTCTGCAAAATTCTTACTCTTGCTTGCAATCAAGAACTAGGCTAAAGTGTTAGTTCTAAACGATCACAGAACATCTTTCTTAGGAGGTAAACTCAGCAAAAGGAAACTTTTTTGTTGTTATTACTTGCTTAGCCACAGGGTAGGGTTATTTTTTTCCCACTAGTAATCATGTTTGTTGGTTCTATTTCGTAACTCATGTTTTGAAAGCTGTTTTATTAGCAAGTTGGATCATTACAGTTTTTGCCTGATCTTGTTTTATTTTTGACTGCTCCTAAAACTGTCCTCTTGTGGAGCTTTCTTTCAAGTACAAAGGTAAGCATTCTTGTCAGAACACAAAGCAAAGCTTGGTTTGCAAAAAGAGGGAGGAGGAAAACCCATTCTCAGACTAGGAAATTACTTTTCCTAGTGCTGTTTGAAAGAGCAGAATTGAGGGTAAATAAGAGTGCTTTGAGATTGATGTTGCATGTCTCTTACTACTTTCCTGATCTGTAAGACTTACTTGGAAAAGTTGGATTGAATTGTCTTCTGTAGCACTGCTGAGGTGTGCACATGCATTTTACTTTCAAGTGTGAACTGTTGCTGTTATGAGTGGTTTTGTGTGGTTGTTTGAACTGCTTGTGACACAAGTTCCTGGATTTATAAGCTGCTTCCTCTTTTTATTTTGGAGTGAAACACTGATGCCATTTACAGTGGTCATCTATTCAAAGAGTACTTAGAAAAGGATGCGGTGAGATGTAATTTGAAAAGAGAGAGCTGTTCATACCACTTCTGATTTTTAGCAGCCAGTCTTGGGTTTTGTCTTTTGCAGAATTCAACAAGTCCACCTCTTAAAATGTCTAACGTGGAACGAATTACAAATATCCAGATTCTGATTCTCTTCTGCATCCTTATTGGCATGTCTTTGGTCTGCTCCATTGGTTCAGCTATATGGAATCGAAGGCACACTGGAAGAGACTGGTATCTTGATCTGAATTGTAAGATGTGAAACAATACATTGGTATTTTACTGTTGAATTATCTATCCTGGTTGGAAAGGAGGATGGTTACTGTCCATTCCACACTATGTTTTGAATCAGTCATAGAAAGCATTTCATAGAAAGTCTTTCCTTTATTGCTTGTCAACTAAAGTCATGAGGCTAGGTATAGCAAAGCAAAGTTCTTCACAGAGAGAGTGATTGGCATTGGAATGGGCTGCCTAGGAAGTGGTGGAATCACCATCCCTGGAGGTGTTCAAGAAAAGACTGGATGAGGCACTTAGTGCCATGGTCTGATTGACTGGATAGGGCTGGGTGCTAGGTTGGCCTGGATGATCTTGGAGGTCTCTTCCAACCTGCTTGATTCTATGATAAAATGTACCTTACTGTGCCATCATCTGAGCCATTCCTAAATTCAGGGAGGAGACCTTTGTTGGTTGCATCTTTCAGCCTCTACATCTCTGCACTTCAGCAAGCTCTGTATCAGGTTGTGGAGTCTCCTTCTCTCAAGACATTCAAAACCTACCTGAACATTTTCCTATGTGACCTGATGTAGGTGATCCTGCTCTGGCAGGGGAGTGGGACCGGATGATCTTTCAACATTCCTTCCAGCCCCTAGTGTTCTGTGATTCATTGATTCAACTGGAATAAACATTCCAGTTCCAAGACATCAGACTAAAGCAATTTTCAGCTATTCCTAATTGATTACATTTGAAGTTGCAGTCACTTCTCTGAAGTTTTAAGCTCCCTCATCCCAGGGAGTGAGGCTGCGGCTTTATAATTTTTCCTGTACAGCAATATAATTATTGGTTGCCAACATCACATCTTAGCAGACTCCTCCTAAATAAGTTAAAGCAGGCACAAAAGACCTCATCTAAAACATGGTACTGGGTGTCTGGGCTCACAGTGGATGCCAGACAGCATGATGTTATGTGAGACTTCACAGCGGTGTGCAACAGATTGATGTAATTTGACCCTCAGGGAGGGAACTTGGTTTAAAGGTATTTTTCCTAACTACACTCTGTGGTCAATTATTCATATTATCAGAATTTCTTATGATGAGCCTAGAGCTATCTTTACATAGGCAGGAGAACCAGCACTTAGCTCTCTGGTGCTGAATCAAGGCTTGAATACAAAGAAAGCGGCAGACTGTAGTCATCAAAGGTTGCTTTTCAGAAATTGGAGAAGGTTGTCTTAGAATCATAGAATCAAGCAGGTTGGAAGAGACCTCCAAGCTCAACCAGCCCAACCTAGCACCCAGCCCTGGCCAATCAACCAACCACTAAGTGCCTCAGACAGGCACCTCCAGGGACAGTGACTCCACCACCTCCCTGGGCAGCCCATTCCAATGCCAATCACTCTCTCTGCCAACAACTTCCTCCTAACATCCAGCCTAGACCTCCACCAGCACAACTTGAGACTGTGTCCCCTTGTTCTATTGCTGGTTGCCTGGCAGAAGAGACCAACCAATGATGCTTAGCATTTATAGGAAAATTATACTGGATTTAATTCCCAAGTTTCTTATTCTCAAGTTTCTTCTTAGGCATGGAACATTTTAAAAGTCAGCCTACACTGCCTGTGCTGCATATACAGACTTTCAGCCTTTTGGTTTTTAATTCAATTGAGTTTGTTTTGTTTTGGCAGATGGTGGAGCAAGCAACTTTGGATTGAATTTCTTGACTTTTATCATTCTCTTCAATAATCTGATTCCAATCAGTTTGCTGGTTACGCTTGAAGTTGTTAAATTTATCCAGGCATATTTCATCAATTGGGTAAGTATTGGTTTTATATCATGTATTGACTTTTAAAATCAAATGGTTTACAAGGAAGTGAAATGATTGATTGCTTGCTTGCTTGTGTACAGGTAATTTTTTTTCAGCTTGTTTTTTTTTTTTTGTAATTTTAAGTATGCTATTCGTATTAAGTATGTAATTAAGTAATTAAGTACGTAATTAATGTAATACATTACATATGTAGTATTTAAGTATGCCATTTGTTCCTTGTTACTGGAATCTGAGAAGAGTGGAACACCTCTCCTAGGAGTCCCTCTCCAGCCTTCCTGTAGAGCCCCTTCAGGTATTGGAAGGCAGCTATAAGGTACCCTGATCTGGGGTAGGGTGTCCCTGCCCATGGCAGAGAGTTGGAACTAGATGATCCTTGTGGTCCCTTCCAATCCTGACTGATTCTATGATTCTAGGTCACAGAAACAGAAACATAGAAACATCCAGGTTGGAAAAGACCCTTGGGATCACCAAGTCCAACCTATAACTTTACTCCACAAGATTCACCTGAAACCATATCCCTAAGCACCACATCCAAGTCCAGCCTATAATCCTACTCCACAAGATTCACCTGAAACCATATCCCTAAGCACCACATCCAAGTCCAACCCATAACCCTACTCTACAAGATTCACCTGAAACCATATCCCTAAGCACCACATCCACATGACCCTTAAGCACATCCAGGGTTGGTGACTCCACCACCTCCCTGGCCAGCTCATACCAGTGCCTGACCACTCTCTACATGAAAAACTTTTTCCTAATGACTCTCCAGAGTCTTTTCTTCTCCAGACTGAACAACCCCAGCTCCCTCAGCCTGTCCTCATAGGTGTTCCAGCCCATAGATGTATATAAATATGTGTTTACAAAAGTACAAAACGTTTACCTATTGTCCTGGGTTAGGGTGGATCCCTCCTCCCCCACCTAGAGTAAACTCACCACACCATGGGGTTTTTTTTGGCAAGTCAGAGAAAAGTGAAATTGTATTTCTTATAGTTCAAATATAACAGTGTAAGGAGAAACCAACCACTACTGAGATATAATAACCTTGATGAAGATGGGGAAGGAGTCAAGCAGCAAAGCAGCAGCAGCCAAAACAGCAATGGGGGAAGATAACAGTGGACACATCTGAAGCAGCAGAAGCCAGCAAAGGGAAAGAGCAAGCTGTGCTTCTAGACATAAAACTCTTGATGCTCCAATTAAATTACATTAACTTATCCCTTGTGGCCATTATGTGGCCTATCCCTGGAATGTTCACCTCTCCCCTATGTCTGAGCTAGAAATCCAGCTCAAATGGCCACACCTCTATTTACATTTATTTACAATTAAGGATTACACAAAGACCCTCTCAAATTGTTCCCCCACCCCTCTGAACAAGGGAGTAGCTCTCCCCAGACAGAGAGAGGGAGGCCTGCTGTTAGTACTTAGCCACAACAAGAGTCTCAGCTAAGTCTCTGTGTAGCAAAATCACCAGCCCAAGTGAAGAAAAGGAAGAAGGAATAGTTTGTGCAACTCACTTTATCCTAACCCAGCCAGCAAATGGAGTGATACAGGCTCACCATTGTTTTTTCTTATCCAATTCCTTCTTTTTATTCAATGTTCCTGTTTCTTGTATATCATTTAGAACCAGACCAGAGGGCTGTTTTTAAACCACCACACTGATCTCTTTATGTGCTAGCTTTCTTGGAATGAATTCTGAAAGACTGATGTTTGCATCCTTTATTTAATCTGTAGGACATAGACATGCACTATGAACCAACAGACACTGCTGCCATGGCTCGCACTTCCAACCTCAACGAAGAACTTGGACAGGTGGGGAAAAAATAATTCACCATTTCTAATTCTATATATTGAAATTACTCCTGTGATTGAAACTGTTCAAGCAGTGTGCTGATTCAATCAGAAAAAATATATTCCTGCCTTAGTCTTTGCTTGTTCCTATTCGTTCTCTTCATTTTATCAGGTGCTAGGTTGGACTGGATGATCTTGGAGGTCTCTTCCAACCTGGTTGATACTATGAGTCTATGAAAATAGCACAGAGTCACAGAAAACATACAGGAAAACAGAAATGTAATTAAGGATTTGAAACCATATTAAATTAATTAAGGTTTTGAAAGCATATTAATGAATAAATACAGATGCAGATGGCACCAAGCTGGGTGGCTGTGTCAATCTCCTAGAGGGTAGGGAAGCTTTACAGTGGGACCATGTTACCCAGGGAGGTTGTGACTGATCCCTGCCTGGAGGTGTTCAAGGTCAGGTTGGATGAGGCCTTGAGCAACCTGTTCTAGTGAGAGGTGTCCCTGCCTACAGCCAGGGGTTGGAACTGGATGGTCTTTGAGGTCCTTTCCAACTAAACCATTCTATGATTTTAATGGTTTGCTAAGAAGGTGCAGGTTGGTAACATCACCAAAATGTTGTCCAACTAATGAAGCAGCAAGAAGAAATTGTTACTCCTAAGCCATACCTTGTACTTTGGCAGGGGGTTGGAACTGGATGATCTTTTAGGTCCCTTCCAACTAAACCATTCTATGATTTTAATGGTTTGCTAAGAAGGTGCAGGTTGGTAACATCACCAAAATGTTGTCCAACTAATGAAGCAGCAAGAAGAAATTGTTACTCCTAAGCCATACCTTGTACTTTGGCAGGGAGTTGGAACTGGATGATCTTTGAGATCACTTCCAACCTAAACCATTCTGTGATTTTAATGATTTTCATATGAAGGTGCAGGTTGGTAACACCACCAAAATGTCCAATTAATGAGGCAGAAAGAAGAAATGGTTACTCCTAAGCCATACCTTGCACTTTGGCAGGGAACTCCCTGGGTGATCTTTGAGGTCCCTTCCAACCTAAACCATTCTATGGTCTATCATCTAACCTGCACAGGTTAGATCAATGAAGTTCAACAAGGCCTGCACCTGGGAAACAGCAACCCCTATAGAGAGTGCAGAAGTAGTAGTAAAAGTATTTAGTGTATTGATAGTAATGAATTGTACTGGGTATGTAAATCATTGCTGAATGTTGGTGTCAATGAATTTTCTCATTCATTTAGGTCAAGTACATATTTTCTGACAAAACTGGTACCCTGACATGCAATGTCATGCAATTTAAGAAGTGCACTGTGGCAGGAGTTGCTTATGGGTAAGTCTTTTTTACAGACTTGTCTTTATCTGTGTGCCTTTCTTTTCCTCTACCTGTGCCTATGTGCCCATTCAGTAATACTGGCAGTTAAATAACTTCATGCCTGGAAAAATCTGCACCTAGGAGTCATAGAATCATAGAATTCTAATGTGGCACTTGAGGCTATGGTCCAGTGATGAAGGATGCTGTGATGAAGGTTGGATTGGATGATCCTGGTGATCCTTTCCAACCACAGCATTTCAGAGTGATGAGATGTTGTGCTGAGGGATTTGGTTTAGTCAAGGACTTGTCAGTGTGAAACTAATGATTGGACTCCATGGGCTTGAAGGGCTTCTCCAATCTAAGAAATTCTGTGATTCTGTGAATTGTTTGGCTTGGAAAAGACCTCTGAGATGATCAAGTCCAACCATCAAGTCAGTTTGTTAGTAACTATGAAATCTTTCTTAGAGGAGGCATCATCATCACTTCAGTCATCACCTCTCTTTTTCACAAAGAAACAAAAAGTGAATTTTAGATGGCAGAGGCTTGCTGCTTCAGCACTACTTCAGCAGGCACCTTCGTCCTATTGCTCAGTCTGTTTGAAGTGCTTACTAAAAGAAGTCTTCCGTCACAACTGCTAAAACCTCTGTTACTGTTCATATCCTAGGGTATATGTAGGCACATGCTCTTGCACTACATAATGTGCACAAGCCCTGTGAGGAGAGGCTGAGGGAGCTGGGGGTGTGCAGCCTGCAGAAGAGGAGGCTCAGGGCAGACCTCATTGCTGTCTACAACTACCTGAAGGGAGGTTGTAGCCAGGTGGGGTTGATCGCCTCTGCCAGTCAACCAGCAACAGAAGGGGACACAGCCTCAAGTCGTGCCAGGGGAGGTCTAGGCTGGATGTTAGAAGGAAGTTGTTGCCAGAGAGAGTGATTGGCATTGGAATGGGCTGCCCAGAGAGGTGGTGGAGTCTCTGTCCCTGGAGGTGTTCAAGAAAGCCTGGATGAGACACTTAGTGCCATGGTCTAGTTGATTGCTAGGGCTGGGTGCTAGGTGGACTGGATGATCTTGGAGATCACTTCCAACCTGATTGATTAGACACCTCTAGACCTAAGCAGGGAGCAAGCAGAGGTTATGAAATTAAATTGTGTGCTAAAGGTGATGGTTTGGCTTTTGTGGCTTTTTCAATTGGATACCTTTGACAATTCTGAGTTTTAAGAGTCTAATCTAGGCTGAAATCATTAATGTATTAACCACACTGATTATTTTTATTTTTTATTAAGACTTTTAGTTAAATACAGTTCTAACCCTGACATTTCAAATATAGTTATAGATATAGATACAGGTGGCTCAACTTCAACCACTCAAGCTAGTTTTATGACTTAGAATCATAGGATCATAGAATCAGTCAGGGTGAGAAGGCACCACAAGGATCATCTAGTTCCAACCCCCCTGCCATGGGCAGGGACACCCTACCCTAGAGCAGGCTGCCCACAGCCTTAGCCAGCCTGGCCTTAAATACCTCCAGCCATGGGGCCTCAACCACTTCCCTGAGCAACCCATTCCAGCCTCTCAGCACTCTCATGCTCAACAACTTCCTCCTCATGTCCAGTCTGACTCTCCCCACCTCCAGCTTTGCTCCATTCCCCTTAGTCCTGTCACTACCTGATAGCTTACAAAGTCCCTCCCCAGCTTTTTTGTAGGCCCCCTTCAGATCCTGGAAGGCCACCAGGAAGGTCACCTGGGAGCCTCCTCTTCTCCAGACTCAACAGCCCCAACTCTTTCAGTCTGTCCTCAGAGATGACTTCAGAGAAACTGCTCTGATCTAACTATTTTCAAATTCTTTGTATGCCAGTTTCTAAAACTGAGAAATACTTCAATGATAATGGTACTTAAACTCAGTGTTTGATGTTTCATTTATTATATATCTTCATCTGAAGTTGGTATAGTACAAATCCTAAAATTTCTCCTTTATCAAACCAAGGGAATATATTCTTCATAAAAAAATACCTTACTACACTTTGCTACAGAAAAGCTGGGCAGGGACTTTTTAGGCTCTCAGGGAGTGACAGGACTAGGGGGAATGCAGCAAAGCTGGAGGTGGGGAGATTCAAACTGGGCGTGAGGAGGAAGTTGTTAAGCATGACAGTGGTGAGAGGCTGGAATGGGTTTCCCAGGGAGGTGGTTGAGGCCCCATGGCTGGAGGTGTTTCAGGCCAGGCTGGATGAGGCTCTGACCAGCCCGATCTACAGGGCATGGTGTCCCTGCCCATGGCAGGAGGAATGGAACTAATGATCTATGTAGTCCCTTCCAACCCTGACTGATTCTATAGCTTTCCAGCTCCCATCCACACCATTTTGCAAAGGCAGGGACAGATTTTCTGATGAGTATCCTTGTTTAGAAAGCAGAGTTTCTCTTTACAGTGAATAACCATTACAACATCTCTCATAGCTGCTCAAAGGATGGAGTCACTCTGTCTTTTGTATTGATGCAAATGGGTTGGGAATACAGAAAAGGATGAAAGTGCCTGATCCATTTCCCATGTTTCTTAGAATCAGCCAGGTTGGAAGAGACCTACAAGATCAGCCAGGCCAACCTAGCACCCAGCCCTATTCAGTCAACAAAACCATGGCACTAAGTGCCTCATCCAGGCTTTGCTTGAACACCTCCAGGGATGGTGACTCCACCACCTCCCTGGGCAGCCCATTCCAATGCCAATCACTCTCTCTGCCAACAACTTCCTCCTAACATCCAGCCTAGACCTCCCCTGGCACAACTTGAGACTGTGTCCCCTTCTTCTGTTGCTGGTTGCCTGGCAGAAGAGACCAACCCCACCTGGCTACAGCCTCCCTTCAGGTAGTTGTAGACAGCAATGAAGTCTTCCCTGAGCCTCCTCTTCTGCAGGCTGGACATCCTCAGCTCCCTCAGCCTCTCCTCATAAGGTTTTTGTTCCAGGCCTCTCACCAGCGTTGTCACCCTTCTCTGGACACGTTCCAGTATCTCAACATCTCTCTTGAATTGAGGATTCTTCTTTCTGAGCGTGTTGTAAACTGTGAATTACTCAAACCTGTGTCATCACAGGGCAGAGTCCTGTATGAGCTGTGGCTGCCTTTGTTCATCAGCTTTTTGTGAAGTCAGTCAGACAAGCTGCTTTAGCCTGGCTTCAGACAGTTAAAAATCTACCTTCTCTTGAATGAGAAACTGTGTCAATATTTGTATGCTGAAATATAAAGTAAGATTTGTAAAGAGAACTCATACCTTTATGTCTGCTAGTACAAGTTAGTAAATAGACAAGCTCTCAATTGAACAAAAATGTATTTATGAATGAGTTTATGAAGCTTTAAGAGAAACATCAGAGGTTTGCAACATTTTATTGCTATGTAGGCACTACTAAAATACTCAGTTGGGTTACATTTAATTTTGAATATTGATTTAATTTCATTAACTAACTTCTTTTTTATGCATGATTCAGGTTTTGGGTTTTTTTTAGCCTTTGTGATTCTTTTTCCTCTCCCTCTTTCTGTTCTTTCCTTACTTCTTATGCAGCCATTGCCCTGAGCCTGAGGATTATAGTATTCCTTCAGATGATTGGTAAGCTCTAAGAATCATTTAGTATGTGGTGTTTGTTGAAGGTTCAAACTTCAAACACATGAGTGAGATTTTTGAGAAGCAGCCAAATGTGAGATATGTTACTCAGAGGTTGTTTTACCTTCAAACTTAGGCAGGCTGATAGACTCTTAAAACATATTTCTGCCATCAGAGTTGTATGACTTGCTAATAGGATCACACAGGTCCAGTACAGTTACTCTGCTGATAGTCTTGAGCAATTCAGAGTAGTTTATTAAAGAGAAATTTGTGTTGTTTATTAAGGTAGTTGGTGTTATGGAACCTTTGATCACACTTTTCTGCTGTTACTTATTGACAAATTAATCATAATTTACTTTCTTTAAAGGTCCATATTTTAGGGTAAAAATATGTTAGAAGTTACTGCTAATATTTTGCTTCCTAGAATATTAGCACTATCTAGCTCTTAACTGAAAGACATATCAAAGCCCCCAAATACACTTGGGGCCAATATTAATCTCTCAACCAATACCTCAGGAGAGGCCAAGCCCTGATTTCCTTTCTGCTGCCATCTGCATGATGTTTTGTACTTCTTCAGCATACTTTCTGAAACAAAGGATTTGCAGTAGCATTCCAACTAAGCTCAGATAGACTGGGGGGAAAATGTCTTTTGCAATCTTTATGCTATTGCTGTTGATAGTATCAACACCAAACTGTCATGTGTGAAATGTGTGAAGAGTTTTAAAGGCCTAAAAACCTGCTTTGCTAGGGCACAATTAATGGTTCTTTCTTTAGATTAAGAAACAAGAGAATAAATTGTTGCTCTAGATTAAGAAACAACAAAATAAACAACAACGACCAAAAAAAAGCCAACACCAGAAACTTCTCCCTCACATACACATAAAGAGGTGTGGATTCATGAAGACTGCTTACTTCACAGTTTGTCATACAATGGCTTAGATTGGGAGGGACCTTAAAGATCCATCTACTACACCCTCCCCACCATGGGCAGGGGTGCCTCTGAACTAGACTTGGCTGCTCAAGACCTCGTCCAACCTGGCCTTGAACACTCACAGGGAGAAGACAGCCACAACCTCCCTGGGCCTCCCTGTTCTAGAGTCTCATCACCCTCATACTGAAGAATTTCTTCCTAAAATCCAGTCTAAACTCAGCCTCAGACCACTCCCCCTTGTCCTATTTCTAAGCACCCTTATGAAAAGTCCCTCTGCACCCTTCCTGTAGGATCCATTCAGGTATTGGAAGGCAGCTATAAAGTCCCCCTAGAGTCTTCTCTTTTCTAGGCTGAACAACCCCAGCTCCCTCAGCTTATCCACGTAGCAGAGATGTTCCAGCTTTTGGATCATCTTGGTGGCACTCCTTTATCATCTTTTCTGCAATTCATCATCTCCTTATCCAAAGCCTACACTTCTGTGTCACAAGGATCATAGAATCAAAGAATCAACCAGGTTGGAAGAGACCTCCAAGATCATCCAGTCCAACCTAGCACCCAGCCCTATCCAATCAACTAGACCATGGCACTAAGTGCCTCATCAAGTCTTTTTTTGAACATCTCCAGAGACAGCAACTCCACCACCTCCCTGGGCAGCCCATTCAGTCCAGACCCCCTGCAGTGAGCAGAGGCATCCACACTTTGGTCAGTTGCCCAGAGCCTTGTCAAGATTGACCATGAATATCTCCAAGGATGGGACCTCAACCATTGTTGATGTGTCTTCTTTATCTAGATTAATTTTTGATCATTACTAGAATCACAGAATCAAAGAATCAACCAGGTTGGAAGAGACCTCCAAGATCATCCAGGCCAACCTAGCACCCAGCCCTAGACAATCAACTAGACCATGGCGCTTAGTGCCTCATCCAGTCTTTTCTTGAACACCTCCAGAGACAGCAACTCCACCACCTCCCTGGGCAGCCTATTCCAATGCCAATCACTCTCTCTGCCAACAACTTCCTCCTAACATCCCTCAACACAACTTGAGACTGTGTCCCCTTGTTCTATTGCAGGTTGCCTGGCAGGAGAGACCAACCCCACCTGGCTACAGCTTCCCTTCAGGTAGTTGTAGACAGCAACTAGGTTCATTTTTGGTCATGAGTAGTAGAACATAAACCCTCTATGTTCAGACTACTCTGATATCTGAACTGTTTGATTGCCCCTCTCAGATGCAGGATCTTTTTTTCTGTGAACATTTGCAAGCCTATTTAGAAGCTGCTAATTCCTCAAAGAAATGTGATCTCTTCCAATTTATCTAATTCTCAGTCCCTTAAATAATCTCATTCTAGAGATAAAAAAACAAGGAGCCAAAGTCTTGCATATTGTGGATTTATTTTTACTTCATCCTGCATTACCTGAAGTCAGCAGATCTAAATGTCTTTATATAAATGAAAGCTTCTTAAAGTTAGATAAACTGTGGTGATGTGAAGCAGGTACCTTCTCACTTTACTTTCTCCCACTATGTGATTGCAGAGTTTGGTGTGGCAGCTACAAACCAAAATCTGTGCTTTGATCTTAGCATTGTGGATGATTTCGTAGAATCATAGCATCATAGATTGGTCTGGGCCAGGAGGAACATCTAGAGGTCATCTAGTCTGGCCCCCTTGCAGTCAGCAAGGACATCCCCACTAGCCTCACCTTGAATGTCTCCAGTGAAGGGGCCTCAACCACCTCCTTGGGCAACCTGTTGCAGTGCTTCACCGCCCTCATAGTAAAGAACTTGTTCCTAACATCTCAAGCTTGAATGTCTTGCCCCTCCTCCTGTCACTGCAGTCTTTTGCAAACAGTTTCTCTCCATCTTTCCTCTAGGCCCCCTTCAGGTATTGGCAGGCTGCTAATAGGTCCCTCCAGAGCCTCCTCCTCTCCAGATTGAACACCTCCAGCTCCCTCAGCCTGTCCTCATAGCAGAGGTGCTTCAAACCTCTGATCACTTTCGTGGTCCTCCTCTAGACCTGCTCCATCAGGTCCATGTCCTTCCTGTAATGAGGGCTCTGTAACTGGATGCAGTACTCCAGGTGGGGTCTCACCAGAGCAGAGTAAGGTGGAAGAATCACCTCTCTGGATCTGCTGGCCACACTTCTTTTGATGTAGCCCAGGATGTGATTTGCCTTCTGAGCTGCAAGCTCACACTGTCTGCTTATGTCCAGCTTCTGATCCACCAGCATCCCCAAGTCTCTTTCCACAGGGCTGCTCTCTAACACCTTATCCCCCAGCCTGTAGTGGTAGTGAGGACTGTTCCATCCCAGGTGCAGGACCTTGCACTTGCTCTTCTTGAACTTCACAAGGTTCACCTGGGCACACCTCTTCAGCCTGTCCACGTCCCTCTGGATGGCCTCCTGTCCCTCTGGTGTGTCGGCACCACCACACAGTTTGGTGTCAGCTGCAAACTTGCTGATGCTGCCCTCGATCCCTCTGTCTATGTCATTGATTAAAAACACTAAACAGCATAGGTCCTAGCACAGACCCTTGAGGGACAACGCTTGTCACTGCTCTCTATCTGGACTTCAAGCCATTGAGCACCACCCTCTGGATGCCACCATCCAGCCAATTCCTTGTCCACACATTAAATCCACATCTCTTCAATTTGTTGAGCAGGATGTTCTGGGGGACCACGTTAAAGGCCTTGCACAAGTCCAGCTAGACCACATCCATAGGGTACCCCTTACCTAACAACTTTCTATGTGAATTGTTCAGAATATGCTAATGTTTGATCTCTTTCCTGCTCAATTCTTTCTAGGCAGGGCTCACAAAACGGAGAAGAAAAAACATTTAGTGACTCTTCATTGCTGGAGAATCTGCAGAGCAATCATGTAAGTTCTATGGAAACAACTGCCATTGTCTTGTGAAATCAAACCATTGCTTTCAGAAGGTCAAAAGATGATGTCCTTTGAGGGAAAAAAAAGTCAATTAGGTATTTACAGAAAATCAGCATGCCTAGTTTCTGATCTGACTAAGGAACAGCACCATCATTACTACCTTCTGTCTGTCATGGGTACAAGAGATGTTGTTGCCTGCTCCTTTAAGCAGTTGAACTGTTGTTTCTCTTGCATATGTAAATAAATTACTCTCTTCTTTCCTTAATTTTGTTCTTCCCAGAAGGATGATTTCAGGGTAACAAGCAGACAGCGAAGCGCTTTGTTCCTACTAATGGAGCAACCTTAAATGCTGGACTACAAAGCTAGAGTGCAGCTGTGCAGTGCATCAGAAGCAGAGAGGTCTCTTAGATTTAGCTGTAATTTTCAATGCTATGGGCATAGGCTGCTTGGATCACAGGATCACAGGATATTAGGGGCTGGAAGGGACCCAAGGAGATCATGGAGTCCAACCCCCCTGTGAGAGCAGGACCACACGACCTAGCACATATCACACAGGAACAGATCCAGACAGGCCTTGAAAGTCTCCAGAGAAGGAGACTCCACAATCTCTCTGGGGAGCCTGTCCCAGTGCTCTGGGACCCTTAGAGTAAAGAAGTTTCCCCTTGTGTTGAGGTGGAACCTCCTGTGCTGCAGCTTACATCCATTGCTCCTTGTCCTATCCCAGGGAGCAAGTGAGCAGAGCCTGTCCCCCACCTCCTGACCAACCCTCATGTGTTTATAAACATCTCTTAAATCCCTTCTCATTCTTCTCTTCTTCAGACTAAAAAGTCCCAGGTCCCTCAGTCTCTCTTCATAAGGCAGTGCTCCAGTCCCCTAATCATCCTCGTAACTCTCTGTTGGACCCTCTCCAGCTTGGAAGAGGTCACTGCTGTTGTCTAGAGAATCTTCAGTGTGCTGATGGTTGAATCTTGAAAGTTTTATAGTAGATAGATAGTGTTAAGTATAGGTAATATGAGCATCCAAGCTATAAAAATGCAGCTGTGTGCATCTTAAAACTCCAGGCACACGTTCAAACACAGGCTTCACCACTGCATATTAAATGTATTCTGAATTGCTTTGGAAAAGAATCTGTAATTCAGCCTTCTGAATATGTCTTGGCTGGCCTGGGAGGTCCACAGTGGAAGTGCTCCCATCAGTGCACTATGGTTTTAAGTTAGGTTTTCATATCTTATTATATTTCTATAGAGTAATTGTGATGTTACCTTTGTTGTTCACTTTGTTAGTCTGCTACTAATATGAACTACTATAAATATGCTACAAGAAGACTTGGTTGAGGTGGCAGCTTCTGTGAGCTTATTTAGGGAGGACAGTGGGATTCCTTTTGAGCAGCCACTCAGGAGTCAGTGCAATCATGTGCAAATTTCAGCTGTACTCACAAGGCTGTTAGCTGTATTCATAAAAATCAATTGACTATTATGCTTACCAACACTCTTTGCCCCTCTTTTGGCTAAATGATTTAAAACTGGATCAGCTTTTCAGACCTTGAAGTGACTGCTACATTCATGTAAAGATCTTCCTGTGAAAGCTGTTCCCCTGAACTTGCAGCATTGTCCACCTGATTTTTAGGTTCACAGGATATTAGGGGTTGGAAGGGAACCAAAGAGGTCATGGAGTCCAAACCCCACATGCCAGAGCAGGACCACTCAGTCTAGCACATATCAGAGGAATGCATCCAGACAGGCCTTGAAAGTCTCCAGAGAAGGAGACTCCACAACCTCTCTGGGCAGCCTGTTCCAGTGCTCTGGGACCCTTACAGTCAAGAAGTTCCCCCCTGTGTTGAGGTGGAACCTCCTGTGCTGCAGCTTGTACCCATTGCTCCTCATCCTATCCCAGGGAGCAAGTGAGAAGAGGTTCTTCTTTCTAAAGGTTCTTAAAAGGTGTTGCAAACATGACATTGGGGGAAAAATGACCATATTTAGTGAAAAAGACAACACCCAAAGAGACTTAAGTGAATAAAGTGAAATTCACTCAGGTTTACCTTCCCTATAAAATGCTTATTTGAGTTGTTCTGTGTTTCTGCTTATCTGCTTTTGATTGTTATAAGAGCAAATGATACTGAAGTCTTTCTAATACATCTATTGGTATAGATATACCAATAGATATATTGGTATATCTATATGTAGGTCTATAGATACTGGTACAGCAGCAAAAGGCTATTCTGCATGCTGAAAGCAGTGCACAGCTAATACCTCTTTTATTTAATTGTTGATAGGTTTTAAAGAAGAGAGAAAAATCCTTCCATTAGCTTTTTCATGCCTATTATTTATCCTTGTCAGTTAGTTACTGCTGAAATGATTAATCATGCTCTGACTTGTTTGGTTTTTAGCCAACTGCACCTATAATATGTGAGTTTTTGACAATGATGGCAGTGTGTCATACAGCAGTGCCAGAAAGAGAAGGTGATAAAATTATCTATCAAGCAGCATCTCCAGGTAAGGCTCAATTGCTTTCTGCCCACTCATTAAGCAAATTTTATTCCAAGTTTATTGGCTTTTGTAGTATCTTCCAAACTTTTAGAAGAAGCAGAAAAAAAACCCAGAATGGGTCATAGCTGCAATCAGTTTTGTCAGAAAACAATATTTAGGCTTTTCTAATTTGCTTTACAAAATACATATGGATGTGCTGTGGATTATAGAAGGGTGAAGGGTGGTTAGCCACACAGCATTCCCAAAGTGTTGTCAGATTGCTTGGATGTCTGAAGGTACTGCTTGAATGCAAATAGAAATCAAAGCAGGAGGCAAATTGATGTCCTTGCTTGTGAACCTGTTCTGTACTTGGTAACCATGGTAGTGATATGGAACAAAGAATGTGCTTGTAATAAAAAATAAAGGGAAAAGAAATGTTTTTAATAGGATAAAAGTTGTGATAAATTTTAATAGAGAGTGAGAAAATATTAGAGTGCAAAAGGTCTGCTTCAAGCCTGCTATGGTTCATAGACAATTTTTGAACTCAGGAAATTAAGAAGCAAGGCAAAATGATTAAAATATGCTCAGCTCTGCCAAGCAAATGTATTAGGACAAGTTTTGATGGGAGAAATGACACAAAGCACAGAATCTCCACCTTTCATCTTCTCTGTCTGCCCCAGCTCCTCAGTGACTGTGTCTCTAAATTCTGTCCTTCAGCAATTGGAATACAAGGGCAAAGGTAGAGCCATAAATAAAGGTAACTGGGCCATGGAAAAGTTTTC
Source organism: Pogoniulus pusillus (assembly GCF_015220805.1). Classification (NCBI taxonomy): domain Eukaryota; kingdom Metazoa; phylum Chordata; class Aves; order Piciformes; family Lybiidae; genus Pogoniulus; species Pogoniulus pusillus. The sequence continues at coordinate 35,382,073 of NC_087272.1, read as the reverse complement.
CTGGGCCTTGTGAGCAAATTTCATTCTGACATCCTGAGCTATCCCAGGCAACCAGCAATAGAACAAGGGGACATAGTCTCAAGTTGTGCTGGGGTAGGTATAGGCTGGATATTAGGAAGAAGTTCTTCACAGAGAGAGTGATTGGCATTGGAATGGGCTGCCCAGGGAGGTGGTGGAGGCACCATCCCTGGAGGTATCAAGAAAAGATTGGATGAGGCACTTAGTGCCATGGTCTAGTTGACTAGCTAGGGCTGGGTGCTAGGTTGGACTGGATGATCTTGGAGGTCTCTTCCAACCTGGTTGATTCTATGATTCTATGATTCTGTTTGGAGAGAACTGATGCTTATGGGAGACTGGCTTGCTGCTTGATATGTTTCCTGAATGTAGGCATTGAAGTTAGCTCTTACAGGAATGGCTTATCACTCCTCTCTTGTAAAACAGAGCTTAAACAAAAATAAATGTGCCTTCTCCAGTGCCCCACTGAGGAAGATGCTTGTCTAGATGCCTTTTGGGCACTGCAATACAGTAGAGATGTGGAGGTGCTGGAGTGGGTCCAGGGGAGGGCAACGAAGCTGGGGAAGTGCCTAGAGAATAAATCTTATGAGGAGTGACTGAGGGAGCTGGAGATGGTTAGTGTGAAAAAGAGTAGGTTGAGGGGAAACCTGATTGCTGTCTTCAGCTACCTGAAGGGACACTGTGGAGAGGCTGCTGCTGGTCTCTTCTCACAGGTAATTGTACACAGAACAAGAGGGAATGGCCTCAGGCTGAGACTGGGGAGGATTAGATTGGACATTAGGAAAAAGTTTTTCATGGAGAGAGTGGTCAGCATTGGAATGAGCTGCCCAGGGAGGTGGTGGAGTTGCCATTCCTGGAGGTGTTCAAGCAAAGCCTGGATGAGGCACTTAGTGCCATGGTCTAGGTGACTGGATAGAGCTGGGTGCTAGGTTGGACTGGATGAGCTTGGAAGTCTCTTCCAAACTGGTTGATTCTATGATTCTGGCACTTAAGCATATGGTTTAAGGTCAATCTTGTAGAGGAGGGATGTAGATTGGACTTGGTAATCCTGAGAGGCTTTTTGCAACTTGGCTGTTTCTGTGATTCTGATTCTGTGAAGAGGATGTTCTCATTCCTGAGCTGAGAGGCATTTTTGTTCCTTTTGAGACTTATTTTCTCTAAGTTATAAACTCATTCTATCAGCTCTGACAGGAGTAACAAAGAGTTCTTTCCAGCACCACATTTACTCTTATATATCTATAAAAGCAGAAGAACTTGGACTGTGTCCATTAAATCAGTGGGGTAAGCTAACAGTTATCTGGGGCCTATGCATAGTAACTAATTGGCTCGTTGCAGATGAAGGAGCATTGGTCAGAGCAGCCAAGCATCTTCGTTTTGTGTTCACTGGGAGGACACCTGACTCAGTAATCATAGAGACTGTAAGTACACTGAAATAACATCATTTGCATTGAAAAATTTCCAAGCTTCATGATAAATTTCTATTGCAGTGTTGGGCTTGGGCTTGTTTGCATTATTTTTCACCAGATTTTGTTTGTTTGAATTCTTCAGCTGGGACAGGAAGAGAGATACGAGCTGCTGAATGTCCTGGAATTTACAAGGTAAACAACATGTTGTACACTTCTCTTGTGAAAGTAATTCATGCCTTGTAAAAAAGTTTTCATGTTTTATATTAGTACAGGCAAACTCTGTAGGTTGTGTGGCTTTTTTTTTTCTCTGTCATATGTGATCATAATGCAGGCAAAGCAGTGCACTTGAGCACGATCACACTTCTGATTTTATTGTAAACCATTTTCAGAGGCAAATGTTTTCTTTTTCCTATTGTCTTCTTTTTGGGTAATATCTTTCAGTTTTGCACTAAAAAACCTTTATCTGACATGAAAAGACATGCATAGAGTCATAGAATCAAGCAGGTCGGAAGAGACCTCCAAGATCATCCAGTCCAACCTAGCACCCAGCCCTGTCCACTCAACTAGACCATGGGACTAAGTGCCTCATCCAGGCTTTGCTTGAACACCTCCAGGGATGGTGACTCCACCACTCCCTGGGCAGCTCATTCCAATGTCAATCACTTTCTCTGCCAACAATTTCCTCCTAACATCCAGCCTAGACCTGCCCTGGCACAACTTGAGACTGTCCCTAAATGCTCTAGATGTATTTCTGAAAGCCCTGTCACTGTGTGAGTTATTAAAACTGTGCTATTTGAGGGGCAAGGGGGAAGGTCTGAACATGCTTTACACACACCTTAAGTGATAAAATGAAATTTTGCTTTTGACCTTAAATATACTTAAATAATTATGACTTAAATACTTTAGGATGAAACCCATTCTATTCTAAATAGCATCACAGAATCACAACATTATCAGGGCTAGAAGGAACATGAAGGATTATCCAGTTCCAGCCCCCCTGCCATGGGCAGGGATACCTCATAATAGATCAGGTTGCTCAGAGCCACATCCAGCCTAGTCTTAAACACCTCCAGGGATGAGGCTTCCACCACTACCCTGGGCAACACATTCCAGTGTCTCACCACTCTCATGGTGAAGAACTTCTTCCTCACATCCAATCTGAATCTACCCACTTCTAATTTTGCTCCATTCTCCCCAGTCCTATCATTACCTGGCATCCTAATAAGTCCCTCCCCAGCTTTCTTGTAGTCTCCTTCAGACACTGAAAGGCCACAATAACATCTCCTCCGAGCCTCCTCTTCTCCAGACTGAACAGCCCCAATTCTGTCAGTCTGTCTCCATAGGAAAGCAGCTCTATCCCTTTGATCATCCTCATATCCCTTCTCTGCACATGTTCCAGTATATCCAGGTCTTCCCTGTAATAGAGGCTCCAGGACTGGATGCAGTATTCCAGATGTGGGCTCACCAGAGTAGAGTAGAGTGGCATAATCACCTCCCTCAACCTGCTGGCCACACTTCTCTTGATGCAGCCAGAATACTTTCTGAGCTGCAAGTGTACACTGGTGGCTCACGTTGAGCTTCTCATCCACCAAGGCCTTTTCAGGGCTGCTCTGAAGCCAGTCACTGCCCAGCCCATATTGATGCTCAGGATTGCACAAGTGTTGGCCAGTTAGTTTTATTGGAAACTGAGTTTATCACATAGTTGCTTTCAGTAAAAAAAAATACCTGCCAAAGTAGTAGGAATTATGAAGGTACCTGTAAGAAATCTGGATGTAGTTTCACTTAATATGTAAATATGTTTCTGTTGTGTTCGTGTATGGAGTCTGTGTTCAAAGTGTTCATGCAGGCCCACTGCTTACTTTGGCACAGGATGAGGAAGGGATTTGTATGTAGAGGAAGCTCTTTCTTTCATGGAGTGATTGCTTCTAAATGTACCTGCGGAAAGTGATTACTGTTTTCCTTCCTGCCCTTCTATGTTTCCCTTGAGCTTAGCTAAAGAAGCAAAAAAGACCAAAAAATAAGCATCCAAAGCAATACTAGAGAGACTGGCTGAAGCTGTATGCATAGATTGAGTGAAAAGAGAGTAAGAGTTCCTTGTCCTTATAATACTATCATAGAATCAACCAGATTGGAAGAGAACTCCAAGATCAGCCAGTCCAACCTAGCACCCAGCCCTATTCAGTCAGCAAAACCATGCCACTAAATGCCTCATCCAGGCTTTTCTTGAACATCTCCAGGGATGGTGACTCCACCACCTCCCTGGGCAGCTGTGATGGTTTGGGGGTTACCCCGCCCCCCCACACTTTTGAATTTGCCCCAGCTAACTCAGACGGACCCTGGGAATATAGATGAAGCAATTTATTTACAGCTAGCAGAATTTACAAGCAGCTATTTACAATATATACAGTTATATACAGTTATATACAGAAATATACAAAGGATAAACAATACAAAAGCACAACTCCCCTCCCAGAAACCTAAGTTCCCAGGAGGGGCTCTCAAACCACCCCAACACCTCCCCCCGTCCCTCTCAACCTTACCCCAGTTCTCAGGAAGAAGAGAGGTGCAGCCAAGAGGTTAGGGAGCAAGGTTAGTAGGAGCAGGGTTAATGAGATGTGACCAGGTCTAAGGCAAAAGCAAGAGTGAGAGACAAAATGGAGAATGTTTTCCTTCTTCCCAAAGTTCTCAACGTGACTGTGAGAGAAGTAGACACAATTGTTTTTCATTTCACTGCCTGTTATCTAGTTCTGTTACCAAAACATTCTAGCTTGCTTCAAACTAGCACAATCCACCCCTTGTCTACTTCGCTCAGAGTATCGCTGAGAATTATCCAATCTAACCTAAACCAATATTTACAATAAACCAATATATACAAGTTCAGTTCACACTTCATTCAGATGTAGGTGATTCAAAAGCTCAGAACAGGGACTCCCAGGTGATGCTGGGTTCGTGCTCACGTGCTGTAGATTCTATTGTAGATTCTCTCAGTGTTGGGCGCCGATGTTACCTAGAACAGAAAACTCCTAACAGCTTGAATTTAAACTCTCTCAGCTAAAGTTAGATTTCTCTGTGGAATACACTGGATTTCACCATTCTCCTGCATTACCCAGTATGTATGACCAGGACCTTCAGCAGAAACCACCCCTCGGATAGGTTTCCCTTCGCCCGAAGGAGAAAATACCCAAACAGTTTTCCCTAACAGATTCTTCTCATGTACAACAGGAACTTTATCACCGTCTACTGTTTGGACCAAATCTGATTGTGCAGGTCCTGCTCTGTTTACTGAACCTCTACTATTTACCAACCAGGTAGCTTCTGCTAAATGTTTGTCCCAGTTTTTCAGAGTTCCACCCCCCATGGCCTTGAGGGTGGTTTTCAGCAAACCATTGTAGCGCTCAATCTTCCCTGAAGCTGGTGCATAGTAGGGTATGTGATAGATCCATTCAATACCATGCTCTTTGGCCCAATTTTTCACAAGATTGTTCTTGAAATGAGTGCCATTGTCTGACTCGATCCTCTCTGGAGTTCCATGTCTCCACAAGATCTGTCTCTCCAAACCAACAATGGTGTTACGTGCAGTAGCATGCGGAACTGGATAGGTTTCCAACCATCCAGTGCTGGCTTCTACCATCGTTAGCACATACTGCTTATCAGAACGTGATCTAGGTAAAGTGATGTAGTCAATCTGCCAGGCTTCACCATACTTGTACTTTGACCATCTATCACCATACCATAAGGGCTTGATTCGCTTAGCCTGCTTAATAGCAGCACAAATGTCACAGTCATAGATGACTTGGGTGATAGCGTCCATGGACAAGTCAATTGACCTATCACGAGCCCATCGGTATGTTCCATCTCTGCCTTGATGTCCAGATGAATCATGGGCCCACCGAGCTAAGAACAGTTCACCTCGGTGTTTCCAATCAAGGTCAATGTCAAGATCAGAGTTGGTATCAACTTGAGCAATCTTAGCAGCTTGGTCTGCCTTCTGGTTATGTTGATGTTCCTCAGTGGTTCTGCTCTTAGGCATGTGTGCATCTACGTGCCGCACCTTCACTGGAGTTTTCTCCAGCCGTGCATCAATGTCCTGCCATAGATCAGCACACCAAATAGGCTTTCCTTTCCTCTGCCAACCATTCTTCTTCCAGTCCTTCAGCCAACCCCATAGAGCATTGGCTACCATCCACGAGTCGGTGTAGAGGTAAAGGATAGGCCAATTCTCACGTTCAGCCACATCAAGAGCAAGTTGAACAGCTTTTACCTCAGCGAACTGACTGGATTCTCCTTCGCCATCTTTCGTTTCGGTAACTCTCCTGGTTGGACTCCAAACCGCTGACTTCCATATTCGCTTGTTCCCAACAAGACGACAGGAACCATCTGTGAACAAAGCATAGTTCTTTTCCTGATCAGAGAGATCACCATAGGGAGGAGCTTCCTCAGCACGAGTTATTTTCTCCTCCGGAGGTTTGGAACAGTCTGTGCCTTCCGGCCAGTTGGTGATCACCTCCACTAGACCAGGTCGGTCAAGATTACCCATTCGTGCTCGTTGGGTTATCAAAGCCATCCATTTAGACCAGGTTGCATCTGTGGCATGATGTGGTGATGAACCTTTGCCCTTGAACATCCAGTTAAGAACTGGCAGTCTAGGAGCTAAAAGCAATTGTGACTCAGTTCCAATCACTTCAGAAGCTGCTTTCACTCCCTCATAGGCTGCTAGAATCTCTTTCTCAGTTGCAGTGTAATTTGTCTCTGAACCTCTGTAACAACGTCCCCAGAAACCAAGTGGACGTCCACGTGTCTCATTCGGAGCTCTCTGCCAAAGACTCCAAGTTGGACCATTGTCACTGGCAGCCGTGTACAGAATGTTTTTAATGTCCAGACCAGATCTCACAGGTCCCAGGCCCACTGCATGGACTATTTCTCGCTTAATCTGATCAAAGGCTGCTTGTTGTTCAGGTCCCCACTCGAAATTGTTTCTCTTACGAGTCACATCATGCAGAGGTTTGACAATCTGACTGAAACCAGGAATGTGTAGTCTCCAAAATCCCACCACACCAAGAAAAGAAAGTGTGTCCTTCTTACTGGTGGGAACTGCCATAGTAGAGACTTTGTTGATCACATCCTGAGGAATGTAACGGCGACCATCCTGCCACCGCACTCCCAGAAACTGAATTTCTCTGGCAGGTCCTTTGACCTTGTCCCTCTTAATGGCAAAACCTGCTTGCAACAGAATGTCAATGATTTTGTTACCTTTCTCGAAGACTTCCTCAGCAGTTTGGCCCCACACAATGATGTCGTCGATGTACTGGATGTGCTCTGGAGCTTTACCTTTCTCCAGTGCATTGTGGATGACTGAGTGACAGATGGTTGAGCTGTGTTTCCACCCCTGAGGCAAACGGTTGAACTGGTACTGGATTCCTCTCCAGGTGAATGCAAACTGAGGCCTGCACTCCTTTGCTATGGGAATAGAGAAGAAAGCATTAGCAATGTCTATGGTTGCATACCATTTAGCCTCCTTCGATTCCAGCTCGTACTGGAGTTCCAGCATGTCTGGCACAGCTGCACTCATGGGTGGCGTCACCTCGTTGAGGGCACGAAAGTCAACTGTCAGTCTCCAGTCGCCCGTAGGTTTGCGCACAGGCCAGATGGGACTGTTGAAAGGTGAATGAGCTTTCTCGATGACAGCCTGACTCTCCAGTTGACGAATCAGCTGATGAATGGGCAACAAAGAGTCACGGTTAGTTCTGTACTGTCTATGATGAACAGTTTGAGTTGCAATTGGCACTTCCAGGTCCTCTATGTCATGATGTCCTACAACTGCAGATTCATCAGAAAGTTCAGGTCTAATAGACAATTTCAATTTATCATCCTCAATCTCTACAGATGCTATTCCAAAAGCCCATTTATGACCCTTAGGATCTTTGAAACAGCCTTGTCTCAAAAAGTCAATTCCCAAAATGCAAGGCGCATCAGGACCAGTTACAATAGTATGTGTCTTCCACTCTTTACCAGTTAAACTGATCTCCGCCTGTATCTTAGTTAACTCTTGAGATCCACCAGTGATTCCAAAAATAGAAATGGACTCTGTCCCTTTGCAATTAGATGGCAATAAAGTACACTGAGCACCTGTGTCAACTAAAGCCCTGTATTTCCGAACTCTTGAACTGCCAGGCCACCTAATGAATACATTCCAATAGATTCGGTTCTCTCCACTATCCCTTTCCTCCTCCTGGCTGGAGGCAGGGCACCCCTAATGCTGAACATGGCATGTAGGGTGTACACAGTGATTGGTGTTGTTGCGAGAGGAACTGCAACTGTTGGAACAATTGCAGTTGCTCTCGGGAGCTGAAGAAGTGACAGCTACTTTCCTGGCATTATTGCCTCTGTTTCTGCCACTCTGCAGATCCCTGACTCTCTTTGAAAGAGCTGAAGTAGGTTTACCATCCCATTTGTTCATGTTCTCCCCGTATGTGTCACGCAGAAGTATCCACAGTGACGCACGTGATTGCTGCTGTCTGGGTGGAATTTGTCTCCTCCTAGGCTGGAATTGCCTTGCAGGAGGTGGGCGTCTGTTCCTGACTGCAGAAACATGCACCCATTCAGATGATGCAGGAACGGTATCCTTTACCAGATTAGAAATTGAGGTTGTAAGGTCCTCCTTCAGTTCTTTCATGGTATTCTTAATCTCTGTGGTCATAGTTTGTATGGCAGAGACTAAACCAGAATGTGACAAGCTGTCCTCAATCTGCCTGAGCTGATCAGTGAATTCACCAACAGTGAAAGACCTTCCATTATCACTCCTTGCTAGGAATTTACTGGCCAAGATGTTAGCATAGGATGAAGGAGCAAGCTTAATCAGCTTCTTCATGAGACCTGTTCCCAAAGGAATATCGTCAGGCTCATGAGTGCCATGATCTCCATAAAGCACTTCCTTCACAGCAAACTCCTTCAGAAGCTTAATTCCCTGCTCAACGGTGTTCCACTTCTTGGCAGCCCATGGCAAATCATCTCGGGAAGGATATCTCATAGCCACAGCCAACAAAAGGCGTGTCCACAAGCTAACCCTACCAAGAGGACTTGCTAGGTGTTTGTCCACTCCACTCTCCTTAGTGAGTGGTCCCAGCTGCTTGGCAGACTTGTCTCCTACCTGCAGAGCATTAGCACCAATGCCACGGCATCTCACTAGCCAGCTTAAGATTGGCTCACCTGATTCCCTTGTGTATTCCTTCCTAACTTCCCTGACCTCTCTGAGTGGATCCTTGGAGCCTTGGATGTCATCTTCCTCCTCTTCTTCCTGTTGTTGTTCTGGTGGTGCCGGGCCTAACACAATCTTCCTCATAGCATTCCTAAACTCATTGGAACCATCCTCTCTCCTGGCAGCTAACCTCACAGCGCTCCTCTCACTTGAGTATTGTTGTCTCAGCACATCTACAAGGTCTCGTAGACTAACTGCCTCCTCTTCCTCCTCTTGCTGCTGATCACCAGAGGTCCCCTCTCTTACATCCTCCTGTGAACCACTCTTTGTCTTAGCTTTTGCCTTAGCAGGTGCCAGAAGGGCCTGAGCAGCAACAGACTTGGATGTGTCTGCTGGAGGATTTGAATCTTTAGGAGTCTGACTTGGAGGGTTTGAATCCTTAGGGGTCTGACCTGGAGCATTTGAATTATTGGAGGTCTGACTTGGAGCATTTGTATCCTTAGGGGTGTGACTTGGAGCTTGTGAGTTCAAATCTGCCTTGCTTTTAACAGGAGGATTTTGGTTCTGGTCTGCTGGCTGGGGGTTCAAATTAGCTGAGCTGGTGTCATTAGGATTTGGACTGACTGGGCTAGCGTTACTAGCACTAGTGGTGTTATTATTTGCCTGTCCTCCTGGGATGCCTGCCAAACTCTGTGAATTGTTGTCATTTTTGCTAGGAACATTCTGATTTTGGGTACTTGCCTGTGCTCCTGAGGCTCCTGCTAAACTCTGTCCGTTATCATTATTGTTTACGTTAGTGGCGGGAACATTGGCTGTGTTCCCAGCACTTGGAGAAGGAGGGGCAGAGGCTGGCAAGGGGGAAGCTGATAACTGTGTTCCCTTGTTTTGCTGTGAAAGAGACTGCTTCTGAGACACAGAATTTTTCCTAGCTCTTACAGAAGCTGGTTTTGAATTTTTCACCAATAATGCCAAAATTAATATGAATATTAAAATCATGAGGCAAATATTAAAAACTGTGAGAAGAAAAACAGTTTTACAAGAGCATGTACCTAAGCAAACAGTTGGAATTCCTGTCTTAGGCTGAATAACTCTCATTAGAGCCATATTTAAAGCAGAATTTCCATTGATTGTCACATTATTGACCAGAGCTCCTGTAATGTCCTTGGTAATATTCTCAGAGATATTAAAACCAGCATAACCAAGAATAAAATCACCCCAGCTCCAGAACATATCTGAAACCTTAGCTTTAGCCTTATTATAAGCCAGATCAATGAAATAAGCAACAATCTGAGCTTTTATCCAATTAAATGCCAAGTAAACAAAACCAGACCAGAGCAATGCACCAACCAAATACAATAGCTGCTTGATCAGCTTCATCTTAATTCCCAGAGCTGATTTCCACTCACTGAAATATCTAGCCCCACGTTGGGAAAGCCAAATAAAAATGTGATGGTTTGGGGGTTACCCCGCCCCCCCACACTTTTGAATTTGCCCCAGCTAACTCAGACGGACCCTGGGAATATAGATGAAGCAATTTATTTACAGCTAGCAGAATTTACAAGCAGCTATTTACAATATATACAGTTATATACAGTTATATACAGAAATATACAAAGGATAAACAATACAAAAGCACAACTCCCCTCCCAGAAACCTAAGTTCCCAGGAGGGGCTCTCAAACCACCCCAACACCTCCCCCCGTCCCTCTCAACCTTACCCCAGTTCTCAGGAAGAAGAGAGGTGCAGCCAAGAGGTTAGGGAGCAAGGTTAGTAGGAGCAGGGTTAATGAGATGTGACCAGGTCTAAGGCAAAAGCAAGAGTGAGAGACAAAATGGAGAATGTTTTCCTTCTTCCCAAAGTTCTCAACGTGACTGTGAGAGAAGTAGACACAATTGTTTTTCATTCCACTGCCTGTTATCTAGTTCTGTTACCAAAACATTCTAGCTTGCTTCAAACTAGCACAGCAGCCCATTCCAATGCAAATCACTCTCTCTGGCAACAGCTTCCTCCTAACATCCAGCCTAGACCTCCCCCAGAACAACTTGAGGCTGTGTCCCCTTGTTCTATTGCTGGTTGCCTAGGAGAAGAGACCAACCCCCACCTGGCTACAGCCTCTCTTCAGGTAGCTGTAGACAGCAATGAGGTCAGCCCTGAGCCTCCTCTTCTCCAGGCTGCACACCCTCAGCTCCCTCAGTCTCTCCTCATAGGGTTTGTGTTCCAGGCCCTTCACCAGCTTTGTTGCCCTTCTCTGAACAAGTTCCAGCACCTCAACATCTCTCTTGAATTGAGGAGCCCAGAACTGGACACAGCACTCAAGGTGTGGCCTGACCAGTGCTGAGTACAGGGACAGAATAACCTCCCTTGTCCTACTGGCCACACTGTTCCTGATCCAGCCCAGGATGACATTGGCTCTTTTATTATGAGAAGTACTCATAATAATGTGAAACATAAAAGAATAATCACTACAGGGAAAAAAACCCCATTCAAAACTATAAACTCTACTTTCTGTTGCATTGTTTTGTAGTGACTGCTTGCAGTTCATGTCGGTTTGATGTATTTTAGAGGACACACTTGAAAATTTCCAGCTTTGTGCCACAGTTTAATTTTTCTGTAGGCACTTCTTTCTGTTGTGCAAGGTTAGCAAGTGCATAGCACAAAATCGGTTGTTGTTTGGCATCTGTAGAAGTTTATACTGCATCCATGGAGCAGTTGTGAAGGAGTCCTACATAGTTTCTGGTTTCTATCTTTTTCTTTCTATCTATCTGGTTTCTTTCTATCTGACTTCATAGGTCTTTTAAAACTTATGTGACAGTCTAAAACTGTCATTTAAACAGTGATACTTTATGGAGGAGGGAAAATTGCTTTCAAATCTTCACCCTTAGAGAATTAAGTCGTTTTTTGGCAGCAATCACCCAACTGTGTTAAACATCCAGTTTGTGTAAGTGGTTTTGTTCTTACTCTGCAGTACTTAGTTGTGCTTGAAACTGACTTGCTGGAAGCACTAGAGGTCAGCCTTGTTCCACAGCAAGAGAAATTTTGACACCAAAAAACTGTTTGGGTAGAAGCATGTCCCTTCAGAGGAGTAACCTCTAGAGATTAAAGTACAGGTTTAAGAGCTTCTAGGTGTTCCAGGAAAAAAATACAGTACCACCTTCCAGTAGAAGCCAGGTAAGTCTCCTCTACAAATAGAGTGCATCAGAGCACAGTAGTAGACATCCTCTCCAGAACCAGTGGGTCTGCCATCTCTGCTGAAGTGAACTGCACCTTTCTGTGGAACCAGAATACCATCAATTAACAAACCAATGCCTCAGTAAGAGACAGACTGCAGGGTTCACAGGCTCACAGGTTGTCAGGGGTTGGAAAGGACCCAAGGAGATCATCGAGTCCAACCCCCCTGCCAGAGCAGGACCACACAGTCCAGCTCAGGTCACAGAGGAACACATCCAGACAGGCTTTGAAAGTCTCAGAGAAGGAAACTTCACAACCTCTCTGGGGAGCCTGTTCCAGTGCTCTGTGACTCTTAGAGTAAAGAAATTCCCCTTTGTGTTGAGGTGGAACCTCTTGCACTGCAAGAGTAGTCTGGAGTAGTCTGTCAGAGAAGTATGTTACAGAAGTAAAAGTTGTAAGAATGCTTCGTAGAGTTGTTTCTTATGGCATTTGATTTTTTCAGTGATCATAATTGTGCCTGTGGAAAAAGAAATAGTAGATTTGCAATATGTTAATAACTACCAACAACTACCTGAAGGGAGGCTCTAGCCAGGTGGGGTTGGGCTCTTCTCCCATGCAACAAGCAATAGAACAAGGGGACACAGTCTCAAGTTGTTCTGGGGGAGGTCTAGGCTGGATGTTAGGAGGAAGCTGTTGCCAGAGAGAGTGATTGGCATTGGAATGGGCTGCCCAGGGAGGTGGTGGAGTCACCATCCCTGGGGGTGTTGAAGCAAAGCCTGGATGAGGCACTTAGTGCCATGGTCTGGTTGATTGGACAGGGCTGGGTGCTAGGTTGGCCTGGATGATCTTGGATTTCTCTTCCAACCTGGTTGATTCTATGATAATACTTTATTCTTAGCTTTCAGTCTAACTGGCAGGTGAGCATACAGAAAGCAACTGATAATCCTAGCTGACAGTTATTCTTAACAGGTAGTGCTGATCTCTGTGGATCATATAGTATCTTGATAACTTGTGCTAATGCTCCCCTCAAATGCCACAGCTGCAGTGGTATCTTAAGCTCAAGGAAGTAGAGAGTTGTTCAGCCCCTCTGCTGTTCAGGGTTCCACATGCTGTCAAGGAATGAATTGTGCCATGTTGTGCCTGTTCTTGTGTTCTGTCACTGGAACTGTAACAAACAGAGAAACCACAGCTGTCTCTTGGGGCCCAAAACCACCTCCTAGAGCATGCACCTATGGGGCAGAGGAAGGCAAGACACTCTGTCAGTAATGGAGTCAGAAGCATAACCTTCTGCTTACTGTCACCCCTGTGCTGATTGTGTGCACTGTCTCTTCACCTGGTCCCAGCTGCAAAGATGATCACCATTTTGAGTGTGTGGTGGTTTGTTTCACTAAGTGTGTGCCATGGCTGCTATCAGTGCACAAATTGCACATCAGTCCTTGCATCAACATGTCATTGCTGGCAGTGCTGCTGACTGAGCTATTGACTTGTATCTGCTTGTTTTCTTAGGGGAATGAATTGAATTTTTAGCACCAGAATTAATTTTCACTGGCAAGTATTGAGTAGTAGCAGTAATATCTCAGTATCTGGAGTGTGTACCATCTATTGACTTTAATGACTACTTTTCATCTTCATCCCTGGGGCATAGTTTCCACAGTCAAGCAGAAACCATCTGTGACAGACACAGAGTAAAGCTTCTTGTCTAAAACCTAACCACTTTTGATTTAGAATGCCACTGTATTTACCTGAAATGCAGCACTGGCTTGGCTGCTTCCCTGTCTGATGAGTTGTGTGATCCATGTCGCTTTGCCTGTTGTACTGGGCAAACAGAAAGCCTCCTTCTAGAGCTTTTGAGACCTTATCTGCTCTCCATCATTCAGTACACTGCTCCTATTTTGCAACTGAAGACTCATACTTCTAAATGTAGAAAAAGAATGAGTAGCTGACAGAGGAGGTACCAAAAGCTCTGTAGCAGTGTTGCTTTCTGTGATGGTGTCAAGACAATTTTGTGATAGAATCAGCCAGGTTGGAAGAGACCTCCAAGATCATGCAGTCCAACCTATCACCCAGCCCTGTCCAACCAGCCCCTATGGACAACCTGTGCCAGTGTCTCACCACCCTCACTCTAAAGAACTTCTTTCTATCTTTTCTCTTAGACCAGTATCTATTTTTTCAGATTGTTTTTATAGAATCACAGAATGTCAGGGTCTGGAAGGGACCTCAGAAGCTCATCCAGTCTGAGCCTGCTGCCAGAGCAGGATCTCTTGTTGTTATCAGTCATGGTCAGTGTTGGCTAAGCAGATCCCCAACTGGACACTGTCTGATCATAGAATCAACCAGGTTGGAAGAGACCTCCAAAGTCGTCCAGTCCAACCTAGCACCCAGCCATGTCCAGTCAACTAGACCATGGCACTAAGTGCCTCAGCCAGTATTGTCTTGAATACCTCCAGGGACAGCAGCTACACCACCTCCCTGGGCAGCCTATTCCAATGCCAGTCGTTCTCTATGGCATCAACTTCCTCTTGACATCCAGCCTGTACCCACTCCAGCACAACTTGAGACTGTGTCCCCTTGTTCTGTTGCTGGTTGACTGGGAGAAGAGACCAACCCCACCTGGCTACAGCCTCCCTTCAGGTAGATGTCAACAGCAAGGAGATCACCCCTGAGTCTCCTCTTCTGCAGGCTGCACACCCCCAGCTCCCTCAGCCTCTCCTCATAGGGTTTGTGTTCCAGGCCCCTCACCAGCTTTGTCACCCTTCTCTGGACACCTTCCAGCACCTCAACATCTCTCAACATCTGATGGGTTCTGGAATTCTGTTTATCAGAGGGGGTTTGGGTTAGAGATGAACTGGAGAAAGAGTTGGAGCAGTTACTGCCTTTTGCTGCTCTCTCTTGCACTATTCAGAGCAATAACTTAATTCAATATTACTGTTCAGATATCTGTACTTGAAGCAAAGAGCACACACAAGTGGAATAGGAAAATATTTTCTTAAGCATACTACTCAGTCAGTTACTTCACCAGTAACTGTAAAAGTCTCTCTGCCACCTATCTCCATACATTCTACTTACAGGATGTTTTCTATGGCAATCAGAACCTCTGGAACTATTCATACAGCAATGGTATTTGATGATGTATAAATGAGATCCAGTTCCAGCAGGAACTGAAATTGTTAAAGGGCCATTTACTTGCATCTCTTTCGTGTATTTTACTGTGAGAAACCTGCTCACTTCCCTGAGTGCTTTCTGTAGGTTTATTTGAAAAGCTGAAGTTTGAAGGAGTTGTGGTATAAGTACATATTTTGACTGGACATGATCTTAACTCTAAAGTATGCTTCTTGGAGGACCTCAGAGGGAAGAGAGAAAGTGACAGAAAGCAGAGAGTGACAATCTTGTTCATGCTTTCCTTCAACAGTTCTGTTGATGCTTTCCTCCAAGTCCTACCTCAGACATGAAGACAAAGAGAAAAAGAAAATACTTCATTAATGACTGAGAGTCAGAAAGTAGTTAAAATAAAATGAGCCTATTTCCAGTTCTTAGCATGGGTGATGAATGAAACTGGAATGACAGTGAAAGGACTGCAGCACAGTGCAGTGTACAAGAGGCTCAGCGTGACTGGGGAGGAAGGAAGAAGCTGTCAGAGTCTGTGATACACTATCACAGAATCTCTGAATGTCAGGGAGTGGAAGGGACCCCCAAAGCTCATCCAGTCCAACCTCCCTGCCAGAGCAGGATCACCTAGACCAGATCACAGAGGAATGTGTCCAGGCAGGTTTTTAATATCTCCAGAGAGGGAGACTCTACAAGCTCCCTGGGCAGCCTGTTCCAGTGTTCTGTCAACCTCACAGGGCAAAAATTATTCCTCAGGTTCACATGGAACCTCCTATGCCTCAACTTCCACCCATTGTGTGGCCAGTAGGACAAGGAAGGTTATTCTGCCCCTGTGCTCAGCACTGCTCAGGCCACATCTTGACTACTGTGTCCAGTTCTGGGCCTCTCAATTCAAGAGAGATGTTGAGGTACTGGAATGTGTCCAGAGAAGGGCAACAAAGCTGGTGAGGGGCCTGGAACACAAACCCTTTGAGGACAGGCTGCGGGAGCTGGGGGTGTGCAGCCTGCAGAAGAGGAGGCTCAGGGCAGACCTCATTGCTGTCTACAACTACCAAAAAGGGGGTTGTAGCCAGGTGGGGGTTGGTCTCTTCTCCCAGGCAACCAGCAAGAGAACAAGGGGACACAGTCTCAAGCTGTGCCAGGGGAGGTCTAGGCTGGATGTTAGGAGGAAGTTCCTGGCAGAGAGAGTGATTGGCATTGGAATGGGCTGCCCAGGGAGTTGGTGGAGTCGCCGTCCCTGGAGGTGTTCAAGAAAAGCCTGGATGAGGCACTTGGTGCCATGGTCTGGTTGATTGGCTAGGGCTGGGTGCTAGGTTGGACTGGCTGATCTTGGAGGTCTCTTCCAACCTGCTTGATTCTATGATTCTAGGATTGTCCCTTATCCTGTCACTGGGCATCACCAGCAGCACCTGGCTCCAGCCTCCTGGCACTCACCCTTTACATATTTATAGATATTGATGAGGTCACCTCTCAATCTCCTCCAAGCAGCAGAGCCCCAGCCCCCTCAGTCTCTCCTTGTAAGAGAGTAGTGTGCTCTATGGTATTGGTCACAAGAGCTTTGTGCTTTAAGATGCTTTTTTTTGTGATGAGTTGAAGGTGAAAATTCTCAGATTTACCTTTATGCCCTATGAGGACAGACGGAAAGAGTTGGGGCTGTTCAGTCTGGAGAAGAGGAGGCTCCCAGGTGACCTTCTTGTGGCCTTGCAGTATATAAAGGGGGCAAAAAAAAAGCTGGGGAGGGACTTTTTAGGCTATCAGGGAGTGACAGGACTGGGGGGAATGGAGCAAAGCTGGAGGTGGGTAGGTTCAGCCTGGCCGTGAGGAGGGAGTTGTTCAGCATGAGGGTGGTGAGAGCCTGGCATAGCTTGCCCAGGGAGGTGGTTGAGGCCCCATGGCTGGAGATATTTAAGGCCAGGCTGGACAAGGCTGTGGCAAATCTGACCTAGGGTAGGGTGTCCCTGGGCATGGCAGGGGGGTTGGAACTGGCTGATCCTTGTGGTCCCTTCCAACCCTGACTGATTCTGTGAAAAAGACCTACAGAAAACCACCATTCCTTCTACTTACATGACAGTAAGACATAACTAGAAATAAACAGCTCTTCTCTTTCTTTACTTCATATAAGATACATATGTATTTTCTTTGGTCAAGTGTTGGTAACTGTTTATATTTGCAAACCACCCTATTTAGGTTATTTCCTTCTCTTTCAGCACCAGGAAGAGAATGTCAGTGATAGTTCGCACACCATCGGGAAAGTTAAGACTCTACTGCAAAGGAGCTGTGAGTTTTTCTTCTGTTTTCCCTCTATCAAAGAATGTGTGCTACCAATGCAAATGTGAAAGCAAAAGGTTGTTAGGATTGCAGTCAAAACATAGAAAATGTGAGAGAAAGAAAGGCAATACCCTTTTCAGTTTGCACTATTTTACTGTGCAAATGTTTAATCATAGAATGTTAAGGGTTGGAAGAAACCTCAAAAGATCATCCAGCCCAAACCCCTTTGGTTGTGTAGCCTGGAGAAGAGGAGGCTCAGGGAAGACCTCACTGCTGTCTACAACTACCTGAAGGGAGGCTGTAGCCAGGTGGGAGTTGGTCTCTTCTGCCAGGCAACCAGCAACAGAATACAGGGACACAGCCTCAAGTTATTCTGAGGGAGGTATTGGCTGGATGTTAGGAGGAAGTTGTTGTCAGAGAGAGTGATTGACATTGGAATAGGCTGCCCAGGGAGGTGGTGGAGTTGCCATCCCTGGGGGTATTCAAGAAAAGCCTGGCTGAGGCACTTAGTGCCATGGTCTGGTTGACTGGCTAGGGCTGGGTGCTAGGTTGGACTGGATGATCTTGGAGGTCTCTTCCAACCTGATTGATTCTATGAATGTTTCTTACTCCTTCCTCTGAAATAAAATTACTTGTATGCATTTATGATGCTGAAATAAAACAGTGGCATATTTTCTTGCCATTTCCCACGTTATTGTCTACACAAAACCCCTTCATTATTCTTTTTGATGTAATTGTTCTGAGTTCATTTTCTTTCTTTTGTAGGATACTGTAATTTATGACCGTCTTGCTGAAACTTCAAAGTACAAAGAAATCACCTTGAAACATTTAGAGCAGTTTGCTACAGAAGGTGGGTGATAATATTCAGTATAAAAATAAGAAATTCAGTTACTACTCAACTCACCAGATGTGCACTTTTCTGGTGTTGTAATGTTCTGTTCGTGCCATCTAAACATTGTCTTTTGGTGATGCCTCCTAAAAAAGATCTTCCTCTTCCTGAGAAGTTTCAGTAATAAATTCACACTTTAAAAAAAAAAACAAATGACAGAAAAAAAGCCCCAAAACAGCAGGAGAAAAACCACCCACACAGTACACAGTGGAGTCTTTTTAGAGGAAATGTGTTTTTTCAGAGAGCAAACACTTCACACATTGTTTGTTTCTGTGAAGATCTCATTTCCCATGACCATTTTGATGTCCCACACACAGTGAATGCTGTAAGGGTGGCACACAGGAAGAAGCAGCCTAAGTGAAGATGTTTGGAAATTATTAACATGGTGCTTTTAAGGTAGCATTATGCTTTATTCTCTCACAATAAAAGGAATTGTCATAGAGTCATAGAATGGTTTTGGTTGGAAGGGACCTCATCAGTCATGAGGTGGAAGGGACATCATCCAGTTCCAACCCCCTGCCATAGGCAGGGACATCTCTGACTAGAACAGGTCGTTCAAGGCTTCATCCAACCTGGCCTTGAGCAGCTCCAGGGAGGAGCAACCTCCCTGGGCAACCTGTTCCAGTGTCTCACCACCCTCACTACAAAGAACTTCTTCCTAACAACTAGCTTAAATCTCCCTTCTGCCAGTTTAAACCTATTACTCCTCATTTTGTCATTACAAGACCTTGCAAATAATCCCTCCCCAGCCTTCCTGTAGGCCCCCTTCAGATACTGGAAGATCACTCCAAAGTCTCCTCAAAGCCTTCTTTTCTCCAGGCTGAAGAGCCTGTCTTCATAGTAGAATCACAGAATGTCAGGGTCTGGAAGAGGTCTCAAAAGCTCATCCAGTCCAACTCCCCTGCCAGAGCAGTATCACCTAGAGCAGATCACACAGAACACATCCAGATGGTTCTTGAATATCTCCAGAGAGGGAGACTCCACAACCCCCCTGGGCAGCCTGTTCTATCACCCTCACAGGGAAAAAACTCTCTTCATGTTTAAATGCAACTTCCTATGCCTCAGCTTCCACACATTGCCCCTCGTCCTGTCGTTGTGCATCTCAGTTCTCTCTCAGTCTTTCTTCATAGGAGAGATGTGCAAGTCCCTTAATCATCCTCATTGCTTCTTAATTATTATTCTCTCTAAATCAGTGGTAGAACTGATAATTATTTTTTCCCTTAGAAGCCAGGTTGGACCAAATGAGTCAACATAAAGAGGGCAAATCTCCACCACTCTTTAAAACCACTCTGCCTACCTATTAGCGTTGAGATGCTTGCTCAAGCACTTCTTTTCCACTCTTCTTTTTAACAGATGATTTGCTGTTCAGAAGAGTTGCTAACCTTTGCAAAGCATAAAATTCAACCTTTACAAAAGAAAAGTAAAGTAAAATTAAACCAAGAAATACATCTCTCTCTCTGGAATCGATTAAAGGAATTGGTATTTATTTTTGCATCAGATTGAAACTGCAGCCGATGACATCGCCGAGTGTCTCATGTGTAGCCTTTCATGTGGCAGCACACTATGTCCTTGGCATTTGCTGCATGCTCTTGGTGTGTTGTTCAAAAATGAAGTGGTTAGCGTGGCTGGCATTTAGATTTAAGAGTTTATTAAGCTTGAGTGTCAATGTCTGCTTGGATAAACAGAAAAAGTGTCTTAATTTTCCTGTGTTGTTGCTACAGGCTTATAAGAAGGAGGCTTAATCATATTCATAAAATCACAGAATCAGTCAGGGTTGAAAGGGACCACAAGGATCAGCCAATTCCAACACCCCCTGCCATGCCCAGGGACACCCTAACCTAGAGCAGGCTGGCCACAGCCTCATTCAGCCTGGCCTTAAATACCTCCAGGGATGGAGCCTCAACCACCTCCCTGGGCAACCCATTCCAGCCTCTCACCACTCTTATGCTCAACAACTTCCTCCCCACCTCCAGCTTTGCTCCATTCCCCCCAGTCCTGTCACGCCCTGAGAGCTTAAAAAGTCCCTCCCCAGCTTTTTTGTAGGCCCCCTTCAGGTACTGGAAGGCCACCATAAGGCCACCTCAGAGCCTGCTTTTCTCCAGCCTGCACAGCCCCAACTCTTTCAGTCTGGGCTCACAGCAGAGCTGCTGTAGCCCTCTGAGCATCCTCACGGCCCTTCTCTGGATGCACTCCAGCATCTCCACATCCTTCTTGTAGTGGGGGCTCCAGAACTGGATGCAGTACTCAGGTGATGTCTCACCAGTGCAGAGTAGAGGGGGAGAATCACCTCCCTTGACCTGCATTCACTGTTTTCCACTTTCCATTTGGAAGTCTCTTTTAAATCATAATGAAATAATCTTTTCTTACCACAAAAATAGAACAAGAAAGAGTCTGATTTAAAAAGAAAAAGCAGCTTTGAAGAACTTGTTTTCTGTTATTACACACACACACACTGATCTTTCTAATTATTATTATTATTTCATCATCACTTCAAAGTATTTTGAAAGAATTGTAGAAATAATATTTGCTGTTGGCCAGCCAGCCATAAATTCCTTCCCTCCCCTTCACCTCCTGTTCATTGTGTTGGACCTTGCTAGCTTATCCTTATCATGCAGAGAAAAATACATCAGTTGACTTTTCAGCCCTAAGTTTATTCTTTAGGTCTAGATAGTGAGATGCTTTGTTCCTGATGCTGTTCAGTGGGAAGTGTCCCTGCCTATGGCAGGGGGTTGGAACTGGATGATCTTGAGGTCTCTTCCAACCTAAAAGATTCTGTGATTCAGTTGTTAAAATAGGGTTACCTGTGGTTTTCATTCTGAAGATCACAGAATCACAGAATAAACCAGGTTGGAAGAGACCTCCAAGATCATCCAGTCCAACCTAGCACCCAGCCCTACCCAGTGAACCAGGCCATGGCACTAAGTGCCTCAGCCAGGCTTTGCTTGAGCACCTCCAGAGACGATGACTCCACCACCTCCCTGGGCAGCCCATTCCAATGCCAATCACTCTCTCTGACAACAACTTCCTCCTAACATCCAGCCTAGACCTCCCCCAGAACAACCTGAGACTGTGTCCCCTTGTTCTGTTTCTGGTTGCTTGGCAGAAGAGGCCAACCCCCACCTGGCTACAGCCTCCCTTCAGGTAGTTGTAGACAGCAATGAGGTCATCCCTGAGCCTCCTCTTCTGCAGGCTGCACACCCCCAGCTCCCTCAGCCTCTCCTCATAGGGTTTGTGTTCCAGGCCGCTCACCAGCTTTGTTGTCCTTCCGTGGACATGTTCCAGCATCTCAACTGGCCTTCCTGATCTTAAAGATCTTTTCCAACCAAACTAATTCCATGAACCAATATTACTGTCTTGCTTCTATGAAATTTATGTGTTCCTTCATGCCCAACCTCTTGCTCATTCAGAGTTGCTGCTGGTGCTCAGCTGTAGACAGTACAGACCTGTGAAGAGACAAAGATTGCATTTAGCCATCCCTGGTTTTGATGCTGTTCATCTCCTAGAGCAGAGCTGGGCAAATGATCAAAAGACACTAACTACTTTAGTCTCCCTCCTAAATCTACCTGCCCACAAATTGTAGCTCCATAAAACCTTTGGCCAGAGCAATGCTTTTCTCATTATCTTAAACAGTTATGCCAATTTCATGCTCTAGAAACCTAGGAACCTCATAATGTGTGAAAATGAACTGTCAAGATATTCACACCAGGCTACTTAAATTGAATATAAATGTGTGATGTCAAAAAATAGATGCTTCTTGTAATCTTGCAGTCTCAAATTCTCACTGAAGTGTTCAAATCAGGTTTCTACTGAATGAAAAAAAATATAAAATCTGTTAAGTGCAACCAGCTCAGAAATTGTTAAGTGAAGTCTCCAAATATTGCCTGCTAAAAAATTTGTAAGAGCTGAAAGAACCTGTGAGATAGGGCAGTTAAATCGGACTGGGTTTAACGTTGGCTTCTGGGTGATACAGTTCAAGCTTCAGATGAGAAGGGACCACAAGCTTCAGATGAGAAGGGACCACAAGCTTCAGATGAGAAGGGTCCAGGCTTCAGGGTTGGAAGGGACCACAAGGATCATCCAGTTCCAACCCCCCTGCCATGGGCAGGGACACCCTACCCTAGAGCAGGCTGCCCACGGCCTCAGCCAGCCTGGCCTTAAACACCTCCAGAGACGGGAACTCAACCATCTCCCTGGGCAACCCATTCCAGGCTCTCACCACTCTCATGCTCAACAACTTCCTCCTCACATCCACTCTGAATCTCCCCACCTCCAGCTTTGCTCCATTCCCCCTAGTCCTGTCACTCCCTAGGAGCTTAAAAAGTCCCTCCCCAGCTTTTTTCTAGGCCCCCTTTATATACTGAAAGGCCACAAGAAGGTCACCTCAGACCTTCCTCTTCTCCAGACTCAACAGCCTCACCTCTTTCAGTCTGTCCTCATAGCAGCTCCACTGCAGCCCTCTGAGTATCCTCATGGCCCTGTAGTTGTAACATGCTGATGTATTTAACTTTATTGCTTCCCATCCTAACAACTTTGAAGGTTATAACATTTTTGTTTAGAAATGTACCTCAATCTTACAGTTCTATCTTATAGTAAATTCCTGCTGAGCAAATTTATTTGGGATCATTTCATGTTCAAGATAAGTCAAGTCTGGCATAAAACTTTTTTTTCCTTTCCCCAGAACTGTATCTACCTGTATTACATTCAGCTACCTTGAGAGAGTTACTCTGTTGAATAAATTTCTATTGATGTGGTTTATATATATATTAAAGTTGTTCAAGGCTTGTAGCAATGAGTTGAAAATCAGGCATAGGGAGACATAAATTCAGATTTTAATAGTTACTCCTTGCAGGCTTATGAAGGAAGTAACAAATACTGAGTTGTACTTACTCTCTGCTTTCTCTTCAGGCCTAAGAACTCTGTGTTTTGCTGTGGCTGAGATTTCTGAAAGTGATTATCAAGAGTGGTTAGGTGTCTACCACCGTGCTTCTACGGCTCTCCAAAACAGAGCTCTCAAACTGGAGGAGAGCTATGAATTAATTGAAAAAGTATGTGTGGCTTTCTGTTTGGGGCTTTGGGGAGAAGGGAATAAGAAGAGCTGGGGTTTAATGAGGGTCTTTTAATTAGTGCCTTTGGGTTCTATAATCATAGAATCACAGAGTCAGTCAGGGTTGGAAGGGACCACAAGGATCAGCCAGTTCTAACCCCCCCTACCGTGCCCAGAGACACCCTATCCTAGATCAGGCTGCCCACAGCCTCATCCAGCCTGGCCTTAAATACCTCCAGGGATGGAGCCTCAACCACCTCCCTGGGCAACCCATTCCAGCCTCTCACCACTCTCATGCTCAACAACTTCCTCCTCACCTCCTGTCTCAGTCTCCCCACCTCCAGTTTTACTCCATTCCCCCCGGTCCTATCACTCCCTAAGAGCCTAAAAAGTCCCTCCCCAGCTTTTTTGTAGGCCCCCTTCAAGTACTGAAAGGCCACCATAGGCTACCTCAGAGCCTCCTTTTCTCCAGACTGAACAACCCCAACTCTTTCAGTTTGTCCTCATAAGAGAGGTGCTGCAGCCCTCTGAGCATCCTCATGGCCCTTCTCTGTAACAGGGGCTCCAGAACTGGATGCAGTACTCCAGGTGGATCTCAGGAGAGTGGAGAGAATCACCTCTGTCAACCTGCTGGCCACACTTCTCCTGATGCAGCCGAGGCTCTGGTTGGCTTTCTGGGCCACAAGTGCACACTGCTGGCTCATGATGAGCTTCTCATCCACCAGCACCCCCAAGTGCCTCTCCTCAGGGCTGCTCTCCAGCCACTCACTGCCCAGCCTGCATTTGTGCTTGGGATTGCCTCGACCCAGATGCAGGACGTTGCACTTGACCTTATGCACTTGGTCTTAATATGAAATCTAAATCAATAGTGAGTCCAGAGGACACAAAGATGAGCCAAGGGCTGGAGCATCTCTGTTATGAGGATAAGTTGAGGGAGCTGGGGTTGTTCAGCCTGGAGAAGAAAAGTATCCAGGGTGACTTTAGAGCTGCCTTGTGATACCTGAAGGGATCCTACAAGAAGGCTGGAGAGGGACTTTTAATAAGGGTGTCTAGAGATAGGACAAGAGGGAATGATTTGAAGCTGAGAGAGAGGAGGTTTAGACTGGATTTTAAGAAGAAGATCTTCAATACAAGAGTGGTGAGGCTTTGGAAAGGGTTGCCCATGGAGATTCATAGAATCATAGAATCAACCAGGTTGGAAGAGACCTCCAAGATCATCCAGTCCAACCTAGTGCCCAGCCCTGTCCAATCAACTAGACCATGGCACTAAGTGCCATGGAGGTTGTGGCTGCCTCCTCCCTGGGGGTATTCAAGGCCAGGTTGGATGAGGTCTTCAGCAGATAAGTCTAGTTGAGAGGTGTCCCTGCCCATGGCATGAGGGATGGAGTAGATGATCTCTGAGGTCTCTTCCAACCTAAACCATTTTCTGATTCTATGAATAATGCTTAGACAGAAAAGGACAAAATAATGCTTAGACAGAAGTAGTCTGACAATATACTGACAGCTGTGTCATGTCCTTGCAGTTTAGATGATCCAAATGAAGGAAGGATTAGTTTGGCAAATGTTTTGCAACAAATGGCCAGGAGCTCCTGCTTTTGAGTTAACTACTGGAAAGCTTTTTTTTCCCCAGAGTTACTCCATTGTGTAAAAACAGTGTACTAACAAACAACATGTTTCACTGTGTAATTATCTTAGCATCATTGAGTGCTTAAGGTTGGAAGGGACTTCTGGAGGTCACCTAGACACAAATGCCTGCTTCAAGGAGGGCTAATTTTGCTTGCCCAGCGAGTTCTGAGTATCTGCAAAGAGGGAGTTTTCCCAGCTGCAGTAGGCAGGGGTCTTTTTTTAGTGCTCAGTTTTCCTGAATTCAAATTTCCATAGCTGCAGAATGTGACTGTTGTCTCTTGCTCCATCTCTTAGAGGATGATGACTTCTTTGCAAGCCCTCTTCAGTTAGCAGAAGACAGCTATGGAATCCTTCCCTTAACCTTGCGTTTTTCCATGTTAAACTGGTCTTGCTTCCTCAGGCACTCTTAATACAGTGTGCTTGAAGCCCCAGATTATTTTTGTGTCCCTTCACTGGCCTTATTCCTCTTTGTCAGCCTCTCTTACAGTAAAGGCCCAGATGCTGCCTCATGAAGTGCAGAGACATGGTCACTTCTCTTGAGTTGCTGAAGTAGCCAAGCGTGTCATTAGACTTCACTGACTCAAAAGAAATGCTCCTGTGGCTTTTAAATGTACAAGCAAGAGTTCTTGAGACCAATATTGCTTGAATTTTTGGTACTTGACTTGGGAGTGGGAGGGTTGGTTGGGTTTTGTTTTACCTTGGAAAGGTTGCACGGATGAAACTGCTTAAAATGAAGAATTAAAAAGCTGAATTGTTTAATTCATGAAACAGAAGACTGGAGGAATATAGCTTCAGACACCTCTGGGACTTCCAGTTTGCATAGATGAGCAGTTTATCCTAATATGCCCAAGACAGTCTTAAAATTCCCTAAGTTTAATGCCATGGCAACCCTGCTGCAGTGACAAAGTTTTATATTGGCTTGCACAAATAACTTTCTCAGCATGTAGCCATTCTGCAACTAGGATTGGAAGCTATTAGTTTTATAATGGAGTCATTAACAGGGCTTTAGCTAGTTTTAAAGGTACAGAAATTGGAAGTGCAACAGAAACCTTTGGGCTTGCTGCATGGGAAGTTAAATCTCACCATAATCGAGATTGGAGTTTTAAAGTTAAGATTAATTGAGAGGTTATTTTTTTTTACGTGGTGAAGATAAATCATTATGAGTGAGAGAAGGCATAATAATAGCACTCCTTAAGTCTTCAAATCAGAGAGGTGTCCCTCAGGAAAAGGTAGCTGAGTGAAGTTTTAGTGGTCATGCTATGCAGTTACTCAAAGCCACATAGACACTGTAAAAGTTCATAAACGTAAACTGGGAGATCTTTGTTAGCTGATGCCAAATGTGATTAATGAGTTCAGAAACCATAAATCTTGCCCTAGACGTGGAAAGTTAAACAAAGGAAACAGAAAGAAAGATTAAAACTGAATTTCAACCTGAAAATAAAACTCCTTGTACCGAATGTTTTATATTCACAGAATCTTCAGCTGCTTGGAGCAACAGCAATTGAAGATAAACTACAAGACAAAGTGCCTGAAACCATAGAGACACTCATGAAAGCAGACATCAAAATTTGGATACTTACTGGGGACAAACAAGAGACTGCCATTAACATTGGTATTTTATTTGCATTTATTTGTTGGCTTTGTTGGTTCATGTGTGATGTGTGCTGGTTCATGTGTGATGTGTATCATCCAGACTTCTGCAATGTGTTTCGTTGGCTGTGTGAGAGAACTTATTTCTGTGAGGAATGAACTAGAAAATCCTGGCTCTCTGTGGCCTTACATTCCCCCATTGGTAGAAACCATCTTTCCATAAAAAACTCTCAGGTCTCTGGTGTTTTTCCTTCCAGTTTTCCTGAGCTGACATATTATTAGTAATAAAAGCCATATCCATGCCCACTGTCAGCTGTACAAGGTCTACAGAACTGATGGGAACTCAAGCTGGAACAATGGTGCCCTGGATCAGTAGCTCATCACTGATGACTTCTTTAAGATGCTTCTCATTTTCTTTTTTCCTTCCAAAAGACATTAGGTTAAACTACTGACAGACTGGGGATAGAAGGAAAATCATCCAGATCTCAGATTTTAAATCACAGCCAGGCATTCACACTTGCCTACTTTCAGGCTTCTAAGGGATGTCAAATAGAAAAGATAACGACAGAGACTGCAGTGACTCCCTCTCTTCTACTCATTGGAGACCATCTAATAGAGTTATCTGTCCTCTATCCAATTATAGTCACTTGCTCCCTGTGACAGGACAAGGAGCAATGGATGGAAGCTGCAGCACAGGAGGCTTCACCTCAACACAAGGGGGAACTTCTTTAAGGATCACAGAGCACTGGAACAGGCTTCCCAGAGAGGTTGTGAGTCTCCTTCTCTGGAGACTTTCAAGGCTTGTAAGGATATATTCCTCTGTGATCTGAGCTATATTGTGTGGTCCTGCTGTGGCAGGAAGGTTGGACTGGATGATCTCTTTGGTTCCCTTCCAACCCCTGACATCCTGTGATCTTGTGTGATTGTATGACTTAGAAGTTGTGGAAGCTGCTGCAGTAAGATTGCATTCAGAATGCAAAGGTGCCTTGTAAAAAATAATAGTAGTAAAATAATATGCATTCTAGAATTGATTTATTAACTTATTTTTCCAGTCAGTGGTGGGGGAGAGTGGGGGAATGCTGGATTCTTTTCACAGATCACAGAATGTTAGGGGCTGGAAGAGACCCAAGGAGATCATCAAGTCCACCGCCCCCTGCCAGAGCAGGACACTACTATCTAACACAGATCACAGAGGAACACATCCAGACAGGCCTTGAAAGTCTCCAGAGAAGGAGACCCCACAACCTCTCTGGGAAGCCTATTCCAGTGCTTCCAGTGCCTTCACTGCTAAAACATTACAGCAAGAAAAAAAATCATAGAAAGGAGGCAAAAATAGACATTTGTTCTTTTATTGTAGCATCTGTAATGAACTAAAAGGAATATATTGTTTAGGGTTTGACAGTGAGAGGGAATTATATTAAGAAAATGCAAGTATTCTTTGTTTCCCTTCTATATTTATTTTCTTCTTTCCAAGCTGTTAGGGACCATATCATAACTAAAGCAAAAGAATATGGATTATCCACTAAAGTACTATAAACTTTACAGTGCATCAGAGGTTTCCTTTTATTACAAAGGAAGGAAAAATGAATAATGAATCAACTAAATTCCACAGCAATAAATCTGTTTTTTTTTAAACAGTTGTACATGAAAGCTGTGTTTAAGATTTAATATTCTTTGCATGGGAGCATTACCATTCTGCAGCAGCTGAGATATGTACCCAAAATAAACCTTTGTTTTGGTCAGTTGCATCTTTTTTATTACTATTGCTATTTCTAATCTTAAAAGAGCTTTTTGTGTGCACATGAGAGCCTTGATCTAAAGTTATTCTCATTAGTTCCTTTGGGTTTGAGGCAATAGATGCAGTACTGTGTTTTCACTTTATTAAGGGTGCTGATAAATATTTGGCTAGGCATGCCTGCATCATTAGCACACAGCATACATTCTCTTTACAGCATCAAAGAAAAGAGTGAGAACTTGTATATATGGAAATTTTGTCTGAAATGCAAGTTGCATGCAAAAACACTTGCAAGGCTAAGGGAGATCTGTTTGCTCTAACTCCCTGTAAAGATGTTTCTGGGACTTGTTTAGTCTTGAGAAGAGACAACTGATGGAGTCGCCATCCATGGAGGTGTTCAAGCAAAGCCTGGATGAGGCACTTAGTGCCATGGTCTAGTTGATTGGATAGGGCTGGGGGATAGGTTGGCCTGGATGATCTTGGAAGTCTCTTCCAACCTCCTTGATTCTATGATTCTTCGATGACTGAGAGGGGATCTGGTCAATGTCTATAAATATCTGAGAGGCTAGTGTCAAGTGGATGGAGCCAAACTCTTTTCAGTGGTGCACAGAAATAAGACAAGGAGCAATGGATGCAAACTGGAAGGCAGAAGGTTTCACCTCAACATGAGGAGAAAAGTCTTTACAGTGAGGGTGACAGAGCACTGGAACAGGCTGCTCAGAGAAGTTGTGGAGTCTCCTTCTCTGGAGACTTTCCAAACCCACCTGGATGCATTCCTGTGCAGACTACCCTAGGGGATCCTGCTTTTGGCAGGGGGATTGGACTGGATGATCTCCAGAGGTCCCTTCCAACCTCTGACATTGTGTAATTTCATGATTCTTGTCCTTCTGCTGAGCACCTCCTGTGAATAAGGCACAACAGCCTAAAGATACATCAGGAAATATTCTGACTGTTCAGGCTAATCTGTCTAATTTTTACTAGAATTTGATAGAATGCAAGTATGTTTTTACCATTTATTTCAGCTGAGGGAGACCTGCTTTTAGTTCTGTCTGTAGAGGGGGAAAGCAGCTTTGTTATGTTGTAGTGAAGTTTGTGGAACTGGTTTTTGAAAACAAAAATGTTTTTCAACAGGTCACTCCTGTAAACTTCTGAGAAAGAACATGGGACTAATTGTTATAAATGAAGGCTCTCTTGATGTAAGTAAAAACCTGCCAAGTTTACATTTGATGAAGTGTTATTTTACTACTTCAGATATCCAGATACCATGGTGGAGGTGGCTTGAAAAATAACTCAGAGCAGTTATGTGTCTGGACCACCAGAGAAAACTGTGCTGAAACTACTTCTTGATGTTTTTGCTTGCTTCTATAATCCTCTGCTTGAAATCCAGTAGGACGAGGAAGGTTATTCTTCCCCTGTACTCAACACTGCTCAGAGCACACCTTGATTGCTGTGTCCAGTTCTGGGCTTCTCAATTCAAGAGAGATGTTGAGGTGCTGGAATGCGTCCAGAGAAGGGCAACAAGGCTGGTGAAAGGCCTGGAGCACAAACCCTATGAGGAGAGGCTGAGGGAGCTGGGGGTGTGCAGCCTGCAGAAGAGGAGGCTCAGGAGTGACCTCATTGCTGTCTATAACTCCCTGAAGGGAAATTGTAGCCAGGTGGGGGTTGGTCTCTTCTGCCAGGCAACCAGCAACAGAATAAGGGGACACAGTCTCAATTTGTGCTGGGGGAAGTATTGGCTGGATGTTAGGAGGAAGTTCTTGATAGAGAGAATGATTGGCATTGAAATGTGCTGCCCATGGAGTCACCATCCCTGGAGGTGTTCAAAACAAGCCTGGTTGACTGGCTAGGGCTGGATGCTAGGTTGGACTGGATGATCTTGGAGGTCTCTTCCAACCTGCTTGATTCTATGATTCTATGAAATACTTGTGTCGTTTGTGACAAAATGTTACTGAGTAACTAGAAACTCAGTCTACAGCTTCCAAAACCATGGCGTAGCTACAGCACAAATGAGTTACAGAATGATGAGCAAACAAATTCCATCAAGTGAAATCGCTCTACCCATGCAGGCACAAAGCCAGGAGCTTCTTTTGGTAGCATCTAGCATTGACCAAAAAAGCTAATCCTGAATTCTTTTCTGATTCTCTTTCTTACAGAATCACAGACTCACACTTGGTATCTGCCAAAAATTAATTGTTCCTGTGTAGTTGAACAGCTGAAATTGTAATCAGCTGTTTAATTACAAGTAAGGGTTAAAACTACCCACTTGCAAGTAGACAGTGCTTTGCAGACAAGAGATTCTTTATTTGGATAAGCTAGGAATGCAAATATTAAGTGAAAAATCCCATGAGGGAAGAAAAACATAAATCCTGTTACCACCCCTTGAGGAAGCCTTGAATGAATATAGGAACTAAAAGAATTTCCTCAGTGAGAATACTCAACTGTTCAGGAGAAAACCCTGAAATGAAGGTGTGCTGGTTTGAGCCTAGCTGGGATATTTTAGTGAGAGGAATTAGATGATAGGCTGTGAAAAGGACATAGTGGTGATGGCTATTGCACTCATAGGCTTGCTGAGATGTATAAAAACAAGAACACAAACACAGATAACAGAGTTGCTCTCTGGCTTTGGCTGCCTCCCTTCTCTCTCTCTCTAACCTGCTAATCCTTCTGCTTCCCCCCCGGCTGATTCTGCAAACTCACCTTGAACGTAAGGCGAAGTCAGGGATAAGGTAGAGAGGTGAAAAGAAGGTGGAAGGGTGGTTGAGAGATGTATAAAAACAAGAATACAAACATAGATAAAAGAGTTGCTTTCTGGCTCTGGCTGCATGCACTTCTCTCTCTACCCTGCTGTCTGTGTAACTAATCCATCTGCTTCCTAACTCCCCTGGCTGATTCTCCAAACTCACCTTGAATGTAAGGCAAAGTCTGGGGTAAGGTAGAGGAGTGGAAGGGTGTTTGGGAGCCCCTCCTGGGGACTGTGGTTTCTGGGAGGGCTGCTGTGTTTCTGTATTACTTTTTTACTTGTCTGTTTCTGTCTGTAGCTGTATCTATTGTGAATATCTGCCTGTATACTGTGCTAAGCTGTAAATACAAAGCTTCATTCTTAATTTCCAGCTTGGCTGAGTCTAGTCTGGGTGATTTTCTTAAGTGTGGGGGGAGCAAGTAACACCCAAACCATCACATGAGGTTATCTTTTAATTGTGGTTAGGTTGCTCAAGATAGAACTTAAGAAGAGAAAGAGCAAAAAACCATGGAAGTATGAGAATCAGCAGGAGTGCCTTAACTAAAGGATTCCATGGTATCATGTAAAAGCAGGCTATAATGTGGATTAAAATACCTCCTTTGTGGTTATTTGGGGGTTTTTAATGAGTAGTTTTAAAAATGTTTTCAGTAACATATTTTCAACATTAGTCTGAATTTGATCATGAGGGTTTTAATTGATTTAAGCAATGTATTTTTGCTGATAACAATTTCAAACACAGAACAGGCAGAAAACTGCTGATGAATATCTGGAACCAGAGTCTGTTGATACAGTGTGCAACTTCTGACACAAATAGCCTCTGATATTAATGAAGAGAGGCAATTTTCTTTCCTTAGCTTATTTCATTGGGTAGTTTTACAATGATTACAATCTTTGTTTGTTGAAAAAACAGGGAAGGTTTTCAATTCAAGCCCTTAACTTTGCTTCTGAGTTTTTCCTTCAACCAATCTCTCAGTAAAAATTAGCCAATGCAAGTGAGAATTTCTGTCCTGTGCTTTGGTTGTTCATATGGACTGCTGCATTTCAGAACTGTTGCAATACTTGGCAGGTTTTAGGTGCAAAAGATTGGCTACTTTATGCACATATTTCTACAGATGGACTTGGATTGATTGGTTCAATAGGTCAATGTCAATGGCATGAGCTTCACTAAGGCCAAATGCCAGGTTCTGCACTTGGGCCACAGCAACCCCAAGCAACACTACAGGCCTGGAGCAATGTGGCTGGAAAGCTGTCAGCAGGAAGGAATCTGGGGGTTGTAATGGACAAGCAACTGAATATCAGCAAGCAGTGTGCCCAGATAGCAAAGAAAGTCAATGGCAGCCTGACTGGCATTAGCAATGCTGTGTCCAGCAGTAAAGAGGTGATTGTCCTCTCGTACTTGGCTCTGGTGAGGCCACACCTCAAGTATTGTGTTCAGTTTTGGACATCTCATTACAAAAAGGATGTGGAGGTGCTGGAGGGCAATGAAGCTGGGGAAGGGCCTGGAGAATAAATCTTACAAGGAGTGACTGAGAGAGCTGGGGATGGTTAGTTTGAAAAAGAGGAGGCTGAAGAGAGACCTCATTGCTGTCTACAGCTACCTGAAAGGAGGTTGTGGAGAAGCTGCTGCTGGTCTCTTCTCACAGGTAAATAGTGATAGAACATAAGGAATGGCCTCAAGCTGCCACTGGGTAGTTTTAGACTGGACATTAGGAAAAGTTTTTTTCACAGCAAGAGTGGCCAGACATTGGCATAGGCTGCCCAGGGAGGTGATGGAGTCACCCAGCCTAGATGTGTTTTAAAGTCGTTTGGATGTGGTACTTAAGGATATGGTTGAAGGCTGAACTTTGTCGAGTAGCGATAACAATTGAGCTTTGTGATCCTGGGGGTCTTTTCCAGCTGGAGTGTTTCTGTGATTCTGTAATGAAATAAAATGAGGTAGTTCTAAGTAGATACTAAAAGGAGTAGCTAAATATTCTTTGTTTCAAACTGAAATGTCTGGATTGTGCAGAGATTGAAATACCCTTTCTCTACATGCACAAAGCACATCAGAGTACATGGGGACATGTATCATGTGGCAGCTGAAATGGCATATGCAAGCTGGTTGCTTGCAAATCCATCTGTAGTGATGATGTAAGCAGATGGATGTAGTGATGGGATAGTTTGAGGGCAAAAGAGAACTCTGATAATAAACTAGCTCTGTGCCAATATTTTAAGAAGGCACTCAATTAAAAGTCCTCTGCCACATCCGATGGTTTGATTAGTGTATATCTTGGTTTTTTTACCTTTTGCTTGCTGCTGTGATTGGAATCAGATGTCAGTCTCCATTTCTGGTGCTGGTTGCATCTAAAATGCCCTTGGCACTTCTGATGGAGTAGTGGAGCAGGTCTCAGGAGATGAGAGAGAGGGGCAGAACAGAATAGAATAGAATAGAATAGAATAGAATAGAATAGAATAGAATAGAATAGAATAGAATAGAATAGAATAGAATCAAGCAGGTTGGAAGAGACTTCCAAGATCATCCAGTCCAACCTAGCACCCAGCCCTATTCAGTCAACCAGACCATGGCACTAAGTGCCCCATCCAGGCTTTGCTTCAACACCTCCTGGAACGGCGACTCCACCACCTCCCTGGGCAGCCCATTCCAATGCCAATCACTCTCTCTGCCAACAACTTCCTCCTAACATCCAGCCTATACCTCCCTGGCACAACTTGAGACTGTGTCCCCTTGTTCTGTTGCTGCTTGCCTGGCAGAAGAGCCCAATCCCACCTGGCTACAGCCTCCCTTCAGGTAGTTGTAGACAGCAATGAGCTCTGCCCTGAGCCTCCTCTTCTGCAGGCTGCACACCCCCAGCTCCCTCAGCCTCTCCTCATAGGATTTGTGCTCCAGGCCCCTCACCAGCTTTGTTGCCCTTCTCTGGACACCTTCCAGCACCTCAACATCTCTCTTGAATTGAGGGGCCCAGAACTGGACACAGCACTCAAGGTGTGGCCTGAGCAGTGCTGAGCACAGGGGCAGAAGAACCTCCCTTGTCCTGCTGGCCACACTGTTCCTGATCCAGGCCAGGATGCCATTGGCTCTCTTGGCCACCTGGGCACACTGCTGCCTCATCTTCACCCTACTATCTACCAGCACCCCCATGTCGCTCTCTGCCTGGCTGCTCTCAGCCACTCTGTCCCCAGCCTGTAGCACTGCTTGGGGTTGTTGTGGCCTGTAATTTTAATGGGACCATCTCTGCTCCCTTGGCAGTTTCTGTGGGGGACAAGCCACAAAACCTGAAGTGCAGAATTCACCAACAGCCTAATCTCCTTTTAGATATGCTAAGGAGAAGGCAAAAACAATGGTCAGCTGTGTGTGGAAGTGGGGAGAGTAATTTGCATGGCTCAGACAAAGCAGTACCTTTCATTTCAGGAGGTTAGAGGTTTGTAGTTACTTCTCAGTGGTTTATTTTTAGATGGGTACACCAAATTTTATTTCTACTATCACAGAAGTTTAGTAGTTTTAAGGCTAATTTGGGTGCAGCCTTGAACAGCCAAGGGCCTACAAAACAGCTGGGGAAGGACTTTTCAGGATATCAGGGAGTAAGAGGACTGGGGGGAATGGAGCAAAGCTGGAGATGGAGAGATTCAGATTGGATGTGAGGAGGAAGTTGTTCAGCATGAGAGTGGTGAGAGGCTGGAATGGGTTGCCCAAGGAGGTGGTTGAAGCCCCATGGCTGGAGGTGTTTAAGGCCAGGCTGGATGAGGCTGTGGGCAGCCTGATCTAGGGTAGGGTGTCCCTGCCCATGGCAAAGGGGCTGGAATTAGATGATCCTTGTGGTCCCTTCCAACCCTGACTGATTCTATGATATGTAGGGTAAGGTGTCCCTGCCCATGGCAGTGGGATTGGAACTAGATGATCCTTGTAATCCCTTCCAACCCTGACTGATTCTATGATGTCTAGGGTAAGGTGTCCTTGCCCATGGCAGTGGGATTGGAACTAGATGATCCATGTGGTCCCTTCCAACCCTGACTGATTCTATGATATCTAGGGTAAGGTGTCCCTGCCCATGGCAGTGGGATTGGAACTAGATGATCCTTGTAATCCCTTCCAACCCTGACTGATTCTATTCTATGATTCTATTCTAAGTTCTGCTGCATAAGTACAGAAGTGAATGTGTTGTCTGCTGAATATAATCTGAAGTTCTCAATGCTGGAGCACAAAAGAGAGACTTGTATAGGTGTGGTTCAAACTGTCTGTAGCAACTGAAAAATTCAAAATATGATCTCTTAATATTACAGGAACTTGATGCAGTGTATCAAAGTCAGAATTATCAGTTAGAATGCCTGTACTTTTAATATGAATTCTCTCTGATGTTTCTTTTTCTAAACATTTAGAGCCATTTTATGAGTGAACAGAACAGAGTGAACAGAAATTATTTCTTCTGTTATCTACATGTCATTTTTCTTTTGCATGTGTAAAAGAAACTTGTTTGCCAAAAGCTCTGATTAAATATATATGTGACTGTTGTTGCCATTCAAAGGGCATTCAAAGTTGCACCACAAGATAGGGTTTGTTTCCTTTGGCAGAGTGCACCAGAAGTTCTACACACCGTTTTGCTGTGGTTTCTAGTAGTACAGCTCTTGAAAATGCCTTTTTTTCTCTTTATGCTGCCTGTTTGATGATATAATCAAAGGTAATTTCCTCTAAAAAGGAAATGCCAATGTTTCTGATCACACTGGAAAAAACTTAGACCTAAGATAATAAGACTTTAAAATAGTGGTTACCATTTTTCTTGTGCTCCAGGGAACCAGAGAGACACTTAGCCATCATTGCAGTACTCTTGGTGATGCTTTGAGGAAGGAAAATGATTTTGCTCTCATCATTGATGGCAAATCTCTGAAGTATGCTTTGACATTTGGAGTGAGACAATATTTCCTGGACTTGGCTTTGTCATGTAAAGCTGTTATTTGTTGCAGGTAAGTTTATGTTGTTTTCAGGTGTCCCATCCTTATATCCACCTGAAGGTGTGTCAGCAAATGTGAAAACTTGTAAATACATCTTAATAGACTGATTAATGAGGTGAACAAACTGAAGGTTCACCTGTTGAGGTAGAGAATTTAGTGATGTTGCATTAAGATCATAGAATCAACCAGGTTGGAAAAGACCTCCAAGATCATCCAGTCCAACCTAGCACCCAGCCCTAGCCAGTCAACTAGACCAAGTTCTTCACAGAGGGAGTGATTTGCCATTGGAATGGGCTGCTCAGGGAGGTGGTGGAGTCACCATCCCTGGAATTGTTCAAGAAAAGACTGGATGAGGCACTTGGTGCCATGGTCTAGTTGACTGGCTGGGGCTGGGTGCTAGGTTGGCCTGGATGATCTTGGAGGTCTCTTCCAACCTGGTTAATTCTATGATTCTAAGTGTCTCATTCAGATGAGATGATTGGTTTCAGCTGGACAAGATACTGGGGCATCTTAGCCTGACCTTTTCCCAGGAGGGGTCAGACCAGAGGATCCTTGAGGCTTCTTCCAACCTGGCATTGTATCATAAATCAAATTCATCTGAAAAATCAATGTTTACAACAGAACTATTTTTTTCTGCTTTGGAAAAGGATAAAGCAAACCAAACAAGGTTGTAGTATCCAAATGAACACCTGGTTTGTACTCTTTCCATCCTTTTGTCAAACAATGTTTTATTCCACCACAGGTGGGGTTTTGTTATTGTGCATTTTTTTGTGGCTTAGCTTTGTAGCCACGTTCCAGCATGATGCACTCTGAATTTCAAACTTAGCCCTTACCATCCTTTAAGCCAAGATCTTAGACTGATGCACAGCTTCTACTGCATAGAAAGGTTTTTCTAACATCAGTAGTCTTCCTGAAAGACAAGTTGCACCTTGGTGTTTAATCTTCTAGCTCCAGTTTTGCCCTGTATGGTAAGTAGCAAGCAGGAGATGAATGTGAAACTGCTCTTTTGAAACTCCTTCTGCTTTCCTTGACTTGAAAATACATTTTCTGCCATTTGAAGAGACTATTTCCATTTCTGTTGACCTGTGGAACCACTGATGGATATTCTCTATATTCTCTACCTTTACTGGTAGCATTTTTGTGGTGAAACAACCCAAAAAAAAAGGCATTTTTGCTCTGTCTTGTCTACATTTCCATGATTTACCTATGCCAGCTGGTTTAGGTACGTGTCTAGGTACATGCTCTGACGTATTTTGTGGTCAGTTCAAAATTGTCTGCAGGTTTAAAACTAAAATATTTGCTTGCAACACTCACTGGTTTCCTGTTGTTAGGGGTTTTAACATCACACAGCTCAAAAGTCAAAAATTCTCTCAAGGTATTTCTGTCTCTTAATGCTTCATTTCTGGTAATAAAAATCTCATTTCCTTGTTTGGAACTTTTTTAAATGGTGATATTTAATGAAGGTAAATCACTTCCATAGTTATTGTCCTGACTGAATGAAAATGTAGGCCTTTTCCTTAGCCATTTAAAGGCAGTAAACATTTACAGCACTCCTTGGCTTGAAAAGTGCAAATCACATCAACTCTCTTTGAAGTTTTCAGAGCATAATTCACTTGTTCAGGAGCATTTATTACCAATGGATTCTTCCTGAGACTAACCATAACACAGATGAAGCTGACAAATACTCAGCAGACATTTCACTTCAAAAATCTGTATATATTATTAATTCCAAGCAGATGTTTGGCTTAAAGACTTTGACAAACTGAATTCCATCTTTATATTGGCTTCAGAGCAATGTGTGCCAGAAGAATGTTAAATGAATTATTCCATAGTAAAAAATGTACAGCTAAGTGTGACCAAAATGAACAAAGGATATTTTTTTGATTGGTTTCACTAGAGAATCTTAGAATGGATTGAGTTGGAAAAGACCACTGGAATGGGCTGCCCAGGGAGGTGGTGGAGGCACCATCCCTGGAGGTGTTCAAGAAAAGCCTGGATGAGGCACTTAGTGCCATGGTCTGGTTGATTGGATAGGGCTGGGTGCTAGGTTGGACTGGATGATCTTGGAGATCTCTTCCAACCTGGTTGATTCTATGATTCTGTGACCTCCAAATGTTATCCAGGCCAACCCCACTGCAATATGCAGGAGCAACATCCATTGATTCAGGTTGCCCAGAGCTCACCTTGAATATCTCCAAGGATGGAGCCTCAACTACCTCCCTGGGCAGCTTTTTCCAGTGTTCCACTATCTTAATGGTAAAGAACTCCTTCCTAACATCCAACCTAAACCTACTCTTCCCCTAATTTCAAACCATTGTCCCTCATCATATGACTCCAGGCCATGTAAACAGCCCCTTCTAGCTTTCAGGAAAGAGCATTATCTAGAAGTAATTGTTCTTTTGCACATTTTCTTCACCCCAAAATTCTTATTCTTCCTTTCTTGGATATTTCTTTGGGTTTATCCTATTTTTTGACCTGGAAGAGTTAAGTCAAGCTATGAACATCCCTGTGTAATTCTTCACCTTGAAGTTTCCTCACTGCAGGGAGGAAGCTTTCACAGCCCAAACCATGAAGTTCCAGAAGTTTGTGGTGTCAGAGGAGTTATTGCCATGAGTGTGCACTTAGAAGAAAATGAATTCTAAATACATATACATATATTTTTAACCCCATTTTTCATCTCAGTATTTATCCAGTGGCAAGTTCTTCTTATCCATGCCTAGCTTTTCTCATGGAGGCATCTAGAATGAGTTTGTCTAGAGAGGTAGATGAGAAAAGGGTGATTCTTTACCAGCTGCACATCCCCAGCTCCATAGCAGGAGTCATGCCTTGCTACTAGAGGTGCCTTCTTTGTAGGAACAGCAGTGGTGGAGGAGACCAACTCAGAGAGGTTTTTCTGTTTCTTCTTGTTTCTGTTTGTACCATGAAACAAGAGGGGCAGGATTTGTTCCTTGAGTCCAATGCCAGGGAGCACAAGTCAGTTGCCATAAGGCTTAGTGTTTGCTCCTTCCCTTCCCCACCTTGTGAAGACACCAGTTCTAGCACATCATTTCTGTGTATTATTTTCAGTTATGATGTCTCAAAGACTACAGGGACCAAATTTTCATCATCCAGAATATAACTTTTACAATGTGAAATGCAAGGTACACATGTGGCACACACAATGGTGGATGGAGCCAAAACTGATACAATTTCACACACAAAATCACACCCACAGAGTTAACCAGCTTGGAAAAGACATTTGAGGTCAAAGAATCACAGAATGTGAGGCGTTGGAAGGGACCCTGAAAGCTCATCCAGTCCAACCCCCTGCCAGAGCAGGATTACCTAGACCACATCACACAGGAACACATCCAGGCAGATCTTGAATATCTCCAGAGAGGGAAACTACACAACCCCACTGAGCAGCCTGTTCCAGTGTTCTGTCACCCTCACAGGGTAAAAAATCCTCTTCATATATAAATGAAACTTCCTATGCCTCAGCTTCCACCCATTGCCCTTTGTCCTGGCATTGGGCATCACCGAGCAGAGCCTGGCTCCAGCCTCCTGGCACTCACCCTGCACATATTGATAACCACTGATGAGGTCA
Organism: Pogoniulus pusillus; assembly: GCF_015220805.1. Classification (NCBI taxonomy): domain Eukaryota; kingdom Metazoa; phylum Chordata; class Aves; order Piciformes; family Lybiidae; genus Pogoniulus; species Pogoniulus pusillus. The sequence goes on along the minus strand of NC_087272.1, from coordinate 35,342,762 downwards.
CCTCTCAGTCTCCTCCTCTCCAAGCTGCTGAGCCCCAGCTCCCTCAGTCTCTCCTCATAAGAGAGATGTTCCATTCCCTTCATTATCTTCGTGGCTCTGCACTGGACTCTCTGAAGAGTTGGACTTGAGATCATTAGGTCCAACCTAATTACCTAACACCATCTAATCAACAAAGCTTTGAGAGTCACCCCTGGAATGATTTGTCCCCTCAGCTGCGAGCAGGCATTTTCTTAATGACAGATGAAAAGACCAAGGGAGAAGTTGCAAGCATTTAAAAGTGAAGGATCAAGAGTCAATGTGCAGAGTTGCTTCCTGTAATTTAGCAGTGTAGAATATGTTGACATAGTGGCAACCTTCTCTGTTCCTGTTTGCTTTAACATCTGTCTTACATATCTTGTTGTCTAATATTTAATCAGAGAGGAGGGTGTGTGGGAGAAAAGGCATAACCACAAAATATGCCAGAATCTGCAGTTGTTGTAAGTTACTACTGCTAGTGGCAGTGTTTGGAGTTTCTTCCATGGCTGTTTTCAGGGCCTGTAGCTATTTGACTTATATCTTTCCAGTTCTGTTAACATCTGGCCTCAACAAATCCAGAGTTCCTATGAATTTTGCTGGGAAAGTGGTTTTTAGCACTAGCCAAAAGGCTAATAACAAGACCATGTGACTGCCTAGGATGCCTAATTTCTTGCTTTTTCACATCATATAAAGTACACTTTGAAACTGCATTCAGTTGAGATCCCTGTATGTAACCTTTCTCTTTCTGCTACCCCTTAGGGTATCACCTCTTCAAAAATCTGAAGTTGTGGAAATGGTTAAAAAGCAAGTGAAGGTGGTAACTCTAGCCATTGGTGATGGAGCAAATGATGTCAGTATGATACAAACAGCACATGTTGGTGTTGGTATTAGTGGCAATGAAGGTCTGCAGGCTGCAAATTCTTCAGACTACTCAATTGCTCAGGTAAGTCATTACACTGTACAATGCTACAATAAAGTAGTTCAATAACCCCAAGCAATGTGACAGGCTTGGGGCTGTCAGCAGAAAGGAAACTGGGGATTGTAATATTCAAACAACTCAATATGAGCAAGCAGTGTGCCCAGGTAGCAAAGAAAGCAAGTGCCATCCTGGCAGTGCCCTGGTAGCAAAGAAAGCAAGTGCCATCCTGGCTGGCATTAGAAATGCCGTGTCCAGCAGGAGTAGGGAGGTGATTGTCCCCTCTGATGAGGCCACACCTGGAGCCTTGTGTTCAGTTTTGGGCATCTCATTACAAGAAGGATGTGGAGGTGCTGGAGTGAGTGCAGAGGAGGGCAACAAAGCTGGGGAAGGGCCTGGAGAATAAATCTGATGAGGAGTGACTGAGGGAGCTGGGGATGGTTAGAGTGAAAAAGAGGAGGCTGAGGGCAGACCTTATTACTGTCTACAGCCACCTGAAAGGAGGTTGTGGAGAAGCTGCTGCTGATCTCTTCTCACAGATAAATAGTGATAGAACAAGAGGGAATGGCCTCAATCCGCAGCTGGGTAGGTTTAGACTGGACATTAGAAAACATTTTCTCCCAGCAAGACTGATCAGGCATTGGAATGGGCTGCCCAGGGAGGTGGTGGAGTCACCCAGCCTAGATGTGTTTAAAAGTCATTTGGATGTGGCACACATCAGTGTGAGTGACTCCACCACCTCCCTGGACAGCTCTTTCCAGTGCCTGACCACTCTCCCCATGAAAAACCCTGGATGTGTTTAAGGGACATTTGGATGTGGTGCTTGAGGAATGGCTTAAGGGCAGACTTTATAGAGTGGGACTAATGATTGGGCTTGATGATCCTGGGGGTCTTTTCCAACTGGAATGTTTCTGTGGTTCTGTAGTGTTAGATGAATGTGGATGTGTGCATGTTCTGAATTCTTCTTTTCTTTTATTTTGCAGTTCAAGTATTTGAAGAACCTTTTGTTGGTTCATGGAGCCTGGAATTATAACAGAGTAGCTAAGTGCATCTTGTATTGTTTCTACAAGAATATAGTCCTTTATATCATCGAGGTAATTTTGCTGGACAGTAAATATTGCTACTTGAAAGTAAACCAGAAATCCTCTTTTGAGCTTTTGATTATTCTTTCTAGTTTTAAAGGAGCATTTCAACTATCAGTAGACACTTCTTAGTGCTGAGTCTTGCTTTTTAAATCAACTGGTTAATGTTAGTGTCATGAGGGTGGGTTTTATTTCACTTTCAAGACCAGTTGTCTTAAAAATACCTACTACATATTAGTGCTGAGGGGAAAAATTAACTTGTTGCAAACCTTAATCACAAGTTTCTAAGTCAGTCTCCTGTATTTTTACATCAATGAGGTATTTTTACATTCTAGGGAGACCTAATGCCAACCTTCCTGTACCTGAAAGAGGCTATAAGAAAGATGGAGAGAGACTGTTTATAAAGGCCTGCAGTGATAGGATGAGAGCAATGGCTTCAGACTAGAGAAAAGCAGATTTAGATTGAATGTTAGGAGCAAGTTCTTTACTCTGAGGATGGTGGAACACTGGAACAGGTTGCCCAGGGAGGTAGTTGAGGCACCATCCCTGAAGATATTAAAGGTGATGCTCAACAAGGCTCTGGGCTACCTGATCTAGTTGAGGATGCTCCTGCCGACTGCAGAGGGGGTTGGACTGGATGACTGCTGAACATAATTATGTCATTTGGATGTGGTGCTTGAGGATATGGTTTAAGGGTGAACCTTGTAGAGTAGGGATAACTGTTGGACTTGATGATCTTGGGGGCCCTTTCCAACTGAGTTGTTTCTGTGATCCTGTGACTTTTGGAGATCACTTTCAACCCAGAACATTCTATAATTCCATGAAAACCATTATTCTTAGAATTTGCTTCATGAATTTTTTTATTAGTGTCTTAAACTTTCCCTTTGTGTATAATTTTTTTTTTTAACTGAAAAGACAATGCTTTATTTCTGTTAGACCTGATGTAAAGGTTAGGTTAAGATTTCCAGGTTTTATATTCATGTATTGCAGTATTTTAGACGATTTTAAACATATTGTGGCCTTCCAATATCTGAAGGTGGCCGATGAAAAAGCTGGGGAGGGACTTTTTAGGCTATCATGGAGAGACAGAACTAGGGGGAGTGGAGCAAAGCTGGAGGTGGGGAGATTCAGACTGGATGTGAGGAGGAAGTTGTTCAGAATGAGAGTGGTGAGAGCCTGGAATGGGAGGTGGTTGAGGCCCCATGCCTGGAGGTGTTTAAGGCCAGACTGAATGAGGCTGTGGGCAGCCTGATCCATGGGCAGGAGAGCTGGCACTAGATGATCCTTGTGGTCCCTTCTAACCTGACTGATTCTATGATATCTAGGGTAGTGTGTCCCTGCCAATGGCAGGGGAGTTGGAACTAGATGATCCTTGTAATCCCTTCTAACCTGACTTATTCTGTGAGGTCTAGGGCAGGGTGTCCCTGCCCATGGCAGGGGAATTGGAACTAGATGATCCTTGTAATCCCTTCCAACCCTGACTGATTCTATGATATCTAGGATAGGGTGTCCCTGCCCATGGCAGGGGAGTTGGAACTAGATGATCCTTGTAATCCCTTCCAACCCTGACTGATTCTATGATCTCTTTTTGTACAACTACCATAGCCAAAAGGTATGAATTTTTCTTAGCATTTTTCTTTCCATTTTCTATTTTTTCCTTCTTTGTAGCTCTTTCTTATATTAGTAGCACAAGCAGGTTTCCATCTAAGTAGTAGCAAATTTGTAGCCTGTTTAGAAAAACATGAAGCAGGAAGCCATACAAAAAGCAATCCATTAGAAGTCCTTTTTTGTTGTTTGCTTTAGAAGTGGTGGCAAACTTTACACCCAGCATTTCAAAAAGCTGAAGGTCTGATTAAATGATCAGACTGGCAGAAGTACTGATTGGCAGTAGCTCTTGGAGTATTTGGAATAGAAGCAGTATTAATGTGTCCTTTGTCTTTATAGAGCTCAGAGTTGGTCTGCAGAGCACACTGCCTTATTTTCATTTGTTTTCTGTCGTCGTCACCTGCAAACACATTGTGAAGCTGTAACTTAAATCACAGATAAATATCCCACTCTTTGTGGAAAAGGAGTTAAATGTCATTGACTAAAAGTGCAGAAGCCTAGAGGAGGGAGTCTCTGCCTCCTAAGTGGATGGAAGGGCAAAGCAATTATTTTTATGCATTATGACCCTTTAGATATAAGATATATAAGCATTTTACCATGTGCCCTTTGCCTGGAAGAAGACAAGATGACTTCTGCTTGAATTCCTGCATACCCAAGCTTTGTCAGCTCAGAAAACTTTCACAGATGTTAATAGCTCCTGTCAATACTGGGAGTGAATGGGCAGAAATTCATCATTGAATGTCTCCAGAAAGGACAACTGCCAGTCTCTCTTGAGTCTCTCTTTTCAGGTTTTTGTACAGATCAGGCGTGGGAGCAAAGTGCTCAATGAGTATTTGTAAGCTGCTGCTTAATATGCAGAAATGCTACATCAGGAAAATGTCTGTGAGGCTTTTGTGGCCACACCTCCTCTGTCTTGGAGTTCAGAAAATAATACTCTGAAAGGCCTGTCTGGAAGTGGCTTTAAATCAGTTTCCTTTTATTAGCTGAGAAGAACTGAAAATACCTACCTCTGCTTAATGGCTGGATGTTAGGTCTTTAAATGTCTACTCAATATTAATCAAACAGGGAATGTGACAGATTCCACTTGAGCTAAAGTTCAGCCTTTTTCCTAGGCATTTGTGGAGCCATACAGAATAAGTGCCATTGATTTCTTGGTTCAGAAAATGGTAAAGGTCTGTAGTGATGCAATGTCTAGCCTTTATCAACATTTAAAGTACTGTTCATAAAAAAACACAAGTGGGCTTTAGTAACTTTTACTCTTGCGTCTTGATGCAGTAGGTAATTAAACATGGACCTCATCTTTTGTATGGGACTAGTCACAGAAGCTTTGGAGGTCCCATCCCTGGAGGTGTTTAAAGCCAGGCTGGATGAGGTTCTGGCCAGCCTGATCTAGGGTAGAGTGTCCCTGCCTACAACAGTGGGGTTGGAACTAGATGATGCTAAATAACATAAAAAAACTCACAGCCATAAGAACAATTTAGCATTTGTGCAATACTGTTTGTGACATATCCCATTTGCAAGAAATGCAGCCCAAGAGTGATGAGATTCTACAGAATCACAGAAACAGAGAATCAGGCAGGGTTGGAAGGGACCACAAGGATCATCTAGTTCCAACCCCCATGCCGTGGGCAGGGACACCCTACCCTAGATCAGGCTGCCCACAGCCTCATCCAACCTGGCCTTAAACACCTCCAGGGATGGGGCCTCAACCACCTCCCTGGTCAACCCATTCCAGCCTCTCACCACTCTCATGGTGAACAACTTCCTCCTCACATCCAGTCTGAATCTCCCCAACTCCAGCTTTGCTCCATTCCCCCTAGTCGTGTCACTCCCTGACACCCTAAAAAGTCCCTCCCCAGCTCTTTTGTAGGCCTCCTTGTGGAAGGCCACAAGAAGTTCACCTGGGAGCCTCCTCTTCTCCAGACTGCACAGCCCCAACTCTTTCAGTCTGTGCTCACAGCAGAGCTGCTGCAGCCCTCTCAGCATCCTCATGGCCCTTCTCTGGACACACTCCAGCATCTCCACATCCCTCTTGTAATAGAGGCTCCAGACCTAGATGCAGTTGTTCACTATGCCATGGCATAATGCAGGCAAACTGCACCAAGTTCAATTGCAAATCCAGACAGCAGGAAGTGACTGTGCTCGTGCCCAGGGTTTGAGGGTTTTTTTTGGCATTGTATGATTTGAAAATCTAGAAATAGTGGTCTGCATTGAAGTCCATCTCACTTTAGGGGTGGGCTATGAACCTAAATCTTTCATTTTTTCCAGTGAAAATTATGTAGCAGTTGTACACCAAAAATGGTCTGAATTATTACTTTCCCCTCACACAGCCTGAATTACTTCACAGAGACACCTACCTCCTGCCCTCTTGTGTAGGTGAGAATGCTGGAATAATAATTTGAACTATCAGTGTAGGACCTACCCCTAGGAGAGAGAGGTGGGATGAAACTGCTCATAATTTAGTATCATGTACCACATGTCCTAAAAACCTGTTTTAAAAGTGAAATTGTCTTCATTGGTCATCATAATCAGAGTGAAATGCACCTGTCCATCAATAAATTTGTCACTGTGAAGGGAAAAACTGCTTTTCTTGTCAGTGTCACCACTAACACTGCAATAAGATCCACAGAGCTATTTCTGTGGATAGTAAAGTGTCATTTTCCAGAGTCCAGGATGCAGAAGTTAGGGTGACTGGGTGGCTTACATCCTTACCCTCTTACAGTTTGAGCTGAGGGCTTTGTTTATCCCTAATCATAGAATCATCCAGTTTGGAAGAGACCTCCAAGATCATCCAGGCCAACCTAGCACCCAGCCCTAGCCAATCAACCAGACCATGGCACTAAGTGCCTCAGCCAGGCTTTGCTTGAACACTTCCAGGGACAGTGACTCCACCACCTCCTTGGGCAGCCCATTCCAATGCCAATCACTCTCTCTGCCAACAACTTCCTCCTAACATCCAGCCTAGACCTCCCCTGGCACAACTTGAGGCTGTGCCCCCTTGTTCTGTTGCTGGTTGCCTGGAAGAAGAGACCAGTCCTCACCAGGCCACAGCCTCCCTTCAGGTAGTTGTAGACAGCAATGAGCTCTGCCCTGAGCCTCCTCTTCTGCAGGCTGCACACCCCCAGCTCCCTCAGCCTCTCCTCACAGGGCTGTGCTCCAGGCCCCTCACCAGCTTCATTGCCCTTCTCTGGACATGTTCCAGCACCTCAACATCTCTCTTGAATTGAGGGGCCCAGAACTGGACACAGCACTCAAGGTGTGGCCTGACCAGTGCTGAGTCCAGGGGCAGAATAACCTCCCTTGTCCTGCTGGCCACACTGTTCCTGATCCAGGCCAGGATGCCATTGGCTCTCTTGGCCACCTGGGCACACTGCTGGCTCATCTTCAGCTACTATCTACCAGTCCCCCAGGTCTCTTTCTTCCAAGGCTGCTCTCCAGCCAAGTTACAAATGTTGGAAGCTGTAAAAGAGAAGTATAAAATACACTGAATTCTCTGGTGCCTGAGAGTGCTCTATTTCATTATTTTGATTGACTTAACACTAACATGTAGTCTATTTTCTAACCTTCACTTGAAGAACATTGGAATTACCTCATGCCAGTTAACTGATTTTTATAACCTCCTGTGTACTTCAATTTTTGACTTCTGAAAGAGGAATTATGATTTAACTGTGATGAATTTGGAAGACATTTCACTAGCAGCAGTTCCTCAGGAGCTGAATATGGGGGAGTAAGGAGTGCATAATCACTTGTTCATTAGTGAGCAATCAATTATGCACTCAGCACTGGCACAATTTTTTTGGGATGCTTTACAACTAAGCTAAGAGTGTGAACTTAATCCAGAATCTTGTCACCCCTGCTGGATACAAGTTGTGCTTCTCAGCTGTCTTCTGTCTTTTCAGCCTTCTCATTATTCACAATTCCTACATTCTTTTGCTTCCATTCTAGGAAGATAGCACCTGAGAGAAGAGTGAAGGATGGATTCAGAGTCATAGAATCATAGAATCGGTCAGGGTCAGAAGGGACCACAGGGATCATCTAGTTCCAACCTCCCTGCCATGGCCAGGGACACCCTACCCTAGAGCAGGCTGGACACCACCTCATCCAGCCTGGCCTTAAACACCTCCATCCATGGGACCTCAACCACCTCTCTGGGCAACCCGTTCCAGGCTCTCACCACTCTCATGCTGAACAACTTCCTCCTCACATCCAGCCTGAATCCCCCCACCTCCAGATTTGCTCCATTCCCCCTACAAGCTCCTCAATTCAAGAGAGATGTTGAGGTACTGGAACATATCCAGAGAAAGGCAACAAAGCTGGTGAGGGGCCTGGAGCACAGCCCTGTGAGGAGAGGCTGAGGGAGCTGGGGGTGTGCAGCCTGGAGTAGGCTCAGGGGTGACCTCATTGCTGTCTACAACTCCCTGAGGGAGGCTGTAGCCAGGTGGGGGTTGGTCTCTTCTTCCAGGCAACCAGCAATAGAACAAGGGGACACAGTCTCAAGTTGTGCTGGGGGAGGTTTGGGCTGGATGTTAGGAGGAAGTTGTTGTCAGAGAGAGTGATTGGCATTGGAATGGGCTGCCCAGGGAGGTGGTGGAGTCGCCATCCCTGCAGGTGTTGAAGAAAAGCCTGGCTGAGGCACTTAGTGCCATGGTCTACTTGGCTGGCTAGGGCTGGGTGCTAGGTTGGACTGGATGATAGGATGAGCAGGTCTCTTCCAACCTGCTTTATTCTGTGACTCTATGATAATTTGCTCTGCAATCTCATTCCAGTCAATAACCACAAAAAAAAGAAAAACCCAATCTGTTTGCTTTACATTTATTGGCTGAACAAGCAGCACTTTTAGCTGGCTTTTAGCTCCCATTTTTAGGTTTAATAGTTGCTAATTTCAGGGCGGTTTCCATCTCAAAATACTCATAAACATGTTGAAACATTCCACGAGATGATAGAAGACAACAAGCTTGTTCATGAGGTCTGGTCACCTGGAGACCAGCCTGGGTATGTGATGATAAACATCCCTATTGGTTGTAGCAATTCATGCTCCCATAATAAAGTCCAGTGAAATGTGGACTGTAGCAGAATCCCTGCAAAGCAGCACCTAAACATTCACTTGAAAAACTTTGGTGCACAGAATCACACACACAGAGAACAGTCTGGGTTGGAAGGGACCTCCAAAAGTCATCCAGTCCAACCCCTCTGCAGTCAGCAAGGGCATGCTCAGATAGATTGGGTTGCTCATAGCCATGCCGAGCCCAACCTCTAATATCTCCAGGGAAGGAGCCTCAACCACCTCCCTGGGCAACCTCTTTGTGGCCGTTTGAGCTAGATTTCTAGCTGAGACATAGGGGAGAGGTGAACATTCTAGGGATAGGCCACATAATGGCAACAATGGGTAAGTTGATATAATTTCATTGGAGCATCCATAGCTTTATGTCTAGAAGCACAGCTTGTACCAGTGCTCCATTACCCTCACAGTAAAGAACTTGCTCCTAACATCCAATCTAAATCTGCTCTTCTCTGGTTTGAAGCTATTGCTCCTTGTCCTGCAGGCCTTTGTAAGCAATCTCCCTCCATCCTAAAACAGGAGTCTGAAATGAAATAGAATAAGCTGCTAACTTTACAGCTTCTGTTTGTTGGAGGCAGTATTGTTTCAGTGTAGCTCGTTAATAAAGACTCATCTAGTTGATTGGTTAGGGCTGGGTGATAGGTTGGACTGGATGATCTTGGAGGTCTCTTCCAACCTGGCTGATTCTATGATTAGATTCCCTGTGATCAAAAAGGCTTCTTCTCTGCTTTGTCATTAAACTGTTATCATAGAAGCACAGAATGGTAGGGACCTCCAGAGATCAAGTCCAATCTCCACTCTTAAGCAGGATCACCTAGGGCAGGCCACACAGGAGTGCATCCATTGAATGTCTCCTGAGAAGGAGACTCCACAACCTCTCTGAGCAGCGTTCTGGTGCTCTGTCACCGTGTGCTCTATCACCTTTTCTCCCAGGCAACCAGCAACAGAACAAGGGGACACAGTCTCAAGTTGTGCCAGGGTAGGTATAGGCTGGATGTTAGGAAGAAGTTCTTCACAGAGAGAGTGATTGGCATTGGAATGGGCTGCTCAGGGAAGTGGTGGAGGCACTGTCCCTGGAGGTGTTCAAGAAAAGACTGGATGAGGCACTTGGTGCCATGGTCTGGTTGACTGGATAGGACTGGGTGCTAGGTTGGACTGAAAGATCTTGGAGGTCTCTTCCAACCTGGTTGATTCTATGATTCTACAGAAGTGTCTCCTCATGTTGAGGTAGAACCTCCTGTGTTCTAGCTTGTTCTAGCTTGTTCCAGCACTGGGCACCACCTAATAGATCCTGGCACCTTCCTCTTGACACCCACCCCTCAGATATTTACAGATGCTGATAAACACTGTGAAAGAGAAGAAAGCAGCCAGGCTGCCTGCTATACTGAATAAACATAAGAAAGGGCATCCTGCCCTTCAACTTCAGTTTGACTTTCTTAACCTTTTAGCAGAAAGAAGTAAAACAGACGATGAAAGAGATTTCCACAGACAATGAAAGAGATTTCCAGGTGTGCTTCTAAAGTGCCACCTAGTTGAGTTAGTACTTTTGAACTAAGAGATTGCCATTGATTTAATGCTTTCATCCTCTTAGGAGTTTCTTGTGTGTGGAAGGAATATTGGTAGAATTAAAGTTTACTGCATGAATTATTAGTTAGGAGGCTGAAGATTGACTGCTTCTACTAACCTGTAGGTGTTTTTGCTGTGGTATTTTTTCACCCCCCTCCTCATATTTCTCAGATGTTTTACTTCTTTGAGTACAGTACAAATGCAGTGAGCTAAATTGCCTTAAATACTTAACCAACATGAATCATAGAATCAACCAGGTTGGAAGAGACCTCCAAGATCAGCCAGTCCAACCTAGCACCCAGCCCTATCCAATCAACCAGACCATGGCACTAAGTGCCTCATCCAGGCTTTTCTTGAAGACCCCCAGGGACGGTGCCTCCACCACCTCCCTGGGCAGCCCATTCCAATGCCAATCACTCTCTCTGGGAAGAACTTCTTCCTAACATCCAGCCTAGACCTACCCTGGCACAACTTGAGACTGTGTCCCCTTGTTCTGTTGCTGGTTGCCTGGGAGAAGAGGCCACCCCCCACCTGGCTACAATGCCCCTTCAGGTAGTTGTAGACAGTAATAAGATCACCCCTGAGCCTCCTCTTCTCCAGGCTAAACAGGCCCAGCTCCCTCAACCTCTCTTCATAGGATTTGTGCTCCAGGCCCCTCACCAGCTTTGTTGCCCTTCTCTGGACATGTTCCAGCACCTCAACATCTCTCTTGAATTGAGGAGCCCAGAACTGGACACAGCACTCATGGTGTGGCCTGAGCAGTGCTGAGTACCGGGGCAGAACATTCACTCTTGTCCTGCTGGCCACACTGTTCCTGATGCAGGCCAGGATGCCATTGGCTCTCTTGGCCACCTGGGCACACTGCTGGCTCATCTTCAGCTTACTATCTATCAGCACCCCCAGGTCCCTTTCCTCCTGGCTGCTCTCAGCCACTCAGTCCCCAGCCTGTAGTGCTGCTTGGGGTTGTTGTGGCCAAAGTGCAGAACCCTGTTCTAGTGCTTACTTCTTTAACGAAGCTGAGAGGGGTTAAAAAAAAGGATCTCTTAATCCCACCTTGCAGGACATGTGAGTGAAACAGAGTTCTCCTCTTTTTCAGGTCTGGTTTGCTTTTGTCAATGGCTTTTCTGGACAAATCCTTTTTGAAAGATGGTGTATAGGTCTCTACAACGTGGTAAGATGATTTGCATGCTTGCAGTTATCGCAGTCGTGAAGGTTTCACGATTAAGCAGGCTTCAAGCAAGTCCTCACCTCCAAAGTTTTGTAACAATATTTTTTTGTGTGTTTTTTTGCTGTTTGTTGGGTATTTTTTTATCTGTCTACTAGATGTTTACAGCAATGCCTCCTCTAACTCTTGGGATATTTGAGAGATCCTGTCGCAAAGAGAACATGCTGAAATACCCAGAGTTATACAAGACTTCGCAGAATGCACTGGACTTTAACACCAAGGTAGCCAAACAGAAGTAAATGTCATTGAAGTTGACATTAATAAGAGTTCAATCTATGCTGCTCATACTTGGAAATTAAGGGAGTTTTCAGTACTGCTCTTTCTGTGAAGGGTACAAATCATATTTATCCATTTTTAGCAAGCACAGAAATGGACAGCAAGCATTTCAATCTATTCTGGTTTATTTTGTTCCATTCCATTCTCTTCCTTTCTATTTTCTTCTATTCCTTTGTTTTTTTACTTTTTATTTTAGTTTATTTTCTTCTGGTCCTTCTTTTTACTTTTTATTTTACTTTCTTTTCTTCTATTCTTCTTTTTACTTTTTATTTTACTTTCTTTTCTTCTATTCTTCTTTTTACTTTTTATTTTACTTTCTTTTCTTCTATTCTTTTTTTTACCTTTTACTTTCTTTTCTTCTATTCTTTTATTTTTTATTTTACTTTCTTTTCTTCTATTCTTCTTTTTACTTTTTATTTTACTTTCTTTTCTTCTATTCTTTTTTATACTTTTTATTTTACTTTCTTTTCTTCTATTCTTTTTTTTACCTTTTATTTTACTTTCTTTTCTTCTATTCTTCTTTTTACTTTTTATTTTACTTTCTTTTCTTCTATTCTTTTTTTTTACCTTTTATTTTACTTTCTTTTCTTCTGTTCTTTTTTTTTACTTTATATTTTACTTTCTTTCCTTCTATTCTTCTTTTTACTTTTTATTTTACTTTGTTTTCTTCTATTCTTTTTTTTACCTTTTATTTTACTTTCTTTTCTTCTATTCTTCTTTTTACTTTTTATTTTACTTTATTTTCTTCTATTCTTTTTTTTTACTTTATATTTTACTTTCTTTTCTTCTCTTCTTCTTTTTACTTTTTATTTTATTTTGTTTTCTTCTAATCTTTTTTTTAACCTTTTATTTTACTTTCTTTTCTTCTATTCTTTTTGTATTATTTTCTATTTTATATTATTTCCTTTTATTCCTTTTTTTCACATTTTATTTTACTTTATTTTCTTCTATCCCTTTTTATTATTTTTTATTTTACTTTATTTTCATTTATTCCATTTTTTCACATTTTATTTTTCTTTATTTTCTTCTGTTCCTTCTTTTTCTTTTACTTTATTTTCTTCTATTCCTATTTTTTTACGTTTTATTTTACTTCATTTTCTTCTATTATTTTCAAATTATTTTTTATTTTGCTTTCTTTTCTTTTATTCCATTTTTTAGCTTTTTATTTTACTTTCTTATATTCCATTTTTTTACTTTTTATTTTACTTTATTTTCTTCTATTCCTTTTTAATTATTTTTTACTTTACTTTCTTTTCTTTTATTCCATTTTTTACTTTTTATTTTAATGTATTTTCTTTTATTCTGTTCCTTTTAATTAGTTTTTTATTTTTACTTTATTTTGTTCCTTTAATTATTTTAAACTTATTTTATTTTATTCATTTTTTACTTTTTATTTTCCTTTATATTCCTTTTTAATTATTTTTTACTTTCTTTTCTTCTATTCCATTTTTTTACTTTTTATTTTATTCTATTTCTTTTAATCCATTTTTTAAATTTTGCTTTATTTCTTTATTTTTTTACTTTATTTTCTTTAATTCCTTTTTTTTTTACTTTTTATTTTACTTTATTTTCTCTTGTTCTATTCCTTTATATTATTTTTTAAATTTTACTTTGTTTTCTTTTATTCTTTTTTTTACTTTCCATTATACTTTATTTTCTTTTATTCTATTCCTGTATAATTTATTTTCTTCCATTCCTTCTTTTTACTTTTTATTTTATTTTATTTTCTTCTATTCTTTTAAAATTTTGTTCTACTTTCTTTTCTTTTATTCCATGTTGTAACTTTTTATATTCATTTATTTTCTTTTATTCTATACCTTTTAATTAGTTTTTTGTTTTACTTTCACTCTATTCCTTTATTTTTTTACTTTATTTTCTTTTATTCCTTTTTTTTACTTTATCTTTTACTTTATTTTATTTTGTTCTATTCCTTCATAATTATTTTTTAAATTCTACTTTGTTTTCTTTTTCAAGTTCTATTTTGTTTTCTTTTATTCCTTTTTTCACTTTTTATTTTACTCTATTTTTTTAATTCTATTCCTGTATATTTTTTTTTACTTTATCTTCTTTTATTCCTTTTTTTACTTTTTATTTTACTTTTTTTCTTTTATTCTATGTCTTTTTAATCATTTTTTTATTTTACTTTGGCTTTTTTTTTTTACTTTTTATTTTACTTTCTTTTCTTCTATTCCTTTTAAATTAGTTTTTTATTTTACTTTGGCTTTTTTTTTTACTTTTTATTTTGCTTTCTTTTATTCTATTCCTTTTAAATTAGTTTTTTATTTTACTTTGGCTTTTTTTTTTTTACTTTTTATTTTACTTTCTTTTATTCTATGTCTTTTTAATTATTTTTCTATTTTACTTTGGCTTTTTTTTTTACTTTTTATTTTACTTTCTTTTATTCTATTCCTTTTAAATTAGTTTTTTTTATTTTTCTTTATTCCATTCTTTCTTAATTAATTTTTATTTTGCTTTATTTTCTTTTATTCCTTTTAAATTTTACTTTCTTTTCTTCTATTCCTTTTAAATTAGTTTTTTATTTTACTTTATTCCATTCTTTCTTAATTAATTTTTGTTTTGCTTTATTTTCTTTTATTCCTTTTTAATTTTATTTCTTTTATTCGATTCCATTTTAATTAATTTTTTTTATTTCTTTTATTTTATTTTTTTGCTTTTAGTTTTATTTTATTCTATTTTATTTTATTTTATTTTATTTTATTTTATTCTATTCTATTCTATTTTATTTTATTCTATTCTATTTTATTTTATTTTTTCCAGACCTGGCTTTCTTTCTCTGCAATTAATAAAGCTGTCTTCTACAGGCAGAAGTGATTAGACCACTCTGTCTCTGGGCTGTATGTATTCATACTGTTATATGGAAATGGATTACTGAAGCCTGTGGAGAAGTGCTGCAGAGGACAATGAGAGCTGTCACTAGATGTGTAGAGGGAGGAACTTGGTACTATTCTTTGTCAATTTGGACTTGCGATTTTATGGTTTAGTTTTGAGTTTTGGCCAAAAAAAAATTACTTGGAGACAGCTAAGAATGTGTCAGGGTGGATTAAAAGAGGTCTGGGTTTCAGATTGAAATGAGTGCAGCTCCTTCTGGAGAGACTAGCGCAAGAAGCAGTAACCAGAGGACTCTAGTATGGAATAAATAGGCACAATTTCTACAATTAAATCATCTCTTTTAAAAATTAAAGTGAGCTTTTCCCCTCGATCCTCAGTTTCATGAGTGTGTAGTGTTTTAGAAGAGTTCCTTCTGATTTGATTGGATGTTTCTAAGCAGAACTGGGATGTACCAAGTGATGTTGTTGTGCGTTGAACTTGGGGATGTTTTCAATCTGTCGGTGAATTAGCAAAGCCTACATGTGATGGTCTGTGTGGAGCTGATGCAGTCTACTTCGCTGTCGTGTCTGTGCCACTTGTGCTGTAAACACCAGAGTGCCACCATCTAAATAGAATTACAGAAGAGATTTTTCTCTTTCTTCATCCTTTCTCCCAGAAAACCAAAGCTTGAAGTTTCAAGGAAACTAAGGAAAAGTGTTTCTTGGATCATGGTGGATGCTTTACTAGTATCAGACCTCTCATAGCCCACTGACACAGACACTTTTGTGTTAGTTCTATTAAGTCATGTAAATAATGAGTTACAGTTTCTGTTATTTTGCTGCCTTTAAGTTAATCTGTGATATATTTATTACTGCACAGACATATTGTTGCCTTCACTGGAAATTCTGCTTGGCTCAATGTTTGTAATGTTTGTTTCCTTCACTGGAAATTCTGCTTGGCTATTCCCATGCAATGTTTGCAGTGTTTGTTTCCTTCACTGGAAATTCTGCTTGGCTATTCCCATGCAATGTTTGCAGTGTTTGTTTCCTTCACTGGAAATTCTGCTTGGCTATTCCCATGCAATGTTTGCAGCGTTTGTTTCCTTCACTGGAAATTCTGCTTGGCTACTCCCATGCAATGTTTGCATTGTTTGTTTTCTTCACTGGAAGTTCTGCTTGGCTATTCCCATGCAATGTTTGCATTGTTTGTTTCCTTCACTGGAAATTCTGCTTGGCTATTCCCATGCAATGTTTGCAGTGTTTGTTTTCTTCACTGGAAGTTCTGCTTGGCTACTCCCATGCAATGTTTGCAGTGTTTGTTTCCTTCACTGGAAATTCTGCTTGGCTATTCCCATGCAATGTTTGCTAGGAGTAAATGTCTCCAAATTCCCACCTATGTGAGTTGAGTAGTTGATGTTAAAGATTTGGAAACATTACTGCCCTTGAATGTTGATGCAGATGTTTGTTATGGTAAAAAGGATCAAAGGTTAGGAGGTCGTGACAGAGGTTAAAGGATTAGCATGCGACAATAAGAATTGGTCAGGAAAATGGAAAAGTAGAACTAATTTTTCTTGCACCCACCTGTGCTTTCTGTCAAATAAAAACTTGTGGTAATGACACAGCAAGAAGGAGAGACAAAGGTTAATGAGCAGCACAAGTTCAGCTGTGCAAAGTATTGGGGTGTAAATTGGATCATACAACCTAGCGTAGTTGTATAATCTAACAAAAGACTTGGAGACGTTGTGGAAAATGTTGTGAGGCAGGCAACTTAATTTCAAGTGTTTGAGCACCTTAACATTCATAATGCTCCTCAGTGAACTACAATAAAACCTATGATTGTCAAAAACATTCTTAATGAAAAGGCCACGATTGCTGTCCTGAAGGAAATGGGTCACATATTTTTGATTAAGTCTTTTAATGCCTTTATGCAATAGATTATGGAAGGCATCAAGAGGTTGTTTATTCTTAATGGAGTTCTTTTCAGAAGGCCTCTTTTACAAGTGAAAAACAAGTTTGAAAGTAACATTTGAATTCATTTAGCAAGCACATTAAAGGAAGCTTAATGTGAATCTGTGCGCTTCAAGACGGGAGCATGTAACAAGACATCTAAGGAAGATGCTTTTATTTGTCCTTTTTAAATTCCTCTGTAGGTAGGTAGGTATGCTTAAAACTCAGGTTCTGGTTGTTCTGCTTGTACAAATCCCTTATTACACCAAATGTAAATTAGAAAAGCTGAAGTCCTTTTTTAATTCCTGACTTAGAAGGCAGCAATTGTTCCAGTTGTCTGGCTCCGTTTAATTTTTTCTGATGGTATTCCCATATGCATCCATTTTAATTTCCCTCCTGATTTGAAATTAAAAGGAGGAGATAATATACACACCTTTTTTTTTTAATTATTATTTTTCCTTTTCTTTTTTTTCCCCCCCAAACATAAAAAATAAACAAATGACCCATGAAGAGCTAAGAGGCAGAAAGTGCCTGTCACTTATATTACTTCACGGCGGTGGCCTGGCAGAAACACATTTTGTGAACCTAACACACAGATAAAAAGGAAGGTCAGGGTTCACAGAGCCAGTTTATTGCAAATGGTTCTCATGGAATTCTTGTGTTTTCTCTTTAGGTTTTCTGGGTTCATTGTTTAAATGGCCTCTTCCACTCATTCATCCTGTTTTGGTTTCCACTAAAAGCCCTCCAGCATGGTAAGTGTTACAAAAAATAAAAGTGCTCAAAGGTACAAAATACCTAAATACCTTCTTTTGCTTTTGGTTTTTGTTTTTTTTTACCTCAGGAAAGCTTTGTGAATGCCTACAGGTTTGTGTGATTTAAATTTCAAGATGCCATTTCTAGAACTGGAACAGATGCTGTATGTTTAAAATGTTTTCAAATCTGATTAAAAGTGGGAGGAAATATTATGTACATAGGGATAAAACTATAGAAACATGTAAACAAGCTGAAGCAAGGTTGAGGAAAAAAGAGATTGCCATTTGTTTTTGCCTGTTTTTTTTTAATATATTACACTACTATGGTAAGTACCTTTAAGATCCTAAATCACTGCTGTGGCCTTTAGATTATGTCTTATGGTATAAGCTTATAGGGGTGGTGTGCATACTTCAGGTGCATACTAACTCATTAGCTTCTATCTCTGTGAGTAGACTTGTGACAGAGGAAACTGGGACAGTGCTGGTCCTTTTTGCCTTCTTTATTAATTATTTTTTGCCTTTTTCAAAATATATTACACTAATATGGTAAATACTTTCAAGATCCTAAATCACTGCTGTGGCCTTTGCGTTATCTCTTACAGTGTAAGCTTATAGGGATGCTGCGCATACTTCAGGTGCATAGAAACTCATTAGCTTCTAATGAGTAGACTTGTGACAGAGGAAACTGGGACAGTGCTGGTCCTTTTTGCCTTCTTTATTAATTAATTTTGCCTTTTATGTATTACACTAGTATGGTAAATACCTTTAATTTCTAAATCACTGCTGTGGCCTTTGCATTGTCTCTTACAGTGTAAGCTTATAGGGATGCTGCACATACTTCAGGTGCATGCTAACTCATTAGCTTCTATGTCTATGAGTAGACTTGTGGCAGAGGAAACTGGGACAGTGCTGGTCCCTTTTGCCTTTTTGTTTTATATATTACACTAGTATGGTAAATACCTTTAATTTCTAAATCACTGCTGTGGCCTTTGCATTATCTCTTACAGTGTAAGCTTATAGGGATGCTGCGCATACTTCAGGTGCATGCTAACTCATTTAGCTTCTATGTCTATGAGTAGATATGCGGCAGAGGAAACTGGGACAGTGCTGGTCCCTTTTGCCTTTTTGTTTTATATATTACACTAGTATGGTAAATACCTTTAATTTCTAAATCGCTGCTGCGGCCTTTGCATTGTCTCTTACAGTGTAAGCTTATAGGGATGCTGCACATACTTCAGGTGCATGCTAACTCATTAGCTTCTATCTCTGTGAGTAGACTTGTGACAGAGGCCTTTTTGCCTTCTTTATTAATTCATTTTTGCCTTTTTGTTTTATATATTATACTAGTATGGAAAATACCTTCAATTTCTAAATCACTGCTGTGGCTTTTGCATTACCTCTTACAGTTGTAAGCTTATAGGGATGCTGCACATACTTCAGGTGCATACTCATTAGCTTCTATGTCTATGAGTAGACTTGTGACAGAGGAAACTGGGACAGTGCTGGTCCTTTTTGCCTTCTTTATTAATTATTTTTTGCCTTTTTCAAAATATATTACACTAATATGGTAAATACTTTCAAGATCCTAAATCACTGCTGTGGCCTTTGCGTTACCTCTTACAGTGTAAGCTTATAGGGATGCTGTGCATACTTCAGGTGCATAGAAACTCGTTAGATTCTAATGAGTAGACTTGTGACAGAGGAAACTGGGACAGTGCTGGTCCTTTTTGCCTTCTTTATTAATTCATTTTGCCTTTTATATATTACACTAGTATGGTAAATACCTTTAATTTCTAAATCACTGCTGTGGCCTCTGCATTATCTCTTACAGTGTAAGCTTATAGGGATGCTGTGCATACTTCAGGTGCATGCTAACTCATTTAGCTTCTATGTCTATGAGTAGACTTGTGACAGAGGAAACTGGGACAGTGCTGGTCCTTTTTGCCTTTTTGTTTTATGTATTACACTAGTATGGTAAATACCTTTCATTTCTAAATCACTGCTGTGGCCTTTGCATTATCTCTTACAGTGTAAGCTTATAGGGATGCTGCACATACTTCAGGTGCATTAGCTTCTATGTCTATGAGTAGACTTGTGACAGAGGAAACTGGGACAGTGCTGGTCAGCTCAGTCCTGCCAGTCTTCTAGTTCAGCTGTTGTGTGTGCAGCTGAGTTGGGAGAAGGAAGTGGGACACATGGGAGAAAAGCTGTGTTAATTAAAGGACACTGGAAAGCAGTGTTTCAAATTTATGGGAGAGTTTGTGTATGTGAGAGCTCTCGTAGGGGTGAGGGTTTGTTCTGCTTCCACTTTGTGGTGTAGGAAAATAAAAACCCAAACTGTGTACCCTGGAACTTTTCTATGTGATTAGTAGTCTTCTCAATCTTCTACAGCCAGGGGATCTGCCCTGGCAGGGGGAAGAGAAAAAAAATCTCATGGACATTTTGGAGCTGTTGAGATAGGGAAGTGGTCACAGCTGCTTGTGCCTGAAAAGGCTGACTGGAAAATTTATTGCAGAGTATTTTATACACTGTGACTTCTGATAGGTAAAGGAAAGTAAGTAGCAATCTGTTGACTTGAAAAACCCGCTGGATGTGAGCAAAGCAGCAGCAATTTGTGCTGGAAAGGTTTAGACAGCTAAGGAGGAAAGAGGTCTCAAAATGTCGATGCATACCCTAAAACTACATCAAAACTGAACCAAAATCCTTGGTCAAAGCTGCAGCAAATCCATGTGAGAGATTGATGCATTGCAAGATGGAGAAATAGTTAACAGATGTGTGTGATTGTGCAGCAGAGAGTTCATGTGTAGAGTATTTGCATTTCATATGTGTTGCAGTATGGATATGAAGTGTGACCAGCAACAGAGCAAGGGGACACAGTCTCAAGTTGTGCTGGGGGAGGTGTGGGCTGGATGTTAGAAGAAATTTCTTCACAGAGAGTAATTAGCATTGGAATGGGCTGCCCAGGGAGGTGGTGGAATTGCCATCCCTGGAGGTGTTCAAGAAAAGACTTGCTGTGGGATTATAAACTTCCCACTACTTATCTCTGAAGTATACCTATATATATATATACCCTATACCTCGGGTGAGGTATAGGCTGGATGTTAGAAGAAAGTTTTTTACAGAGAGAGTAATTGGCATTGGAATGGGCTGCCCAGGGAGGTGGTGGAGTGACCATCCCTGAAGGTGTTCAAGCAAAGCCTGGATGAGGCACTTAGTGCCATGGTCTAGTTGACTGGACAGGGCTGGGTGCTAGGTTGGACTGGATGATCTTGGAGGTCTCTTCCAACCTGGTTGATTCTATGATTCTATGGTTCTGGTGCAATTCCTGAAATCACTGAAATTTTTCAAGGACTAAAACTGATAAAAGCCATAGATCTCTACTGTTCACTATAGTTCATGGGGAAATCTGATGTAACTACCCTATAGGAAGTGCTACCATCTCTTTTGTACTAAAAAGAAGATATTTTATTTCTTCTTTTTTTTTAATACATGGCCACCCTGGTGTACTGGAATGTATCCCTGCCCATGGCAGGGATGTTAGAACTTGATGATCTTGAAGTTCCCTTGCAAGCCAAGCCATTCAATGATTCTGTGATATGTAGTGCTGTTGTGGATATTTAGCTGTTCTTATCTTTATTGCTGTTTTCTTTTCCAGGTACAGTATTTGGCAACGGTAAAACTTCAGATTACTTACTCCTGGGGAACACTGTATACACTGTAAGTCTTCCTACAGCTAGCTGGTGCTCTATCAACCGTTTACATTGGCTCTGCCTTTAACTCTTAAAGAGATGTGGGTGTTCAAGCAAAGCCTGGATGAGGCACTTAGTGCCATGGTCTAGTTGACTGGATAGGGCTAGGTGCTAGGTTGGGCTGGATGAGCTTGGAGGTCTCTTCCAATCTGGTTGATTCTATGATTCTATGATTCTTTAATTCTCTGCATAGAAGACTTGATCCATTGTCATGCCTAAAGAATAAGAAATGGCTCTTGAATGACTCTGAGAAGCTTTAAAGAGCATTTTGCATTTTGATTCCAGTTTTTAAAAGAAAGCCATTTGATAGAGATGCAGAAGATACATCTGTCCTTTACTGGAAAGTGTCTATTAATTTGAATAATGCCAATTGTAATTCCCTAATTAGCATGCTGGTAGAATAGCAGAACTCCACAGTCACTGAATTCAAACCTCCCCAATATTGTGATCACTGCAGCCAAGGCTATCGCTGGTGAAGATATTAAATGTAAGCTAAGTTTTTGCACTGGAGAAATCCCAAGTTGTTGGATGTGGAACTGGTTTGTGGGCTGGTGAAGATAAAATTCTCTTTTTCCTCTCTTCAGCTATCATTGAAGGACAGAGCCACATAGAACAAGGGTTTGTAGGATGTCTCTTTGGAGACAGATGAAAGTGCCAGAATTACACCTGACCCACACTTAACCTAATCTTCTGTTACTCTCACAGGCATTAATCATTATTGTGTGGGGTTTTCTCTTTTATGTCCTAGAATAAATTAATGATGCTAAATGGTTTTCACTGGCTAGGTATCAATGTTAGTCAACAGATGAGGGTTTTCCAAGATCTCTCTTAGAAGCAAAATGAGGCTTGGGCTTATTCTCCTCTGTTCTTCAATGTTAAGAATTTAATCATTTTTAAACCTCCTGTTGTTGGCAGATACAGAAAAGAAATTAATTCTTCCATCAAAAAAAATGGGGGGGGGGGGGCTGTGGGGCTGTAAAACAAATACATATTCACATCAAACATGATTTCCTTAGGGAAAAGGTAAACATTAGAACTGAAATTAAAGTTTTCTAGAATGCATTGCAGTCCTTGGAGAGTGTAGCTACTGTCAACATCTCCTACATATGAGAGAACATTTTGAATAGTCAGAAAAGTTAAAGAGCATGAAGGGCTGAATAACCACAGCCCATTCTGTGTATTTCCTACTGCCCTAGCAGTTAAAATATTTCCTCTGGTAGTCAGTACTTTCTTTGAGGCACATTGAAAAATTATTTGCACATTCTCTTTCAAATGTACTTGCTCTACACATCTCTATCCCTGTTCCAAAAGGCAAGCACAGCGTGTTTTGTCAGCAGTAATCACACAGGACCATGCCATCTATCATATGATGAACTGATCTATGGATGGAATAATCCTGGGTGGGTATTTTCCATGCAAGTCTTATTGAAATGAAGATTTAAGGTCACAGTCACTGTCATAGCTCAGTGCCGACAGAAGTAGTTCAACTGGCACAGGTCTGTTTGTATTATGAGCTTATAACACCTCGCAGTGTTTAGGAGTCAGTCATTTGTCTGAATGCCACATCTTTCCCTAAGGATGACAAATACATCAGGAGAGTATCTGCCAAACCACCTCTTGTTCTAAGTGAAACAGGTTCTTCTTGGGGAGGGGTTCTCTTCACCCAGTTTTCACCCTATCTACAAATTTTCCGTTGCTTGCTGTGCTTGGAAGTCGCAACCTTGCAGAGTTCAGCACAAGTTTATGTTATGAGTTGTATATACATATCCATGAGTTGTATCACTTCACCTGTCCTAGCACCTAAGCCAAGTTTTCTGACAGCATCTCCTTTTCCTTGCTTGCTCTCCAGCATCCTTTGTATTTGTCTTCATTTTGTAGAGTGAGCTGGTGTAGTACACTTGTTAAACCAAATTATCCAGTGTCCTTTCCTGAAGCAATCTCAGAGCTTCATCCAACCCTCTGCTCTGTGTTTCTTCCCAAAAGCCATCTCTGGTACCAAGAGAAAACAGTTGACATCTGCTGTACTGAGAGTTTCCTGGATACAGCAGGTCCCATGGAACTGAGTGCTGAGAAACTGCTGTCATTTACATTGTCACACGTCGGTTGACAGATGAGTCTTACAGTAGTGCAGAACACCTGAGCAACCACGCAAAGCAGATATGCTTTAGAATCATAGAATCATAGAATCATAGAATCAACCAGGTTGGAAGAGACCTCCAAGATCATCCAGTCCAACCTGTTACCCTGCCCTATCCAATCAACCAGACCATGGCACTAAGTGCCTCATCCAGGCTTTTCTTGAAGACCTCCAGGGACGGTGCCTCCACCACCTCCCTGGGCAGCTCATTCCAATGGGAAATCACTCTCTCTGTGAAGAACTTCTTCCTAACATCCAGCCTTTATGAACACCCAAAGCCAAACTTCTGATATGTGTTCACACAGGAGTTAGAAAATGTAGTCACTGTTTCTTTGTTGAACGGGAAACTGATTTGTGTCAATTTCAAATCAAGGAGATAAGCACTTTTCCTGACCCAACTACTCCTTGCTGTGGGATTATAAACTTCCCACTACTTATCTCTAAAGTATACCTGTATATATGCACCCCCTGTACCTCGGGGGAGGTCTAGGCTGGATATTAGGAGGATGTTTTTCACAGAGAGAGTGATTGGCATTGGAATGGGCTGCCCAGGGAGATGGTGGAGTCACTATCCCTGGAGGTATTGAAGCAAAGCCTGGATGAGGCACTTAGTGCCATGGTCTAGTTGAGTGGATAGGGATGGGTGCTAGGTTGGATCGGATGATCTTGGAGGTCTCTTCCAACCTGGTTGATTCCATGATTCTATGAAAGTAATATGAAACATGTCCTGCAGGATAATAGCATGATGTTTCCAGAGACTGCTCCATAAAAAGAGTAAAGGTAGGAGTAGAAATGAGAGGGAGGAATGAAAAATAGCACAACAGGCTTACTTGTACGCAGAGCATATGTCTTAGGCTGCCAGTATTTAACTCTTGACTTTTCAGGGTGTAGCAAACATGCATAATTTCCTAACAAAGTACTAATAAAAAAAATTCATTTCAAGTTCCATTAATATAAGCTTAAACACTTGCAAGTTTTCAGACCAGCATCTAGATCTTCTAAGCCTGTCTTTGTGTAAGAAGTAGTAGTCAACCTCTCCATAACCAGTGAGTCTGCCGTCTCTGCTGAAGTGGACTGCATCTTTCTGTGTATCCAGAATACCATTGATTACCAAACCAATGCCTCAGTAAGAGGCAGACTGCAGGGTTCACAGGCTCACAGGATGTTAGGAGTTGGAAGGGACCCATCGAGTCATAGAATCAGTCAGGGTTGGAAAGGATGACAAGGATCATCTAGTTCCAATCCCCCTGCCATAGGCAGGGACACCCTACCCTAGATCAGGCTGCCCAGAGCCCTATCCAGCCTGGCCTTAAACACCTCCAACCCCCCTGCCACAGCAAGACTACACAATCTAGGTCAGGTCACAGAGGAATGCATCCAGACAGGCCTTGAAATTCTCCAGGAGACTCCACAACCTCTCTGGGCAGCCTGTTCCAGTGATCTGTGACCCTTACAGTAAAGAAGCTGTTGAGGTGGAACTTCCTGTGCTGCAGCTTACATCCATTGCTCCGTGTCCTATCTCAGGGAGCAAGTGAGCAGAGCCTGTCCCTCCGCTCCTGACCTCCAGCCCTTAATTGTTTATAGACACTCATTAAACCCCCTCTCAGTCTTCTCTTCTCCAGACTGAAAAGCCCCAGGTCACTTATCCTCTCCTCATAAAGCAGCACTCCAGTCTCTTCATCATCCCTGTAGCCTTCTGCTGGACCTTCTACAGCAGATCCCTGTGGAGGTCAAAATTGAACACTGTATTCAAGATGAGGTCTCACCAGGGCAGAGTAGAAGGGGAGGAGAACCTTCCTTGATCTGCTGGGTTCTGGGAGTCAAGGCAAATATTTAAGATTCCTAATACAAGAGAAGAGTTCTTTTGGTGGTTGTTAATGGAAGCTGTTAATTCTTAGTGTTCTGTTACTAGCTCATTACTGGTGTCTGTCTTGAAATGTTCTGTTGGCATTTTCCTGCCAACTTGAATTTCAGCTTTAAGAACACACTTGCACAGAAGTAGAAAGATGCAGCTAGCTCTGAAAGAATTTCACTTTGGGATTGCTGAGAGTCCTATATTTTTTGGGGGAGTAGGTTCTGTTAAAGCAGAACAGCTATTCTGTGTTTTCTGCAGTTCCATAGAGTCAGCCAGGTTGGAAGAGACCTCCAAGATCATCCAGTCCAACCTAGCACCCAGCCCTGTCCACTCAACTAGACCATGGGACCAAGTGCCTCATCCAGGCTTTGCTTGAACACCTCCAGGGACAGTGACTCCACCACCTCCCTGGGCAGCCCATTCCAATGCCAATCACTCTCTCTGCCAACAACTTCCTCCTAACATCCAGCCTATACTTCTAGATTATCCTTTCCCTTGTTTCATTTGTGCAAGTAAACGTGAAGTATGAAAATCATTGAAGTTTGTCTTCTAGTCTCATGAAAATTTAGCCAAGTGAATTAATTCTGTATGTTAAGTAAGATTCCCATATTAAACAAAACCTTTCTCTCTTTCTCTTTAAGTTTGTGGTTCTAACTGTGTGTTTGAAGGCTGGATTGGAGACTTCATATTGGACTTTGGTAAGCAGATGTCTCAAATATCCTCTGAGATGTGATGGATTAATAATTGCATCCTTTTCTCCATGTTTATTATAGATAGGCCTTTATATGAGCTGTAGTTCATCAGCACTCTCCACAATATCAAACTAAATTGTGGTTACTGTGTGGAAAGGGAGAATATTCACATACAAGTCTTCACATTGAGAAGGAGGACACTGGGATAAGGCTTAATGTAATCCTTAAACTGTGAAAAATGACAATTACTATGAACTGATTGCAGCTGAACTTAAATTGGCATAAAACTGCAGCAATATTGCTACTGAAAGTATCATTTTGCTCTAAGAAATAGCTGCCTGACGTAGCAGAGATAATACAAACCAGAGAAATTTCATCCAAGATGTTGTAAATACTAATTGGCAAAGCCATTTCTTTGTGTCATGATGCATCTGTGATTGTTCTGTTTTCTTTGCTCTTTCTTGTTTAACAGTTCAGCCACATAGCAATCTGGGGCAGCATAGCACTCTGGATAGTGTTTTTTGGAATCTACTCTTCCCTGTGGCCAGTCATTCCTATGGCACCTGACATGTCAGGAGAGGTAAGAGAATGTTTTGACTCGTACCTAAACACGGGCAAAAAATGTTGTTTCAGTCTGTCAGTGCAGGATGAAACTCTGTGGCATCCTTGTGCTAACTGTAAGTACACAACAGGGTTCATTCTTTTATACCTTCAGTTTGGTGACTGTGTTTGGTTAAGATAGACAAAAGTAGAGGTCAAATCCAGGCTGGGTGGTGAATGGCTGAGAGAAGACCTGAGGAAAAGGACCTAGAGGTCTGGGGTGATGAAAAGCTCAACATGAGCCTGCAGTGAGAGTGCAGCCCAGACAGCAACTTGTGCTGGGCTGCAGCAAGAGCAGTGTGGGCAGCAGAGGAAGGAAGGGGATTCTGCCCCATGGCTCTGCTCTCCCAAAACACCATCTGGGGTACTGTGTGAAATTCTGGAGCCCCCAACACAAGAAGGACATGGAAGTGTTGGAGCCAGTCCAGAGGAGGCCACAAAGATGCTGAGAGGGCTGCAGCAGCTCTGCTATGAGGACAGGCTATGAGAGTTGGGAAGGCTTCCAGGAGACCTTGGAGTGGCCTTCCAGTATCTGAAGGGAGCCTAGAGGAAGGCTGGGGAGGGATTATTGACAAGGTCTTGTAATGACAGGACAAGGAATAATGGGTTCAAACTATTAGAGTTTTAAAGTAGATGATAGGAAGAAGTTGTTTGCAGTGAGGGTGGTGAGACACTGGCACAGGTTGCCCAGGAAGGTTGTGGCTGCTCCCTCTCTAGAGGTGTTCAAGGCCAGGTTGGATGAGGCCTTGAGCAACCTGTTCTAGTGGGAGGTGTCCCTGCCTGTGGCAGGGGGTTGGAACAGGATGATCTTTGAGGTCTCTTCCAACCTAAACCATTCTATGCTTCTAAGTACCAGACTGTGATGATATGTTCTAGTGAGTTAAAATAGACAGGTAAGCTGCTGTATAGTTCTTTAGGAGGTTTTAGCTTTCTAAATCCAGTGCTTGTATGCCTGGAGGGTTTTATTATAATGAGGTAGCATTATAATGAGATATCAGTACCTGAAGGAGGCCTACAAGAAGGCTGCAGAGGGACTGCTTACAAAGGCCTGGAATGACAGGCCAAGGGACAATGGTTTGAAATGATACCAGCTTATATTTAGATTGGATGTTAGGAACAGGTTGTTATGGCTTGGAGTGGATCCCTCCCCCAATAACTTACTGTCAGTCTGCCCCAGAGAGCAAATTAACCACAACTCAGGATTGGGAAATACAAAAAATGAAATTGTATTTTCACAATTAGACTAAATATGACCATGAGGGTGGTGGAACATTGGAACAGGTTGCCCAGGCACATAGGTGAGGTTCAGGTCAGACTTGACAAGGCTCTGAGCAACTTGATCTCATGAAGGATGTCCCTGCTTACCGCAGAGGGATTCAACAAGATGACCTTTGGAAGATCCCTTCCAACCCAAACCATTCTGTGACTAAGGCTGAGGGTTTTGTTGGTGGCTTTTTTTTTTCCCTTTTCAATTTTACAAAGGTAGGAGGTATTTGAAACTCTCAGTGCCTCCCCAAAAATGCACACATTTCCTTTTCTGTTCCTGTGCTGCTTGGAATGCATTCTTGTGCTGTATCTCTAACCTTTTGACAGTAATTACTGGCTTCTCTTTCGTCTGTTATCCCATTTGTGTAAACCTGCTCTGAATGTTGGAAATAGGACTGAATCCATAAAAGATGCTTAATGGCTGCTTGTGCTGATCTAATTGGGATTCCAATGCCAAATCCTCTAAACCATTCACTTCCAGAAACATCCAAAGCTCAGTATTCGCTTCCCAGACTCTGATGTCTGCTTCTGGTAGTGGCCAGCACCTCCTGAGCTGAGAAATTTGGTGCATTCCCAGTGGCAATTAGAAACTAGGAATACCTACTTGTTTCAGAAGGATATTTTTCTAGTGATTTTCAAAGCAGATCAACTAAATCAAGCCCTGCACCAGTAGAGTGAGTGCCTTTGACTCCACCACTGTGATATAATTCAGCAATTCATGCAGGAGTTGGAAATTTTAGATGCTTTTCTCTCTCTCATTTGGAGGTAATTCAGACTCACAAATCTCACCTCCTACAGAAGCAGTTAGAGAGGCAAAGATTGTATAGAAGCATTTATATAACTACTACATCTTAATGGAAAGCCCAAGGAATTAACTTAAGCACTTGAATAGCTAAGAAAAACATCAACTTGAAGCTACACAGTTTCTGGCTGCTTTTCCTTTCTGTTACAACTTCTTAGCCATGTCTCTAGTCAGATTACTGTGTTGCCTCCATGACTCAAAATTAGTTGTGTGCATTATTCTAAATGAAAGTAATTGAGGCTATCATACTTAAGCACTGTACACTGTATTTTATAGCAGCAACAGAATGGTTTTGTAATGTGTTTTCAGAGATCCTGTAAGAACTTTGCTCCTTAAAAGTGAAGAACTTTCATAGCAATAAGCACAGTAGGAGCAGCAGGATGAATTATACTTCATAGGACACGAGGGTGGCTACTTCACTCTTGAAGTAACGGAGTATTTTACTTAGTATGTGTTTAGTCTCTGAAGTTATTGTGAGAAAAAGATGTTTTTGAAGGGGATGAACCTATGAACTTGGAAAAACAGTTCTTCATAAAGAGATGTAGCTGCCAGTGAAAATAAACACGCTTGGGTTTTGAATTCAGGGTGACACCAAAATAGTTTGGCTTGCAAACCCAAACTCAGGACTTCTCAAAGATGATGGAGAGTGGCATTGCACTGCTGCCAGCCAACTCTCTTAACATCCTCAGCAGGGGGAGGGGGATAATGGCTGGGTCCAATTATTTGTAGGATTTGAGCTCCTGTAATAGTTTCCATACCATCTTTTCCTTCACTGGCAGTGGATCTTTGTTTGCATCACCCTAGAATTCTGTTCCCAAAGCTACATCCCAGCAATGCTGCTGAAGACAGGTGAAGAAAATGTTGAGAACCTCTGCCTTTTCAGCACTGCTGGTGTCTAATTCACCTCTCCTCTTAACCAGTGGGATAAGATTTTCCTTTGGCTTCTGCTTCTTTTTTGCATACCTGAAGAATCCTTTCTCCTAGCTTTTGATGCCCCTGTTCCATTTCAATTCAAGCTGAAGTTTTGCTTTTCTTACTGCATCCCTGCCCACCCTAGCAATGCCCTTCTTCTCAAGGAGTATTTATCCATTTTTCCATCTCTGTTATGCTTCTCTTTTGGCTTTGAGCAGACTCAGAAGCTTGCACTTACGCCAAGGGAGCCTTTTGCTCCACCCACAGCCCTTACCTTTAAAAAGGATGAATTGTCTTTGTGCTTCCAGGAGAGCATTCTTGAAAAGCTCCTGGCACTCACTAACTCCTTTGTCCTGCATGGAATTCCTGCCAACCAAGCTCTGAGCAAGCTGACATTTACTCCTTAGCAATGAGACTGGTGAGGGGGCTGGAGGGAAAGTCTTGTGAGGAGAGGCTGAGGGAGCTAGGGCTGTTGAGCCTGGAGGAGACTAAGAGGGGACCTTATCACTCTCTGCAACTACCTGAAGGGGAGTTGTAGTTCAGTGGGGGTCAGGCTCTGCTCCCAGGCAACTTGTGACAGGACAAGAGGGCATGGTCTGAAGCTGCACCAGGGCAGTGTTAGGTTGGATATTAGGAAGCACTTCCTCACAGAAAGGTGATTAGACACTGGAATGGACTGCTCAAGAAGGTGGTGGAGTCACCATCCCTGGAGGTCTTGAAGTGGCTCTTGGTGGCATGGTTCAGCTGATGTGCTGGTGTTAGGTTATAGGTCGGACTTGGTGACCTCAGAGGTCTTTTCCAGCCTTGGTGATTCTATGAAAATCTAAAACCTTTGTCTTAGTACCAACCTTCTGCATGCTCAGCAGCATCCCAGTCTGCGCAGGACAGTAGTCACAAGCAGCCAAAGCTATTGCTAAATGAGGTAGAACAAAGCAGGTTCTCTTGCTTTGTGAGTACCAAGTCCAGTAGTGCCTTGTTCTGGTTGGCACAAGTAACATTTGTATGAGGAGGCAGCCCTCTCCACAGGCCAGGAACTTGCCAGGTGACAGAATCATGGAATCTAACAGGTTGGAAGAGACCTCCAGCTTACCCAGTCCAACCTAGCACCTAGCCTTGTCCAATCACCTAGACCATGGCACATGTGAGCTACTTCACTGTTTTTCCAACTAATGTATGGGTTTTTGAAGTCACTCAGGTTCTGTTGAACTGGAGCTTGTTCAAGTATCCCAAGTATTGCTTTGTTGGGGCCTTATCATTTAGTAATTAGTGATAAAACAAGAGGGAATGGCCTCAAGCTGTGACTGGATAGGTTTAGACTAGAGATTATGAGCTTTTTTTTTTTAGGGCAAGAGTGGTCAGGTGTTGGAATGAGCTGCCCAGGGAGACTGAGTGGCTGGAGAGCAGCCAGGAGCCACAATAACCCCAAGCAGCGCTATAGGCTGGGGACCGAGTGGCTGGAGAGCAGCCAGGAGGAAAGGGACCTGGGGGTACTGATAGATAGTAGGCTGAAGATGAGCCAGCAGTGTGCCCAGGTGGCCAAGAGAGCCAATGGCATCCTGGCCTGCATCAGGTACAGTGTGGCCAGTAGGACAAGGGAGGTTATTCTTCCCCTGTACTCAGCACTGGTCAGGCCACACCTTGAGTACTGTGTCCAGTTCTGGGCCCCTCAATTCAAGAAAGATGTTGAGGTGCTGGAACATGTCCAGAGAAGAGCAACGAAGCTGGTGAGGGGCCTGGAACACAAATCCTATGAGGAGAGGCTGAGGGAGCTGGGCCTGTTTAGCCTGGAGAAGAGGAGGCTCAGGGGTGATCTTATTACTGTCTACAACTACCTGAAGGGGCATTGTAGCCAGGTGGGGGTTGGCCTCTTCTCCCAGGCAACCAGCAATAGAACAAGGGGACACAGTCTCAAGTTGTGCCAGGGTAGGTATAGGCTGGATGTTAGGAAGAAGTTCTTCACAGAGAGAGTGATTGGCATTGGAATGGGCTGCCCAGGGAGGTGGTGGAGGCACCGTCCCTGGGGGTCTTCAAGAAAAGCCTGGATGAGGCACTTAGTGCCATGGTCTGGTTGATTGGCTAGGGCTGGGTGCTAGGTTGGACTGGATGATCTTGGAGGTCTCTTCCAACCTGGTTGATTCTATGATTCTATGATTCTATGGTCGAGTCAACAACTCTGGATTCGTTTAGATGTCGATTGGATGTGGTGCTTGAGGATGTGGTGCTTGAGGATATGGTTTAAGGATGAACTTTGTAGAGTACAGATATTGGTTGGACTGAGGGGCTTTTCCAACCTGAATGTTTCTGTGGCTCTGTGATCACCTTAGTTTGGAGGTCAGTAGCAGATGCCCACTGTAAAATCTCCCTTGGAGACACCCCCTCTGATCTTACCTTAGAGACATTCAGTAGGACTTCTACAATCACCTAATGAACAAGGGAAAAATTAGACTGAAGGGAATTTCAAGGGTTTGTTGCTTGGTTGGTTTGGGTTTCTTCCCAGATATGTGTATTTAAAGTGCCCCTTTTTTAATAAAATATAGATTTAGAAGGAGATTTTACCAACTACAATGCTTTATAAAGTTTAAATGTATTCTTTCAACTCCTTAGAGCTGGTGATGAGTTCTACCTTAGTAGCTTTATAGTCTTACCAGATAGAATCGTAGAATCAACCAGGTTGGAAGAGACCTCCAAGATCATCCAGTCCAACCTAGCACGCAGCCCCATCCAGTCAACTAGACCATGGCACTAAGTGCCTCATAGAAGAGGTTGGAAGGGACCACAAGGATCATCCAGTTCCAACCCCCCTGCCATGGGCAGGGACACCCTACCCTAGATCAGGTTGGACAGGTAGTAATCTTGATTAAAACATTCATTCAGCCATCCAGTGCCAACTTGATGATACCTGTCTTTTGCTGTTTATCTCTTTCATGGCATCTTTCAGACAGAAAACAACCTGGTGAAACCTTCTAATAAGAATTCAGCCTAACTTCTTCATGTTAATGTCACAAAATAATAACAAGATATATAGATTCTTGCTGCATATTGCTGAATCTGTTCCAAGAAAATAAAATATTAATGCTCTTGAAGGGGAGAGAAAAAGCATATGGAGCTGATGGAAAACTCATTCATTGGATGCAGAAGAAAGGTTTCATCAAAACATTTTAAAACTCAGGGCTGTTTTTTTTTCATCTATTCCTATAAAGTACCTATACAGCTCTGATAAATGGGTTTAAACTGACAATGCTCCAGCACAATGCCTCAAGAAAAAGAAAATTGGTTGTAAGAGAAGGCAAGAGCCTGTTTATGCTGCAAAAACTCTCTTATGTTGGAGCGCTGGGGCGAGCAGCTCAGAGTTAAATCAGAAGTACTGCTGGTTTGTGTTCATCTTACAGTATCAAAGCTTCAGCCAATAACCTTCTGAAAGAAAGAGACAAGTATGTCACACTGGGGTTTTTTTGCAAGTTTTCCCTACTTCTGACACTGATTTTTGCCTAAGATTCAGTTGCAGAGAAGGTAATTAAAGATGGATTTTAGATGTGTGTCGCTGCCTGATAGTAACACAGAGAGAAAGGTTGTAGAATGCTGTGCTTTAAAAGAAAGTGCAGGGAAATGAAACGTTACAACTTTCTGACAGCATGCCAGTAGTTTTCTTCATTGTCTCAGCCACTGCTCCCCCTTCTTTGGCATGTTTCTAGCACTACAATCAAGTGAATTTTTATTTCTCTTTCTTCTGCTCTGACTTCTCCCCCCCCTGCGAAAAAACAGTCAAACAAGGACCCTTTGATCCAAAATGCCTTGATGATCTAGAGTGCTGAGGCAGTTTTGGCATCCAGACCTTTAATTTTCTGGCCTTTTGGGATTGCTATTCCCACACTGGACCAACTTGTCCCCCCTGGCCATGGCTCTTCATGTACAGTACTCCTAAGTCCTATAAATAGTGGCACTAGGTTGCCACATAGGTAGTGAGTTGAGAGGTGTTTAAATAGTGCCACTAGGTTGAGAAATAGGTAGTGAGTTGAAAGGTGTCTAAATAGTGTCACTAGGTTGAGAAATAGGTAGTGAGTTGAAAGGTGTTTAAATAGTGGCACTAGGTCCCCAAATAGGTAGTGAGTTGAAAGGTGTCTAAATAGTGTCACTAGGTCTCCAAATAGGTAGTGAGTTGAAAGGTGTCTAAATAGTGTCACTAGGTCTCCAAATAGGTAGTGAGTTGAAAGGTGTCTAAATAGTGTCACTAGGTCTCCAAATAAGTAGTGAGTTGAAAGGTGTCTAAATAGTGGCACTAGGTCCCCAAATAGGTAGTGAGTTGAAAGGTGTTTAAATAGTGGCACTAGGTCTCCAAATAGATAGTGAGTTGAAAGGTGTCTAAATAGTGGCACTAGGTCCCCAAATAGGTAGTGAGTTGAAAGGTGTCTAAATAGTGTCACTAGGTCTCCAAATAAATAGTGAGTTGAAAGGTGTTTAAATAGTGGCACTAGGTCCCCAAATAAGAAGTGAGTTGAAAGGTGTTTAAATAGTGGCACTGGGTTGCCAAAGAAGAGAAGAGAAGGCTCAGGGCAGACCTCACTGCTGTTTACAACTACCTGAAGGGAGGTTGTAGCCAGGTAGGGGTTGGTCTCTTCTGCCAGGCAACCAGCAAGAGAACAAGGGGACACAGTCTCAAGCTGTGCCAGGGAAAGTATAGGCTGGATGTTAGGGGGAAGCTCCTGGCAGAGAGAGTGATTGGCATTGGAATGGGCTGCCCAGGGAGGTAGTGGAGTTGCCATCCCTGGAGATGTTGAAGCAAAGCCTGGATGAGACACTTAGTGCCATGGTGTAGTTGACTGAATAGGGCTGGGTGCTAGGTTGGCCTGGATGATCTTGGAGGTCTCTTCCAGCCTGCTTGATTCTGTGATTCTCTCAGTCTCCTCCTCTCCAAGCTAAAGAGCCCCAGAATACTTACATAGCTTATATAGCTGTTGCCTGTTACAGGTCGGTAGTAGGCATCTGGGTGATCACACCTCAAGTATATTTCTTTCTTAAACTTCCAACAAAAGCTTAGCATCAGCATTCAGAGGGGACAACAGTTACCTTTCTGTCCACCACAAACCAATTTCTGTTCCAGTTTTTTAACTTTCTTTTTCTTTTATTTTTCCCCTCAAAGTCCCCAGTGAAGGCAGCTTCATTCCATTCCCCTGATTGATGATGTTTAGATCAAAACTGTCAGTTCACCATTGTCTTTCTGCAGACACAACCTAGAGGGGGAAAAAATGGCTGGCAGATGTGAGAGAAGCAATGGGATTTAGAAAGGGGAGTGAAATGGAAAAATAGGCTGTGAAACAGAAGTAGGATATGGCATTAAAAAAGGGCCAATTACCTAAGGTGTTTATTATGTGATATCCATGGCTAGTTCAGATACTGTAGCAGGTGATTTTTGAGTTATGAGTCTTGAAGTAGTCTGAAGCAAGACTTAATGTGGGTTTTTTTCATTAATTAAATTGACTTTATTTCCACAGTGATTTCCCATTGGAATGGGCTGCCCAGGGAGGTGGTGGAGGCACCATCACTGGAGGTCTTCAAGCAAAGACTGGATGAGGCACTTAGTGCCATGGTCTAGTTAACTGGCTAGGGCTGGGTGCTAGGTTGGACTGGATGATCTTGGAGGTCTCTTCCAACCTGGTTGATTCTCTATGTCCCTATGTACTACTCCAGTTCAGGCAGGGCTGAGTGTCAGTAGAGGGGGACAGGCTCTTCTCACTTGCTCCCTGTGACAGGACAAGGAGCAGTGGATGGAAGCTGCAGTGCAGGAGGTTCCACTTCATCACAAGGGAAACTTCTTTACTGTAAGAGTCAGAGACCACTGGAACAGGCTGCCCAGAGAGGTTGTGGAATCTCCTTCTCTGGAGACTTTCAAGGTCTGTCTGGGTATGTTCTTCTGTGACCTGATTGTATGGTTCTGCTGTGGCAGACGGGCTGGACTGGATGATCTCTTTGGGTCCCCTCCAACCCCTAACATCCTGTGATCCTGTGTGACATTCCTGTTGCATTTATGCAGACCACACTTAGGAGATCCCTGCTGTTCAAGCTGCCATCTTTCCCCACAGCAGCTTTCTCTCCTGATGCACAGTAGTGAGGAATGACTTCAGCTCCTTGCAAACACTAGTAAAACTCAAATGTTTCCTGTACTCCTTCCTCTTAAACCTGCAATGAAAACAACATTACCTATCCTGGTAACAAACTCTGCTGAACCACCTCTTTTATCAGGTGCTAGTTTTTATGTTATCTTTGACCCAATTCACACAGAATCACAGAAACATCCAGGTTGGTAAAGCCCCTCAGGATCACCAAGTCCAACCTAGAACCCTACTCTACAAGATTCACCTTAAACTATATCCCTAAGCACCACGTCCAAAGGACCTTTAAACACATCCAGGGTGGGTGACTCCATCACCCTCTTGGGCAGCTCATTCCAGTGCCTGTCACTCTCTGCATGAAAAGCCTTTTCCCAATGTCCAACCTAAACCTCCCCAGTCTCAGTGTGAGACCATTTCCTCTTGTTCTGTCTACAGTAACCTGTGAGAAGAGACCAGCAGCAGCCTCTCCACAATGTCCCTTCAGGTAGCTGTAGACAGCAATGAGGTCTCCCCCTCAGCCTCTTCTTTCTCACACTAACCATCCCCAGCTCCCTCAGTCACTTCTCATCAGATTTATTCTCCAGGCCCTTCCCCAGCTTTGTTGCCCTCTTCTGGACCCCCTCCAGCACCTCCACATCTCTCTTGTATTGTGGTGCCCAAAACTCAACACAATACTCGAGGTGTGGCCTCACCAAAGCTGAGTACAAGGGGTACAGATAGGTTCAAATCCCTGTGGATCTTTGAGGCAAAAGAGAACAATCTAGGCTTTTCTTGAACCACAACTAACATTATCTGATTGCAAGCATGATTGAAAGAAGTGTGATGAATCTCACCTTGACAACATTTTCTAGCTTGTCTAATTTGATATCCAGGCAGCTGGGTATCATTTTCTAAAGGTTATTTTTCATTAGTTCAAGCCATAATACAACCTTATGAGCCAAACTTTTGCTGTCATAATCCTATTCTCTTACTAATTCTTAGGGAAACTTTTTTTTTTGGGTGGCTTGTCCTTCTCTAGCATTTTGAGAGATCACAGAATGCTAGCAGTTGAAAAGGACCTTCAGAGGTCATTGAGTCCAGACTTCCTGGACGTAGGACAATTTAGTGCAGGTCACACTGGAACACATCCAGATGGGTTTTGAAGACCTCTAGAGAAGGAGACTGCACAACCTCCTTGGACAGCCTTTTTCCATTGCCCTAACAATGAAGTTTCTCCTCATGTTGAGATGGAATTTCCTGTGAGTGAACCACATCAAGTCTGATCTTGAATGTCTCCAGGGATGAGCTCTCAACCAGTTGCCATGGGATTATAGAAGGAAAGAATCATCTTAAAGGAAAAAAATACCTCTCTCAGTCACAAGATTTGCCATTTCCAGAAGCAACACTTGAGGGGCCCTTGTCACTATAAAATCTATCTCAGGTTAAAGACAGAGATACTAGAA
Source organism: Pogoniulus pusillus (assembly GCF_015220805.1). Taxonomy (NCBI): domain Eukaryota; kingdom Metazoa; phylum Chordata; class Aves; order Piciformes; family Lybiidae; genus Pogoniulus; species Pogoniulus pusillus. Next base: position 35,305,929 of record NC_087272.1, on the reverse strand, counting down.
CATGTCCACAGAAGGATGACAAAGCTGGTGAGGGACCTGGAACACAAACCCTATGAGGAGAGGCTGAGGGAGCTGGGGGTGTGCAGCCTGCAGAAGAGGAGGCTCAGGGGTGACCTCATTGCTGTCTACAACTACCTGAAGGGAGGCTGTAGCCAGGTGGGATTGGTCTCTTCTGCCAGGCAACCAGCAACAGAAGAAGGGGACACAGTGTGAAGTTGTGGCAGGGGAGGTCTAGGCTGGATGTTAGGAGGAAGTTGTTGGCAGAGAGAGTGATTGGCATTGGAATGGGCTGCCCAGGGAGGTGGTGGAGTCACTGTACCTGGAGGTGATCAAGAGAGGACTGGATGAGGCACTTAGTGCCATGGTCTAGTTGTTTGGACAGGGCTGACTGACAGGTTGGATCGGATGATCTTCGAGGTCTCTTCCAACCTGATTGATTCTATGATTCTATGATTCTATGTATGAAGACAAACACATACAGAGAACTGAAACCAAGGAAATTGACCCTATGGGTTGTTGAGGTGAGAAACTGTGGCTAGTTTCCCCAGTATAACAAGGGGAAAGTATAGGCTGGATGTTAGGAGGAATTCTTGACAGAGAGGGTGCTTGGCATTGGAATGGGCTGCCCAGGGAGGTGGTGGAGTTGCTGTCCCTGAAAGTGTTCAAGAAAAGCCTGAATGAGGCACTTAGTGCCATGGTCTAGTTGACTGGATAGGGCTGGGTGCTAGGTTGGCCTGGATGATCTTGGAGGTCTCTTCCAACCTGGTTGATTCTATGATTCTAGTTTGGTGGTGTTGAGGAGGTACTATTTGGATAGTTCTGTATCTGAAAAGGAGAGGACACATCCCTAGATGCCCCCTGAAATAGATAAACTGAAAATAATTTCCACAAGCAGCAAGAGTTTTGCCTTCAATAGTTTGCCTTCAAAAGAAGGCTTTTTAATATCTGAGACAGCTGTTTTGGCAGAACATAGACTATTTTCCTCCAATTGAAGAAAAAAGGCAATACTCTGTGTTCGTTTTGGCCTGTAATTTCTTAGCAGGACATCTTCATCAGTGCATTAAAAAATGTTTTGCAGCCAGCATTTCTAATCTGCCTCTAAGCCATGAAAAGAAGGAGTCATTCTCAGCATTTTTTCTCCTCTTTCTGTTTGTTTTTTTTTTTAATAAGAACTTTTCTAAAGCTCTGTACAATGCACTCATTAAGCAACACTGATTCACTCTAGAAAGTCCTAATATTGAGCATGAGCTCCGCAGACGACAAATTATTTATCCTCCCTCCAGGATGTTTAAGTCCTACAATGAACCAGGCTTCCCAGCTCTCATTTTGGATTACTTCTGAATTCCCCTGGGAGCCACTTTTGTGGCAGATTCCATTTGGTTTCACAAGGCCTAAAGCAGGGTTTTGGGGGGGTGGGGTGGGGGGGGGGGGGAAACTTGGCATAGACCACAAATCTCTCACATTAGGAACAATTTGTAAACCACGAACAGAGGCAGCCAGAGTCCGTCCCCAGAACAGGCTGCTCCTGTTAGTGCCATTGTCTGCAAGGAATTGGTTTGCCATTTCCCAGATGACCTGCCTATGTGTAGAGAGATGTGAAAAGTTAGAGACAAAAATGTTTTCTACAGAGTGAGGGGTTGGGGGGGGGGAGGGAGCTTTCTTGTACAGAAAGGAAGGAAATACCTCTGTGGGATTTTATTTTTTCCCCTCTTCATCCAAAAAACACAAAGAGGCTCTCTGTCTTTAAGGCGAATGTCGGCTTTAAATCTTTTAGGTTTGGATTAGCTCTGTAAAAGGGGGGGAAAAAAAAGAGTTTGGGGGGAGAGAGAAGGAAATCTGACAGGCTTTCAAATATGACACAGAAAAACTTTTTTTTTTCCCTCCCCCTTTCCTCAATTCATGTTGTTCGTTTGTAAAGCCAAAGGCTGGATAGACTGAATAGTAGGCGCCGGTTGTTCCCTCATTCATAGTTAGCATGACAATGGTCAGAATTAACATCCTAAGACCTACATTATCACTTTTTGCTGATTTTGCCAGCAAACATTTAATACAGGGTGGCTAAGGCAAGGACAGCTCTTTTGCTGTCTTCTTTATAAGGTAAAACAACAAAAAAAATTGCTGGTGGTGTTGTTAATGGGAAACTGAGGAATAGGAAACTTCAAATTGCCCTTTTTTCCTGCTGCCTCTCGGGTTTTAGGAAGCTCCGTCTCTCTCTGGTTGCTACTTCATGACAAAAACCTTGCAAAGTGTAGTAATGATGGACATTTCCTATTAGCTGCTAGTTTAGGAGATGAGTATTTCATCAAGTATGCCAAAAGTCAAGTTTTGCTCATAAAGTGGCTGCGCTAATGCCTTTTCTCGTCTACTTCCCGCTACCAGATTTTCTTCCTTCTTTTATTCCCCCTTCGAAAATGTGAATTGTTTCATTTCAGATCTATTTATGCTTTTGCTGACAGCTGCTGGCAGAAGTTACTCACATTTTGGGGGCAGGATCTATGTCCTTTTAACATAGCCGTGGCAAGTTGACCACATATTCGGTTCTAATGCTTTCCAAAGAATCGGTGTTGGTAGGAATCTGGATACAAAACCAAAGTAAAGAGACTTTTTTTGCCTAGGTGAGAGTGAAATTTGTTTTCCAAGGAGAGTTCTCATCTGTCTTTACACATGAGCCTTATCAACTACAATTCTGACTTGTTCAGAATTCACAAATCCAACTTCAGCTACCACAAGCTACCTGCATTCGTCTGCTAATTAATAGCAGCCAAGTTTGAGCTTCTTTATTTGTTGCCTGCTGAGGTTTCCTACTTCAGCTACCGCAAGCTACCTGCATTCGTCTGCTAGTTAATATCAGCCAAGTTTGAGCTTCTTTATTTGTTGCCTGCTGAGGTTTCCTACTTCAGCTACCGCAAGCTACCTGCATTTGTCTGCTAGTTAATATCAGCCAAGTTTGAGCTTCTTTATTTGTTGCCTGCTGAGGTTTCCTACTTCAGCTACCGCAAGCTACCTGCATTCGTCTGCTAGTTAATATCAGCCAAGTTTGAGCTTCTTTATTTGTTGCCTGCTGAGGTTTCATACTTCGGCTACTGCAAGCTACCTGCATTTGTCTGCTAGTTAATAATAACAGCGAAGTTTGAGCATCTTTATTTGTTGCCTACTGAGGTTTCATGCTTCAGCTACCACAAGCTACCTGCATTTGTCTGCTACTTAATATCAGCCAAGTTTGAGCTTCTTTATTTGTTGCCTGCTGAGGTTTCATGCTTCAGTTACCACAAGCTACCTGCATTTGTCTGCTAGTTAATAGCAGCAAAGTTCGGGCTTCGTTATTTGTTGCCTACTGAGGTTTCATACTTCAGCTACCACAAGCTACCTGCATTCATCTGCTAATTAACAGCAGCAGAGTTTGAGTTTCTTTATTTGTTGCCTACTGAGGTTTCGTTGTGGAATTGGTCTCCACGTAGTGAAGCAAAGGATTTGAAAGCGTATCCTCGTGTTGCGAGGTTGCTTTCGGTCTCTGTGCAACCTAATTATGTTACAAAGGTATGTTTAATACTGACTGCAAAACAGTATTTCAGCAGTATGCTTCATTAAGTATTAATCATGATCCTTCCATCCCTAATATTATTGATGTAAGTACTTGAACGAATCACAGGAGTGCACTGGAGGGGTTTATTTTTTTTCCCCTTGAACATCCATACATTATCATAGAGTCAGTCAGGGTTGGAAGGGACCACAAGGATCATTTAGTTCCAACCCCCCCTGCCATGGGCAAAGACATCCTACCCTAGATCAGGGTTATATTTGGGTTGGGTTTTTTTGGTGTGTTAGATTTTAGTATGCTTCATTGTTACGGACAGGGAAAAAAACTCCCCCTGTAAAGCAGCGCATTAAAAAAAGGCAACCACCCAGCTCAAACTTAATGATCTTGTTTGCAAATATTTCAATGTGTTCCTGTGTTAAGGTCTCCATTTAACAATGTGTTGCATATGTCCATAATTGTGTTGTTAGTTGTTGCCTTGGTATTCCCTTTTAAGCAGTTAGTTGACCAGGAGTCAGCGGCCGGTGCGGGAACTGTGCTGCGCTGAGTTCTGTTGGAGAAAACTTTGATCCAAGTTACATTTCAACGTGAATCTAACAGCATCCAACATCCATATCAAGGGTCAAGATCCATTGTATCCTGCCTGGGTTGATTGTAAATAAGAAATTGTGCTCACAGCTCACTGACAAACGTTGTGTGAAGCAGGGAGGTGGATTTTCAATAAATCTGATTTTAATGGAAATGTCTACAGTCAGCATAGTGGTGCAGAGCAGGGTTGTGGAGGGGCAGATCCCCCCTCTCTTCTAAATGCTAAGCAGTGAGACCTTTCTACCAGCCTCTTAACATGAATTAGTGCTTACTATCTACTGGATTTCCGCAGAGACTCGGAGGGTTTTAGAAAGGAGTGGAATTTTATTTCACATTAGAGAGTCTTGAATGGTTCCTTTAAACTTGCTTTTGATACGCTCGACTAAGTAATGCCAATTTCTAAGCTGTTGGGGTTTTTACCTAATTTTTGTCATAACATCATGACACTTTGTGCTTTTATACCCTTGCAGGCAGCTATGATGTTTAGCTCTGGAGTGTTTTGGATGGGACTTCTGTGTATTCCTCTGACAGCTTTACTTCTTGATGTAGTATACAAAGTGTGAGTACAGAATGCCAAGGTTTATGGGGGGAAAGTGTTGACTTTTAAATGTGGGATCTGCTAATCAGTCGAAGAAAAGTAAACTAAGATCAGCTCTGGTGATTATATAAATACTTTTTACCTCGTTTGGTTTTGGCAATTTTTACTGCCAGTGCTAAGTAGTATTTGCAATGTTTCAATAATTGTAATGTCTTCTTCAGAAATATTTGTTGTTTATGACATGCAAGAATGCATTATTTGGACTTGCTATATAATATTTCTCCTTGTAAAGCTTGATTTTTTTTTTAAGCCACCCTGCAAAATGGATTTGTAAATTGAATGTTTTTATCAGTGCTAAAACAACCTGTCCTTTTACTTTCAAGAAGAGTAAATCTGGCAGTGTCTTCTGTTACTTACAGAGTAAAGAGAGCTACTTTTAAAACGCTGGTAGATGAAGTTCAGGAGTTGGAAGCGAAGTCTGAGGATCCTGGGGCAGTTGTGCATGGCAAGAGGTACTGTAAAAACCTGTAGGTTGCTGTCTTTTTAAACAAAACAAACCAAAACAAGGCAGCTAAATCTTTTCAGCCTTCCCCATCTATCAAAAAGTTCCTTTTCAAAATCCATACAAACAACAGGCATCAAGTAGAGAGGTTTCAGGTCTGCTGAGCCCTTATGTTTTTTTCATGTGCTTAGATACAGCTTTTACCAAAGGCTTTAGTCCTTCTTCATACTTTGCTGTTACGTTTCTAGTTATTACATATAGTACAAATTTGAGGTATGGGTTGAATTCTGTCGCTTCTGACTCTGTTACCAAGATTACAAAGCGAGTTTAAACCTTTACAAAGTGAGTTTAAACCTGCATCGTTCACTAGCATGGTTTTAAATTGTGCCTAAGCAGAAAAGAAACCCAATAAAATTAGTTTTTAAAACCTGCCTGGTAGCATAAGGGAAAAGAATAAAGCCTGTCTAGGGCTGAGTAAAATTAAATAGAGCAAGCTGACTTTGTATTTAATGCCAGTCCAGAGCAGACAAAATTATTTCTTACCTCATCTATGTTATAACTCCACAAGAATTCTGCTGTTGGGTCCTCCTTCGTGGCTCAGACAGGTACTTGGAAAAGGGAGAAGATAAACCAGAGCAACTGGACAGTTTCTGTGTGTGAACTCAGAGTAAAGGTGTGCACTAAAATGCTGAGACATTTTAACTCTGGCTGAGCCTATAGCAAGCACTTGCTGAATGAGAGTATGAGATGACAAAGCTCTCCTCTCCCTGCCTTCCAGTTCGTTAGTGCTATTTCACTGAGCCAGAGCTTTCTTTCCTTGTCTTCATTTTCTGAGTTTTGTGAACTCTAAAAAAAAGCCAAAACTATGGATACTTGGATTTTCCTGTTCTTTCTTGCCTTTGAGCCACTGAGGTTTTAGTATCTTCATGGCAAAGAGCTTAGCCAAGAAAGCTTTTTTCCTACCCAGGCAGAGACCAGAAACAAAGCACAATCAGCCACTTCATTTTATTGTAACCTCAACTTTCAGGAAAAACCTTTTGTTCATAAAGATGTTTAAGTTCCCATTGTCCTTCCATCATGCTGTACCCCTCCTGCAGTTCTGTGGGTGTCAGCTTGCTAGGATTTACCAGTTTGAGACCATATTATATTGGATAGCAAGGTGATTACCACCATTTCTAACCGGTGAAATATCCAGCTCATGTGAGTGTTTGCTTGCCCTTACTTTTCATTTTCTTTCTAGAAATCATTTTCACCAGAATGTTTTGTCTCTAGTGGAGTTCTTCTTCCCCAGTACCATCAACAAATATCAGAGGAGGTGCTGTGAGGCCTGGAAACTCATCCCACCATCTGTAGAACACTTAGTCTAGTGTGATGCGCTGCACCGTAGCACACACCTATATAGTGTCCCCCATCAGGCTCTATATGCTGTCTTTGTACAGCAGCTTCATACTGGAAGTACTCCAAAGTCCTCTATGTTGATGACAATTCCTGCATCAACCTTGTTTTTCCTTCATCACTGCAAGACCAAACTAGAGCTTGAAAGAATCTCCTACCTTCAAAGCTGTTCTAAAGTTATTTTATGGATGCCTCTCTTGTGGCAGCACTCAATTAGGCAGCTTCAGGGCAGGATCTTCCTCCAAAGGAACCAAATCATCTATCAACATGCTGAGCTTAGAGCCAGAAACAATCTGTGCTCTGTGCTCTTCTGCAACGAGCAAGAATGTGGAGGAGTGATACAGAGGAAAAAAGCCCAGACATTAGTACTAGACAGTGCTAAAAGGGGAACATCTTGTGGAGGTAAAAGAAAGAGGCCTTCAGCAGCCGACTCTAGTTGAGAGGCATCCCTGCTCATGGTGGTGGAGGTTGGAGTAGATGAGCTCAAAGGGCCCTCCCAAACTGAGTCATTCTACCATATGTTGCTGTTTAGTGTGTGTGAGGATGTGCAGTCACTTCTTTTCCCCCCAAACCATCACGCTTTACTCTGTTCTTCTGTAGGCAAGACACTGAAATTGCTTTTCAGTTAGTTAAGGATATATCTTGAGCAAGAAGGTGAGAATTTTGCATGGTTGCTTTCCAGCAGAGAGTAAGTTTAATGCATGCCTTGAGAAAGACTTGGTAGCATAAATAGTAGAGCAGTTTCAGTGGATTAACAAATTTGTGCCACAAAAAGTACCATTTCTGTCATTACAGCCAATGTAATTGAAGTGATATGGAGCCATTTGTACTTAAAATGGAAATGACTGAGGTCAAAAGGTAGAGTTTTGTATAGAAACCACTGTCCAAACTCAAGTTTTCTGATCTATAAGGCTTAAGCAAAACCAACTCTATTAATATTAACTACAAAAATATTTTTGCTGGGTTGGATACTGCACAGGCTAACAATAACATGAGGAACAGCCCCAACTTTTGGAAGCATCTCTAGAGATTTATCCTGTATGTGCTGCTTCATAGTGGTTTTTCATGCAGTCCTCTTGGAAATTATTTTTAGATCAGCTAAGCAGTTGGTCAGAAATGCACAATATAGTCCTTTTTGTGTGTGTGTGTGTGTGTGTGTGAAGGAGATTTATTTGCCTGCAGATGCATACGTTTTGTGTTCAAAAATAGTTGATATTCTGCTTGCCATATTGGCATTTAGTCACTACAATTTATCACTGCTTAATTATGAAACCATCTCTTCTTGACTTCACTTGTAGAATTTTAAACATGCTTTTGAATGGCACAAAAAGGGTGATTCATAATAAAGAGCCTGCAGTGTTTTCTTCAAGTCTAGAAATAGAGTAGAATTTAATACCTGAATAGCTGGAAGCTCTTTTCCCAAATGTATTCCCTACTTTATTTGTATTTCTGTAGCAGCAATCAGATCTCTGCAGTGGAAACTTCATTATACATAAGCTAAGAAATGTTCAATGCTTCGTGTCCCTGTAAAACTTTGGGGCATTGTTTTCAGTCCTTAGCATTTACCCAATCTTGAGTATTTCCTGCTAGAGTGTTAGGAAGGGGAAACTAATTAATGTGAGATGATATTTCCCCCCCAAATTAATAGAGTTTATTAATTTTGATATTCAGAACTCTCACCACCCCCAACTTTTGATAATACTTTTAATAGTACTTTAAAAATTATTATTATTATTATTATTATTATTATTATTATTATTTTATTTTTAATAATACTTTTAATAATATTTGGGTTCTTAGTCATGGAAACATTCTATGGATAATATCTAGATCTAGTAATAAACAGCAAAATATGTAAACATTGGAGGGCCAACCAAATCCTAGGCTGCATCATGAGAAGTGTGGCCAACAGGTTGAGGGAGGTGATTCTGCCCCTCTACTCTGCTCTTCTGTGACCCCCCACCTGCAGTACTGTATCCAATTTTGGAGACCTCATGACAAGAAGGATGTGGATGTGCTGGAGTGTGTCCAGAGAAGGGTCACTGGGTTGACCAGAGGGCTGGAGCAGCTCTGCTGTGAGGACGAGGACAGACTGAAAGAGTTGGGGCTGTTCAGGCTGGAGAAGAGGAGGCTCCCAGGTGACCTTCTTGTGGCCTTCCAGGATCTGAAGGGACCCTACAAAAAATCTGGGGAAGGACTTTTTAGGCTCTCAGGTAATGACAGGACTGGGGGGAATGGAGCAAAGCTGGAGGTGGGAAGGTTCAGGCTGGGAAGGTTCAGGCTGGGCATGCTCTCATGTTGAGCATGAGAGTGGTGAGAGCCTGGAACGGGTTGCCCAGGGAGGCAGTTGAGGCCCCATCCCCAGAGGTGTTTAAGACCAGGCTGGATGGGGTTCTGGGCAGCCTGATCTAGGGCAGGGTGTCCTTGGGCGTGGCAAGGGGGTTGGAGCTAGATGATCCTTGTGGTCCTTTCCAACCCTGACTGATTCTATGATTCTATGATTCTGTTTGAACTAGAAGAGAAGATTCCTGCAGTCAAATGCTGCTTGTGGTCACTATGCTGCTTGCCCACAAGATGGGGTCAAGGAGCTCTTTCTGCTTATGGCAGAAGGCAATGGAGAATTACAAAGAGGCTTTTAAGCATTTACTCACAAAATTATTACCTGACTCACGGGGCTAGCCACAGACCCAGACAGCACCCAAATGCTTTCAGGGAACTTTGCCTTGTCACCTGTTGAGACTTGATTCTTCCCAGGCTTCTGGGGAAAGGAGGCAGACAATCTCTGACCTTGTCTCCTGGCTCCTCTGGACGATCTGTGTATCTCCAGGACTTCTTGTCATGGCAGGAGACTTTCAGGTGTCTTGCCATGGGCAATCTCAGCATGTTGTCACTCTGGCCACACAGGCCGATCGCTTGGAGGCATCCAGAGTCTGTTCCGGGTAAAGTCGCGACAGTGGAGTTTACCAGTGAGCAATAAGGCAGTAAGCAATGGCAGCAGGCACCAATACAATGGCAGAGCACATTGTTTGCCAGAGCACAGCAGAGCAGGTTGTTTGCCTGCATCTCTCCTTTTATCAGTGTGAGCTGAGATCAGTTGCCCTTCAGACACCGAATAGCCAATCGGAATGGCAGCTAGCCAAATTTTACCATCTTAGGCAAAGCCACAGTCTTCCTTTACCCAAATCTGGGAAAAGCACAGGCCTTGCACAAGGCAGGCACAGGCTGAGTGTGTGCACTTTGTTTACCACAGGACTCTGGGCAGGCCAGAGTCCTTAGACTAAGTGGCTCCAGGTTCTTTTGTGTTCTTTTCCCACATTTGCTTCTCTGGTGGAGCAGCAAAACATGCCTAGACAAGCCAGGATATATATTAAGCCTATTTTGGGCCAATCAGGCCTACCACAATGTAGGGCACATGCAAAGAACAATGTTGGTACCAATAATGCTGGAAAAGGCCTGTTGTGTTATATATATATACATATATATATATATATATATATATATTTGATAGAAAGTAGCACCTGGCAAAAGAGAAAGGTTCCTAGAAGTTTGCTGATGTCAACTCACATGAAGAAGGATTTCTTAGAGGCATTGCAAAGGAGCAAAAGCTAATAACCATTTCTAAGCATTTGCATGGTCTTCCACCTCTTTGACCTCCTGTCTTACATTAAGATGATTTTTGTCCTTGTGGTTTAAACTGCAGTCCCTCATTTATTATTGAACTCATCACTTCAATAGTTTGTAACTCTAAACTAAAGGGCAAGGCTTCTACACAGCCTAAAGGTGCAATTAGGATGAAAAAATAATTAGTAACAAAAAAAAAAACAAACAAACTTGTCTGAACAAGATAACTCATGAAAACACCAAGAGTAAAGTGTGTCTCAGTGCTCTTAGAATCATAGAATCAACCAGGTTGGAAGAGACCTCCAAGATCATCCAGTCCAACCTAGCACCCAGCCCTAGCCAATCAACCAGACCATGGCACTAAGTGCCTCAGCCAGGCTTTGCTTGAACACCTCCAGGGATGGTGACTCCACCACCTCCCTGGGCAGCCCATTCCAATGACAATCACTCCCTCTGGCAAGAACTTCCTCCTAACGTCCAGCCTAGACCTCCCCTGCCACAACTTGAGACTGTGTCCCCTTATTCTGTTACTGGTTGTCTGGGAGAAGAGACCAACCCCCACCTGGCTACAGCCTCCCTTCATGTAGTTGTAGACAGCAATAAGCTCTGCCCTGAGCCTCCTCTTCTCCAGGCTGCACACCCCCAGCTCCCTCAGCCTCTGTTCTACTACAATTAAAAACTGAAAAAGGCAAATGGACCTTCTTCATTTAAAAATTAATTCCCCTTTAGCAAACTCAAAGATAAGAGGATCCTGTGATGGCTAAGTATTTCTCACACATACCCACTTTCTTTCTAGCTTAAGTGAAAGAGCCCAGCTGCTGAAGAATGTCTTCAAGAAGAACCACGTGAGTTTGTATCGCTCCGACTCGCTGCAGCAGAACTTACTTCGTGAGTGTTCACTGGCAGATAAAAATGAATCCCTATTAATAACATAGAACTATGGTTCTGCCTTCCAGGGCATTTGTTCATAGTAATGGTGCAACATTCTAAACACAGCAGACCATAATGAACAATAATAAACTGCAGCAGTACAGGTTGGGAGTTGATCTGCTAGAGAGCAGCCCTGGAAGAGCTGTTTGCATGAGAATCTATCCATGGGACAGCAATGTGCCCTGGTGGCCAAGGCCAATGGGATCCTGGGGGGCATTAAGAGCAGTGTGGTCAGCAGATCCAGGGAGGTTCTCCTCCTCCTCTACTCTGTACTAGTGAGACCACACCTGGAATACTGCATCCAGTTCTGGGCTCCCCAGTTCAGAAGGGAAAGGGATATACTTGAGAGAGTCCAGTGGAGGGCTACAAGGATGATTGAGGGGCTGGAGCACTTCTTGAGAGCCCTGGGGCTGTTCAGTGCAGAGAGGAGAAGACAGAGAGAGAATCTGATCAATGCCTATAAATATCTGAGGGGTGAGGATCAGGAAGGAAGGGACAGAGGCAGCCTTTGCCCACAAGGGGCAGTGGATGTAGATTACAGCACAAGAAGTTCTGCCTCAAGCATAAGGAAGAACTTCTTTATGGTAAGAATAACAGAGCTCTGGCACAGGCTGCCCAGAGAGATTGTGGAGTCTCCTTCTCTGAAGACTTTCAAGACCCATCTGGATGCATCCCTGTGTGACCTGCACTAGATTATATGGTCATGCTCTGGCAGGGGTTTGGACTCAAAGATCTCCAGAGGTTGCTTCCAAACCCCAACATCCTGTGATCCTGTGACCATGTTCTGTGCCTGTTGGTAGAGTTCTCTTCATCCTAAGATACTGCTTAGAGTTCTGCTGGTTTAGAACTGCAAAAATTACTTAGGAATCAGCATGGGTTTTCTACCTACCAAGTGCTGAAAAGAGGTTGAGTCCCCTCTACTGAACTTTGTTAAGTTGTTTTCATGAAAGCATTAACCCAAAAGTCAGGTCACATCTTGATTGGCTTCTATGTCTCCTCTCTGCAGATGGCTACGCCTTCTCTCAAGATGAAAACGGAATCGTTTCCCAGTCCGAAGTAATAAGAGCCTACGATACCACAAAACAAAGGCCTGAGGAATGGTGAAGGAGCACAACTGGAGCTTTAGGCCTTCTTTATTACTTTTGTGAGACAGGCCACTAGATCTTTCCTGGGAGCTGCCACCATGGCCCAGTTATCAGAGATTTAAAGGTCTGCGATGGCCTCGTTCCATAAAGTTTGGATTTGTGTATTCAGTAGACATAAGCACTGTGCGACTATACTGTAACACACCATCTCCAAATTTTTTAACAAGTATTTGCTTAGCCTTTGTAAAACAGATTGGAATTTACCTTGTATCTTGCCAGCTTGCTTATTTTACAACCAAGTTGACTCAGTACTGGTCATATACCGGGAAGGCGATGGTCAGATTGCCGAATGTACTTCTACATTGACAGACCATTAGCATCCGTGAAGGTTTTTCAGTGTTAAGGGTATCTAAAGTCCAGTTGATAACAAGCCTTTGATTGCAACAAGTGCTGAAAACAATAAGCATCCTAATGGTGTTAATTCAGCCTTCTTGGAGAAAGGTTTTGAGTCCAGATGTTTGCAGACCTTTGTGTCAAATTCACCTAAAAAAAAACAACGTTTGCCAAAGAAGTTCTGTAAATGTTTCCTGTGGTTAGAAATCATTTGGAAGGAAATCAGCTCCAGGCCTGAGTCTCTGCACTTGAGGAGAGAGATTTACAGTACAGTGAGTCAAAAATTAGAGTGGCCTTTGTGGCATTTGCTTTCAAAGCTGCAAAGTCTTTGCACCTTTGGCCTTATACAAGCTTCTCCTTTTTCACTCAGTATTGCATCTGTGGAAAACGGCTGCTGCCACCTGGTAAAACTGAGTGCAGATACTATTCTTGTCCCATTTTTAAACAACTGCTCTGCCTTACTTCCCTCTAGCAAACTTTGAATCATTCTGTTTTGCCGTGCTTAGTTGTATCTGCTTCTGTTGTAGGTTTGTTTCAACTTCTTTTTAAAACCCAATCCAATTTTGAACATTTTTATACTCGGAATGATTCGAAACATGGGCATCGAAGCAAAGAGCAAAGCATGCCCTTGGCTACTCTGTGGTGTGTACTGGTTTTATTTGCACTAAAGCCACTTCCTATAAAGGTGTGAAATCCATTGCAGCAGCCTCTTTGCAACTTGCTGGTCATACAGATTACCTGTGTGCTCTCACCTTTAATGAACAAGGGAGAGGAAGCGACTGCAGGAAAAAGATGCACTCCTCTATCTTGGAGGGGGGAAAAAAAAGGAGAAAAGATTAAAAATTTAAAAAAAAAAAAAAAGAGAAAAGAAAAAGAATTGAGAAAAGAAAAAAAAAAAAAGAGGTAGGTTTTAATTGAGGATGTTGTGTTAACTTTTTTTAGTAGCTGTACTTGGTGTTTCTCCGCTTGCCACCCAAAACCCATCAGGTTTTAAGCTAAGAAAAGCTGCACGAACTTCAGGATTGTGGCATATCTTGTAGCTTCTTGGTCTGTGTTGAATTCTGTGTTTAAAAGCCACCATGATTACATTTTTTTCTGCAGTAGCAGAGTTGAGTTGATTTCTGGATGTTACACAGACGGGATCCTTTGGTGGTGGGTTGTTTTTTTTCCCCTTGGAGATGGACTAGATGGAAAATCAGAACAGTGCCATCTCCAGTGATCTGTTAAACTGTTTCCTTTTCACTCTCATCATCAAGTTTCAACTTAGAAGTCATCCAAATCCCATCTTTTCTCTGCCCTCCTTCACTAGTCCTGTACTTACTGAGGGTTGAATTTACCTCCTTCCCTTTCATCTAGCTAGACACCAGATAACTGTGTTGCACTAAGTTTCCTAACACTCCATTCCAAGAGAAAGTTCCATGTGGAAAGCCCAACAAAAGGCACCCTATGAAAGTCCATGTTTGGGAAGGCCTATGCATGGGGAGGCAGCCTGCATTTCATATGCATGTTATGCAGTGTCTTCCTCTCACTTCCCTGGAGCGATCTTTAACCAGAAAACAGAGGACACAGGGACAAAGGGAACGTATCCCACTAGAAACAGTAGTGCCAGTCAGTCATGCAGACAAGAACTGCCTTCAGAAAAGCCATTTCAGGCATAGATAAATAGATGGATCAATATGGGAGGGCCAAATCACTTGACCTGAGGCAAGAAAATATTTGGGGGCATGCCCCTTTCCTAGAATGGGAATCCCTATTTTCTGTCATCCAAGGACAACAGCCAACTTCAAAACATTTCTGAAATCAACCATGACACTGTTTGCTCCTTTGTAATCTTTCCATGTCCTCAGCAGCTCACACACAGAATGACTCAAGCTATATACATGCTCTCTTTGGGGGTAACTAGTTTTTTTCCCTTGCTCCTGGGAATTATCCTGGTTTAAATGATTCCATTTGCAACCAAAATGGGGTGTGAGGACTGGAAGATATTGTAAAACATTTAGACATTTGCATGGTTCTCTTTATTCCTCCTAGGGAATAAAATTCTGTCCCACCATTGCAGCACAGTCTCTGGGAAATAGCACTCAGCATAGCCCCAAGTTTGACTGTCTTCAAAGAAGGGAAGGAAGAAGCTCAACAACTCTCAACTGCAATTTAAGAGTTTTAAGATTGTTCTTATCCCCCTCCCCCCACATTTCATCTTGACAGAATTTGAAGGAGCATTTCACAAAGTGCAGTTTTCATCTTTATGACTTCTGATGGGTTTGGTTTGAGGTTTTTTTTTCTCCTCTTGGCCCTATATGTTGGAGGGTTTTTTCCTGCTAATTAGCAGCTGGAAGTTATCCCTTCCTTGAACACAGTTTAAAAGAAGGACAATGTGGCAATTCTAACTTTGTTTTTTTTTTATTGCTCCTACAATTCCATTTTTAAATCTTAGATCATCTTAGCTACTTGTGCCCATTTTTAAATCAGGCCAGGTGTACAAGATGCACTTTTATTTACATGTTGAGTGCTTAGAATCTCTTATGGAATCACCGAGGCTGGAAAAGACATCTGAGATCAAGTCCACCCTCTACATCCATCTTGTTAGGCATAGAATCATAGAATCAACCAGGCTGGAAGAGACCTCCAAGGTCATCCAGTCCAACATAGCACCCTCCAGTCTTTTCTTGTCCACTGTATCTTTCTTTGAAATAAGGGGATTGTGGATTTAAAGAAGAACAACCCCTCCACAAATGCACCTAACAATGCCTCTGTTGTTGCCTGAGAACTCAAATGTGTATTAAATAGAGAATCCAGGTGGACTTTGCCATCTGTTTCACGTGGACTGCGTAACAATTACAAGGTGGGACTAAAAATTCTCATCCAAAAAAGCAAAATAAGATAAAGTGGAGGCAGCACTATTAGACCTCAGTGTATCACCTAGAAATACTGTTGCTTGATTATAAATATATATATATAAATACATATATATATATATATATATATATATATCATAGAATCAGTCAGGTTGGAAGGGACCACAAGGATCATCCAGTTCCAACCACCCTGCCATGCCCAAGGACACCCTACCCTAGAGCAGGCTGCCCACAGCCTCAGCCAGCCTTGCCTTAAACACCTCCAGCCATGGGACCTCAAACACCTCCCTGGGCAACCCATTCCAGCCTCTCACCACTCTCATGCTCAACAACTTCCTCCTCACATCCAGCCTGAACCTACCTATCTCCAGCTTCACTCCATTCCCCTTAGTCCTGTCACTCCCTGATACTCTGAAAAGTCTCTCCCCAGCTTTTCTCTAGGCCCCCTTCAGATACTAAAATATATAAATATAAATTGTTCAAACCATTTATATATATATATTAATATATAAATGATTCAAATACTTTATATCTTTATATATATATAAATGCTTCAAACAGTTTCTCTCTTTTATATATATAAATGATTCAGTTTATATCTTTTATATATATAAATGCTTCAAACAGTTTCTCTCTTTTATATATATAAATGATTCAGTTTCTCTCTTTTATATATATAAATGATTCAAACAGTTTATCTCTTTTATATATATAAATGATTCAAATAATGTATATATATATATAAATGAATCCATTTATGTATATATATATATAAATGAATCCATTTATGTATATATATATAAATGAATCCATTTATGTTATGTATATATATATATATATATATATATATATATATAAATGAATCAAATAATTTCTATGTGCTTTATATATATATATATATATATATGAAAATGATTCCAAAGGGTTAAGGGACAGGCAACACATTTTAAACAAACCTTTTTGCTAGTTTGTCTTTTGGAACGACTTCGTTTTCCTTCCTTTGCCACAGCCCCAATTTTCCACTGCATTTTGCCAAGAGGTCTCGACAGGCTGATGCTTAGTCAGCATTCTGTTTGTATAAAAACCATCAAATCAAAGCATTTTGGACCACTTGGAGAAGTAGCTGAGGATTCCTGTACGTCCACCTGCATCCATCGAGGCCCCTGTGTTACAAAGATGTGCTCTAAGAGTCTCCAGGCTCCTCTGTCACACTTAAACCTGTCTTGAACGACGAATGTGTCAGGTTGAAGGTTGTTGGGGGGGGGGGGGGGGAGAGGTCTGCCCTTGGTTTGTTTATTCTCTTCTGTAACAGCTCTTGTACTGATGAAGTCATCATTCTGTCTGCATGAGGCAATAGTTCAGCGCTCTGAGACAGTGCATGGTGGTTGTTGCTGTTGTCCTTGGGTTTTTAATGCCTTTGTTCATAGTCATATCTGGAGAAGGCAGTGCTGTGTCTGCAAGTGACTTTGTCACTTCACCTCCCTTGGCTCTGGCTGTTTTCACCGGTAACAGAACTCAGCAAATGACTTTCTCCTTCCCCCACCCGCCCCCAACCCACCCTCTGCCCTCACTCTCTCCTAGTTTCCTTGCTGTTAACCAATGGATCTTTATTAAACAAAGGACTATTTTAGCATTCCAAACCTGGTTGCTGCTTATGCAAATGGTCACTCACATAGGCTTGGACTGGACTGGTTTTTAAGCATGAGGACTTCTCATCTAAGCAATGATGTGCAAAACTGGGCACTTTAGAGGGTTGATTCTTCTAACCTAAATGAAAGCATTTCTGTAGAGACAGTGATTTCTAATTGCAAAGCTGTGACCAGAACAAGTTTTGTTTCTTTGTTTTTCAATCAGATTTTACAGTGTTTCTTTATTGTAGAATAGAAGCCATAAATGCTTTAATATTTGGGGTTTGGGGTTTGTTTGGGGTGTTGTTTTTTTTTTCTTTTGCACTTCCAATATCATTTTTTCATTCAGATTTTCAGTGTTTAAATTGTATGAAACAGCTGCAGAAAGCAGCCAGTCTGCAACAGCAACAATTTTGCGTTCAAGGTAAAGTGAAGTTTGGTTTTTTTGTGTTGTTCTTCTTCTTTTTTTACAGCTCC